>NW_024429180.1:15550428-16182094 GCF_017639785.1 Mesocricetus auratus | reverse complement strand
AACATAATTTTTGAGAATTTCTGATTTCAACACTATTTACAACATTTCTACTCCTCCAGCTTCCCACTATAATTTCTTCCTTTCCCCATGACCTTAAATCTATGAGCATTTTCCTCAGTTATAATTCTCAGTCACTAATTGTCTATAGATCTTCACATAAGTGTATGCACTTGTGGGATTTCCCTCATCTGTACTGGTACCTCAGACTGTCAGCTTTTGTTGCCATTGTGTGGTTCTTTTGAGAAAACCATAAAAATAAGGGTAAATGTATACAGCTTCCCTATCAAACATAAAGACATTGTCTTAGAGCAGTTGTTCTGATCCTCTGGCTCTTACAATCTTTTGTCATCTCTTCCACAAAATCACCTACACCTTGGGTGTAGAGGTTGCATTCATGCATTAACAATCAGAATGTTTTATGTTATTTTTGTAATACATTTACAATAGCAAATGCATAGCTGTTATGTGAAACACATATTAATAATGTGTTAATATGCTGCAGTTCAGTTTTAGCTTATTGTCACAGATGAGAAACAAGAAATATGTCAATATATTAGCTAAACTATGTTTTTCTAAAGGGCTCAAGTTTTCAGTAATTCTAAATGCATATTTGTGTCTTTTGGCAAGGAGTTGTTAGATTTGCTTTGTACAAGAATCATTGTGAAATTCTACTTCAATGACTGATGAATTATTGTCTTTTGCTTATCAAAATATTCTTTGCTTTATATAACAATGGTCACTGTATTTGTGTAAGCTACTTTTCAAAGTCAGATAAAGCACAAAACAGTAAATTTATTTCAAACTCAACAGTACAATACTGACAAGAATATGATAGTTTTAAGAATAAAATTATAGTTCTGAATCCATTAATATTTTTGTTTAAATTATTATCATCAGAGGACTTTTGATTTTACATTTGAATGTTGAAAATATTTGACTCCCTAATGATTAATATTATTTTTTGCAATTTTTTGATAATACAGTTGAAAATTAGCCCCTGTCAACAAACAAAATTATACGTATGTCATATTTGTTTGGTTTAGAGTAAAATGAAAATTAAAATGTAGGTTAAATTTTTCAGAAACTCAGATGTGAAGATCATAATATACGCTTTGCTTTTGTTTTTCTTTTTGACCAAGATAAAAGGCTTAACATGAAACTTGCCTCTTAGGAATTTAAATGTGTAATGTATTTTTATTATCAAACTAAACTGTAAATGCTGATGAGTAAGTACTAAAAGCAAGATTTTCTTGTTTAAAATAATATGATTTCCACCTGTTTCAGAAACCCTTAAAATGTTATATACAGGATGAGAGCTTCTCTCCTTAGCAGTTTAAGTTATAATTTGTTTTTCTACATTAATCTTATTAAATTGTGTAGATTTACTACATTTCTTTACCCATTCATTCACAATTTCATATGTAACTTGTTTGTCCCTGGGATGTATTACATTATGAATTTAGTCACAGTAAAATATACATTTTCCAGCTTAGACTCTAAGGAATGAACATCAGTAAAACACCTATAATGAAATTGTTTCATAACTAAACACTGGAACTTTTACAACTGACAAAGCTGAAACTCTACGTCATGGAAATAATACTAAACTCATTTTCTCAAGCTGCTGGCAGTCATTCTTTCTCTTACTGGTTTTATATCATTGACCACTTAGTAAGCTGTGTACATATCAGGTCAAACAGTATTGTCTTTCTGTGACTGTCCTTTTTCTCTTATTTCTTAATTTCAGTTAATTAATTGAAACTTGACTCCATTTCTGCTCCATCCTCACCTCCCATTCTCTTCTCCAGCCTGCATTTCACCCCACCCCCAATCAACTTTTCCGTTTCTGTTCCTAATAGGGTCATGGGTCCTATGGGAATCAACAAAGCATAGCATATCAAGTTGTGATAAGATGGGTCACCTCCCCTTTTATTAATGCTGGGTAGGGCAATTCAACAAGAGGAATAGGCTCCCCAAAGCCAATAAAGAGTCAGAGACAGCTCCTCCTCCCACTGCTAGGAGTCCTGCAAGTAGACCATTGTACACAACTGTCCCATATCAGCTTAGGTCAGTCCCATATCAGCTCCCCTGTTGTTGGTTCAGACTTGGTGAGTTTCTATGAGCCCAGTTAGTAGCTTGTGTGGGTTTTCTTGTGATGTTATTGACACCTCTGTCTGCAGCAGGATTTCCCTATATCAGCCTTATGTTTGGCTGTGGATCTCTGCATCTGTTTCCATCAGTTACTGGATGAAGGCTCTTTCTGATGAAAATTGAAGTAGTCACCAGTCTGATTACAGAGGAAGAGCAGTACAGGTTACCTAGCCACTCTTGGTGGGAGTCTTATGTTTGTCTGAGTTTCCATTGCATCGTTTCTACCTGAGACTTTCCTAGGCATATCTTCCAGTGCTGTCCCCCTCCACCCCCCCCTCTAGCCATATCCCTCAGGTTCCTAAACCTACCTGCCCCATTGCACCCAGGAGATCTTTTCTATTTCCCCTTCCCAGGGAGATCCATGCTTCCCTGCTTGAACCTTTTTGTTACCTAGCCTCTCTGGATCTATGGATGATAGCATGATTATACTGCATGTTTCAGTTAATATCCACTCTTGAGTACATACCATGTACTCTGTTTCTGGATCTGGGCTACATCACTCCGAAAGATATCTCATGGTTCCATCCAGTTGCCTTCAAATTATGACTGCTGTTTTAAACTTGAAAATGTCCTAAATGTTTTCATAAACATTTACCTACATTGTAGCACATTCTGGGATCTTTTAGCTTTAGAAGGTCAGTTAATATTTTACTGTAAATATTTTTGAATGTCAGGTAACATTTTGCTGTATATATATAGTAGAAAGTCAGATAATATTTTATTGTATATATTCTATAATGTCAAGTAATATTTACTATATATGCTTTAGAAGGTCAGGTGATATTTTACTGTACATGTTTTATAAGGTCAGGTCATATTTTATTGTGTATGTATTACAAGGTCAAGTGATATTTACTGTATATGCTTTAGAAGGTCATGTAATATTTTATTACATAGGCATTTTGTTTTTTCTTTCATATAGTGTTGAGGCTTTTACTCTACCTCCTGGTATGGAGAATATTGCTGCTATGAGAAGGTCATACAAATGTCCTTCAAAGAGCTACATTAAATAATTTCAATATATATACAACATGAAGAGACTTGACAAAAGGTACTTACCTTTTCCACAATTGAGAGCATCACTACAGTACATCAGATAGAGCTGACTCATTGACATTTTTTCTCCATTATTGGGAATCCAGCATGGGACTGATCAAGACCCCCTGAATCTGGGTGTCAGTGAGGAGGCCTAGGTAATCTATTGAGCCTTGGGCACAAGATCAGTACCCATCCCAAGTATACATATGGACTTTGGACTCCCATAGAACAATGTGAGGTGCACTCTCACCCTGAACTCTTGGGGAAGGGTCTAGGCCCTGCCCTATATGAAATGACAGACTATGGACACCCCCATGGAGGGCCTCACCCTCCCTGGGGGAATGAGGGGATAATGGGGGGGCTGGGGGAGGGCACGGGAGGAGGGGAGGGAAAGGGAGAGGGACCTGGAACTGATTTGTGAAGCAACCTTGTCTCTTATCTAAATTTAAACTGGAAAATAAAATAAAAAATACTTGCTTTATTCTGTAACTTATCACTGTTTGTTTGTCTGTTTGTTTTGTGGCAATGACCATCACAGAGAATGTGAAGAAGACTATCACTGTGCCTTCCACTTTCATTTTCCAAATAATTAATATTATGAATATTTTAATAATTATTTGTCATTTGTATACCTTATAAGATAATTTAATGTTTAAATCTTCTCCCTAACTTTTAAATTCTTCATTAGTGACTAATAGTTGTGCTTCAAAATTGAGATCATTCTTCTGGTATTGCATATATGATTTATATTGTATTTCATTTCATAAATACCCATTTGTCTTTCATTCACATATAGAATTAACTTTGATATAGACCAATTCATGTATTTTGCTTAATCACTTAATACTGGGTTCAAGGCAGGTTTCAAGTTTGTATGCCCTGAAATCTTTTCTCTCTCTCTCTCTCTCTCTCTCTCTCTCTCTCTCTCTCTCTCTCTCTCTCTCATATATATGTATGTATGTATATATACACACACATATATATATCACATCACACTTTATTATCTTGAAGATTGACTTTTCCTAGAATTATTATTTCAACATATTTTAATATCCCATGGCAATTTGTTAGAAAACAACTATTCATACATGCACAGTTTTATTTTTATATTTTCTTGTCTATTTGATTCGTCTTTTGCCTTTTTTTTACATTTAGCTTTTTATCAGGACAAGTGAGACTTACAACACTATGATTCCTTCAGTATTTCTTGCATTTCTTGTCATCCTCTGAGATTTCACATTGTATTCTTTTTCTTTTGTATATTAACTTTTTACTTATTTTACACACTAGTCACAGGTCTCACTCCCTTCTCTCCTCCCGTTCCCTACGACTACCTTCTTTCTATCTTCCAGTCTACTCAGAAATGTTAAGGGGAGTCAACAAAGCGTGGTGTATCCATCTGAGTAAGGACTAAACTCTTCCTCCTGCATCAGGCTGAGCAAAGAATTCCAGCATAGAAAATGGGTCCTGAAAAGCCAGATCATGTGCCAGGACAGATCTTTTCCCTACTGCTTGTGGCTCCACAAATAGACCAAGCTACACACCAGTCATCCACATATAGAGGACCTAGGTTGGTCCCATGCAGATTTCCTAGCTCTCAGTCTAGAGTTGCTCAGGTACCATGAGTGCAGGTCAATGTCTCAGTGGGTTTCCTCATCATGATCTTGAGACTCCTTGCTTATATAACCCCTCCTCTTTTGCTTGAACTGGACTCCCAGAGCTCATTCCTGTGTTTGGCTGTTGACCTCTGTATCTGGTTCCATTTGAATGAAAGTTCTAGGATGTCAATTAGGATAGTCACCAATCTATCTACAAGAGAAGGCCGGTTCAGGCATTCTCTCCACTATTGCTGGCATCCTTGTGGATTACTGGGAATTTCTCTAGCACCAGGTTTCTCTCTAACCCCATAATGCCTCCTTCTATGATGATATCGCTTTCAATGTTCTCCCAATCTGTCCCTCCCTAACTTGGTCATCCTGATCCTGTTTCCATTCCATATTCCCTCCCCTCTATGCCTCCCCACAGTTTACTCAGAAGATTTCACCTATTTCCCCTTCCCAGAGCGTTCCATGCATTCCTCTTAGGGTCATCCTTGTTACCTAGGTTCTCTGGGGCTATGGATTGTAGATTGGTTATCCTTTGATTTACATCTCATATAAACTTATGAGTGAATATACCATTTTTGTCTTCCTGGATGTGGGTTACCTTACTCTGGATAATGTTTTCTAGTTCCATTCATTTATCTGCAAGTTTCTTTATGTCATTGATTTCACTGCTGAAACTCTGCTGTATTGCAAGTATCATAATGGCTAAGATTAAAAACACTGATGACTGCTTATGCTAGAGAGGATGTGGAATAAGGGGAACACTCTTCTACTGCTAGTAGAAATGCAAACTTGTACAGTCACTTTGGAGATCAGTGTGGTGTTTTCTTAGAAAATTGGGAATCATGAAACTCAAGACCAAATGGAGGCTCTATCATACCACAAGGATACTTGGTCAACTATCTTCATAGCAGCATTATTTTTAATAGCCAGAAACTGGATACAATCTAAATACCCCACAACTAAAGAATGAATAAAGAAAATGTGATACAATAACAATCACAGTGCTTTCAAAATGTCATTTTTCCTTTACACAGAAGTCATTGGGTTTGATATCAGTAACATTAAATCTCTTCTTACACTAGATATGAATACTATACTATTAAACAATGTCCTTATGATCATATCATATGTGTGTCCATCATTGACAGAAACAACTTCATGTGATAACTGTCTGCCTGCCATTTATTCAGTATTTTCATGCTTTTTTGTCCTTTTTTTATGATGCCTCCACATTAAAGTAAGTAGATTTTGTATACCTATTTCTGTTTTCAATTTAAATTAATCATGGTAGTCATGGCACTGGGAATATATGAAATTTAAAATTTTTAAATCTATAACATTCAAGCATGATACATGGAATGTGATATCGGTATTTGGTAATACTATACTTAAGCCTTAGAAAGTAAGTATACCAAAATGAACTAAAGGTGAGGACACACATTATGAAGCATAAGACTGTGAAATTGTTTCAGTTAATTATTTTAATCAAGTTTATATTATTTAGCATGTTAAAATATTGACTAGTTGGCTTTCCGTATCAACCACAATACTACGTTATTATTTTTATTCACCATTTTCTATTTCTACACATATTTATTAAACCAATCAATCCATAATATTTGTAACTCACCCCAGAGGTCTTAGAAGTTCCTAAGAAATTAAATGATGAAAATACTTACTGCCCGTCTTTAATTGAACTGTGTGCTAACAAAGTACTTTCTAAATTTTTATATCTTAATGAAATCTTTATTGTAAGTGAGGAAACACAATAGTGATTAATTTTGTGTTTGGGAAATTTTCATTATGTTCTTGTTTTTATGGTTGCTAACATATACATTCTTTACTGAACAAATTGATAAAAGAAAGCTGCAGATAAAATTGTCACTTAGATAAAGTATTTGCAATGTGTTTTTGTGTGTAGTAGAAAACAGTTTTATATATGCCTGTCATAATGCTGTGCTTGCAGTTCAGTAAATATGTTGCTAGAGCAAATAGCTGTGTCAGCAGTTGATTACAGATCAATATGTTCACAACACTGCTGAGTCTTGAATTAAAATAAATACAGTTTTGCTTCAGAGACAAATAATAATGATTACTGAAGAGGCTACTTCATTCAGGATGTCCTTTGCAATATTTCAAAAGGCATACTGCACATGTGGAAGTAGGTGTGTTTTGAAATTACTGCATAATCAATTAATGAGTCATTTGTAAATTTTATTATATTAAACCCATGTGAAATGCATTCAAGTATGTTTTTATTTTATTGTGTTTGATATATATAGTATATTATATTTTGTGTTTTATATATGTAATTAAAGATGTTTGGTAAGAAAGTTTCTAGAAGTACTACTCAGGACATTGTGATTCCATTTATTGTTCATATTTTCAACACTAACATTCATGCTAACATAAGTTGCTAAATTCTCTATCTGCTGTGTAATATATTCAGAATTATATTATAACCCAGTGATTAACCTTTTATTGTTTGAAAATAGTTACTAAGAATCTGAACATTTTGCTTTCTATTGCTTGTTGTTTCATTAATTTAATTATTATAACTCTTTAAATTTAAGTCTCATAACACATTAACTCTCATTTTTCCTTCATAAATAACTTATAAAATATATTTGGACTGTTTTATGTCTCTGTTTCCTTCTCCAAGATTGTTGTCCATTTTGATTGACAAAGATGGAGAAAGCAGAACCAGGAAACAGGGTTAGGACATTTGAGGGTATGACAGAGAATTATCCTTCCAGGAACAGACTTTTGTGAGCCAGTTTAGCTTTATTACAGAGTATAATGAATGTATACAACTTGGGACTGTGGATGCAAACCCTGGTTTGCATTAAGTGGAACACTCCTATCACAAAGTTTCATATGTGGCAATAGGGTCCTACAGCAGAGGTCCTAGGACAAGTATTCCTAGGAATCTGTGATACTTGTCAAGCTAAAGATAAATCATGCATCTACCTTAGAGAGAGCTTTCAGAGAAGCACAGTCCTCCAGGCACAGGGACATTCTCCAGATAAGGATAGATAGAGGTAGGAAGTTTTACTAGGAAGGGAGGGTGATTCCATGCTGACAAGCTTTTGGAAAATGTCACCAGGCAATAACAGATCACTCAAGTAGCCAGCAAAACCTTCCAACACTGTTTTTGCTAGTCACTTTAAAAGGTTATGTTGATTCATAAGTTTTTGATCAAATCATTTGTTGTGGGGCACAGGTGGTATACTTTAAATAATGATCATATTTTGTGGGTAGGAAATTGATGCTGAAGTAGTAAATTTTTTGTATAGATCTCTGGTGTTAATAGAAATATTCTCAAGATTTGAGATGAGGCTTCATGTATCTTACATACAGTCTTTATTGGGTATATGTGAACAAAATTATTTGACCTTAACAGCTGGGAAACTTATCCTAATGTAATGAATTATACATAAAGCAATGTCATAGGCCACTTGAAACATTGGATTCATCTCTAACATTGTGGAGAATAGTCAAAGACATTTCCAAAAGTTCACTGTAAAATATTCACTTAGGTTTTTATAGTGACAATAAAAGAATAGGAATCTCTTCAATAAAAGAGTTTGGTAAAACTAGATATATGTATGTAGAATAATGCAGTCGAAAGCTTATTCATTTCAATGCCCAATATCAAAGTTAAAATGGTTGAAATACCTGAACATATTACAGTGTTTCAATAGAACTTATGGAAATACATTTAGACGTTAGCATAGGAAATACATTTTTGATTAGGTTTCACTATACAAATTAACGAGACTGTATTGTGCAAAACTGTGGCGTTCTTGTACTCCAAATAAACAAATAACATACTTAAGAGACAATTTAAACAATGGGAGGATATATTTGAAAATCTTTTCTTCTGACATCCAGTCAATACACAGAATACATAGGAACCTAAAAATGTTCTAGAAGCTAAATAATTCAATGTAATTAAAAAAATATATTCAGGCCGGGCGGTGGTGGCGCACGCCTTTAATCCCAGCACTCGGGAGGCAGAGGCAGGTGGATCTCTGTGAGTTCGAGGCCTGGCTGGATCGATAGCTTCCGAAACAATACAGAGAAACCCTGTCTCGTAAAAACCAAAAAAAAAAAAACCCAATATATTCAGGAATTTTTACTGTGTGTATGTATGTGTGTGTAGAAGTTGACAGGCTTAGTAAATGGATCTTTATCTTTCTTTTCCCTAGGAATGATAAATTTTTACTAAATCTTTACTAATATTTCTGCTGATATTACAAAGGTATTTTTCAAATGTGTGTCACCTAAAGCATAGATTGCATTCTATCTATCAGAATTGTCATGCAACTCCCTTCTGAACACATGGCTGTCACATCTGGCTGCTGTCAAACATGGCAAAAAGTAAGTCAAATCTTCACTGTGTTCAAAGGAAAGTTTGTTATGCAGACAATGGGAAATTATTAAAACTACAGAATTCTATCCAGAATTCAACAAACAACTCAACATATATAAATCATTAGTCCTGTTCTCCATCTGTGATGAAATCTATTAGTATTTATAAGTTGTAAAAAAGCTTTCTTAACTTTTAGATTTTCCACATAGCTTCTTTGAAACAACGAACAGCAAAAATTAATAATTTTTGGTGAATGAAAAGTAAGAAGAAATAGATTAGGGAAATGGTTAAAGAATGGAAAATGACCACAGCTACAGTTTAGTTGTATTCCACTACTTATGAAATAAATCTAATGTGAGTTAATATGTAATCAAAATATTTCCTAATTGTATTTAAAGTATTGAATCATTATAGTTGTGAAATATGGAATACAGAGTCTTATGTTTGAGAATCCCCTAATATAATCAATACTTCCTTTAAATAACTTATATTCTTAACACATTCTATAACTCAGCAAATCTCATTATTTCATATCAGTTTTAAAATATTGACAAATCATAATTTCCAAAGATATTAATAATTTATTTAAATGACAAAATATGTGCCAGCCATAATTTAGAATGAGATATAACAAGCTCCTAAATGTGAATACTTAAAATGAATATAATCATACACAATGTACAGAAATTGATAGATTTTAGGCATACACAAATACTATATCTCCTGTGAACGTCATAAAGAAAAATCAAAGATAATTAGTTAATTAAATTCATTACTCAGTTTTTGTATTATAACTCATTTTAAGGAGAGGCCTGAACATAGATGTACTTTTTTGGAACTATTTTTTGGTGAGGTCACATTACATGAGACTATTTGATGGTGGAAACGTTTCACCTAAATTAATTTAAATTCGGTCTTGAAGAGCTATGATAATATGAAAGAGAAAACCAAAATTCCACCCTCCTGCCTCATGTAACAAATTTACACAATGATGACCATATGGAGGTTTTAAGGAAAATAAACTACTGTAAAATTACTAAAAACAAAAACCAAGTACAGAGAATATAACCTATATTTTACTCTACTTAGATTATTGACCTTCATTTTTAGTCTCAAGTACAGAAGAAAACTAAACAAAACGAAAAACTGTGATGACACAAAGAACTTCACATCTTTCTGAAATTCTTTGTAATCCAAGGTAAAAGACAAATGAAGACAAAAGTGATTTCAAAGAAACAGATTTATGCCTGATGTTTTCATAATGAATGAATAGCCTCATTCCTCAATGGAGTGCATTTCCTTAAAATTCACATATGGATGATTTTTATAAAATCAGCATTAAATTTTGGTTCAGTCTATCAACTTGCAGTTGTAGTGGTGTTTACTAACATCATCTCTTATGGTGCTAATTTAAATGCAAAGAGTTAACTGTCAAGTTATCTCGTGGAAGGAGGAAAAAATTAAAACCTCAATTTAGGAAAAGTCATAGAAGATAATTATATCTCATAGCTGTAGTATTAGTATTCTATAGAAGACAGATCTCATAGTTTATTAGCAGCACTCTAGAAGAAAAAAATGCTAAGAATCTAGAGCACAAAACTAAAGTAACATTTTCCTAAGAGTGATGTTAGAGTGTTTAGTCAGAACTCTTATTTTACAATATCAAAATAAATTTTAAATAAAATGTTATATAGAGTAACTAAGTAAATAAAACCTTGAGAAACTATGGGATTGCTTAACATATTTTTGAACCACCAAATATTAATTGGGGGACACCACTTTGCACAGAAAATTAAGAGAAAACTTGCATATCATTTCTGAATTACAAAAATAGCCACAACTAACAAAGCACATATTTCATCATCCTTTTCTCTATGTAAGCATCTTGCTTTAAAAACTAAGAAATTGTGTACTTTTGTGCATTGGCCAAGAATATTATAAGAATATACAAAATTGCAAATGTTACTAAGCAATCACACTATCCCGTTTATGCATATCAGAAATTGGAAGGAACCTAAAACTGGTAAACAGATCACCAAATTTATTTACACCTATGCTCTTAAATATAAATGTAATGTAAATAAATGAACTCAGGGCCGGGCAGTGGTGGCACACGCCTTTAATCCCAGCACTTGGGAGGCAGAGGCAGGCGGATCTCTGTGAGTTCGAGGCCAGGCTGGACCGACAGCCTCCAAAACAATACAGAGAAACCCTGACTCGTAAAAACCAAATAAATAAATAAATAAATAAATAAATAAATAAATAAATAAATGAACTCAGTACCCACAAGCATGGGTGCAAGGATTCAGAATATTTGCTACTCAGTGAAATAAAGTAGTTGGTCAACACTCCATATTTATTAGCCCAATTACCAAAATATTCTGGAAATTTTAAATCTAGTGAAAAAATGTCAGTGATTACTGTGGTTTGGGGCTTGCAATTGCCTTGGTTTTGTCTCCTATAATTAATGTGTTCAAACCCTGTATTCCTCTACTTTAGAATGTGTTTTTAGAGAGAGAGCCTATTAGTAGGTACTTTCTGTTACGTGCTTTCATGATTAGTAGGTACTTTCTGTTACGTGCATTCATGTTTTCAAGGAAGATGCATTTGATATTGGAAAACAGATCAGTGTTCTTTTACCTGAGAGAAATAATTTCTGGCACTGTCAGCATTCCTTGTTATTTTAGTTATTTTAGCAGGGTTGTAGTATGTAGTATTTCCTTGTCAATTCTGACATGTTTATTGCTATCCTCATTCAGCAAAGTTGAAGCAGTCATGTTGTTTAGGGTAATATGGAAAGTATGGAGTGAAGGAATGGAAAACAAAAGTGATGTAGCTATATTATAGTTTTGAAGATAAAAATAAAAAAGAGAAAAATTAGTAAATGATTAAAAGCTACACTTTTGTGCTACTGAGAGCCTACAGAGGTGATTGATAAGTCATACCAAGTGTATACACAATTGCAAGTCTTTATTCCAACCAGCTGATTACATTCAGTTTTGAGACCCAAGTGTAGCCCCAAGAATTTAGAGTATGGGCCTTTTAAAGACAAAATATCAGCAGCTACAGGATAGGTTTGAGCAAGCTATAAATTTAACAGAAGTTGAGATAATTGGAGGGGGAGTTCTGCATAAGCAAGTAGTTTAACAGAAACTAAAATAAGTTAGTTTGGGCAACTTGTCCTCCAGTACCTAGAAGATAGTTCCATCTTTATCCATGTTATTCTCCATTAAGGAAATCAAATTTGACTTAACGCTAAAATGTCCTTAGCAAAAACAAAGGTGGAGGATCCACTGTACTGCCCAGCCATGTCATATTAGCCCAATTAGAAGGTTGCACTTACAGAATTAGGATGGTATTTACCCTATTCAAGGAAACATGGTGGTGTATATGCTCAGAAGAATATTTTTTGAGGATACAACATTCAGCCAAAAGTCTGCAGAAGATTTCAGAAGAGGCTGAATAAACCGGTGATGCACTGGTGTTTTGATTTCATGTCTCTATATTCTTAGACTGTGAGAATGCAAGAGTGTAGACATATTCAGTGTCTATAGTGGTTTATTATGGAATACCTAGTAAACTCTTAGGTGATCACAGATCCAAGCTCAGAGTGAGAAATTTATTTCATATTGTAGTAACAGATACATAGGAGGCATTTTCAACCTTCACAGGGGTTTTCTCGCATATATATATATATACATATATATATATATATATATATAATCATGTACATGATCAGAAAATGTTAGTATGAATGAGATATGTGAAGAATAATCTGGTATAAATGGTGTGAACAGGTGGCTAAGAAATGTTGCTGACTTTGGAAATGACTGGTATTATGTAGCTAAGCCCAAAGAGTTATGAGTACTTAGTGTATTCTCGGTAAAAAAAAAAAGTGTCTGTTTGATGAGGGTATGAGTTAAGTACTTAATGACACTTTACCATAGCAATGAAATTAAATTCTTATCTCAATATATGGAAACTATTGGCAACAAATCCATTACTTCACTTCAACACTCTTCCCTCTTTGATAGTTACAGGAGACAGAAATCAGAAAGAATGCAGCATCTTCACAAGTATTTATCTATAACTCCATCCAGTACCATTGAAACCAACATTATTTTCAAGATTATATCAACATTTCATCAAACATATCAAGGCCTCATTATCTACTCAACAATGTTTTAATTAAATTATACAACTAAAAATTATATAGCCATAATACAATTAAATATGGGAACAAAGTAGAAAATTGGAGACTGAACTGTAATAACAAATGCATCAAAAAGAAGTCTCCGTGTAAATTGAAAAATGTGCTAATGTAAATTTGTATATGATTTAAAAATATAAGTCATGAAAGGAAAAATTAAACTGAAAAGACATGATGATTAATGTATAAATATTTAAAATGTAAAATAAATAATCTTGGTTGCAACTTTGGAATGTTGGGGGGTGGTTGACTTAGACAGAATAAATAAAATGGAGATCCATATGCTTGACAGTTAGAAAAAACAAAAAAATAAGAAGGAAAACAACTCAAAAATTTAAACGAATAAAGCTCAGAATAAACCAAGAAAAAAAAAAACAGAAAGGACAGACACTATCACTTTTCACAAACTCATGTGGAATTATCATTACACATTATATGAATGAAACATATATTGCACAATAATATTTGTTTCTTCTATTAGGTGAACAGACTAAAAAAATGGCACTGTAGTGATTAAGCCACATTGAGGACAGTTTTTGCCCTTATTTTGCGGACTTATCTCTTGGATTTCTCTTTTCTTCTGCATTTTTAATATAAAATTCTGTTTACTTGACAGTGTCTTGAGGATCCTCAGCATTTTCTGTTCCTCTTCTGTCTTGTTTTTCCTTTGTTCTGCCCTCACTGGGTGAATTTTAATGACTATCCTTGCATTTATTTTTTAGTCTCATATGTTTCAACCCCGTTGTTCGGGAAGATCCTCATGTTTATTTCAAAAATATTTTTCAAATTCAAAGAGTTTTTTAGTTTACTTTATATTCATCTATTTGTAGAATTTCTCACTTTGTTAAATTGTGCATGTCTTCCTTTGTAGTTTTGTAGTTCGTTGAGTGTCCTTACAATTATGACACTGAACTGTCATTTGACAACTTGCAGATACTCACATTTTGTCATTATGTCCCTGGAATTCTCTGTAATAGTTTGCAATGTTTTTCTTGTTTTTTGGTTGTTAATGGTTTTTCTTTTGTATGTGAGTATGCTCAGTAAAAAAAGCCTCATAATATATATATATCTATATATATTATATACATGTAAGTATATATATGGATTTAGTCAACTTTTCGCCAAATTCCTGCACTGAGATATTAAGCCAGATCAGTCACTTGAATGATAATGATGGTGGGTCAAGTAGTAGCACTGGGTGCTTTGTGTGGGTTCTTCCTGAGGTACCCAGTATCTTCTGACAGAAATGTCTTAGTCACCTGAACTCTGCTCTGTCTATAACAGCGCACTCATTGGTAGCAAGAGAGTGAGAAGTAAGCGTAGTGTTAAGCAGTACCTTTGGAATGACTAAAAACAAACTAAGGCAGAGAGCAGTGAGGGCCAAACTTTGCTTTTTCATAATTTTGGTTCATATGGCCATTTTCTATCAAGTACCTATCAACAGCTTAAAGAAATCAGCTCACTCATCTCCTTGACAAGGACCAGTACAAGAATCATGGATTAAGAACAACTGTGAATTTCTGCTTGTAATGAAGGCTGTAATCTGAGAACCTTAAGGTAGGTCTATGCTCTAGCAACAAAGATTAGATCAGCCCTATTTATATGCACAGCTGTAGTTCTGAGATGAAGCTACACAGCTTTATATAATATACAGGTTCAGTTCAGACTGCAAGATTGATAATGATAACTGGTACCTAGGAAGTTCGGGCTGGATACTTGTATTAGTACTTGTTGCCTCCTCATTGTCATACACTATTCATACTTAAATACTAGCACATCTATCTATCATCCATACTCATTAGTGAGGTAGCACAATTCCTAGCCTATAGATTAGGTATGGATGTAGAATTGTGCCTAGTGACTGTGCTTTGTCTTTGGACAATATTCCCAATGCAGCCTCAGGGATAAGAGGATTAGGTCTAAACAACATTTTGGTTTAGGAACAGGGAAGCTGCAAAGATGGATACTTGAGTATTTATGTGTATAAGACACTGGGTCCACTGTATCTAAGCTATCATTTCCCTTCTTGGCAGTGAGGTTATTGGAATTTATAGTGGTGAATATTTTCCATGAAGTATGTCGGAATGCATCATAGCTATTTGGAACCTTCATCAAAAATGACAGGGTTCGTAATAAAAGCACGGTTTTGGGTTCAAAGTTGACTCCTGCTGTGTGATTCATACCGATGGTCCACACAGTTCCTTTCCTTATCTGACTTCAGATAATTCAACTGAGCAATCCTCTCCATGTATCAGACTAGGTTAAGATCAAACTGGTCATTGGAGTAATGACCCAAATTTCAAGACAACCTGGTTTACTCTTTGCCCCCTTGTACACTACAGTGTAGCAATTATCTAGGGAGTTTTATCCTTGCGTTATGCAACTTTGGCTCACAGCATTGAATAATGTAGGCATAAGGAAGCTTTTCCTCATACTATGAGTTGAACGGTCATTTTCTATTTCTTCCACAGGACTACTGAATCTCCATAAGTGGATGGCATATCTCCAGACTTATTTTTATTCATTTATGGCTGCTACATTTTCTTTGTGAGAGGAAACATGACTGAGATCCCACATTTCTGTCTTTCTGACATCTCACAACTTTTTTGCTACTTCTTAGAATTACCCGGTTAAGGTCAATATATATTTCAATAAGTGTATATTAAAATTATACTAATTAATTCTCCATATATCATTATAAATAAAAGATAGTCTGTATTGTCATATATCAATGTTATATTTTTACCACATATATAGTTACTTAATAGCTTCTTTACTGAAAGATATGTATTGACTAGTTTTTTCAATTTTATAAAACTTTGTTTAGAAAAATGTAACCATGGGGAAAAGCAGGAGTGGGAGAAGACACAATTATAGAATTAAGTGCCAATTACTGTCAGTGTGAGAAATGAGTTAAAGTCCTCCAAGGACAAATTTAGCTTGATTTTAGGCTGAATTTCAAAGTTTCACAGCAGGCATGGACATGTTGTAGTGTGTCATTTTGTATTAAGTTTTGATGTTTATCACACTGCAAAAAATAGATTAGAACATATATCAGTACAGATTATTTAATTTGTTTTAACTAACTTTTCTTAATATACCGTCAAGTGAAAGCTACATATTCCATAGAATACAATAATAATTTATATCAACAAAACAGGATTCTGACCTTCCTGCATAAATGAGGCTTTTTACATTCAGCTTTCTTAGCAGCATATGGGATTGGTAATAGACTCTGATCTCTAATTATCCTAATAATTTTATAACTTACAATGTTGTAACCAGTAATAAATTCAATTATATAGACTTAGTTAGCATTTGGAAGTGTCAGGTTATATTGACAAAGAATGTTTAGCAGCCTTAAAATCAATTATAGCTGTTATCTACTGAATTGTTTATTTTTCTACAAATGTAACTACATACTTTGACAAAATAAGAGAAAATATCTTAATTATATAAAAGAATATTGTAATAAAATAATTATAAATGTTAGCGATTTACAATTCAATTGTTATAAATCTAAAACTTGTATCAATAGTTGATGTAAAAGTCTTTATTTTGACCATGAATATTGACAAATGGGAAAAAAACTATGAATAAACCCAATTGGTTCACATAGAATAAGTCAACGTTTACATGATACACACAACACACACACACAACACACACACATACACACACATAAACATCATTTATGTATCAGATATATTACAACATAGATCATATGATTAGAATGTAAAATCAATAATGAATTTAGCTATCCTGGATTTTTTGTGTTTCGCCATGAAGTTGACTATTATTCTTTAGGAGTCTGTGAAGAATTGTGTTGGGATTTTGATGGGGAGTGCATTAAGTCCTTAAATTGCTTCTGATGAAATTGCCACTTTTATTCATTTGACCCTACCTACCCAAGAGCATGGGAGATTGTAAGAAGCCTAAAGAAATGTATGTTTATTCTGGTTACAATGAAATTATTTTAGGAATCAATGAGAAAAATATAAACATGCAAAATATGGTGCATGTGTGTTTAGTAGAACAAATAAATCATCAAAAATGGAATCTGAAAATATTTTAACTAAATCGATTGAAAATTTTATTGATTAACTGGACAACTGGTGAAATTTCTGAGATAAAATACTTGCATGTACTTCTCGTTATCTGTGGACTGATGAGACTCACATGTTTCATTCTTTTTAGTTTAGAAATGACCACAGTACCCAATTCAAGCCTGCAAACCATTACTCAAACAATGAAATGAAACAGAAAAAACATACAGAGAGATAGCAGTTATAACTGAAACCAAAATTAGACAAGAAAAATGTCAAAAACATCAAATTCAAAGCAAGGGTGAAGAAAACAAAATGAAAGTACAAATCAATGCAGAAAAAGGAAATGCAAATGAGAAATGTGAAAACAGCTCAGAAAACAAAATTTTATTGCACCAATTTTAACAAAATAGATCAATTCATAGTCAGACTGATATAAATACAGTGGTATGTCTTTCTGAAAAAGAGAATTCATAAAAAATAAATGACAGTGAGTTCCAAATGTTTTAACTGAATTCACTTTATTAATGCAAACATAACCCCATCAATTATTATGTTGTTGATATTTTCCTTATTGATATGCAAAATAATAATGGATTGAAAAATGAATAGATTCATATGTAAATACAATGAAGATAATATATTATAATATATTAACATATATTAAGAGGGTGAATATCAATGAATTGCTATTTTATATTCCTAAAATTTTACTTTTTATATTTTGCAACTGAAGATAATATATATTTTTTATTTTAATAATGTATAAATAATTACTTTTGAGTCCTTATATTAGCTATAAAATTAGCAATATTATTTCAAAACTAGCTACAATATCATTGCTACATTTTGAAAATGCCTTTTGATCACTAAAGATATTTACAAACCTACAATTTTTAAATGAGATACTATTAGGACTGGTAATCTGTCTGAATGCCTATAAGAGCTTCTTTGACTCTGAGGTTGAATACCTGCCACCCACATTAAAATCCAGGCCTGGTCACTGTTTACTTATTGCAAGGTCGTAGCCCAACCAAGGAAGGCTGAGTTGGGTTCAGGGAAAGTAAGTGTGCTGCTTACCTGTTTCCTAGTCTCCCAGGATCCTGGAGACAATCAGATGCAGCAGGGAGTCCAGTCAAGCAGGAACTCTTTTATTGTTCCATTGCAAGCATCTTTTAAAGGAAAAAAACTGCAGAGTGGGGGAAAACAGCCAGCCAATGATTTTAAAGGTCAGCCTATCACATGCCTAGATGTCCTAAGTTTTACCTAGTGAACATGAGCTGTTTATTCAGTGACTTCATCTGGTTCAATCTAGCCAACCATTCATCATTCTTTGTAAACAGCTGAGGACTCACCCATCTGACTTCCCCTTTAACAGTACCATGTTTGACTGGCTCCTGTGCCCAACATTTATAACTTAAGCAATGTTTACTGGAGGAGATGTAATTATCAATGGGCACCACCAACTTCAGGTTTAATGAGAGACCAAGTCTCAAGGGATTCAGGCAGTGAGTGAATAAACAAGCGGTTTGGTATTTTTCTCTGGCTTCTGTGTACATTCGTAAACATGTGCATGAAATACACATGCAGCCCCCTCACCAGCCCCCCACCACCATTCAGACACAGAAGAAACTGGAAACAATAAAGAATTGTATTTTGAACGTGGGTTCCTAGCATTGGTTATTTAACCACTACTATGGATTGAATAGCTGTTTTCAAAAGGGTAATATATTAGAGGCAGGGTATCCAGGGCAACTCTACTGGGAGGTGGTTAAAGCTTCAGGAGGAGTTAACCCCAGGAGACCCTTAGGTCATGAGAGCCTTTCATTCACATAACGTGGTAATCCTATGGTCTTTTCCTCCCTGTCTTCTTCTTGGGCATGAAGTAAGCAGACTGATTCTCTGCCATGCTAGCTAGTGAGCCCTGGAAAGCTACAGGAGTGCATCCACATGACCTTCAACTGGAATTTCAAAAGGTAAGAGCCCGAATCAACATTTCATTATATAGAAAGAAGTTCTGTTGGGGCCTAGCCACCACAGGGTCTCTGAGTTGTTTGTCTGCTGATAGCCACAGGAGCATCCTGTTTTCTAGTCCTGGCTTACTGCCCCCCTGCCCCCACATTGCCCCACTGACATCAACATCTAGCACAAGGAAAACATGCTTTTTTCCACCTGGGGTTTTTCTACTGTATTGTAAGACTATAAGACTGCTCCCTCCTACAAGAGAGACCTCTTAGCTCTGGCAAATATAAAGACACTTCTTAGTACAAACAGCTGGACGTATGGTCTTTCTTTTCCTGATACCTTGGAGTTGCTTGTGGTGCAGGCGTCGCAAAGTTCACCAGTAAAGGAAATTAGTATAGAGCCATTATCTATAATTGTGCCCAACAATCTGGTAGGAATTTAAAAGTTTGGAGAAGCAGGGTAGTTGAAGCCTAAAATGATCTAAGTTGAGCTAAATTTACAATAGGGGTAGACAAAAACAAGAACCGCAAGAAGCTATCCCATGAGGGCCAAGTGGACTATTGGGACATAATTAAAATAGCACAAACGTGGCCAGCTTACCTCTGAAATCTGTAAGCTCACACACCTGTCCCAGCTTCAGGAAAATACTATAGTGAGGTTTTTTTCCGATAAGTTTTCACAGAACATTCTTTCAGAAAAGTCACTCCGTGTTCTGTATGGCTGAGAATGTAGGATACATTTTCAAGTTTTTGAGCTTGAGGTGCATTTAAATGTACCTACAGTAATAGGTCATACATCTCCAGGTTCGAGATTGACTAGAAAACGGGTGTCGTATATGTGATGACAATTTGAGAGGCATGGAGCCTGCAAGAATCATGAATTCATGTCCACTTCCACCAAGGTATCAAAGGAAAGGATGGAAGAAGGTGGCTTGCTTCACATTCACATGTAAGAAGCCCAAGTACCATGCAGCATCTCAACAGAAACAAAGGCTTTGATGTAGCCCTCAGGAAGATAAAGGCAAACTGAATACCTGGAATTTGTTGTAGAAAACTATAGTCCTTGTGTAATGCCAAGCCAAGGATGTGGGCAGCAACCACCACAGTCAAAGGCAGGAGCCTGCTCAAGCCATTGCCAAGCAGTATTAAAGTTCAGTGTTTTTCAAACGCTGGGCATGAAGTTTAAAGTTTAATGTTTACAACGGCTGCGTTTTCATTTTGCTTTGGCCCCATTTCTCTATATACTATTTCCATGGTACGGAGTGGTATTTTTTATTCTTTTTCATAGTTACTATTCTGTATTCTAACTACTTAATGTTCTTTTTGAGTTTTCAAAGCAGAACTTGCCTTACATCGTAAAAGAAGACATGTGACTTGAGCTTTTGAGAAACTCTCAAATGATTTAGATTCAGGAAGTTCTCTATAATGGATATAATTTATTTTGCATTGTGATATAGTAATAAAACATTGGTGCTCATGCCTGAATTCAGACTGTATTATGAAAAATTACTACTAGGTCATAGGTGCTAGGGAAGAATATAATATCATCATTTTTATAAATGAAAATAACAATCATTGGTTCCCAATTACTTATTTTTGCAACCACAGATAAGTGCATCTACCAACTTTAGTCTCAGAAGCTTCTTCTTGTAACAAATGGCAATTAACAGAGACTCTCAAAATGCAGAGAATAAGGGAGTGTCGAGTGCACATTCCTAAAGGGGACATAATTAATGCATACTTTCTTCCAAAGCTCAGAAATCTTCATGGAAGAGGAAAGGAAAGATTTTAAGTATCAGTAATATGGAGAGGGGAGGTAGGAGAAAGAGAAGGGAAGAAGAGCAGGGGGAGGAGAACATGAGGGATCAGGAAGATTGAGGGGAAGAATAAGGGTAGTTAACAAAAGAAATACCTTAATAGATGGAGCCATTAAAAGTTGTAAAGAGAAATCTGACACTAGAAAAATGACCAGAAAAACCACAAGGATGACCCAACTAAGAATCTAAGTAATATTTCTCTCAGGGAATGGCCTAAGCCCTCCCCCAAGAGTCCAGGATGAGAGAGATTGTTTCTAATCAAAATAAAATTCGTAAAAATGAAGATTATAAGTGCCAGTGCATGCAGATAACTGAAAGGTCTGTGTTTTGATATGAAACAGGCAGCTGCATGTTTGAACTCACAGTAACTATCAGTATACATAACCTGCATAAGCTCAAGACAGACAAAATCTTAGCAGGAGAGGGAAATATGGTCATTAAATCCTATCAGTAGCTTTTGTAATTTAATAGTTGCAGAGGAAGAGAAAAGCAAATTTTGTTAAATATTTGACTTGATAGGTTGACAACACGTCACATCAGAAGCCACATTCAAGGAGTATTAGCAACTCAGTTGGACTTAATCAGTTACAAAATAAGAAAAGAAAACTCGAAGCTTGGTGTGTAAGGAAGTGATTGTGTAGAGGAGGTGTCTAGGAGAAGTTGAGGAGGGGAAAATACCGTCACTGTACGAAATTGCAAAGATAAAATCACAGTCATCAGAAAGTATCCAATTGTCTGAGGCTATAAATGCAATTTAGATGGAAATTATAATCATCATGTTTTTCCAAATTTTTTTAGGTACTAATAAATAAAAGTTAGCTTTTTCTTCACATAGTTGATTGTTTGAGTGTTAACTAGGCCAACTTTAAGAGTCATAGAAAACTTACTTTTTCATGGTTTACAAATTTACTGATTCATTGTCAAGGGTTTCTACTAAAAAATCTGTTCAATTGATGATTAGTTGTTCACAGTAATGACTGACTTATTTGACAATGATTGTGTCTCTCATGTGTCTAATAATAAGTAACGCTTTCTTACTTCAGTATGTCTATATATTTTACTCTTGAGCAATGAACAATTAAGGAAACACTGTCATTTTAATATTACTTTGAAAAAATAAAAACTAAAAATACCCAAAAATAAATATTTTATTAAAATTATGGAAGTAAGTTCATAGAAATATGAGAAAGTTTGTTAAATAAGTCAGCATGTGACAGAATACCTACTCTAGATCTCATGGAGTGAAAGATATTTTATTTGTATCCCTGGTACAGCAATTTATAAGGCATCTGTAGGATATGCCACATTTCTTTTATGAGAAGACAGAGAGATGTGTTTTAACAGGCTTTATGAAATAATAATCCAATTGTAAAGGAAACACACATGAAAAATATGCATGCTACTTGGCACTACCAAGTGACATCTGGGATAATCATGGCATCTGGCTTCTGGGATAGTACTTGACAGGACTATCTGGTTACAATCTGTTACACAATTTGACCAAAGGAAACAAATAGGATACAAATAGCCTACAGTGACTGGAAGAGCTGTTGGAAATGTAAAATTGGCTGCAAATCCTAATTGTTTACTGCAGCTATGACTTTAAATTGGGATCAGCATCAGAAAAGGGCTAAAATCCATTGGAAAGCTTGGACTGTGTTACATTTTAATAATTAACTCCCTTTTTATATTTGGCTATCTTAAAGAACTATATTATCTGTGCCCATTTTAAAATGTTTCAAAAATATCTTCAGATACTATTTTAAATTCAGAATGTACTACTTATTTTTTTGCATTCAGAAAACATGTAATTAAGGATGAAATGCTGTAGTTAGTCCATGAAGTTTTCTGAACATTACTGGTTATCAACAGTCTGCAGTAGTGGATTGACTGCACTATGGAAGGTATATTTTCACTATAATCATATACTAAGAAAATCTATATTGTACTTCCAAATGTCATCACAAATGTCTATTAAATACCTTGTAGACTGTCCTTTAGTTTATCCACACTATTTCATTACATTACATAAAAATGGTGACATAGCTCACCACATTAAAATGTGTGCTGCCAAGCATGACATCTGAGTTTGATTCCCAGAAATTTCCATATGAAAAGAAAGGATTTAGTCCCTTTAGTGGTTCTCAGACACATACATGTGTATCATGGCTCATGCACACCTACATATGTATGAAAGATAAATAAATATAATGTTATAAAAATTAAGAAAACCTCATTATTATTTGGTGACTTTAAAATATTTCCCATTTTGAAAGTCATTGAGGGAAAGAATGTTTCTTCATTTCTCTTTACATAATAAACAAAACATTAGGCAGCGATGGAATATGATAAACTAGATTGGATTAGATAAGTGCAAGTATAAAATACCAGTATTTTACCTGCATTATCTATTTGACAAATCTTAAAAGTATTTGAATAATTTACATTAATTTTATGATCTGTATTTTTTCTGTATATGCATATTTTGAAGTTATATTAATTTTTTAAAAACTCCCTTTGCTGGCCACTGTAAAGTCATTCTTGCCTACCAGCTTTAATGTCTTTCAATTCTGAAATAATGCCTCTTCGTTGTGTTCACAATTATTTTCCACCATAAATATCATTTAAGTGTATAATATAAGAGGTTAGAGGGGTGGGGTTATCTTTTCTGAAAGCAAATGAGCAGCAACATCCCTGCAGTACTACTCTTTGATAGCTCCTCCAACTCAGAGCCTTCCCTAATGATTAAGTAGGAATTTGCAATGTAATTATTCATCGAGTTACTCCATGGAGATCCAGCTTCATTTGCTCTTGACTTGTTGGGTATATAGGAACTGCTGACAAACTACCTGCATCAGAAACTTAGAAAAGAACACATATACTTCACTACAAACATTCTTTTAGACCTTCACATAAAAGACACTTCTGCTTCCAAATTTCTCCTTATGTGACTTGGATGGAAAGTAATATTTAAAATTCTAAAATTTAGCTACATCAAAGCTATTTCCCAATTTCACATACCCATTAGCTCTTGCACTAAGCATGTTACTTACCCTCTCTATGCAACAGCTTTCTCTGACTTAGAACGAATGGTTTTGACATAAATGATATACACTATCATTTCTTACTTTAAAATTGTATTGCTGAAGTAAAAAATATTTTGAAATACTCTGGAGTGACACTTAGCAGAACTTGTCAAAATAAAATTGGATTATCGCAACCTGTTTAAAACAAATTTCCAGCAGAAATGCCAGAACATCATGCACATCTAAGTGTGTTCTGAGCCTGCATTGAGACTATATCGGGTTCTGCTTAATGAGATTTATTGTGGAGGAGTGAAATTGCATTCTCCATGATTTGATGCAAACTGATCAAATGCTGAAATATCTGTAATATGAAGAAAAAGAGAATAGGAACAGAAATATTGTTTCAGTTTTACAGTGCTTTGCTCCACCATAGATCCCCCCCAAGGAGTTTACCATTATTCCTCAAATATTTATTGCAATATAGAGTATTCCTTTGAGAGATGTAAAGGTGCATATCAGCACTTTCATTTTCATTAATTTCATGTCAGATGATTTAGGAAAGCTCAGTAAAAAGCCAATAGTTAATAGAAATGCCCATTTCTAGCCTTCCTGATTTATATATTCTACATTAAGAATGCTACAATAACTTTCATAGACATAAGATTTTTATGGTCATTACACCACATAAATTAACACTCCAAATGCATGTTCACAGAAGATGGTGTGACACACTGTGTATATACATGAAATAAGCCACCTGTCTCCACACTTCATCAAGGCTTTCACATAACAGAAAATACTAAATAATATTTTTACACTGTGTTAAATAGATACAACCACAATTCTTTAGGTAAAATTCAACATGAAATGTTAATAAGTAGCAGCTGATACATTTTTACAGTTGATGCACTCTGACTGATCTCAAAATTCATGCAACAAAACCTCTACTGCTGCATTAAAAATATGGGGATTTTTGGAAGTGATTCAGTCATGAGGGTTCCAATATCATGATGTTATTAATTCCTTATGGAAAGCCTGGAGAGAACTTACTGAGGATTGTTTTTCTTTACCAGCTATCTGCCATGTGAAGATACAGTGTTTGTCCCTATTTGTACTTTCTAACTTTTGTCCATGTAAGGATTGTCAGACATTACTATAAATGATTAATGGCCTCTATCAGAGAGAAACCACCATGACTTTGATTTGCAGTCAACTTTCCAAGCTTTCAATTTGTGGGAAATAAATTCCAGCCTTTTTTCTATTACTCATCCACAGACATTTTACTATGGAATCTGGTAGGGACAAAGGCAGAAATCATTGAGGAAGACAGAAGTCTTGATGTTAAAACAAGGTATCGTTATTCAACTGGATAAGGTTGATGCAAGAAGCATCTATAAGAGAACACCAGATAAAGTCTACAATGCTATGAACCAATTATTAAAGAGAATAAGGGCTGCAAGTAGTCTCTTCATTCTCAAAGTGGACATGATGATGAAAATGCTATAGAAATAAGAATGGTGATGATTGTCATGACAAGGTAGAATTTGCATATCATATTGAAATGGGAGGAATGATCAATCATCTTTGTTTAAGCAAATGGTAGAGAACTGGCTGAGTAGTGCCTGTGTCCTGTTGGTTTGTGGAATCACAGATATAAATGTGACAAAGTGAAGGGTGATGTTTCACGATTGCTTTCTCAGCCCATTTATCAACTATATATAGGAGGGCTACTTTTTTTGAGTGATTCTTGTATCCTGATACTTTGCTGAATATGTGTATCAGCTGTAGGAGTTTTGAGGTAGACTAATTTGGATTAATTATGTAAATTGTTGTTATCATCGTGAATAGTGAAAGTTTGACTTCTTCCTTTCTTTCCAATTTGTATACCCTTTTGTTGTCTTCTTGCTCTAGCTAGAATTCTGAGTGCAATATTGAAGTGATATGGGGAGAGTGTACATTCTTCACTTTTCCCTGAATCACATTGAGTTTTTCTTCATTTAGTTTGAGGTTGGCTTGCTAATAATGTACATTTACACAATGGAGTACGACTCAGAGGGGGAAAACAATGACACCTTGAAATTAACAGGCAAATGGACTGAACGAGAAGAAACCATCCTAAGTGAGGTAACCCAGACACAGAAAGACAGATGTGGTATGTACTCACTCATAAGTAGATATTATACATAGAGCAAAGGATAACTAGCCTACAATTCACAACACCAGAGAAGTTAGGAAAGAAGAAGGACCCTAAGAGAGACATACTTGTACTCCACAAGAAGGGCAAAGGGACAAGATCTCTTGAGTAAATGAGAGCATGGGGAGAGGAGGAGAGAAAGAGGAGAAAGTAGAGAAAGTGAAGGTGGAAAGGGAGGGGGAGGAAAAAGGAGGGATCAGGAAGGTCGAGTTGAGGGAATAACTGAGAAGGAGAACAAATAGATATCTTAATAGAGGGAGTCATTATGGACTTGGCAAGAAACCTGGCAGTAGCGAAATTCGCAGGAGTCCACAAGAATGACCCCAACAAAGAATCTAGGCAATAGTAGAGAGGCTATATTAAATGCCCTCCCCCTATAATGAGATTGATGACTGCCTTAAATTCCATCCTAGAGCCTTCATCCAGTAGCTGATAGATGCAGAAGCAGACATCCATAGTTAAGAAATGAGCTGAACTCCTTGGATCCAGTCATAGAGAGGGAGGAATGAGACAAGGGATCGAGATCATGCTGGGGAAACCCACAGAAACAGCTGACCTGAGGGAGTGGGAGCTCAAGGACCCCAGAGTGACAGCTGAGAAACCTGCATAGCATGGAACCCGGCCACATGAATGTGGGTGTCAGTTGTTGGCTTGGGAAGTTTATGTAGCCTTTGGCAGTAGAACCAGTATTTATCCCATTCCCTATGGAGGAATACTCTCTCAGCCTAGATACACCAGGATGGCTCAAATGATGTGACAGACTTTGATCATCCAATATAGGAGGCCTCACTCTCCCTGAGGAAGTGGTTGGGCTGTGGGATGAGGGGGATGCTGGTGGGGATAGGAGGACAGGAGAGATTCTATTCCCTTTAATATAATCATAACTTCTGTAGACAAGAAAGAAGCTCAAGCAACCCAGAACATTAGGACATATAACACCACTCTTAAAGGCTATGTAACCTGTGATGCTGGTATCAGGAAGATGACAGACAGAAGAGCTATCTCCAATCATTCAGTGGCCTGAACGAAGAAGAAGCTTTATGAATCATTTCCCAAGTCCAGGAGGGGTTTTGGTGATTTGCTTCCCTTTTGAGTGTCCATGTTCTTGTAAGTAGTCTGTTGCCCATTGTCTTTCAAGTGAATCCACTAAAGTTCTCATTTCCTTAAGTTAGTCTTAGGTGTAATAGTTTCTTTGGTCTATTTCTGGCATTCTTCTTACTGAACCAAATAAGTATTTTATGCCAGTTCCCCTAAAGATATCACACAAAAGAACATGTAATTGCTTCAATCTAGGCATTAGAAGATATTATGGGAAGAGTCCTTCCCAGGCAGAGAAGTGACATGGACAGAGTCACCATGAAATAGCCTCACTAGGGTAATATCTATCCAATGAATGGAAAATGCAGATTCTCTGATATCCTAAAGATTATAGAACTCTGAGATCCCAGAACTTCAGAATCAGAAGCCTTGTTGTCTTAAACACATACAGGCTTGTCTCTGCAGTGTGTAAGAAGTAAAACCTGGGCTATCCTCTGAAGGTTATGGTCTGAGTAATCAAAAAGTCTAGAGAACCATGCTCTGACCAACTAATACCAAGAGATTCATTGGAAATAGCAATATTTTGTTAAATTCTAGTCAAATTGCTTCATCTGGAAACTAATATAACATGTACTAATAATTAAAACTTTAAAATTAAGGTCGAAGGTATTCCCATATTTAATGTATTTTTATTGTTGTTTTCTGTCTGTCCATTTCTGTATTTTGAAACTAAATTTCTATTATAGAAAGATTCTACAAGTTTCCAATTAATAACCTCAACGGTTTCTTTCAAGATAAAAGTTTGTTTGTTTTTGTTTTCTGAAACAGGGTGTCTCTGTGTAACCATTCTGAGAGTCCTGGAATTCAATCTTTAGACCAGGTTGGCCTCAAACTCTCCTGCCTCTGCCTCCTTGAGTACTTGGGTTAAATGAATGCACACAAGCCTGAGCTTTAAGATAACATTTTACTTTTGGTTCAAGCCTCCACATTAGATATCTATTCCTGGTGTCCTTGTTCATATCATGATGTTATGAGAGTAAACTAATTTTTAAAAAAGCTTCAGAAAACCAACAAATGTAAATATGTTCAATATTGAATGAGACTTTTAAAGAAAAATATGTAGAAATAATTCATGGAGACAAATGTAGACTTTAGTATTAATCCATATATTTATCATATATTAAACAATTCCACTATGTAAGTCTATATTTATTCAACGTTATTATCTATAGATTTTCCTCAGAAATTTATTCCTTAGCAAGTAATGGAAATTCTACTGGAAGGTGGCTAAAATAATTTAGTTTATATAATTGGTTGCAGTGTAAATATAATCTAAGTATGATTTTACTATATCAGGATATTTTATTAGCAAAATCATCTTAAAGCTATGAAAATTCCCGGGCGTTGGTGGCGCACGCCTTTAATCCCAGCACTCGGGAGGCAGAGGCAGGCGGATCTCTGTGAGTTCGAGGCCAGGCTGGACCGACAGCCTCCAAAACAGAGAAACCCTGTCTCGTAAAACCAAAAAAAAATCATCTTAAAGCTATGAAAATTATAAAATTCAAACCTAAGATCCATGAATATGTCTGTTGTTCCTATAAATTCAGAGTGAAGGAAATTCACATACACATTTATAGAACCAATTAATAGGTGTACATTTTAAAGGAACATTCATTAGTTAAGCTACTTAAAAACAATTAGAAATTGGTAAATATTTAGAGTGACAAAATATTCATTCCACCACCCACCAAGTGGTTTACAAAATATGCTGCTGATGAGATATGTTTAAAAGTTACCATCTAAAAACAAGTCTGGAAACTCCTTTTCTTTGGAGTATCTCTGCATAGATAATTGATCCACTGAAAAAATTCCCTTGACATTTTTCAACAAGAACAGTGAAAAAATGACATAATCTTTGTCCATAATCTGGACATGTTATGATTTAGTTGAGATATCACACATTAACATTCTTAAATGTTGAGAATTTCCATATTAGTCAAGAATAAAATATTAGATAATGCATTATTAACAATGACTACAAAAGTCAAAGGACACAAGAGTAAAAATAATTTAAATTATTCTTATGTTCATTAAAACCTTACATCAAGGGAAACTGGCAGCACAAGAGAAACTTTGCAAATCAACATATTAACAAAACTATGACTTGAATTTCTAGCATTTCATAATAAAAAAGATAACATTTCAATTAAAAACACAAGATCTGAACTGATGTTTCTCCACAAAATATAGGCAAGGAAACAAAAACTGTGAAGAGTTATTCAATATCATTAGCTAACCAGAAAGTGCAGATTAACCTATAAGGAGATAACTTACTTTCCCTCTTTAGTCTACTAAGTGTAGCTTAATAACAATCTTTAATACTAGCAAAACTCTGAAGCAATTGAAATAACTTTTATAGGACTATTGGAAGTATAAAAGGATATAATGTTAAAACACTGACATTTTTTAAAATCTAAAAAGCAAAGACCCAGAAATTAAAGTTTTATTTATATATGTCATAGACATCAAAAGGATACCATTACTCACAGGAACCAAAATTAGGAAAAGGAAAAAGAAACCTTTCATCTACACCTCTTAGCTGACAAGCATTATTCCTTATTTAAATGATAAATTGAAATTTATCCTATGAAGGAACTGCAAAATTCTGCAAGACTGTTTAACCTTGAAAACAAACTAAGTGAAAGAAGCCAATCACTAAGTTCATATATAGTCATCCATATGAAATGTATAGAACATGGAAATACACATTTCTGGGAAGTGTGTTAGTGACTGAGAGAACTATGCCTGTTTGGAAGAAGTGGAGAGTGCTTGTTATGGGGGTTTATTGGTGGAATTTTTCTAGATTTTATTATGGTGACATTTGTACAACTCTGAATTGACTAAAACAATTTAAACCAAAAATTTAAATGGACTTTTGAATTGAATAATTGCTACTCAGGAAAGTCATTACAAAATATATATGAAAAAGAGATTATTTTTAAAATAATATGTCCATTGGGAATATGCACAATATCTTTATACATTCTTTCCAACTGAGATAAAATACTAATCAATACACACTTTTGATGCCTTGCTTATAATTATAAAGTTTAAGATTGTTTTTAAATCAATTATGCATTAAATTAAATTATGCAATATGTTATGAGGATAAATACCTCAATGTCATTAGTGGCACAGTTAATCATTACTTACTCATAACCTCTCTTTTTTTCATCTAGCTATATCACTTGTCAGGAAAGAAGGTAAAATTAATATAATAAAATTATGTAGTTAAGTATGATGGCACATGCCTATAACTCCAGCATTTATACATTTGGGTTAAACGAAAAGCTCAAGATAATTTAGATAAGGAGCTAACACCACCCTGAGCTACATTAGATACTATCTCATAAAACAAAGGTAGTCAAACAACAAATAGAAACAATGAAATGAATTTACTCCATATTTGTTTGAAAAATGATTAAAGTTTCTAGAATTAAAGTGAAAATTTGTAGCACATGCATATTATTTTAAATATCAGAACTGTATACTCTGTGTAATTTAAATACCAGAATAGTATGCCATATGTAATTCCATTTTATGCTTCCTTTTGGACATTAAGCATCTTATGAAATAGTTTTGAGGAGAAAAGAATACTGAACAACCTTGGCAGTCTGCTTAAAGCCTCTCTGCGGGATGTCTTTTCATTAAGGTCATATAACCTGAAGGAAAACAGAACTCAGACATATTTATAAAGCCATTTAAGGGATCCTATTCATTCCAGAGTGTTCCAGATATGAGCACTGCTGCATCTAAATGCTAACAAGAAGCACACAGTGACAATCTGAAAGTGATTTTCAGGACTGAGCCACTTAACTGACATGGAAATTAGGAAATTGTTCACACATAGTTGTCAAACATTATGTGGCTCAAAATTCCTTCCAGGAAAATTTATTGAAATTGCATTTACATTTATATTTTTTTCTTGGAAAAATAAAGGTGTTTTAGTCACTATGCTGATACATAATTATGAGTGATAATTCTTTCCTGAAGCATCATATTCAAGGGTGGGTGGCATGTCATGTAACATTACCTACTCTGTGGTCTTACTGGACCATATATATGTATATATGTGTATACAAACATGCAAACACACACATGCCCACACATATACTTACACACTTGGGTTCAGACATTTTTATTTCATAATTGCTTGGCACTGTGACTGCAAAGAGAGAACTTTATCGGTAGTGCATCTGAGGATACTTACCTCATGGTAAAGAGGAAGTAGAGAGACCAACAACAAGGTATGCAATGGACAGCTTGATTGACCCAATTCCCCCAGTAAGGTTCCACCATCAAAAGTGTTCAAAGTCTTACATAATACCACTATCAGCTGAAGAGAATGCCCTTGAACATAAGAATTTGTAGGGACTATTCATATCTGAACCACAGCACATGCCAGAATTGTCCTAATTCAATAGAAGGACTTATTTTTGAATTGCTAATATAAAAATGGAAGTAAGAAAATTAAATGAATGGCAAATGTGTTCAAAATTCTAGTTTGAACTTTCTTTGAGAAACTCAATAAATTGATCCTAATTTTGTTTCCAAAAAATTAATACAAAAAAGACAGAAGTAATTTTAAAATAAATATAATCTGTAAGTCATACAATATTAACATGTAAACTAAGAGAGGTGAAGTCTATATAACGTATTAATAAACACATTAATATAAAAAGTCAACAAATTACGCATTTAAATTTTAAAAACTCAAATTAGAGAGATCTTTAAAAAATTGTCTAAATTAAAAACACATCTACTATTGCTTTTGTAATATTCATAGGAATTAATTTTTTCCTCCTGAGAAGAGAAAATATTGAAGATATAAAAATAAAATACCAACCAACTTATTTTTAACCTACCAATTAACTGAAAGGCCAACACATAAAATGAGACTAAGTTTGTAGAACATAGTATATGAATAAAAAGAAATTAGTCACAATGGATATATCCAATGAAGGAGAATTTATAAAATGTCTCACTCATACAGGGACACATAAAATTCTCAGTGAGGTGAAAGATGTATAGTCATGAAGGAGAAACAATTTTTTTGAGAATGTTTGGAGTTACATAAAATATTAGCTTTCCCTGTGAGTACATTAATGTTATGAACATTTTAATCATAACAAACAAAATGTGGAGATTTATATATAAAAGTTTTCTATAGATAATTTGTTAACTAGCGCTTACTTTTACTTTTATTCTATTTATTACATATGAAGCTCATTGCTGCAAGGGTGAGGTATCCAGGTCACTGTCAGAGAGCTTACTCTGGAGTTGAAGACAGGAGAGGTATTACATGCTGGCCCACCTCAACAACCACCCTATCAGCGATCTGCATGAATATGGTGTGTGCGCATGTGTGTGGAGGGCAAGTGTTGTCCTGCAGAACCAGAGCTTCAGGATCTCCATGACACAGGGCAGCAACAAGATGTCCAGGAAGAGTTCCAGAGGGAACACAGGATCCATGGTGTAGCAGAATCCAGGGCCCTTGAACCAGACCAGACCAGTGATTATCTGCAATGAATGTCTGGAAGTAAAATTGTGTGACTTCCAGTGTCATGCTGCAATTTCAAATTCAATGAGGAGATTGTCCTTTTTTCCCTTTTATTCTTTTCCTTTTTTTTTCTCTTAAATTTTATTTTGTCTTATTCTCCAGAGGAGGAAGATAGATCGTGTCAGTAGGCATGATGTGAAAGACATAAAACCCCGGGAGTTGGTGGCACACGCCTTTAATCCCAGGCAGAGGCAGGCAGATATCTGTGAGATTGAGGCCAGCTTGATCTACAGAGAAAGTTCCAAGACAGCCTCCAAAACAATACAGAGAAACCCTGTTGTGAAAAACAAATAAACAAACAAAAAGACACAAAAAACCACATAAAAAGAATGTTACAAAAGATGGATTTAGTTTTTATGCATACAGTATTGTGTCTGCATGGTTGCTTACATGTAAAAACACGGCATCAGATCTCATTATAGATGGTTGTGACCCATGATGTGGTTGATGGGAACTGAAATCAGGAACTTTGCAAGAGCACTCAATGCTCTTAGCCTCTGAGGAATCTATCCAGCCCTGTGAAGCCTTTTCTAGGAGACAAATTCATAGAAGATTTCCAGGTATTGTGACTCTTATGTGCCTTGCACATTTCCTTCCAGAATTTTCCTAAGCCATAGAAGAAGGATCATCATATCTGTTGGTCTCTGACTTGCAACATTTTGAGGTTTTCCTTGATGGTCTGCATTCAGAAAGACAGGTGCCTTTGATATGTTAAAATAACAACTGGATTAAAAACCCAAAGTGCTGAGGAGTTGAATTAAATAAATTCAAAAACAAGTTGGAAAAACATACTGTGTTTGAGTGTGAAATCTCAAACTTTCTATTTTCCTAAATAACCTGGGAATAAGGTATTGATAATTTTGTGTATTTTTAGAGTAGATTACAATTTGTAGATACTGATATTCAAAGACTGTATATACTAAACTGTTAATATGAACATTATTCCCTTGAGGCTTCCTTCACTAAGCCACCATCTTAATTTTTAGAAAATTGTAAGTGACAACAATTTAATTGATGATTTATACGTTTCCTTCTCATTTTCCGATAGAAATGTTTGTACTCATATAAGCCAAGTTAGTTTTAGAAACAGCAATTGAAAAACCCTTTTAATATTTGGTTAGATATACAAAACCCCATTTTAACTTCAATAATTATGGAATTATCTTCTTAAAAGGGCATTGAAATGAACAAAATGTGTGAATATAAGAGTCTATTAGAAATTTCATCTAAGAAATGATATGTTAGCTGATATCTGAAAATTAATAACTTTTATAAATATTGATTTTTAAACGTTTCCTTCATAACTGGGTACTTATGAGAATCTTATTTCCAGATGAAATAGCTTTTAAATAGATTTCTCTATGGTTTAAAGGTAAACTCTTATGCTGAGTGCTGATAATGGAAATTTTCCTCTCTTTCAATGTGAGTTAGGTGAACTTGGAGAAAAAAATTAAATCAAACTGGTAATTGTGACTGCCCACATCCATTCTAGCCTGTAACTACAGTATGTCAGGTAATTTCTCTACTGTTGAGTTGTGTCTGAAGTCATTGCATTTAATGCAAAGAATATATGTTGGCTCCAATTCAAGTTTAAATCAATTTGTGTAAAGATACCAACTTGTTTATAAAGAAACTGACTAGAACATGAGCGTAGTGTTTTGTAAACAGATGTAATAGTTTATGTGAAGAGAAAGAATTGCTTTATTACTGTAACATTTCTATAAGCTAAATGTAATATCCAGTATGTTGAAAATACACTTGAAAATGTTTACCTTCCAGTTAAAATATCTGTGCAAAAATTTACTCACCCAGGTGTGTGTTTGGTGGTCACAATGATTTTTCCCCCTCTTCACTGGCCATAATTACTCAGCCTTAAAGATGATGAGTCACATTATATCAAGTTTTTGTGTTTTTATCAGTTTTCTATAGTTTTATTTTTGAGAATTTTATAATATACAGAGTGAAATATGATTACATATAGCCCACTTTCTTGCTTCCATTTTTTTCTGCATCACCAGCACTTTTCCCCTTCTAACTTCAGTTCTTTTTTCTCAATGAATCAGTAAGTTCAGTAAGTGTTAAGCATGTGTTCATGGATGTGTGACTATCTTCTCTTAATGGGAGAAGTCCTTCTGCGTATATGTAAATAAAGCACTGTTGGCCAATAGGGAAGCAAGATAGGTGGGACTATGGGTCAAGGAGGATTCTGGGAAAGAGAAACTCAGACAGTCATGATGCAGTACACCAGAGAAGTAAGTGGTGTGGACCCTTTCTCTGGTATGAGAAGACCACAGAAAAATACTCAGATTAACAGTTATGGGTTAATAATTAATTCAAAACTAGCCAATAAAAAACAAACTAATGGCCAACAGCTTCATATATAGTGTTTCATGTATTTTTTGGGGGTTGGGACTGCTACTGGACACAGGAGGCTGGTGAGAAGAGTACACATTGTACTCTGTAAGGGTGAAGTCTCTAGAAAAATCTCCTTTCTCTTTTAATGTAATATCTAAATGATACAAAGAGATTTAATCTTCCTTGATATTTTTTAGAATTCATAAAATAAAATTTTAGAAAACTAAGATACAATGTCAAAATGTTGCTTTTGCTGTTACTAACAGCATGCTGTATCAACAATATGATGTACAAATTTTTTAGTCAAGAGGTATGTACGGAGCATGTGTGTCATGATGTATACTGGGACACTGATCTTTGGGGCTACTGTTTCCACAAATGTTTGAAATTTTTCTCTGTAAGTATGGTGAACTTAGTTTTAAAGTTTCTCGTGTTTGTAAGGAAATTTCCTGCATGATATTCCAAGAAAAATTCAATAATAATTGTTCAACAGTGTGGCTCCAAAGGACGCTGTAATGATAATCGACACAATTACTGAAAGTAAAACTAAGTATTTATTGTAGAAATTACTCACAAGATACCAAACAAGTAACCCAGATGAGCCAAGTAGTTTTCCGCTGCCGAACCGGAAGCCGAACTCCGGGAAAAGAGAGTGAGACTTCCTGTGTGCTGTCTTTTATGCCTTCCCCCATAACGCCCCCCTAGCCATGCCCAAAAGTGGGCCTGGCTAGTGACGTAGTTCACCGCCTATGTATGTATACGTCTTTATGTACGGCCGTATACGTCTTTAGTCATGCCTAAAGCGGGTGTGGTTAGCAGTGTGGTAAACTGCTGTTTTATTACCTCATCTGTATGTGCCTCTAGTAAGTCACATGGTTAATGGCGGCATACAGACTTCCTCCTACAATTCCCCTTTTAGTCTAAAAAGGACAACTAACTTGTGTCCATGAACAAAATGTATCAAACATCTATTCTATCTAAACCTAAACTTATCTGAAAGAAGCACCCAAATATGAACACCTCCTTCCAATCCCAACTCTAAAATAAAAAATAGGGAGAGGGGGCGTGGAATTCTCAAAACTACTTCCTGCTGAGATGGGACGATGATAATCTCATGGGGACCTGTGAGAAGAAAAATGTTAGTATAACAAAATCTCCGTAGATCAGACAGTCTCTGTATGGCAGGAGATGCTTGATTGAAGTTCCTGACTGGGGTTCTAGTGTTGATTGAAGCTCTCATCTGAACTCTGGGCAGATTGTAGAAGATGTGCTGTTTCAGTTTCTTGGTCCGGAGTTGTGTAGAGTGATGTAGTTTCAAGCCATTTTCAGGGTAGTGCTTGTCAGGTGGAGTCAATGATGTGGGGCAGTTCAGATGCCTCCAGTCGAATCAGGTGAAGTCGAGGAAGTGGATCCTCATTCTCTTTCTGAAGCAGTTGAAGATTGCTGTCAGGAAATCCCTTGTTCTCTGGAAAACTCAAACATTAATGTTAACAAAGAAATATTTTAATTTTTATATGTATGCATCCTGGAAGAGGTGACAATAGAGAAGATGGTAAACCTGAAGGAAATTAGACTTTACAGAAAAAGAAATCCACAGATAACAGTCCCTAATTTTATTTTCTTCTGTCTTATATCAATGGATCTTTGATATAATACAGAAATTCTGAATTGTATTTAAATAATATGCTTGAGTTTAGAGTAGGAGAGCCAATCCAACTCCAAAGCCAGCTTCAGTTAAATGAATGGGGACTGAGGTATGTGAATAAATAAAGATAAAAGGGTACTATGAAAAAACAATATAGAGAGATTTAGACATTGATACCACACAGTGAGTTTTTGTTTGTTTGATGGTCCTCAGGGTAGCTATTCATTTTTCTTCAGGAATCCATATGTCCAGTATGCTTTGCTGAGTTTACCTGTGAAGACAAAAAACAAAACACTTCTCTTTCCTTTTAGGAGGTCACTTTACCCATGGTGGAATATGAATTTGTAGATGGGCTGTTATCTTCCTCCTCCTCAGATGTTTTCTGTTCTGATTGAATTTTTATTAATTTTGATGGAACCCAAACCTTTTCTTCTCCTGTGGAAACAAAAGCATAACCCCTTCCCCAACGTAACACATATCCCTGGTTTCCAGACTGAGGTCGTAACATCCTTAAAATACACCGGTTGGTTCAGTTCAGAAGTCTTCTCTGTAGTCCAGTGTCTTTCTGCTGCAGTTTGTCCTTTTTCATCAGCATTAAGAAAATTAAACGTTAGTAAAGCATTATGTAACCTATGTTTAGGTGTCTTTGTTTTCCCTGGGTGTTTATAAAGCATCTCTTTTAAGGTTCGGTTAGATCTTTCAATTACCGCTTGCCCTGTGGGATTGTAAACATGTTTTATATTATAATATTTGAAGAATTGTTCCAATTTACTGGAGACATATGCTAGAGCATTGTCAGTTTTATTGTTTTAGGTATACCCATAACAGCTATCACCTCTAAGAGGTGTGTAATGACAGAATCAGCTTTTTCAGAGCTTAGGGCAGTAGCCCATTGGAAGCCTGAGAACGTGTCAATGGTATGGTGTACATATTTCAAACTGCCAAATTCTGGGAAGTGAAATACATCCATTTGCAAAAGTTCATTTCTGTGAATACCTTTAGGATTACAACCTGCTGGTAATGGAGTTTGATTGTAGAATGAGCAACTGGGACAATTTCGTACTATTTCTTTGGCTTGTTGCCAGGTGATAGAAAAATCCTTCTTTAAACCTTTGCTGTTAACATGGTGTTTCCTATGAAATTCTGAAGCTTCCAACTCATTACCTACTAATAAACGATCAATTTCATCATTGCCTTGTGCCAGAGGACCTGGCAGACCTGTATGGGATCTGATGTGTGTTATATATATAGGATGAATCCTGTTTCTGATGATTTCCTGCAATTGTAAAACCAATGAGGTTAATTCTGTATTATCAGGAACAAATTCTGCAGTCTCAATGTGCAAGACAAGTCTTTCTGCATACTAAGAATCTGTGACTATATTGAGAGGCTCTGTAAAGTCTTTAAGTACCATGAGAATGGCATATAACTCTGCCTTTTGTACGGAGTTGTAAGGGCTTTGAACTACTGTACTTATATTTCCTGATTTATACCCTGCCTTACCTGATTTGTTTGCATCTGTGTAGAAGGTAAGAACTCCAGAAATAGGTGTTTGCCTCACGATACATGGAAGAATCCAAATTGTTTTCTTTATGAATTTGATTCTCTCTGTTTTGGGATAGTTATTACTAATACTTCCCAAAAAGTCACTACAAGCTATTTGCCAATACTCATTATCCTTCCATAAGGAGGAAATTTCCTCATTCGTTAAAGGTACAATAATTTCAGCTGAGTCTTTCCCAGTCAGTTGACGAAGCCTTAATTTACCTTTTAATATCAAATTGGAGATCTTTTCTATATATGTTTTCAATTTTTTATTCTGTTTATGTGGCAGAAATACCCATTCTAGAATAATGTCTTCCCTCTGCATTAATATTCCTGAGGGGTATTCTCTAGATGGTAAAATAACCAGAATACAGTCCAGATGTGGATCCACACGGTCCACATGTGCTTCTAATATTCTCTTTTCTTCCCATTCTAATTCTTTTTCAGCCTCAGCTGATAGTACTCGTGGGCTGTTTAGGTCTTTATCTCCTTTTAAAGCCATTTTCAGGTGTTTTAAATCATGCCCTTCTACACCGATAATTGTCTGTAATTGAGAGATTTCTCCTAATAGTTTTTGAAGATCATTAAGAGTCTGGTAATGATCTCTTCTGATCTGTACTTTCTGCGGTCTAATTTTCTGAGCAACTATTTTATAACCTAAATAGTTAATAGAATCTCCTCTTTGTATTTTTTCTGGGGCAATTTGTAATCCCCAGCGAGGCAAAATTTCCTTTACTGCTTCAAACATCTTTTCCAAAGTATCCTTATTTGAATCAGACAATAATATGTCATCCATATAATGATATATTAACGAATGTGGAAATTTTTTACGAATTATTTCTAGAGGTTTATTCACAAAATATTGACACAAAGTTGGACTGTTTAACATACCTTGAGGTAGTACCTTCCACTGGAATCTCTGTACCGGATGGGAACTATTATAGGTAGGTACCGTGAAGGCGAACTTTTCTCTGTCATTTTCTTGTAACGGTATGGTGAAGAAACAATCTTTTAAGTCTATAACTATAATTGGCCATACTTAGGAATTAGAGAAGGTAATGGCATCCCAGGTTGTAGAGACCCCTTAGGCTGAATTACCTTGTTGATGGCTCTTTTAAAGCCCAATTGGGGGGCCAGGACTTCAGATTAATGATAGTGAAGTCACTTCCGGTGAGGAAGTCTGTATGCCACCATTAACCATGTGACTTACTAGAGGCACATACAGACTTCCTCCTACACAACAGTTCTTTTTTTTTTTTATTTTATTTTCCAGTTTAAATTTAGGTAAGAATCAAGGTTGCTTCACAAGTCAGTTCCAGGTCCCTCTCCCATTCCCTCCCTTCCTCCCGTGCCCTCCCCTCCCCCCCCCCGTTATCCTCTCATTTCTCCAGGGAGGGTGAGCCCCTCCGTGGGGGTGTCCATAGTGTGTCATTTCATATAGGGCAGGGCCTAGACCCTTCCCCAAGAGTTCAGGGTGAGAGTGCACCTCACATTGTTCTATTGGAGTCCAAAGTCCGTGTGTATACTTGGGATGGGTACTGATCTGCTGCCCAAGGCTCAATAGATTCCCTAGGCCTCTTCACTGACACCCAGATTCAGGGGGTCTTGATCAGTCCCATGCTGGCTTCCCAGGCTAATGCCTGGGATTCAAGAGTTAACCTTTGTCTGGTCAGCTGTTTCTGGGGGTTAAACCAGCCCAGTCTTAATCCCTTTGATCACCAGTCCTCCCTCTCTGTTACTGGCTTTCTTGAGTTCAGCTCAGTACTTAACCAAGGGAGTCTGCCTCTTCTTCGATCAGCCACTAAATAAAGTTTCTGTTTCCCAGACTCTCTGGCCATAGGATTGTAGGCTGGCACTCCCCAGATCTATGTCTAAAATCCATATATGAGAGAGTACATGCCATGTTTCTCTTTTTGTGACTGGGTTACCTCACTCAGGATGGTTTCTTCTAGTGTCATCCATTTGCCTGCGAATCTCATGATTCCATTATTTTTTTCTGCTGAATAGTACTCCATTGTGTAGATGTACCACATTTTCTCTATCCACTCTTCAGGTGAGGGACATCTAGGTTGCTTCCACGTTCTGGCAATTACAAATAAAGCTGCTATGAACATAGTGGAACAGACATCTTTGTTGTATGAATGGGCATCTTTTGGATATATGCCTAATAGTGGAGTTGCTGGGTCTTGTGGTAGGTTTATTCCCATTTTTCTGAGGAATCTCCACACTGATTTCCAAAGTGGCTGAACCAGTTAGCACTCCCACCAGCAATGGAGGAGTGTCCCCCTTTTACCACATCCTCTCCAGCATAAATTGTCATTGGTGTTTTTGATTTTAGCCATTCTGACAGGGATGAGATGGTATCTGAGAGATGTTTTGATTTGCATTTCCCGGATGGCTAAGGATGTTGAGCACTTTCTCAAGTGCCTCTCAGCCATTTTAGACTCCTCTATTGAAAACTCTCTATTTAGATCTGCAGCCCACTTTTTAATAGGGTCCTTTGGTGTTTTGGAGACTTGCTTCTTGAGTTCTTTGTAAATTTTGGAGATCAACCCTCTGTCAGATGTGGGATTAGTGAATATTTTTTCCCATTCTGTGGGCCTTTTTGTCTTGCTGACTGTGTCCTTTGCCTTACAGAAGCTTCTCAGTTTCAGTAGGTCCCATTTATAAATTGTTGATCTTACTGCCTGTGCTACTGGTGTTATGTTCAGGAAGCTGTCTCCTGTACCAATTCGTTCAAGGGTACCACCCACTTTCTCTTCTAAGAGGTTCAGTGTGGCTGGATTTATGTTGAGGTCTTTGATCCATTTGGACTTAAGTTTTGTGCATGGTGATAAACATGGATCGATCTGCATTCTTCTACATGCCAGTCTCCAATTATGCCAGCACCATTTGTTGAAGATGCTTTCTTTATTCCATTGTATATTTTTAGCTTCTTTGTCAAAGATCAGATGTTCGTACGTGTGTGGGTTAATACCCGGGTTTTCAATTCGATTCCATTGGTCTACCTGTCTATTTTTGTGCCAATACCAAGCTGTTTTCAGGACTATAGCTCTATAATAGAGCTTGAGGTCAGGGATGGTGATGCCCCCGGACGTTGCCTTGTTGAACAGGGTTGTTTTGGCTATCCTGGGTCTTTTGTTTTTCCATACAAAATTGATTATTGTTCTTTCAAGGTCTGTGAAGAACTGTGCTGGGATTTTAATGGGGATTGCATTGAATCTGTAGATTGCTTTTGGCAGGATTGCCATTTTTACTACATTGATCCTACCTATCCAAGAGCATGGGAGATCTTTCCATTTTCTGAGGGCTTCTTTCATTTCTTTCTTTAAAGATTCAAAGTTCTTATGATACAGGTCTTTCACTTGTTTGGTTAGCGTTACCCCAAGGTATTTTATGTTGTTTGTGGCAATTGTAAAGGTTGATGTTTCTCTGATTTCTCTTTCAGCCCTTTGATCATCTGTATACAGTAGGGCTACTGATTTTCTTGAGTTGATCTTGTAGCCTGCCACTTTGCTGAAGGTGTTAATCAGCTGTAAGAGTTCCCTGGTAGAGTTCTTTGGGTCATTGATGTAAACTATCATATCGTCTGCAAACAGTGAAAGTTTGACCTCTTCCTTCCCAATTTGTATCCCCTTGATCCCCCTTTGTTGTCGTATGGCAATAGCTAGGACTTCAAGTACCATGTTGAAAAGGTATGGAGAGAGTGGACAGCCTTGTTTTGTTCCTGATTTTAGAGGAATTGCATTGAGTTTCTGTCCATTTAGTTTGATGTTGGCTGCTGGTTTACTGTATATAGCTTTTATTATGTTTAAGTATGTCCCTGTTATCCCAGATCTCTCCAAGACCTTTATCATGAAGGGGTGTTGGATTTTGTCAAAGGCTTTTTCAGCATCTAGTGAGATGATCATGTGATTTTTGTTTTTCAGCTTGTTTATATGGTGGATTACATTGATGGATTTTCGTATGTTGAACCATCCCTGCATTCCTGGGATGAAACATATTGATCGTGGTGAATGATTGTTTTGATGTGTTCTTGGATCCGATTTGCCAGTATTTTATTGAGTATTTTTGCATCAATGTTCATGAGGGATATTGGTCTGAAGTTCTCTTTCTTAGTTGTATCTTTGTGTGGCTTGGGGATCAAGGTTATTGAAGCCTCATAGAAAGAGTTTGGCAAAGACCCTTCTGCTTCTATTGTGTGGAACACTTTGAGAAGAATTGGTATAAGCTGTTCTTTGAATTTCTGGTAGAATTCTGCACTGAGGCCATCTGGACCTGGGCTTTTTTTTGCTTGGGAGACTTTTGATGATAGCTTCTATTTCCATAGGGGTTATAGGTCTATTTAAATTGCTTATCTGTTCTTGATTTAGTTTTGGCAATTGATAGCTGTCCAGGAAGTCATCCATTTCCTTTAAATTTTCGAATTTTGTGGAGTACAGGTTTTCAAAGTATGACCTAATGATTCTCTGGATTTCCTCAGAGTCTGTTGTTATGTCCCCCTTTTCATTTCTAATTTTGTTAATTTGCGTGTTCACTCTCTGCTGTTTGGTAAGTTTGGACAAAGGTTTGTGTATCTTGTTGATTTTCTCAAAGAACCAACTCTTCGTTGCGTTGATTCTTTGTATTGTTTTCCTGGTTTCTACTTTATTGATTTCAGCCCTCAATTTGATTATTTCCTGGCATCTACTCCTCCTGGGGGAGTGTGCTTCTTTGTGTTCTAGAGCTTTCAGCTGTGATGTTAATTCTCTGGTATAACTGTTCTCCTGTTTCTTCATGTGAGCATTTAGAGCTATGAACTTCCCCCCGTAGCACTGCTTTCAAAGTGTCCCATAGGTTTGGGTATGTTGTGTCTTCATTCTCATTGAATTCGAGGAAGTCTTTAATTTCTTTTTTTATTTCCTCTTTGACCCAGGGATGGTGCAGTTGAGCATTATTCAATTTCCATGAGTTTGTAGGTTTTCTGCAATTTGTGTTGTTGTTGAATTCTAATTTTAAAGCATGGTGGTCTGATAAGATGCATGGAGTTATTCCAATTTTTTTGTAGCTGCTGAGGTTTGATATGTTGCCAAGTATGTGGTCGATTTTTGAGAAGGTTCCATGTGGTGGTGAGAAGAAGGTATATTCTTTTTTATGTGGATGAAATGTTCTATAGATATCTGTTAATCCCAGTTGGGTCATTACTTCTATTAGCCCTTTTGCTTCTTTGTTGAGTTTTTGTTTGGTATTCCTGTCTAGTGGTGAGAGTGGTGTGCTGAAATCTCCCACTATAACTGTGTGGGGCTTTAGATGAGATTTAAGTTCTAATAATGTTTTTTTAACGAATGTGGGTGCCTTTGTATTTGGGGCATAGATGTTCAGAATAGACACTTCCTCTTGGTGGGTTTCACCTGTGATGAGTATGTAGTGACCTCCTTCATCTCTTTTGATTGATTTTATTTTAAAGTCTAGTTTGTTAGATATTAGGATTGCTACCCCGGCTTGTTTCTTGGGTCCATTCGATTGAAAAAAATTTTCCCAACCTTTAACTCTCAGGTAATGTCTGTCTTTACGGGTGAGGTGTGTTTCCTGTATGCAGCAGAAGGAAGGGTTCTGTCTTCGAATCCAATCTGCTAGTCTGTGTCTTTTTATGGGTGAGTTAAGGCGATTAATATTGAGGGATATTAATGACCAATGATTGCTCATCCTTCTTCGATTTGCGATGGTTGTTGGTGGTGGAATTATGTGTGGAGTTTCACCCCTTTGTTCTTTTGGCTGTTGGTAGAGAGAGATTCTCTAATGCTTATGTTTTTCTGGTTGTAGTTAGCTTCCTTGGGTTGGAGTTTTCCTTCCAAAATTTTCTGTAGGGCTGGGTTAGTGGACACATATTGCTTGAATCTAGTTTTGTCATGGAATATCTTGTTTTCTCCGTCTATAGTGATTGAGAGCTTTGCCGGGTATAGTAGTCTGGGCTGGCATGCATAGTCTCTTAGTGTAGGTAGAATATCTATCCAGGACCTTCTGGCTTTCAGCGTTTCCATGGAGAAATCTGGTGTAATTTTGATAGGTCTGCCTTTATATGTTACTTGACCTTTTTCCTTAGCTGCTCTTAATATTCTTTCTTTATTCTGTATGTTTGGGGTCTTGATTATTATGTGGCGAGGGGATTTTTTTTTGTGGTCCACTCTATTTGGTGTTCGGTAGGCTTCTTGTACCTTCATTGGCATGTCTTTCTTAAGGTTGGGAAAGTTTTCTTCTATGATTTTGTTGAATATGCCTTCTGTCCCTTTGAGGTGGATTTCTTCTCCTTCTTCTATACCTATTATTCTTAGGTTTGGTCTTTTCATGGTGTCCCATATTTCCTGGATGTTTTGTGTTAAGGATTTGTTGGATTTAAGGTTTTCTTTGGTTGATAAATCCATTTCTCCTAGCGTATCTTCAACACTTGAGATTCTCTCTTCCATCTCTTCTATTCTGTTGGTAATGCTTGTATTGGTAGTGCCTGTCTGTTTGTCCAGCTTTTCTATTTTCTGCCTTTCTTCAGATTGTGTTTTTTTTTTAATGACTCTATTTCAGTTCAACCCTTGCAGTGTTTGCATTGCTTCTTGCAATTTTCTGTTTATCTGTTCGTCCGTTTGTTGCCTTTTATGAATTTTTTGGTTTGTTCTTTCTTGCATTTCTTGCATTTTTTGGTTTGTTTTTTGTTCCATTTCTCACATTTTGTGCTTTGTTTCTTCTTCCATTTCCTGCCTTTTTTGGTTTGTTTCTTCTTCCATTTTTTTCATTTTTTGCTTTGTTTTTTCTACCATTTCTTGCATTTTTTGCTTTGTTTCTTCTTCCATTTCCTGCCTTTTTTGGTATGATTCTTCTTCCAATTCTTGCATTTTTTGCTTTGTTTTTTCTTCCATTTCTTGCATTTTTTGCTTCATTTCTTTTTCCATTTTCTGCCTTTTTTGGTTTGTTTTTTCTTCCAATTCTTGCATTTTTTGGTTTGTTTTTTCTTCCATTTCTTTGAGGGATTTCCAATATCCTCTTTTAGGGCCTCTATCATTTTCATGAAAGTGCTTTTAAGGTCGTTCTCTTCTGCTTCGTCCGCATTGGAATGTTGGGGTCTTGCTGGTGTGGAGTCTCTAGAATCTGGCGGTGTCATATTTGTTTTTCTGTTGCTGACTGTGTTTTTGTATTGTCTCTTTCCCATCTCTTCTTCTAGTGGGTACAGAAAGAGCCCCTTACTGGTCTGGGGACCAGCGTTCCCTTTTGGTGGGTGCTAGCAAGTCCAATAATCTGGTGGTTCTTCTTTTCCTTGTCCGAATGCTGGTCCCGTGGGTTGAGAAGAAGAACAGGAATCTGGGGCGCTTATCCTCTTACCTGGTCCCCTGGACCCTATGCTGGGTCCTGTTGTACTTGATCCAGAACAGCTACTCCCCTGGTCTCCCTGGGTCCTCTGGTTTCCTGGTCTCGTTGGTGGGAGAAAAGACCTGGGGTCTGGGTGCTTGGCTCCCGCCGGGATTGGGAGCTCTGTGCAGTTCCCAGGGGATCTGCAGGCACTGGAGCACAGGCCGGGAAGCCGGCCTGTTTACCTGATGCTGCTGGAAGAACCGCCAGTTCTTTCATTGTAAATTTTATGCCTACAAATTGTCTTAAAATAAGACCAAAAGAAATATACATGTGCAATATGTTTGAGAGAATTTTGTCTTTTTATCCTTTTTGATATTTCATTATTTAAATACTATCAGAACTATAAGTTAAATTAAAAACCCACAAATTTGAAGGAACAGCAAGTATTTTTCCTTTTGGAAATATTATAATTTGATTATAATTAATATTTCTCACTTCTCTGGAAAAACAAAGAATCTAATTGAAATAATTTGAAGAGAAAAGCGTTCCATCTTGACATCTAGTTTAAACACTACATTCTGTGATGACAGGTTGGTCTGCTGCTCGTGGCAAAAACTGAATACAGGATACTTCACAGTTCAAAGAATCAGGAAACACAATGATAGAGTCATCAGGGACCATCCCAACTGACACACATTTTTCACAGCATTTTCAAGCAGACACAGCATTTAGAAGGCTGTTTTCAAACCTAAGGGGGAATAAATATATTGAGAATACAAAATATTTTCCATTTAATTAGAATGTAATTACATTTCCCTCCCTTCCTTCCAATCCCTCCCATATGCAGCTCTTTATTATTATGATAAATATTTTTAAGGAGGAAAAACCTCAATGAAGAATTAGTATAGTAATTGGTAAATGGCTTGAGGGAGAGTAAAGAGTGGCAGAAAAAATTGTGCCTTGAGAACTAGCTTGTGTGTACACACAATGTTTGTCATATATTAAAAATGCAAAACTTGCTGGAATATATTGATGAGGTTGAAATAAAATTAACATTAATGCACAAATTAAATGAAAACACCACACAGGCTCATTTAAAAAAGCACTAGCAATTTTTGTAACACTGTTTCCAATTATCTACCAGATATCATTGGAAATACAGTTCTTTTCTGATAGCAATAAGGAAAGTTTAAAAAGAAACACAATGTGTGGTTTCCTGTGACACAAGAATGTTGTCTCATATTACCTGACTATTACCCCTCAGCACACTTAGACTCAGGATCTGAGCAAACCATGCATGTTTCACTTTTATGCATCCATTTGAATTTCTATAAGATGTACATTCCACCAAAAAAGGAAAGGAAAGCATTGCTTAATCCCGACTCCTCTATTGCTCAATTTTCATCTATCAACATGATTCTGATAAATAGTTCTAGGATATTCCACTGTTCTTTTGGTGTAAGAAATATTTCTTTTCTTTTTTCTCCTTATGATCCTCTGTGATATCATGAGTTCTTTCTTTCTTGCATATTGAAAAAATTATAAAATATCTCCTGTTTTGACCTGCACATCAACAACCTTCCTCTCTTCATTATCTTGGTTTAAGGTCTACCTTTTCTGTGGTGGCATTCATTGCTTTAAATCTGTTTCCTCCTTTCATTTTATTAGTATTAATTTACATCAGCATTTTAATAGTATTTTATTTGCATCAACAATATAAAACATCTAGTATCACACAACATAGGAACAACAGTATGCCCATCTTTCTTGATGATACAGATAATTTGGGTAAGTTTCTTTTTAAAATTATTGTTTTAATAATCATTAATAATTATTATGATTCATAGCAAATGAAGTTTTCCCTCCCTTTTCTTCTCCTATTCTCTCCCACACTTTCACTTCTGGTGCCCCCCATCCAGTCCTTGCTAGGGTCACCCCTGTAGATTGGATACCATGGAATTTCCATTGCATTAGGTTTCTGTCTCATCAATAAATATGTCCCTTTCCAGTCATCTCTTCCAGTACTCACTCTCTATCACTACAACCTGATCGCTCATGTCTACTTCCCCACCTATCTCCAGTCCAGCCATGAAATCTTTCTCTTTCTCTGGAATACCCATGCATCTCACATCTGAACCCTCCTTGTTATTTAGCATCTCTGGGTCTGTGGATGGTAGCATGGCTATCATTTACTTTACAGTAAATACCCACTCTATGGGTATACCATATTATATAACATATACAGTATCTTTGAATCATTTTCAAGAGAGTAAAAAGAAATTATCACTATTCTCTCATTTAGTCTGCTCTTACAATATTAATTGCATGCCACAATCACAAGCAGACATGGAATCTGATCTGATGAGAAAGTGAAACAAATTTATAGCACCATGTGTAATAGAATTATTTATAATGAATTTCTAATAAAATTTTCATTTGCCACAGCAGTTGTGAAACTACAAACCATTAAATAGCTCAGAAAAAGTTGTGAGAAGAGCAATTTAAATTGATTTATGAAATATTTTCCTGAATAAAACTAAAATCCAATGCCGGGCGGTGGTGGCACACGCCTTTAATCCCAGTACTTGGGAGGCAGAGGCAGGCAGATCTCTGTGAGTTAGAGGCCAGGCTGGACCCACCGCCTCCAAAACAATACAGAGAAACCCTGTCTCATAAAACCAAAAAAAAAACTAAAAACAAAAAAACTAAAACCCAAGATAATTTACAGCTTTAAATATCTAATAGTGCAATAAATAACATTTACAGCCCCATAACATTTAAGTTAACAAAGAACGAAAAGGTAATTACTTTGTATTTTTTAGGTATATGTACAATTGGCTACATCTTAGTTAACTTGCAACACTATTCAAATTATTTGAAATGGTTTTATGGTATTTAAGATTTTTTTGTAAGTTAACACACAAGACTTTATTGTCATGAGCTAATTAATGGGCAATATAAAAGATAAAACCATAATGAACATGGCATCTTGTATTACTATATCATTAAAAGGTCTACCACTGTAAGCAGGATTTATCAATATTTTATAATCATAAAATTTATAGTATTTCACATGTAATCTACTGGAATGAAGAGATAATCTGGGACAAAGGTATTTTAGTGATGTTTATCACAGAAGCTAATATACTTATAAATTACTTGCTGTCATTTATTTGGCCCCTGAAATGTATTATTTATGTAAGTGGTGATATGCATGTCTTCTGTGTTATTACATATCTGTCATTCATACCACTACAAATATTTTTGTCATGGATGTGTGAAAAATGAAATTATAAACACTGACTCCATAGAATACAGACCCTGATTCTATTACTACACTAGTGTTTTTAAACCAATGCAGCATTTATTATTTCCTAATTTTTTAGAGTAATATTTCATAAGTTAATAAACTGAATGTCAGTAAGTGGTGTTTAAGTCTCAGGTTCCCAACTTCCACTTGTCATATCCCACTCTGTTCACATTTTTAGAAACTTTTAACATTAAACTACTTTCTAATTCTTCATAAATCTGTTGGTTGCCTTGGTCAGTGTTCTATTACTGGGAAAAGATATTATGACCATAGCAAATCTTATAAAATAAAGCATTTAATTTGTGTAGAGTTTCAGAAGTTTAGTTCATTGTCACTATAGTGGCATACAGTCAAACATGGTGTTGGAGAAGTAGCTGAAACTTCTACCTCAGTATCTGAAGGGAGCAGGAAGAGAGGGGCACTCTGGATTGGGATTGGGATATTTTTTTTAAACCAGAAAGCACACCTCCAGTGACACACTTCCTCCAACATGATCACCTCTTCCTAATCCTTCCTCATATCACCACTTCCTGGTGACCAAGTATCCTAATCTATAAGCCTATTGGGGACATTTTCCTCAAAACACCACAATTTTATTTTACACATTTCAAATGCAAGTTTGTTACAGTGTTTGTTGATGGACATGCCTGGCAAGAAATCAAAATAGAAAAATAGCTGAGGTCAATAACGTATATTAGACTATATTATAAATGGAGGTTTGTCTCCAGCCCACCATTTCCCGAATAACCCCTCTAAGGCTTTTCTCTTTTTTTCTTTTTCTTTTTTTTTTTTCGAGACAGGGTTTCTCTGTGGCTTTGGAGGCTGTCCTGGAACTAGCTCTTGTAGACCAGGCCGGTCTGCAACTCACTGAGATTCGCCTATCTCTGCCTCCCGAGTGCTGGGATTAAAAGCATGTGCCGCCACTGCCTCGCCATTCTAAGTAAGCCTTAATATTAATTTTAATTGTTTGGCCAATTGCTCAGGTACATTGCTGACTACTTTTTACAATTAAATTAACCAATTTAGTTTATATTTTACTATGAGGTTCCTGGCTTGTTAACTCACATTTTGCTTATTGGGTTGCTACAAGGCATCTTCCTGACTCTACCTTCTTTCTCTCTATATCCCTGTTTGAATTTCCTGCCTGATGCTATTCTGCCTGGCCATTGTCCAAATCAGCTTTATTTATCAAGCAATAAAACCAACACATATTTACAGCAAACAGAAGGACATTCCACATCACTAGATGCTTTATATTTGTGTGTATGTGTGTGTGCGTGTGTGTATATGTGTGTGTGTGTGTGCGTGTGTTGCTACAAGCTGTGAGATCACACAGTAATTACACAGTAATCTATCATGAGATAACTCAGGGGAATTAAGTATCCTCCTGATGGATGAAACAAGTGCAAAAGTTGTACCTGGCATTATAATCTCATAAATGAATTGACTGCTTCTTGCTATAGATTCTTCCTGTAGCTTATTCCTTTCAGTAATGAACTTGGAATTTACTCCCCACAGGTTAGCACCTTCAGATCATTTGCTGGGAACAAGTTTCTCTCGTACATTTGGAGTTTTACTGATTACACACCTGAGTTATAATTACAGAGATGTCTTCCTGCAATACCTTTATTGACAGGCATTTGGTCAGAGTTTGGGACCCAGGCAAAAGCATCCCATCTAAGACATTCACAGATATCCAAGGACATAGAATTACTACACGTCCACAGTTGTTGATTCATAGCTACCAAGATGGATAGAAAAATAAACATGCCCTGATTTTACCTCAGTGTCAGATAGAGAAGCAATAATATAAACTAACCCTGCAGTAAAAGTTTCTCAAACTTCTTGTTTTATTAACTCAAGATTTCAGTGTAGAGATTTGCTGTTCCCTCCTGTTTCCTCTGAGAAGGTAAGGATAAAGGTAATCAGCCCATTGGCTCAACCTCAGGGAAAAGTAAACTTTCTGGAATGTCTGTGCTGCCACTGAGGATAGAGCACTGGAAGGCACCAGGTTTTGTTTCTTGTGCAAATTAAACTTAGACACTTCTCTTTGACCTAAAGCCCTAAGTAATTGATGCTAAAATTTCTCCTAGGAGTTTTAGTTTATTGCTCTGTGTGTAAATCTTGTCTGCCTTGCTGACCCTGAGAAACTCAATCCTCACATTGTATTCTGAGAAGAATTACTGTTGCATATGTCTGCACACCTGTAACACCAAGAACTGGGGTGAGATAGAGAGACAGAAAACAGAAACAAAGAAACAGAGACAGAAAACAGAAGAAGAAACAGAGAAATAGAGCAGCAGGAGAGAAAGAGGAGAAGAAGAAAGAAACATGCAGAGGAGCAGTTGCTGGTGAGTCAATTCCTTTTCTCCCTCTGATTTTGGTTCCTTCACTTATTTGTATTTAGAAGTTGGATTTCTAAATTGCTCAATAATATGTATGAGTGTGTGTATGTGTGTGTGTGTGTGTATGTGTGTGTGAATGCATTCTTTTTTATTTTTTTATTTTTTGGTTTTACGAGACAGGGTTTCTCTGTATTGTTTTGGAGGCTGTCGTCCAGCCTGGCCTCAAACTCACAGAGATCCGCCTGCCTCTGCCTCCTGAGTGCTGGGATTAAAGGCGTGTGCCACCACTGCCAGGCGTGAATGCATTCTTAAAGTCTCAGTGGATTAAAAAAATATTTCTTTCCTATATTACAAATCCAGTGTAGGGTGCCGATTGTGGAGACTATTTTTTCCATGATGTCATCCAGAGGCTCAAATAGATGTAGCACACATATGAACATAGCATTAGCTTTTCCAGAAGTGAGTTCAGAATATAATTTGTTAGAAGACAATGAATATGTAGGGTAGCAAATGATCTTTGAAATCATTTCTTTGCAGACCTGTCATGAGCCAACAGGCAGATGCACAAGTTCTGGTTGGCATGGGATGGTAATGTTCAATACTTAAGAAAAGCAGGACACCAAATACAATGTCCTTTAAGATACTTCTTTGAATTCCCAAAGTACTAGCAGAAGTGCCTAATCTTTTGACAATTTCTCACCATGTCGTAACTATGATGCTGAAAAAATTCAGTAAAGTCGTACAAAGAGACAGACAGAAAGAGAGAGAGAGAGAGAGAGAGAGAGAGAGAGAGAGAGAGAGAGGGAAGAAGGGAGGGAGGGAGGGAGAGAGAAAGAGAGAGAGAGACCCTAGAGTAAAAACACCTTTCATTTACAGAGTATATGATTCTTTTTGGGCTTTGGATGTCATCTCAACTACCTTTTAACAAATAGGGAATATGGGTTTTAATGTCTGAGATACCTGAAAATCCAGGCAAATCAGTGCCATGCAAGTGTCTTCACAAAGGACATTGTCCCTGGAATACACTTTTACTTATCCAAATTAGTGTTGCAAGTGTTATCTGTAGGGAGAGAAGAGAATGTGAGATGTCATTCGTATTAGCAAAGAGTAAGCTAATGATGAGAAAGCTTTTGTAACTCAAAGTGCATTTAATTTCAATGATGGGCATTCTTACAGCCTGCTTTTGTGCATTTTCTTTCCTTTTTGGACAACGCACACTCCAATGCAGTATAGATGGGCTGTGAACCCAACAGGGATACTGATTATTTAGTAACTGATAATCTTTGGTTTATACAGTTGCAGATACATGACACTGGTTTCTATCATGCTTCTTTTTTATTTCAATATGTAATATACATTCAGTTATCATCAACAAATGAAAAAAAAATCTCATTAAGATCCAGACCTACTATCCAAGTTAAATTGAAGGATGTCTGGGTACTATGGAGTAATTTTTTTTAAATTTTGTTTGAGAGCTTTATACAAGCATATAATATGTATGAATCAAATTTAAGCCCAGATTTCAATTTTGTTTTACCTTCTGTCATGTCTCCACAAACACTTTGCTTTCTCAACTGCATTTATTCTTTTTCAACAACACTCTCTCTGGTTTTCTCTGTTGAGAGAAACAGAAACAGTGTACCTATCTTGAGTAACAAGAGTAAGGTCCTCAACTGGCTACATTATATTCTTTCAGAAAGACTTATAGGTGGGTCATGACATGGTCTCTGCCATGCCCTGGGATAACTGTAGTGTAGCAGGCTTGGATATTGCACTAAATTATTGGCCTATGGCATGTTCTTGAATAGTTCAATTTCTTTTCTTATTGCTCTGAAGTATCATGACTATCTGACACTTGTTCAGGTCAATGAGTTCATAATCACTTTTAGGTATATGGGAAGATACACAGTTTCTGACACTTAAGGTATATGACAATATTTAAGGTTGCTCCTTGAAGCACTTTATTTAAAAACACATCACATTTATCTGTTTAATGGTAGCTCATTTAAAATAGAACTCAGAACCACTTTGGATAGGTTTTGTGTGTTTGTGTGTGTGTGTGTGTGTGTGAGAGAGAGAGAGAGAGAGAGAGAGAGAGAGAGAGAGAGACTGTGTGTGTGAGAGAGAGATAGTTTGTTTTTGAGAGACAGTATATGTGTGAAAGTGAGTGTGTTTGAGACAGTGTGTGAAAGAGAGTGAAATGAGTATGTTTGTATACATGTACATGATTGTGTTTGTGAATTTTCTATCCTCTGCTTGTATACCATCTTCCAATTTGAACTAGTGAATTGAAATCTAAGGCTTCTGAGGCAAAGCAGTAGTCTGATTTCTTCAAAATAAGTTAGTTTCATTTTAAGCTTTGACTGTCTTCCATATCCTTAATCTGATCATGGCCCTCAGGCCCTTGAATCCTCTGAGAATTTTCAGCAATAAATGGAAGACAGCACTTCTATTCTTATCTTGTCTCAATGCTGGGATTCAACAGGTTCTTGCCTTCTAAAACCTTTATCAATATGCTGCTGACTGTGAAACTTTTTGGCATCAAGGTCCAGGTTCCAAAAATATTTTCACCTTTTTTCATTTTTGCTTTTCAGCCAGCAAATGCTTTCCTTATCTTATCTTTCTGGTAATATTTGATAAAATGTAGTCAATAAAATCCTGAGCTCTAATTTTCTATTTTTTGACCTCTTCGCCTACAGCTACAAAATAATTGGACATGCAATCTGCCTCACAAGGCATTTCTGAGACACTATTGCAAAATATGCTGCCTTTGATTAAGAGTGAGGTCTGTCATCACTCAAATAATTATTTATTTTATGCACAATTGATAAGTTTTGGTTACAAAGCTGAGAATTATTTACCGCACTCTTAAAATCAATGTATTAGCAATTATAGACAGAGAATGCTATCAAAGAATCTCAAAAAGCAGTGATTAAAAATACACGTGTCTTCCACGTTCTAATGTTCAACTCAGGTGATTGTCTGCAGCCTATAGATAATCGAGTCTAGTGCTATTCAAAGATCGATGGTCTGGATGATTCCGCTATGGCTGTAGGGATGAAAACACAGAAGATTTTGCAAAGGTTGTACCTTATTTATTTGCCCACAATACATTTGAGGGTGGCAAGGCAAGACTTGATGCTCCCTGAGTTTTCTTTAGACAAAGTCTCTATGCTTCAATGTGCAATTCATTTTAGAGAATTTATCTTAGGAAACATATAATAATGAATTTTTCTATGTCCTCTTGAGATGTTATTATTTTCAAATGCCTATAAATGATTTTAGAAGAGGCATATTTAACCCCTAGATTCTAGGAATTGTACTTTAAAATATAATTACCAATGAATAAATATTTCCAATCTGTTTTTGAAAATAGTAACTTAGATGACCACCATGCTACCTGATAAAATTGTGCCTTTTGTCATGAAAATATAGTAAAGATATTTTGGGGGTAAGATTGCTTAACAAAAACAGATATTATAAAATCTACCATCCCAGGTCTCAACCATTTATTATAGTTAAGTTTGTGCTTATTTAATGGTCTTTTACATAACCATCTCCTGAAATAACTCATTATTTTCAAAAGTTTAATTTCTGATTTGAGAAAGAAAATTTGATATTATAATGAATTCTGAAAAGAAAACATGAGAAGAAAACAAATCATTAGTCAACAATACTATGCACTAGATTCTATTGATTGATACAGACTCTAATATATGCTCAAAAATTTGTACACATAGATTCATCTGTATGCTAGAGTTCTGGAAATATTCAGCATATATATATGTATATATATGTGTGTGCATGTATGTATATATGTATGTGTGTGTTTATGTATATGTTTTCTTTTATATGTACAGATACATATAAAAGTTTTTTTAAATTCCTGAAGAATTTTGTGTATGGATACTTATGATCTCCTGAAATATGTGTCATGATATTCCTTTTCAGAAAGTCACCAGAATAATTTCATGTGGTGGTAAAAAGACTGTAAGTTAAGAGATGGTTACCCAATAAAGTTGACCAGCAGTTGACAAAACTAGAGATTTAGCCCTAGTGTAGCTGCAAAGTACAGTAGAGTCAGAAGTTCAAAGGCATCAATTATGTCAGGTGTGTGTTCTGTTATACTTTACCAGTATAGAAGGCTTGTTATCTTGTATAAGGCATCTACAGAGGACAAACTTACATCAATTAGTGTCAGAGCAAAACAAATGCATAATTAGTGAATTACAAAAGTACAGTATGATAAACTCCATCATCTTTCCAGTTTTCATTCCAGAACATTTCCATGGATATCTTCTTTTCTCTCAATATTCCCACTTGTGTAAATTCTTCTCGAAATGTCCAATCCTAAAAAACATGCATTTAGCTGGGGGGGTGGTGGCACACACCTTTAATCCCAGCACTTGGGAGGCAGAGGCAGGTGGATCTCTGTGAGTTCGAGGCTGGGCTGGACCGATAGCCTCCAAAACAATATAGAGAAACCCTGTCTCGTAAACCCCCCCCCCCCAAAAAAAAGACATGCATTTAAGTTAATTATACAGACTGAGCAGGTAGTGCTAGGGAATAAAAACATGTCAATAATAAGTGGTAAAAGAGGTTTTAAATTTGCAAAAGAGTATGGAGTGTTCTTTGGGAGGTTTTGGAGGGAGGATAGGGGAAATGATGTAAATATACTATACTCTCAGTATTAAAATAATTTTAAAAATCTTCAGTAGTTCAGCAATAAGCCATTTCCTAAAGTCAGAGAATGTGGATATATCTGTCTATTAATTGTCTGCTCTAAAACACGTTATTTATGAGTATCATTAAATGCTTCCATTCCAGCACTTTTAGGTTATGGGTTGTCTTTTGTTAGCACCAACTTCTCTTGTTCTTCAGTCATTCCTACTTGTTTCTCAGAAAACCCTGCATGTGTTCCCTTAGCGGTTTTACATTTCTTGCTTTGTGTGTATGTATTGATCTCTTCTAGCTCTCTCACAAACAAAATGACTGATTGCTCTAATTAAAAGAGAGACACTGTTTCATTTTTTCTTCTTTCCTTATGTGGAATGTGTGTGTGTGTGTATTTACTTATTTAATGTTCCCTCTGAAGTTTCTCCTCTACCTTCACTTCCTGTTCCCTCCCTCCTACCTCCTCTCTGCCAACCCAATTCCCATCCACTCTTCCTCCATTTCTACACCTCCCATGGATATTGACAAAACATGACCACCATAGGGGTAAGAGGCCCAGACCCCTTTTTCTGGTAAGAGAAATACATAGATTAACAATTATGGATTAAATACTTAAGTCAGAGATAGCCAGTAAGAAACAAGCAACTGGCCAACAGCTTTATGATTAACATAGAGTCCTGTGTGCTCATTTGGGACTGATGTGACTCTGGAACCAGGCTGGCAGGAAGGCTTCTCTCTACATATGGTACCAGGAGTGGGGTTGAATTTCCATACAGAATGACAAGAACTTAAAAGAAATTTTAGAAACAAAGGAATGGAGAGAAGCATGGCTTCTTGGTAGCAGCATTGTGCTCAAGTGGGCTCTGTTTTGCTGGTGACAAGCAGAGACTCACGTGGCTCACTTAAGGGAGTCTTCCTGACCCAGCAAAAGCAAAAAAACAAAAACAAAAAACAAAAAAAACCCAGCAAGGTTCTTTTAAGAGGCTCTACTAACAATTGAATGGTATGCACGAGCATCTGGCAGTGGCAGTGACAACATCTACAAGCCTGCCCCATGCTGCTGAGGCGGTGAGCTGGCGTCAAACTTATGCCTGTCATCTTAGAAAAACTGCAGTTTAAACAGCCATGGTTTTTAGCAGATAAGACACGTGGCCAGTAAAGCATAAAGATTTACAATAAAGCCATACTCAGATGAAGAAAAACCTCTAAAGGTTTGCAGTGTGATTAAAAATATGCGTAGGACTGAGAGAGAAAAAGACAGGGCATAGTGGTAAATAAATAGAGAAGCCAGCTCTGGTGGCACACACCAGCAGGATTTGCTCCAGAGGCAGAGGCAGGCAGATTTCCAGAGAAACCCTGTCTCAGAGAAATAAAGAAAGAAATAAAAGTAAAAGAAATAGAGTAATAGTAATAGATAAATAAATAAGTCATGTAAAGATGCAAAATACATAGATAATCTGGATACTGTGTGCTATTGTATTTTTCAGTTTTTGATTGCTAAAGGAACAACTGCTAAAGTATACTTCATTATAAATGCTGTTAAATTAACTCAACTTATATTTTTTTAAAAATGCCTTGACTTCAAAATTTAGGTATAAGGATATGTTACTTTGGAAAAGATATTTTATTTGTGTTTCCACAGAAAATGGAAAGCTGTGGATTCCTTCCAGGCTTCTGTGTTTTGATGAACCAAGATCCCCGGAAGCAGTGGGCCAGTTGTTTCAACAAGAAAGCTAAGATAATGCAGTCTTACAGACCCCGAAAATAAGGACTTATACAGGTTTTTGTGTTTTGTCATGATCCTCATGGTATGAACAGCGCCCCCTTCCAGCAGGAAGCAGTTTGGAATGAGCTATGTCCAAATTCCCATACTGTTTATAAATCTTTGTTTTCATTTGAATGGGGTTGCTTGTAATTGGTTCATGATCATAACCAATCTCTTTTTAACGGTAAAAGGGGAATTATGGTATGGAAATGAATACTTGGTATTGGTATGGTTTTTCATTTATTAATACAAATTCAAGGTCATTTTTATGATATGTATATTTCTCCTATTGTTTAAGAATTGTGTTTATACTGATATTTTCAAATATAATGCATAATTAAATACAGATTATAGATAATTACTTGTAATAGTCAGAACTTATAGTTAGGTTAGTTAGGTTTTCTAGATATATAGAGATATATTTAAGATACATAGACAGTCTTCAAACCTATCAAAGACCTTCAAAAAATGACATTTAAAAAGGTTTAGGGTTTTTCTTGACAATGAGAAATGTCTGCTCCTGGCAGCACCAATTATGTCTGAGAGGAAGATGGGCATGGAAGAAACTCGTTATGGAGTTTGCTTTCAGCATGGCATGATTTGCCATTTGGGCAAGAAACTGCTCTTGCCTAGACTGTTTGACTGTTGCTGTATAAACTGGATATGCAGGACCCACAGGAAAGTGACTGCTAAACTCAAATAGTCCTTCAGGGTTCCTGCTTTGGACTCACAGGATAGGATGGATGATATCTTCTTTATATCTTACTAAATGTTAATGTACAAAATGTTGTAACTATGTTCTTACTTGATAACTGTTCTGTAATATATAATCTGACTATGTTAAAGTTAAAACCTTTCTTTTTATTTAGACAGAAACGAGGAGATGATGGGAAGTCCTCTGTATATGTCAATAAAGCACTGTTGGCCATTAGGGATGTAAGATAGGTGGGACTAGGAGTCAAGGAGGATTCTGGGGAAGAGGGGCAGAGTCAGCCAATATGTAACTGCCATGGGGGTAAGAGGTCCAGATCCCTTTCTCTGGTAAGAGAAATACTTAGATTAGCAATTATGGGTTAAATACTTAAGTCAGAGATAGCCAGTAAGAAACAAGCAAGCGGCCAACAGATTTATAATTAATATAACGTCCTGTGTGTTCATTTGGGACTGATGCGGCTCTGGAACTAGGCTGGCAGGAAGGCTTCAGTCTACAGACTATGAGTCTCTTCATCTGTTCCCTCCAGTTGCTGGATAAATCAACCCTGATGACAATTGGGCTGGGCACCAATCTCCAATATATGAGTATAGCAGAATATCATTAGGCATCACTTCACTGACAGTTTTTTTTTCCCTACAGCCGTGCTTGTTTCTATGCTTGGTCTCTGGGCCTTCCAGCCTCTGGGTCTTGGAATTCTAGGCAGTCAGCATTAAACATGGGTTCACTTTCATGGCATTCATCTCAGGCTGGACCACTCCTACAATCTGCTGCTCTTGCCCAACCACATTCCACAGGCAGAACATACTTCAGTTTGAAAGTTATGTGACTGTGTTGGTGGCCAAATTCTTTCAATGGAAGTCTTTCCTGGTCGTAGGAGGTGATGAATTGAGACTATAAATCAGTACACACACACACACACACACACACACAGAGTTGACTTTTTCTTGTCAAGCTACCTTTGGACTGCCAGCCGACAAATAGTCATCCTGAGACTAATTAGTTATGAAAGCTTGGCCTTTAGGTTAGGCTTATCTCAACTTGCTCTTATAACTTAAGTTAACCTATATTTTTTATCTGTATTCTGCTATGTGGCATTACCTCTTTTCCATCTCAATCTCCCATTTCCTCTCTTCTTCTTGCTAGAGACTTAGCTTTTCTTCTTCTCAGTCCATGTAACCGCTTCCTGCCTAGGTATTAGTCGTTTAGAAGGAAAATTGACAAAGATACATCTTCACAGTGTAAACAAATAATCCAGCCATAAAAGGCTTTAAAATTTTGGATTGATTAAAATAATAGAGGTTTAGTGCATTATCATCTTGAAAGTAAGCATCACCATAGGCAGGCATGGAGCTGAGTGTTGCATCCTAAATACACAGACAGGCAGGAAGAAATAAACAATTGTCTTATACTGGACTTTTGTAACCTCAAAGCCCACCAAATGTGACATGCCTATACGAATAAGATGCATCTGCTCCTGCAAGGGCATGCCTCCTAATTTTACAAAATTAGTTCCACTGAGTGCTGACCAAGCTTTCGAAGATGAGATTCTGATGATGCAATGCAAATATAAATCATAACAGGAATACAACCTAAGAAGAGGGAGCTCTATAGGAAAGGAGGGTATGATATTAAGAGACATGTAGAGAAAGGGAAAGAGAGGGAAAAAGAGAGATCATAGACAGTGATAAAAAGAAGAAATATCTCTCCCAAGTAGTGGCTGGACAATAGGCTTCCTTAGTATGACTTTCCTACACCATCTAAAAAGAGATTAATTCAAGGTCTCCAATTCTCAGGTTTGACTCTCTATCATTTTTCTGAAGGCATGGCATTATCCCTTATTTTCCTCCCTTCCCAGTTCCATAAGAGAACCTCAGAAACCTTCGATTAGGTCTGGTGGAGGCCATGAAGACATCTCTTTGTATGCTTAATTGTGACTGTTGCAGATGATGACATCAGGAGGCTGTATTTCTAACCGGGTAGAAGTGCCACACAAGACTAATATGGCTTTAGCTTTGATTTAGCTATTTTAACACGTGGAAACTCTAAAGTCCTCAGTTCCAGGCAGCACGGAGAGTCAAGTCTCTCTGATCACAGCCCAGACCATACTCAACAGGGATAAAATGGGGTGAAGCAACATCTTGTGTCTCTATGGACTGGCAAGAAGGTGAAACAATGGGATGACAACACTTGGCTTCCACAATACAATGTTTGTGATTAAATAAACGGATGGACTCAACTGTCTCTGCTGAAGATCATAGACTTATTCTGTTCCTTTGCTGTTGGGCCTACCTGCCATGGGTACCATCTCCTCTTACGTTCATGCTAACATGACAAAGGTGTCCTTTTAAAGCAAAAGGAGTAACTGTGCACATTTGACTTCTGAGAAGTGTGGATCCCACTGGGACTTAATCCTGATGGAGAATGGGCTTGCCTTATCAGGAAGCTGGTCTAACCTTGAGTAGAAAGCACATGTTTTGCCAGGCACAAGAGAAAGAGAGAGCACTTTCCCAGCTCTATGAATAATGTTTCTTATTTTCATAAGGACTACTTATTATTTGGTTCATAATCCTTATGAATAAATGTCCGTACCATGAATAGTTTTTAAGGAATTGTTGAGTACTAATGACTTGCATGTAATTGATTTTTCTTTTTAATATAGTTTATTTTTATTTTTAAACATTTTTAAACTTCATTGTATTTTAATAACAATTATTCCTGTCCCCTAAATCCTTCCAGATCTTCTCCTCATCCCTACCCTCCCAACTTTAAATTCTTTCTCAAAAAACAAACAAAATCCAGTACAATGACAAAACCAAGAAAACAAAATAAACCATGCTTTTATCATCATAAAACAGTTTAATGAATTATGATTATGGCCGCATCCTCTTGTCCTCGGGATCCAACATTTATTGCTTTATGAATCATTCCTCACCTAGTCTGCCAGTCGCCAAACCAATGCAGAAAATTCTTTCTGCTTATAATCTTGAATATTTTTTTTCATGAGCAAAATTTTAAAATATTGATATAATTCATTTACTTTGCTTCTTGTCCTTTGTTAAAATTTATTTCTGGATTTATTTTGTTTAACATTGTTTATTGACTGATGACTTCCAATTTAGTATCATAATTGGACACTAATAGGACTTGAAGAGTTTTGAAATTCTACAATCCTTGCAAGATAAAATGCCTGACACTGTTTAATGGATATTCTACAAGGAAACCTCCAGCTTCCTGGGTCAGAGCTATGGGATTATTCATAGCAGAGAATGCAGCAAGAGCAGAATATTTTAAAAGCTCTTTCTCCTTGTCTGCAAATCTGAAAGAGGTCACACTGACGGCCACAGAGAGGGGCCTGTGCAGTTCTTTATGCCCAGGAAAGCTGCCCAAAGCTTGTCAGGGACAATCAAATGGCAAATATTGCCTTCTGTGTTTCCAAGACAGTAAGCCACTTTATTCATTCTGTACACAGCAACAATGTACCCTGTTTTCCAATCATGTTGGCTTTCTAGTCATCATGTAATCTAGGACAATTACAGAATATTTCTACGTTAATAAGACTGCTTAGGATACAAGGTATCCAGTGTCACTTGAACACTGAATATATTTCCTATTCAAAATATCTAAAATGAACATATTCGTTATGTATAATCTGAATTCCAATGTCCATGAATATAAATAAATATTTTTTCATTATGTTTTAATATTATTAGATTGAATGTTATCATTTGATTATAATTTTGAGTATATTACTTATTCCTTTTAATTTTCACTACTTAGTCTTTATCCTTAATTTCTCCATGTGCTTAGGAATGTTTACATGTATGTTCAATATGTACATACACTTGGGCTTAATCAAAGCATGTTATTACTGGGCACAAGTAGTAAAATCATGCAATGCCTTATGAATAATGCCTAATAAATAAAACTCTTTGTGATTACTTTTCTCTGATATTATGTATGCATATAAGCTGGTAAGCTGCACAAATTTTTAAAATACATTTGTGTGTGTATGTGTGTGTGTGTGTGCTGAAGGTCAGAAGACAATTTTTAAGAATTAATTCCTTGCATTATACTTGGAAGCACGCATCCCTTTAATCAAAGAGATAGTTTATGTACTGTCTCTTCATTTGTTTCTAGAGGAGATTCTTCATCTGCTAAATGAATGTCATACTAATAGTCCAATCAAATGTGAAGAGTGAGTTACATTATGTGTATACAACCTATATGTAGTTGGCATTGTAAAAATTAAAAAAATAAAAAAACAACTCATTGTTTCAACAGTATACTTTAAAAAATACAACGATGTGTTTGATAGTTCGAATCATTTCATTCACATATTATTGTCCACTGATTTCATCCCAATATATACCTTTCTAATCATCGATAGGTTTATATTTTCTCTTTATATTTTCAAAAATAAATATTAATTCTATGGCTTAAATTACTTATAAATTTCAAAGGTATTTTTCAGTACTGTTACAGTTCATCAGTTATTCTCACTGATGAATTCACTATCTGTAAGAAGTTAAAATTATTCAGAATATTTAAAAGAACTCCACACCATGTTCTCAGTCCATGGTGGTAATTATTTAATTCATTTCTACATATTAGAAATATATGTCTCAGATTTTGGAGAATGCTTTGATACAAAATTTACTAATACTAGGAAAAGGCAAAAAAGGCAAAATATGTGTATACTTTTTTAGTGAATCTATGATGTGAGCTCAAATTTTCACAAATACATAGGGGCTACAGACACTGGATTAACAAATGAAACAATTGGTGGCTTTTAATATTAACTTTTTATTGTTTCTCTGTATTCTGAAACAAGTTCCTAAAATTCAACTATTTATGAATAAAGATATGAAAAACATATATTTAAATGTTGTTTTCCCAACAAATGCCTCACAAAAATACACTGTCAGCTGCAAATCGGATAATTACTGGCAGTATGCTCCTCTCCTTATAATTCTGCATCATGTGGTCATTTGAAGGTAATTACAGAACTGCTCTCTACAGTATGAAATGTAGCCTAATTAAGCCAGCCTCTGGGAAGCCACAGTGGTGAAGCTCGATAAGCATCATTTCCTCAAACTCCCTCAATACCATGTAGTCTTCTTAAATTTGCTGACTGCATGTGTTTTCTGCCAACTTCAACTTTTCCATATTTAATGTGACTCAATATTATAAAATAATCCCATAAGCAAAAATTCAGTAAAGGGCTCCATTGAAATGGAAGAATGTATGGAATATGTGAAAATAACAAACAGCATTCAGAAAAATGCATTATTGACATTGATTTAATTATAATTAAAGATTTGTATGTTTCACTCAACATGCATTAATTAATATAAAAACACACCGATTTAATAGCTTGACTCAGTGTAAATTATATGTGAAAAGTCATTTATCAATAAAGGTATCTTCAAAATGAAGACTATTTTTAATGTAGTGATTTAGATTTTCTAAGGCTGGTTAGGAAAAAAAGGCTGGTAGGAATTGTTAATTTTGTTTCTTCAAAGAGACTTCCGGCAGTGAAATATCCAATACTGTGTTTGAAAATGATCTTATACTGTCAAGTACCATGTTTATGGTTTTGTGCTGTTTTGACTTGTTTCCCCCCAGCATCACTTTGGTCAGTGTTGCTTTTTAATTTTAAAACTACTGCTACTGTGAGAGAGATTTCCTGACAGAGCAGTTTCATGCTCTAACCTCAACTTCAAAGGAAACACTTCATTGCTGGATTTCATTCATTTGCAGAACTGGAAGTTATCCAAGGTATTAAGAACCAATTTATTAAATTGGTTTTCATAAAATTTATGGAAGCTCTTATTCTCCTCACTTATTTGACATCAAAATGTGCCTTTTTGTGTTAATCATTAAAAGATTAAATGCATTCATGATCATCCTTTCCAGGATAAAATTAAGATAATTTTGGTACTCAGTTAATAAAAACACCCAGGCATTACATATTTTATTCCTGTAAATTATATCAATTTTTTTCTTACATAGTTTTCAAAGTTGCTATCCAAACTAATATGGAAGAAATGTGCAGTCAGTAGTTTTTTTCTACTTTGCTTTGTATTGCTTCAATATAACACTATGACCAAAAAGAACTTTGGAAACAAAGGTATTATTGGGTTTCTACTTTCAGGTCATATTACATTTTTTAGGTAAGTCAAGATAAAAACTCCAAAGGGGCAGGAACCAGTGTCAGGAACCAGGAATTGGTCTTCATGGCTTGTTTAATTTGCTCTCTTATAGAACCTAGAATTATCTCTTTAAGAGTATCATGCCCCACACTGGATAGACTCCCACAAGTACTTAATCATAAAAATTCTCCACAGATCAATCTTTGGGGTCATGTTTTTCAATTAAGGTTCCATTTTCCCAAATGACCCTAGTTTGTATCAAGTTTTCAAAAATTAATAAGCATACCATTCTTACCCAACTATGGAAACAAACAATGGCCAATACAGCAACAGATCACCAATGATGCAATACTAGTGTGTATACATCAGGGATAATTACAGCTTTTGAATAGGACTTCATGTATGATACTGTAAACCTAGCCAACAGCATATGGCTGAAGATGGCATAGATCTGAGAGGAAAATATAATTTTCCTACACATGAACAATTTCTAGCCATGTTCTAAATACTAATATTTAAATCTATAGATCAGCACAGATCTTACCTTTATATAAAAGACTGCTGTTTGGAGCAGATGAAGATCATTATAGAAATCCACTACTCTCAAAATGCAGGTGGCAACTGACAATCACATTTCTAAACTGCTGATAAATCTACAACATAAGCCCGTCACCTAAGGCTCAGAGCATATCACATAAGGCAAAAAGACTACAAGATCTAGGATATCAGGATGACTGATTCTTGGTAGTTTATCTTAGACATGATAGGGAATCTAAAATCTAAATCTTAAAAAGATCTTCATAAAAGAATACCAGCTGATGACAATGTGGACTGTTCAAATCTCACAATATCCCACTCCTAGGTAAATAGCTGTAAGTGGTTAAAGGCTACTGAGAGGAGAAAAATATCTTCTCCAGGGATGAAATACTTATAAGTTATCATACTCTGAGTAGTTAGCCCTAAATCATCCATATTACAGCCACCAAATGGGTTCAGTGTGTGTGTGTCTGTGTGTGTGTGTGTGTGTGTGTGTGTGTGTGTGTGTGAGAGAGAGAGAGAGAGAGAGAGAGAGAGAGAGAGAGTGACTCTGTGTGCTTAAGCATATAACAATAGCAGTGAAAGAAAAGAGGTCACAGTTTTGAGTGTGAGGGAAATATGAGAATTTGGAGGGGGAAGGGTGGAAGTGATATAAACAATATGCACGTATAAAATGCTCAAATAATAATTTGAATTTTACAAAAACAAATTATAATAGGAGAACTTGGTACTGTAATAATATAAAATTTTAAAAAGAAGAATATTATATTCACCTTAGAAACAGATTGAAATATTTTTGTTACAGTTATAGTTCAACTAAAATTACTTTAAATTAATCATTAGGGTATTCTGCCTGATTCAGCAGGAAGAGGCACATTTAATCTGACCTGTCCACCTGAATTCAGTGTTTAGACTGCAAACAGTTGTGTTTAGGCTTAGAAACAGGCAGATATACTGTGCTATGCACATGCCTGTACACACTCTTAAACACACAAATATATGAATCTAAATATATATACTAATATTAAATTTTCCTAAATGAGTTTTATATAAAAAGTATATAAATAATAGATGATATCACAATATTTTTGTCATTCTGTAACAAGATTTTGATATATCCATTTATTGTTTTTTGCATTATAGTCATTTATTTTGAATACTGATTTATAAACAAAAACCACTCATTTTTATCTATGCACAATAGGGCTATGCCCTTTTTCCACTAGCGTTCTACTTAAACTCCTAATTTCAGCTATATAAAGGAGAAAAATTCTGTTATTTAAAGGTACAAAGTCAGTGAAAGTATGGATGCCATCAAAAGCATGTAGACAAGTCAAGGGGAAGCCAGACCATGTTCCTCTTCCCTGCCCCCAGTGCCTGTCTCAACCCATGAGGCTTCTGGATATTTCTGGCAGCTCTCAAAATTAGTCTGTTTTTCCTTACCCAAAACAAGCACAACCTGGAGATTTTGGGGTTATGTCTTAACACATACTAGTAATGAAAATTACTAACTTTTGCTAAGTTTTAGTACATGTCAGGGATTTTTTGTTTGTTTCTAAACTTGCTAGATTATCAATTTAACTTTATTAAGATCTAAAATATGGAAAATCCTGTTACCCTCAGTTTTGTGGTAAAGAAACTGAAGGAACAAGAGAAAATAATTAGATTTTCTATAGCGAGGCGGTCAATAATATGTAGAGCCAAATCACGAAAGTTGGGCATCTGGCCAGGCCCAACACATCTCTCTGTCCAGAAGCAATGGAATGAGATAGCTTGCTGGCAGTCCATAACTTACTGTGTGCAAGCCAAGAAGTCATCCTACCTTGCCTCTTTCACAGAAGCACACTTATTTAAATAAAGGCATGAGATACATTGGTATTTACAAATTGCATTGAAAGATACCATTTGAACTTATTTCAAAATACATGAAAGAAGATTTTTCAATAAAAAAGGATAGGTAATGGAGAAATGGGGTCAGGATGTGGGCATCATTTTTACTTTATTTATTTTTATTTTGTGTACATGTTGCAGGGTCTCCTTGTGTATCCTAGAGTGGCTTGCACTGCCGGCTGTTCTTCTGTTAGCCTCCTGAGTACTGGTGTTACAAACTAGTGTAATTTAGTCTAGCTAATAGAGAGCTTTAAACCCACCAGACAGCTTTCTCTCTCCTCTTTTAACACTTTAAAATCACTTTTTTAATCATATTCTTGCCAAAGAAGCTAAATGTTCAACATACCTTTTCTAGACTTCCAAGGCATGCACCAAATTTTTAACAAATTCCCCTAAGTTTATGTTCCTCAGAATGGGTTCCCATGACCTTATAATGTCAGCAAGTTCTCTAGCTCTGTGCTCCATCACCGTCCTCTACCCATCACTCAAACATTGTACAGATATATGGGAGTGTAATGCAAGCAGTGGCTTATTCTTTAAAATGTTGCTGACATTAAGAAGCAACAACCAGTCTTTGGTCTGTGTCCAGGAATAAAAAGTCAGTGGAGCCTCTTCTCACTGTATTGTGAAGTCACTCGATAAATAATTGTAACTGCTTGAGCAAGTCTGTTTCAGTTATTTCTCCCACTTTTTCCCACTCCTTAGTGTTTGCAAAATTTATTTCTTAAATTTTTGTGTCTGAGAAGTTAAAATTTTCCACCAGGAAAAAGAAAGAGTGGCATATTCTTTACCTTTAGCTGCTATTATTTTATGATCAGTATGACTGTATAGCAATACCCATTGGTCAATAATCCACAATCAATATAACATAATAGGTCATCTCTCTATACTTATTCAAGTGTTCTAAGTGATATACTTTTAAAAAATTAATTCAAAGACGTGAAGTCATTAGGACCCTTAATATTAGGAATTCTTGTATCTCTTTAAATGTATGATATTGGAGTTCAGATTCAGTATGAGCTGTCTACATTTTCAGTTGTTTTAAATTTCATTTGAGAATTGCCATGGAATTACAACATTTTTATATTGATTTTCTTCTCTCTCCCCTTTCATCTCTTTTGGTGGCCCCACAACTACCTGATCTCAAATTAATGAACTCATCATATAAGGTTCTTCTTGCTTCAACAACTACTGGGTACAGATAGTTTCTCATCTGTGTGTGGGGCTCACTGAATTTTTCCTCTATCCATGTTGGCACACCAATTGGAGTGTTCTTTTCAGGTCCTGTATAGGATTTTTATAACCTATATGAATTAGGAATCATATAGGGTATATGCATTATAATTGTTTCATTTGCATACAAATTCACAATCTTTAGATTCTGCTTCTCTATATTTTCATTGCAACAATAATTTTTTTCTTTTATAAAAACATAGCTTATGATACTGGGGAGATTGTTTACTCTAACAACTGCTTGACATGCAAGGCTAAGAATGTCAGTTTAATCTCTTAGACTTTGGTAAAACAAGCAAGTATTGTAGTGTCCACTTGCAATCCAATGCTGCGGAGACAAACTGGCAGCCTCTTGGGCTTGCTAGCCACAAAGAATAGCCTACATGATAAGTTTCAGGAAAAGTTTAGAGAACTTGTCTCAAAAACCACGTGGACAGTGCCTAAACAATGACATTTGCTGTTGTCCCGTGGCCTCTATATGCTTAATTAATTGTAACATGACTGCATCTACCCACATGTTATTTGAGTAAATAGATAGCCATAAGTAATATTAAAAATGAATGTTGTACTAAATCTCATCCAGTATTTACTCTCTGGTTATTCACAGATATCTAAAAGTGACCCATTCACTTGATCACATGGATATTTTAGTACAGTATGGAAAAATCAAGAGACTCATTATGTTGGATGTTATAAGCCTTAGTTTTTTTTTATTGTCTTAGATCTGATAAAAATGACCATTTTTCTTTTATGAGTAAATGTGGGTAAGTACCAGTATACACTGGCTCGTGGTTCTGGCTAGGTTCTAAGAAGATCCCACATGCCTCTCCTCCTGGAAGGATAGAAGTTAGCAGAGTAGCATCTGGAATAGGACATATTTATGTTATAAGTCCATTCTGAAAATAAATAATAATGTCTTCAGCTTTTTCCACTCCCAGGAACACTATCAATAAACTTAAAGGTTACTATATTGTGAGTTTGTTCTTTGATAAAATAAAAGATATAGTGTGACCAATCTATCTATGAATAACAAAAAATTTGAATTGTCAAAAATCACTCTGTCATTCGTAAAAGAAAAGATAAAGCTCACAAAGGGACTGGGAAGTTATAAAAAATTAATCTATCCTGTTTCACATGGAAGGTAAGGGCAAATAGCCTATAAGAAATCTATCACTATTCTACTCCCAATAGACAACTCATCAAATAAATATTTTATAATGATTTTTAAAGTTTTCCTGTTCATCATTACCTGCATTGAATGTGCAACTTATGAAAAATTTCTAGACAACAAAACAATACCAAACCTTGGCAGTCCTTCCTTTTGAAATTAGTTGAAAACTTTGATTCTGCACCAGATATTCATACAATTTATTGTCTCAAGTTCATCTTCTAGTAGGCTAATGCTCTCATTTCTCTCCTGATCAACAAGTCAATAGGCACCTATAAAAATACTAAATATTTCACAAAACATACAGTTAATTCTCTGTCCTGATCAGGAGGCTTATCCCTTTGAGGGAAGTCAGAATACTACCCTATATGCTCAGGAAGTTGTCACACTCACTCCACATCTCATTTGAGAATGTTTAATCCAACAACTGGTGAAATCAACTTGATATATACCTTCTCTGATGTATCTACTCAAGACCATTTCCTAGAACTAGAAATTCCATGCTTACTCTGAAAGAGTTAGCTTCATAGCAATCATTTCTGCCTAAGTACTATCATGGCAATTAATCATTGGATTCAACCCACTCAGACATTCTCAGTGTGGAAATTTCTATTTAGCTTACTATTACAGTGCAGCTTGATCTTGTATATTGTACATTGGAATTTCAAGAATAGAGGATACTATTTTTGCAGATGGAGGACAAGGACGTGTGCATGCTACACAGATGTTCTACCAATAAGGCATGGGACCTCCTAAAACTGAAAAGCTTCTGTAAGGCAAAGGGCACAGTCAACAAGACAAAAAGGCAGTACAAAGAATGGGAAAAGATATTCCCTAACCCCACATCTGAAAGAGGGCTGGTCTCTAAAATTTACAAAGAACTCAAAAAGCAAGTCTCCAAAACACCAAAGGATCCAGTTAAAAAGGGGACTACAGAACTAAATAGAAAATTCTCAATAGAGGAGTCTAAAATGGCTGAGAGACACTTAAGAAACTGCTCAATCCCTAGTCATCCAGGAAATGCAAATCAAAACAACTCTGAGATACCATCTCACTCCTGTCAGAATGGCTAAAATCAAAAACACCAATGACAATTTATGCTGGAGAGGATGTGGAGAAAGTGGAACACTCCTCCACTGCTGGTGGGAGTGCTAACTCATACAGACACTTTGGAAATCAGTATGGACATTCCTCAGGAAAATGGGAATCAATCTACCACAAGATCCAGCAATTCCACTTTTAGGCATATATCCAAAAGATGCCCATTCATACAACAAGGATGTCTATTCCATTATGTTCATCGCAGCAGTATTTGTAATAGCCAGAACCTGGAAGCAGCCTAGAGTGGATAGAGAAAATGTGGTACATTTACACAATGGAGTTTTATTCAACACAAAAAAAGAACAAATTTGCAGCCAAATGGATGGCACTAGAAGAAACTATCCTGAGTGAGGCAACCCAGTCACTAAAAGACAAACATGGTATGTACTCACTCATATGTGGATTTTAGACATGGACCAGGGGAGTGCCAGCCAACAATCCCACTGCCAGAGAATTTGGAAAACAGAATCTTCATTCAATGGTTGATGAAAGCAGAGGCAGACAGCCACAGCTAAATACTGAGCTTAACTCAAGGAACTCAGTGACAGAGAGGGAGATGATCATAGGGGTCAAGACTAGGCTTGTTTAACCCACAGAAACAGTTTACCTGAACAAGGGGAAGCTCTTGAACCCAGACTTATGGCTGGGAATCCAGCATGGGACTGATTCATACCTCCTGAACGTGGGTGTCAGTGAGGAGGCCTAGGCAATTTATGGGGCCTTGGGTAGTAGATCAGTATTTATCCCTGGCAAACAACTAATCTTTTTGTGCCCATCCCAAAATGAGTGATGCTCTCTCAGTCTGGACCCTTGGGGGAAGGGCTTATGCCCTGCCCTGGATGAAATGGCAGACTATGGTTACCCCCCATGGAGGGCCTCACTCTCCCTGGGGAAAGGAGTGGGGATTGAGGGAGGGAGAAGGGATTGGTGGTGGGAGGGTATGGGAGAAGTGGAGGGAAAGGGAGAGGGACCTGGCATTGGCATGTTAATCAACCTTGTTTCTAATTTAAATTTTAAAAAAGATACAACTGTAGCTCCTAAAATAAACTACTTTGAAAGTGGAATGAATTGTGGAAGAAGAATTTTGAAAATGGGATTGGAAAATTGACTATTTCTCATTTGTTAAATACAGTGACAAAAAAAGACAATTTCCTGACATCAGTGACTGTTGGAAATGAGTTAGCAAACTAAGCAGCATAACAGGGTTAAGAAATACAGAAAAGTAAGCGGGAATGTCTAGTTCTTCCTTAGAGAACTTAAGAGAGAGTAAATGTTGACACTAGTTTGATATTAGGTGGCTGAACTAGGCAGCTAGAACCATTTTGTTCCTCTTCTGTGGAGTTTCAAATCCCTCTAGCATTCATCAGAACTTTACATACTGGAAGGAAGGGCTCCACATTTCTGCAAGATGAAATTTGAAATGCAGTTTTCCTTTCTTTATTTTTCACCCATTCCCCAAATATGCTTTTGCAATTTTCTTTTGAGAATTTACACTTCAGGGTGAAAGAATGTTCACTTTAAGTTTCTCCTTCAGCAAAAATGACTTAAATGATATTTCTTTTCCCATGCTCCAATAATCTTTATGACAGATAAATGGGAACTTCAATGTCTTGGGCAAATGCAGTACACCATGTAGGCTGCACATGAGGCCAAATAATTCTTCTCAGAATGCTACATGAAGTGAACATCACTTTTATCAAAATTTTACACTTGAGAAATTTAAGGCTTACATGGGTTAAATAACTTGCCTGACATTGTAAATTGTACATAACCTGTTAAAAAATGATTGTCCTGTTTTCTAAACATCACCCAAAGTCTATTTCCCTTTCCTAGTACATTTTTTGCATTTACCCATTCCAGGTATCATCAGGCATTTTTATGGACTTTATATCTTCCTCTTATTTTAACACATTCATTTTACTGTTCTTGTGAATTTAATTTTTTGACTTTTTGTTGTTGTTGCACTTGTGATTTTAAACCAAGATAAATGATGCATTCATGTCCCAAATTGAACACAGAACAACACAGAACTTCTGGCCAAGGTGGAATAAATATGGGCTGACTGTCTTTCTGTCTGAAATAGTATGAAACTGGCAAAATTAAATTTGAAATATTGAAATACACAGGCAAGTGGATGGAAGTAGAAGAAACCATCCTCAGTGAGGTAACCAAGTCACAGAAAGACAAACACAGTATATACTCACTCATATATGGATATTAGACTTAGAGCAAAGGATTACCAGGCTACAATCCACACCTCCAGAGAAGCTAGGAAACAAGGAGGGCCTTAAGAGAGACATACATGGTCCCATGGTGAAGGAGAAAGGGACAGGAGCATGGATGGAGGGGTGAGGGAGGTAGGAGAAAGAGGCGGAGAGAAGAGGAAGGATCAGGAAGACTGAGTGGGGAGATGAATAGAGGAGAGCAAGAAAAGAGACATGTCAATAGAAGGAGTCATTATAGGTTAAAAGAGAAAACTGGCACTAGGGAATTGTACAGTGGTCCACAAAGATGACTCCTGCTTAAGATTTACATAATTATAGTCACCATTATACATGATCATAAAGATGAGATACAGTGGAATAAACTTTTCTAAGGATTACATATTCTAACATGATTTATGAAGATGTTAGACAGATCCTTCAACTCATAATCTAATCTGTATATTATTCATCCATATCAACTTTCTATTTGCTAAATGGCTGTTATATTAAAATGTTTGCTTTTTATATGCTCCCCAGGTGTTCTTCACATGCTCCTGTGCTCACAAAACGGTATGTCTGCCTGCCTGATGTAAATGAACAATTATCTCATGTAAATTGTGTCTATTCTGAATGGATGAGATAATTCACATCAACTTGTTGCAACAACATTTCAGCAGTTATTTAAATTTGTCAAGTGGCACACATGAACTTACTAAGAGACACACTGTCGATTTGATTGCCTATCTTGTTGGTACAGCTGCTTGTTTCCATAATCCAGCTGCATATTAGAGTATTTCAGTTTGTAGTTACATGACCAATCTTGTTTATTTGCTGATGACTGTCTGTATAAATAAATGAAATCATCAGGGCTCAAAAGAGTGGCTTTTGCTAACACTTTGATCCATTGACCAAACTGGGTGTCGGTACATGAATTAGCAGTATTTTTATTCAAGTGTTTTGGTGGGGAGAAAGGTACTTTAATAAGAATCATTCATATAAACATCTATATTTTTCTTTATCTGACATATAGATTAGTGGAACATATATTCATTGGTAAACATATATATATATATATATATATATATGTGTGTGTGTGTGTGTGTGTACATTAAATGTGTTGGCTTATAGTCTTTCTTAAAATAGAAATTTAGACAGTAAATTGATGTATCTCTTCCCTGAACCAGTAATGATGTTTGTGGTGCAAAAAACATTGTTGTAAACAGTGCTTGGTAAGTAGTGTCATTTAACCTGATGTGATGGTCACGTAGATACTTTTTCCTGTGTTAAGATAGCATCAGAGATGTCAACCAAAGAAGCAAAGGTTTTTATCTTTACAGGGTGAACACAAAAAGGCAGCAATGAATAGCACACATAAAATTCTGTTTACTGTGAATTTAAACTATAATAATTCACTTAAGGTATACTTTGAAATTTGAATTGAGATTTCTTTGTAGAAATTACTTATGTTACATTATGACTTAATATGGAGAGCAGAGCATGTTATGAAGTGCTTTTTAAAGTTGAACAACAATTGATAAGAGGAGGTTTTCACCTAACCTTGTGAGGTTCTCTGGGTTTCAAATCAGATATCACGTGTGTCAGCAAGTGCTTTCACTCAATAAGCAGTCTGGCTTGATTCTTTATTTTGATGCATAAAAGGTTATTTTTATGGTAAGTAGCTTCAGAATGTATAATTATGAAATGTGTCTTTCTTTCCCTTGTAAAATAATGAACAAAATATATTGGATGAACATGGAAATAAAAAAGAAAATAAATCATTATTATTTTAAGTCAAATTTCTGATACATTAAAGGAGGATTGCCAGTAATGTCCAATGCAATATTCAAATGTGATAATATAAGTAATTACATAGTAGTTTTTGCTTTATGTTATTAAAGCTAATATTGTTGTGAAATACCATAATTCACAGCTGTAGTTAACACACCTCAACTACTAAATATGTGCTTTATATTGTTAATACAAGTACAAAGGGAAACATCATAATTCAGTATTGTAGATAATGTACCTAAAGTATCAGAAGTTGTATTTTAGAACAGCACAACACTGTAAACTTTTGAGTATATTTGATTTAATATGACTTATAGAGAGGTGTAATTTACTATCCACCACAGACCATATCAAGAGCATCATTCTAGCATGGAAAAAATCAAATTAAAGACATACTTAGCTTGAGCTGAATATATATTGCTCTTATGATATAATGAAGTCAAAAAAGCATCATAAGTAAAGGATCTACTATTTTTACCTTCTGCATCTTAATTTGATGCATATGAGAAAATTATTTGTTTTTTCTAAATGTGATTACAAGCTGTATCTATCAAGGATACACGCAATGTCTATCAAGTATGCACACACACAAGGTCTACCATGTGTATATCTTTTTTTAGACTCAGAATATTAATAGTTTAATTATTAGATCATAATCACATAGGAGGTAGTCAGGAAGCAATTATCAAATTCAAGTTATGGAATGTTCATTGCAAAAGATTCTTTTTTTTTTATTCTCCAGATTTATTTTGGTAAAAAAAAATCAGATATAACCTTTCAAAAATTACATTAATGTTTAACATGCATTCAAATAACTTTCTTTTTTTTCCAGTTTAAATTTAGATAAGAAACGAGGTTGCTTCACAAGTCAGTTCCAGGTCCCTCTCCCATTCCCTCCCCTCCTCCCGTGCCCTCCCCCAACCCCCCCGTTATCCTCTCATTCCCCCAGGGAGGGTGAGGCCCTCCATTGGGGTGTCCATAGTCTGTCATTTAATATAGGGCAGGGCCTAGAACCTTCCCTAAGAGTTCAGGGTGAGAGTGCACCTCACATTGTTCTATGAGAGTCCAAAGTCCGTGTGTATACTTGGGATGGGTACTGATCTGCTGCCCAAGGCTCAATAGGTTCCCTAGGCCTCCTCACTGACACCCAAATTCAGGGGGTCTTGATCAGTCCCATGCTGGATTCCCAGGCTGATGCCTGGGATTCGAGAGTTAACCTTTGTCTGGTCAGCTGTTTCTGGGGGTTAAACCAGCCCAGTCTTAATCTTTTTGATCATCAGTCCTCCCTCTCTGTTACTGGCTTTCTTGAGTTACTGGCTTTCTTGAGTTCAGCTCAGTACTTAACCAGCCGCTAAATGAAGTTTCTGTTTCCCAGACTCTCTGGCCATAGGATTGTAGGCTGGCACTCCCCAGATCTATGTCTAAAATCCATATATGAGAGAGTACATGCCATGTTTCTCTTTTTGTGACTGGGTTACCTCACTCAGGATGGTTTCTTCTAGTGTCATCCATTTGCCTGCGAATCTCATGATTCCATTATTTTTTTTCTGCTGAATAGTACTCCATTGTGTACCACATTTTCTCTATCCACTCTTCGGGTGAGGGACATCTAGGTTGCTTCCAAGTTCTGGCTATTACAAATAAACTTGCTATGAACATAGTGGAACAGACATCTTTGTTGTATGAATGGGCATCTTTTGGATATATGCCTAATAGTGGAGTTGCTGGGTCTTGTGGTAGGTTTATTCCCATTTTTCTGAGGAATCTCCATACTGATTTCCAAAGTGGCTGAACCAGTTGGCACTCCCACCAGCAATGGAGGAGTGTCCCCCTTTCACCACATCCTCTCCAGCATAAATTGTCATTGGTGTTTTTGATTTTAGCCATTCTGACAGGAGTGAGATGGTATCTCAGAGTTGTTTTGATTTGCATTTCCCGGATGGCTAAGGATGTTGAGCACTTTCTCAAGTGCCTCTCAGCCATTTTAGACTCCTCTATTGAAAACTCTCTATTTAGTTCTGCAGCCCACTTTTTAATTGGGTCCTTTGGTGTTTTGGAGACTTGCTTCTTGAGTTCTTTGTAAATTTTGGAGATCAACCCTCTGTCAGATGTGGGATTAGTGAATATTTTTTCCCATTCTGTGGGCTGCTTTTTTGTCTTGCTGACTGTGTCCTTTGCTTTACAGAAGCTTCTCAGTTTCAGTAGGTCCCATTTATTAATTGTTGATCTCACTGTCTGTGCTACTGGTGTTATGTTCAGGAAGCTGTCTCCTGTACCAATTCGTTCAAGGGTACCACCCACTTTCTCTTCTAAGAGGTTCAGTGTGGCTGGATTTATGTTGAGGTCTTTGATCCATTTGGACTTAAGTTTTGTGCATGGCGATAAACATGGATCGATCCGCATTCTTCTACATGCCAGTCTCCAATTATGCCAGCACCATTTGTTGAAGTTGCTTTCTTTATTCCATTGTATATTTTTAGCTTCTTTGTCAAAGATCAGATGTTTGTACGTGTGTGGATTAATATCCAGATTTTCAATTCGATTCCATTAGTCTACCTGTCTATTTTTGTGACAATACCAAGCTGTTTTCAGGACTATACCTCTATAATAGAGCTTGAGGTCAGGGATGGTGATGCCTCCGGACGTTGCCTTGTTGAACAGGGTTGTTTTGGCTATCCTGGGTCTTTTGTTTTTCCATACAAAATTGATTATTGTTCTTTCAAGGTCTGTGAAGAATTGTGCTGGGATTTTAATGGGGATTGCATTGAATCTGTAGATTGCTTTTGGCAGGATTGCCATTTTTACTACATTGATCCTACCTATCAAAGAACATGGGAGATCTTTCCATTTTCTCAGGGCTTCTTTAATTTCTTTCTTTAAAGATTCAAAGTTCTTATGATACAGGTCTTTCACTTGTTTGGTTAGCGTTACCCCCAAGGTATTTTATGTTGTTTGTGGCAATTGTAAAGGGTGATGTTTCTCTGATTTCTCTTTCAGCCCTTTGATCATCTGTATACAGTAGGGCTACTGATTTTCTTGAGTTGATCTTGTAGCCTGCCACTTTGCTGAAGGTGTTAATCAGCTGTAAGAGTTCCCTGGTGGAGTTCTTTGGGTCATTGATGTAAACTATCATATCGTCTGCAAACAGTGAAAGTTTGACCTCTTCCTTCCCAATTTGTATCCCCTTGATCCCCCTTTGTTGTCGTATGGCAATAGCTAGAACTTCAAGTACCGTGTTGAAAAGGTATGGAGAGAGTGGACAGCCTTGTTTTGTTCCTGATTTTAGAGGAATTGCGTTGAGTTTCTGTCCATTTAGTTTGATGTTGGCTGTTGGTTTACTGTATATAGCTTTTATTATGTTTAAGTATGTCCCTGTTATCCCAGATCTCTCCAAGACCTTTATCATGAAGGGGTGTTGGATTTTGTCAAAGGCTTTTTCAGCATCTAGTGAGATGATCATGTGATTTTGTTTTTCAGCTTGTTTATATGGTGGATTACATTGATGGTTTTTCGTATGTTGAACCATCCCTGCATCCCTGTGATGAAACCTACTTGATCGTGGTGAATGATTGTTTTGATGTGTTCTTGGATCCGATTTGCCAGTATTTTATTGAGTATTTTTGCATCAATGTTCATGAGGGATATTGGTCTGAAGTTCTCTTTCTTAGTTGTATCTCTGTGTGGCTTGGGGATCAAGGTTATTGAAGCCTCATAGAAAGAGTTTGGCAAAGACCCTTCTGCTTCTATTGTGTGGAACACTTTGAGAAGAATTGGTATAAGCTGTTCTTTGAATTTCTGGTAGAATTCTGCACTGAGGCCATCTGGACCTGGACTTTTTTTGGATGGGAGATTTTGATGACAACTTCTATTTCCATAGGGGTTATAGGTCTATTTAAATTGCTTATCTGTTCTTGATTTAGTTTTGGCAAATGATAGCTGTCCAGGAAGTCATCCATTTCCTTTAAATTTCGAATTTTGTGGAGTACAGGTTTTCAAAGTATGACCTAATGATTCTCTGGATTTCCTCAGAGTCTGTTGTTATATCCCCCTTTTCATTTTTGATTTTGTTAATTTGCGTGTTCACTCTCTGCTGTTTGGTAAGTTTGGACAAAGGTGTGTCTATCTTGTTGATTTTCTCAAAGAACCAACTCTTCGTTGCATTGATTCTTTGTATTGTTTTCCTGGTTTCTACTTTATTGATTTCAGCTCTCAATTTGATTATTTCCTGGCGTCTACTCCTCCTGGGGGAGTTTGCTTCTTTGTGTTCTAGAGCTTTTAGCTGTGATGTTAATTCTCTGGTATAACTGTTCTCCTGTTTCTTCATGTGAGCACTTAGTGCTATGAACTTCCCCCATAGCATTGCTTTCAAAGTGTCCCATAGGTTTGGGTATGTTGTGTCTTCATTCTCATTGAATTCGAGGAAGTCTTTAATTTCTTTTTTATTTCCTCTTTGACCCAGGGATGGTGCAGTTGAGCATTATTCAATTTCCATGAGTTTGTAGGTTTTCTGCAATTTGTGTTGTTGTTGAATTCTAATTTTAAGGCATGGTGGTCTGATAAGATGCATGGAGTTATTCCAATTTTTTTGTAGCTGCTGAGGTTTGATATGTTGTCAAGTATGTAGTCGATTTTTGAGAAGGTTCCATGTGGTGGTGAGAAGAAGGTATATTCTTTTTTATGTGGATGAAATGTTCTGTAGATATCTGTTAATCCCAGTTGGGTCATTACTTCTATTACACCCTTTGCTTCTTTGTTGAGTTTCTGTCTGGTATTCCTGTCTAGTGGTGAGAGTGTTGTGTTGAAATCTCCCACTATAACTGTGTGGGGTTTTATATGAGATTTAAGTTCTAATAATGTTTCTTTAACGAATGTGGATGCCTTTGTATTGGGGGCATAGATGTTCAGGATAGACACTTCATCTTGGTGGGTTTCACCTGTGATGAGTATGTAATGACCTCCTTCATCTGTTTTGATTGATTTTATTTAAAGTCGATTTTGTTAGATATTAGGATTGCTACCCCTGCTTGTTTCTTGGGTCCATTTGATTGAAAATTTTTTCCCAACCTTTAGCTCTCAGGTAATGTCTGTCTTTGAGGGTGAGGTGTATTTCTTGTATGCAGCAGAAGGAAAGGTTCTGTCTTCGAATCCATTCTGCTAGTCTGTGTCTTTTTATGGGTGAGTTAAGGCCGTTAATATTAAGGGATATTAATGACCATCCTTCTTCGATTTGCGATGGTTGTTGTTGGTGGAATAATGTGTGGCATTTCACCCCTTTGTTCTTTTGGCTGTTGGTAGAGAGGGATTCTCTAATGCTTACGTTTTTCTGGTTGTAGTTAGCTTCCTTGGGTTGGAGTTTTCCTTCCAAAATTTTCTGTAGGGCTGGGTTAGTGGACACATATTGCTTGAATCTAGTTTTGTCATGGAATATCTTGTTTTCTCCATCTATAGTGATTGAGAGCTTTGCCGGGTATAGTAGTCTGGGCTGGCATCCATGGTCTCTTAGTGTAGGTAGAATATCTATCCAGGACCTTCTGGCTTTCAGAGTTTCCATGGAGAAATCAGGTGTAATTCTGATAAGTCTGCCTTTATATGTTACTTGACCTTTTCCTTAGCTGCTCTTAATATTCTTTCTTTATTCTGTATGTTTGGGGTCTTGATTATTATGTGGCGAGGGGATTTTTTTTTGTGGTCCACTCTATTTGGTGTTCTGTAGGCTTCTTGTATCTTCATTGGCATGTCTTTCTTAAGGTTGGGAAAGTTTTCTTCTATGATTTTGTTGAATATGCCTTCTGCCCCTTTGAGGTGGATTTCTTCTCCTTCTTCTATACCTATTATTCTTAGGTTTGGTCTTTTCATGGTGTCCCATATTTCCTGGATGTTTTGTGTTAAGGATTTGTTGGATTTAAGGTTTTCTTTGGTTGATAAATCCAGTTCTCCTAGTGTATCTTCAACACTTGAGATTCTCTCTTCCATCACTTCTATTCTGTTGGTAATGCTTGTATTGGTAGTTCCTGACTGTTTGTCCAGCCTTTCTATTTTCTGCCTTTCTTCAAATTGTGTTTTTTTTATGTCTCTATTTCAGTTTTCAACCCTTGCAGTGTTTGCATTGCTTCTTGCAATTTTCTGTTTATCTGTTCGTCTGTTTGTTGCCTTTTATGAATTTTTTGGTTTGTTCTTTCTTCCATTTCTTGCATTTTTTGGTTTGCTTTTTGTTCCATGTCTCGAATTTTGTGCTTTGTTTCTTCTTCCATTTCCTGCCTTTTTTGGTTTGTTTCTTCTTCCATTTTTTTCAGTTTTTTGCTTTGTTTTTTCTACCATTTCTTGCATTTTTTGCTTTGTTTCTTCTTCCATTTCCTGCCTTTTTTGGTATGTTTCTTCTTCCAATTCTTGCATTTTTTGCTTTGTTTTTTCTTCTATTTCTTGCATTTTTTGCTTCATTTCTTCTTCCATTTCCTGCCTTTTTTGGTTTGTTTTTTCATCCAGTTCTTGCATTTTTTGGTTTGTTTTTTCTTCTATTTCTTGCATTTTTTGCTTCATTTCTTCTTCCATTTCCTGCCTTTTTTGGTTTGTTTTTTCATCCAGTTCTTGCATTTTTTGGTTTGTTTTTTCTTCCATTTCTTGCATTTTTTAGTTTGTTTTTTCTTCCATTTCTTTGAGGGATTTTCCAATATCCTCTTTTAGGGCCTCTATCATTTTCATGAAAGTGCTTTTAAGGTCGTTCTCTTCTGCTTCATTCGCATTGGAATGTTGGGGTCTTGCTGGTGTGGAGTCTCTAGAATCTGGCGGTGTCATATTTGTTTTTCTGTTGCTGACTGTGTTTTGTATTGTCTCTTTCCCATCTCTTCTTCTAGTGGGTGCAGAAGAGCCCCTTACTGGTCTGGGGACCAGAGTTCCCTTTTGGTAGGTTCTAGCAAGTCCAATAATCTGGTGGTTCTTCTATTCCTTGTCCAAATGCTGGTCCGTGGGTGGAGAAGAAGAACAGGAATCTGGGGCGCTTAGCCTCCTACCTGGTCCCCTGGATCCTATGCTGGGTCCTGTTGTACCTGATCTGGAACAGCTACTCCCCTGGTCTCCCAGGGTCCTCTCGTTTCCTGGTCTCGATGGTGGGAGAGAAGATCTGGAGTCTGGAGTGCTTGGCTATACAATCACTTTCAATCAAGAGATCAATGAATGTCTAGTACTAAGATAAGAATTCAAAGCAAGAAGGAGATGGCCTTGCAACACAAATCATTTAATTCATTTGCTTCAATAGTTTTCTTTTTTTTCAATATTTTGTATTTAACTTTTTACACATGTCACTTTCAGTTCCCTCTCTCTCCCCTTCTCCCCCAATCCCCAATCCTCCTGACCCCTCACCCACACTCCATCCCCCCTCCACTCCTCAGGGAGGGCAAGGGCCTCCATGAGGGATTTCTAGAGTCCATCACATCATCCCGGGAATGGTCCAGGTTCTTCCCCATGTGTCCAGGCTGAGAGAGCATCCCTTCACGTGGCATGGGCTCCCAGAGTCCCTCTGTATGCCAGGAATAAATACTGCTCCACTCTCCAAGGACCCACAGATTGCCAAGGCCTCCTCTCTGTCACCCAGGTTCGGTGGCAGGATGTCTGAATCAGTCCCATGCTGGCACCCCAATCATTAATCTGGGGTCCATGTGATGCCACTTGCTTATGTCAGCTGTCCCTGTGGGCCTGGCCAGCCCGATTCCGAGTCCCTTGGTCATCACTCCTCTTTGCAAGTGGGTTCCAGGAGCTCTAATCAAATATGTTTCAGAACTCCATAGAAGATGAAGAAGCAAATCAAAAGCATTGAGTTATCCTCTATTAAAGCCAACTAAATATTTAACTGAAAGAGTAAGTCTTTTGAGACTGGTCCTTGAAGTTGTATGACAGAAAAAACTGCTGCACCTTGCACAGGTGATCCAGGTGGCTGGTATGATAATGCAGAGCCTCATAAATGGAGTCTCTAGGACAGTGTTGTGTAAGGTGCTAAGACATCAACGAATTTATCATCAAGATAGGACAATGTCACCTAAAATTACAAGTGTCTGGGATGCATTCCCCCATTGCGTGCCTCCCTGCTTTGTAGCCTCTTTGAGTGTGTGCAACACAGCATGATTATCATTTACTTTATAGCTAATAGCCAGTTAAATAAGTGCGTTAATATCAAGTTTGTCTTTCTGAGTCTGGGTTACCTCACTCAGGACAATGTTTTTCTACTTCCAATCATTTGTCTGCAAGTTAATGATGTCTTTGTTTTCAGAAACTGAGTAATTCCTCATTGTGTAGATGTACCACATTTTCTTTATCTATTCTTCCATTAGGGGTATCTAGGTTGTTTCCAGTTTCTGGCTATGATGAAGAAAGACACTATGAACATGGTTGAGCAAGAATATTGGACGTTTCCTTAAGTTTTCTTAGCCATTTGATATTTCTTTATTGAGAATTCTCTGTTTTGATATGTACCCCATTTTGAAATTGAGTTATTTAGTTTGGTGAAGTCTAGCTTATTGATTTCTTTATTATTTTTGGATACGAGCTCCTGTCAGATGAGTTGTTGGCTGAACTTTTTTCCATTCTGTGGGATGCTGTTTTTTCCCATGAACAAAATTCAAGGATGGTTTGGGGGAGAGTCGGGTTGGGAACAGGAAATATCAGGTGGGGATGAGAAAACGTTGAGTGAAAGAACTGTAACTGGTGGTAATGTGGAGGTGAGGTGGATACCTAGTGCAATGTACACTCCATGGAATCTAACAGGGTAAGCCTTGCAAAGACTCTTAGTAATGAGTGATGCTGAGCCTCAACTGGCCATCTTTTGTAACCAGGCAAAATCTCAAGTGGAGAATTCCAACCCAGTCATAAAGCCTTAGACTTACATTTTATCCTCCATGCAGACCTAAGCCCAGCAGAATAGTCATCAAAGAGAACAGAGAGACTTCATCCAGCAACTGATGGGAGCAGATGCAGCCAAACAGTAGGCAAGGCTCAGGAAGTCTTGCAAAGAAGGGAAGGATGGACAGAGGGAAGTGGATGTTTCAGTGATACCAGGAGACCAGGGACCACAGAATCAGCTGACCAGGACTCATGGGGCTCACATAGATAAAGGAGCTAGTGGGGGTATGATCTTGGTTCCCTAACTATGTGCTATGGTTATGTAGCTTTGAGATTCCTGATGGGGGAGCAGGAGCTATCTCTGCATCTTTCACTTTTTTCTGGGACCATTGCCTCCTACTGGGCTGCCTCCCCTTACAGACTTGATGTGATAACCTGTGCCTGGACATATTCTGACTTGTTATGCCCTGATTAGTTGATGGTCCTGATAGACCTGTTCTTTTCTAAGGAGTGTTGGGGTTTGGATATGGGGGAGAGATATGAGGGAGAGATTGGGGGAAGGGGAGAGATGTGAGTGAGGGGAATCTAAGATATGAGAGAAGAAGAAAAATAAAATAATGAGTCTGGGAGCTGGGTGAGGGCAATGTTAAATTTGATAGATCTAGGTTTAAATGCAGCTTAGGAAACACAGGATTTCATAAATTTATGTTTAGAAACCATACAATTTTTCATATTGAAGGCCTAAAAAAACTCTCTTCACTATAGCAAGAAAGATCATACTGTTAAAAGAAAATAAACAATAATACCCCAATTAAAATAAAACAACAAAATAAAATAGATGCTCCAGAGAAAAATATTGTTGAAAGAATGAGAATAAATTCTTCCAAAAGTTACACCCCACAAAGAATAGTTATTTAAATTACATGTCAAAATTCAAACAAATAAGTAACATTATTTATACCTGGCAAAAATATATGGCCAGGTCCTAAAAGGCAAGTGCTTGACTAATGAGGCTATGGAGAATATCACATGATCTAGTTGTCATGTTGAATATGATGTTAGTTTTGAGCTCATCATATCTAGTAATTTTCATACTGAGATACATTATTTATGTCTCGATTTTATCAAATATATCTATCACACATTAACGAGATGTTTATTTGGTACTTAGTGCTCATCCTGTTAACATGGCATGTCAATTTTACTGATTTCTGTATTTGAAAATTTTATGATGCTAGATGAATGTCACTTGATTATTCTTTGTAATCATGTTGATGGGCTATTGCCTTCATGTTGCATGTTTTGATTTTTTAACCCATTTTAATGGTCACTTCATTTTCATATGTTATGTTCTCAGTTTGTAATCAGGACAATATTTGCTTTATGTTTCCTCCTCTAATTTTTAGAGATATTGGATTGAATTTTCTAACTGTTGATAGAATTTATTTATTAAAACCATCCATCTGCTTTGTATTGTTAGGATGATTCAATCATCTTACTCATCAATGTATGAAATTAGCTACATTTCATGATTTATTTCCATCAAAAGATTTGTGTAACATATGCTCTACATTATCCAATTTATTGACATATAAATGTTCATAATCAGAAGTTCTGATACTTTGGATTATATATGTATATTTTATTATGTTTCATATTATATTCCCTTACTGGAAATATGAAAGAAATCTATAATAAAAAGAAAACATTTTGTAGAAGAGTAACTCTACATAAATATAATACCATTTGTATCAAGCCATAAGATTCTACAAAAATGTGAGAGCTAAAAATACCAGGGACCCAGGCAGTAGTGGCGCCCGCCTTTAATCCCAGCACTCAGGAGGCAGAGGCAGGCGGATTTCTGTGAGTTCGAGGCCAGGCTGGACCGACAGCCTCCAAAACAATACAGAGAAAACCTGTCTTGTAAAACCAAAAAAAAATTAAAAATACCAGGGAAATTATAATATTTCCAAACTATATTCAATATATTTTCATTTTATTTGCAATTATATGTGAATATTGCATGTTACCTATGATTTATTCAAGTGAGTGCAACTTCTGAGGTGGTCAGAGGAGGACAAGAGATCCCCTGAGTTTGACTTAGAAACATGAGTGTTGTTGACCAGACTTGGCTCATCTACTAAAGAAGTACACTCTCTTAACCACTGAGCCATCATCTCCCCCAATAAAAGTTGTGACTATTTTTGATAGCTAATTGCATTAAAAAAACACAACAATCCTGCCAACTATAATGACTCGGTGGTAACACTGTTTTCCTCAGAAGCCAAAAAATTCTTAAGCCCTAGGATACATATGAACGAGAAAGTAAAGAATAGATTTCACAAAGCTGTCCTCTGCCTTTCCAAGTGGACCATCAAGTGTATGTGCCCTAACACACACACACACACACACACACACACACACACACACACACACACACACACACACTGTATATATGAATAAGGTTTTCTGGATACACTTCATGTTGCTCACATAAATATATTTTAGGACTGACTCTTTGGGTTTGGGTAATCTATTAGGTAACTCCTCTCTAGACAAGATCAATATTTCCTCTCTGACCCAAACTAATTGCCTGTAATTCCATCGGTAGAGTGTTGAGATTTCTATCATCCTGGTAGGAATGTCAACTACTATTGTCCTTATAGAGGTCTTGTTTAGGTGATCAAAGTGATAAGATTTCATGGTATATTCACATGTCATATAGAAGAGACCCTGTTGTACAACTAACAATGGAGTTGTCTGTCTTTTGCAATCATTTGGTACCCCTTTCTGCAAAGTTTCCTGAAAGCGTAGGCATAGTATTGTAGATGTATCAGTGAGAATGGGCACCCAGCAATCAGTTACTTACTGCATTTTGTCAAGTGGTAAGTTTCCATCACTATCTCTGTTTCTATGCATTCTCTCCATATCTCTGCAATATAGGACTTGAAGGCATAACTATAGCAATAATACAACTGAAGGAGATTAAGGGGATGCAAATTTTAAGGAACAAGTAAAAGTATTGGTATCCACAAATGATATAATAGTGTATATAAGTAACCCAAAAAATTCTACCAAGCAACTCCTACAATAACTAAAGTGTTTGGATACAATATTAATTTAAAAATCAGTACCCTTTCTATATACAATTGACAAATATTCTGAGAAATCATGGAAGCAACACTTTTCATAATAGCAACAAATAAGGTAAAATACCATGGGGTAACTCTAAGCAGACATATGAAAGACTTATAGGACAAATATTTTAAGTGCTTGAAAAATAAATTGAAGAAAATAACAGAAGACAGAAAGATCTCTCATGATCATTTATCTGTAGGATTAAAACGGTAAAAATGGCCATCTTACCAAAAGCAATCTACAGATTTAATGCAATCCCCATTAAATTTCGAACAAAATCATTACAGATATTTAAAGAACAACACTCAACTTCATATGGAAAAATAAAAATAAAAAAGGATTTCTAAAAAAATATCCTGTACAATAAAAACACTTCCAAAGGTTTCATCATCCTTGATATTAAGCTGTACTACAGAGCTAGAGTTATTAAAACCAACATTTTGGTATAAAAACAGACATGTTGATTAAACAGAATTGAAGATAAAGACATTAATACAAATACCTCTGACACGGGATTTTTTTTATAAAGAAGCCAAAAAAGAAAGAAATCATCTTTATAAAACGGTGGTGATAAAATTGGAGGTTGCATGTAGAAGCAGATCTACGTCTATTAGTTTATATAAAACTCAAGCCCAAGTGAATAAAAGTCCTCACTGTAAAATGATGCCCTGAACCTGATAGAAGACAAAATGGGAAATTCCCTTGGAAACATTGGCATAAGCAAATGAGATCTCTCGAAACTAAAAAGTTTCTGTAAGCAAGGAAATGCATCCATAGGACAAAATAGCACCCTACAGAATTGAAAGGAGTTTCCCCATTCCACAGCTAATCTCTTAACTATATAAAGAACTCAGGAAATTACATGTCGACAAACAAAATTATCCGATTTAAAAATGGCATAAAGATCTATGCCAATAAAGAAACCTCAAATGACCAAGACACACTTAAAGAAATCCTCAACATCCTTAGCCATCAGGGAAATGCAAATAAAAACTTCTTTGAGATTCCACATCACACCCCTCAAAATGGCTACGGTCAATAACACAAGTAATATCTCATGCTGCCAAAGATGCATAGCAAGGCAAACACTTCTCCATTCTAGGGGCATTGTAGACTTGTATAAATATTATGGAAATCAATATAGTGGTTCCCCAAAAATTTGGGAATTGATCTACCTCAAGACCCAGCTATATCATTCTTGGGCTTATACCCAAAGGCTGCTCCATCTTAGTGCCAGGGAACGTCCTCAACTATATCCATAGCAGCTTTTTTCCTAATAGCTTGAAACTGGAAACAACTTAATCCCCTTAGCCTAAGAATGCATAAGAATATATGGTACAGGACATAGTGGGACATTATTCACCTGTTAAAACAATGACACTATGAAATCAGTAGGCAAATGAATGGAGCTAGAAAAAAATCATCCTGAGTGAGGTAACCCAGACCCAGAAAGACAAGCATTGTATGTATTCACTTAGAAGTTGATGTTAGCTGTTTAGTAATGGATAATTATGCTACAAATCACAGACCAAGAGGTCTCAAGAAGGTAGGAGGATGATGCATAGATATCCCAGCAAGGGAAAATAGAATAGATTTTGCAGATGGATCAGGGGTGGATGGTGATGGTAACAGGAAAGATAAACAGAGAGGTAGTTGGGGAGTGGAAGAAGAGAGTTAGGAGAGAGATGACTATAGTTGGGGAGATTTGTGATGTGCAGTACAACCTTCCTAAAATCTATGAGGGTGGTCTTAGCAGGATTCCCAGTATTGCAGGATATTGAGCTTATACTGGCCATCTGCTGTAACCAGAGAAAGCTTCCAGTTGTGGCCTTATGCTACTAACACAGCCACTGAAACATCAGCCTACAATTATGTTGCCTGCAAGATGTGCTAGGGTAATGATGGAGACCAACACCTGGGAGTAGTCTAACTTGAGGCTCACAACATGAGAAGGAGCCCATGCTCTATACTGCCTATGTGCCAGGAATCAAAGAACTGTGGGCTAGATAGCCTAGAGACTTAAAATAGAAAAAGTCAATAAAATTATTCTTAATTATATCCTACTATGCTCACAGACAGATGCCTAGGCAAATCATCATCAGAGAGGCTTCCTCTAGCAACTGACGGGAGCAGATGTAGAGACACACAGGCGATTATCAGGCAGCTTTTAGAGAACTCCATGGACGAGGCAGAGAAAGGATTGTCAGAGCCTGAGTGGTAGGAGATACCATGAGAACACAATCCAGAGAATCAACTAAGGAGGGCTTATAGGGGCTCACATAGATTGAAGAGGCAATCAAAAATTCTGCCTGTGTCTCCACTAGGTCCTCTGCTGTTCTTGTGAGATTATTCTTTGTAGGCATGGAGGGTGTCTCTGACTTCTGTGCATGCATTTGGGACTCTTTTCCTCCTACTAAGTTGCCTCATCTAGCTTTGTCATGAGTGTTTATGCTTACTCATATTGAAACTTGCTATACTATGTTCAGGGAAATGGAGAAGGAGTGGATCTTGCGGAAGGGAGAGCCTGGGAAAATGGGAGGGAGAGGAAATTGTGGTTGGTGTAGAATGTATGAGAGGAATAAATAAATTAATAAATTAAGAGCATTGTTAATGATTGGGAAGAGGTATATGTTCTGTGAAAAATAGGTATTTTAGATTAGCTGGGAATTATACTGATAAAGTAAAGAGATAAATTGGATTTTCTGCTAATATTGATTACCTCACTAACTACAGTATTTGATTAAATTTTCAGCCCTAAGTTCATACCCAGAATTCAGGAGACAGGGGCAGGTTGACCCATTAATTCTAGGCCAGTTTGGTCTAGAATCAGTTCCATGACAGCTAAGTCACTTACAGAAACCCCGTCTCAAAAAAAAAAAAAAAACTAAATCAATAAACATATAAATACATACATGCATACATAATTTCCCAGTGAATGAGTCTTAAGTCCAATAAGATGGTTATTGGTTTCCCCAAGATATCAATGCCACCATTGCACCTCTTGCCATGTGGGTCATTGTTGAGCTACGAAATATTTACAGCTGGGTTGAACACTTAATTGCTTTTCTCTCTTGGCAGCTTGTGTAGCTCCTTCAGATGCAATTCCTGTTAGGAGACTTCCAAGTCAGTTCTAGTTTCAATTCCTTCTGTTCTATGAAGTAGGGCCTTACTTTTAATTTCTGAGTAGCCACCAAGGACAATACTAAAACATCTATATTGTTTATACGATCTCTTTTATGTTCTTCTGACAAACAGCAGTAAGGGAGATTTCCAATACTGGATATATGAGTTTTGCTAGATAATACAGTGATGATAGGGAAAGAATTATCACTCCATCTGACATAATACCCCCCACACACACAATGTAGTGCATGTATATAAAGATGGTAGCTTAGTTTTCTTTTAGAGATTAGACTCTTTTTAAATAGTAAATAACCAGAAATAATAGAAAAGGGAAGTAGGGATACAAATTATCTCAAGAGAAACAGGCAGTATAGCACAAAACAAAACAAAGAACATTATCTTTCATCTTGCTCTCAACTCAGTGAATATATCCTGAAGTCTATTGGTTTGTTTAATTGTAAGACAAATTTTTATGGTTTTAATGCAAATTCCAGCCTCTAACTAAATTATTCAAGTAAGTCTAGAGAAATATTTTAATCTAAATAGATATTTTTAATCGTCTCCAGCCAGTCCTGAGAATCAAAGCATCGTTAGCTGCAATCCAATTGCCCCAATGACCTCTTTTGCCTTTGGAAAATTATTTAATCCTCTGGCAACATTAGTGCTTGTAAGCTGAAGATAGGAAGCATTATTAGTTAGAAACAGAAGCATTATCATTAAAGCTGAAGAAATTGATAAAAATAGATGAGAACTTACAACGGAAGAATATTATTTTATAGAGTCTTTAGAAGTATTTTCAAAAAGTAAACAAAAACTAGATTTTAGAAAATATGGTTAGTTATGAGTCATGGGTTAAATCCTAGAGATTTAGGTTTCCCAAACAAAGAAAAGTCTATTTTCTTTGAAAACTTAAAGATAGTAAACTCTGTCTTATTTTTCTGCAAATAACCTCTAATTTAGCTGAAAATAACGCATTATTTAGAAGCTTCCATACATACAAATATGAAATAAAATGGAAATAGAAAATAATGAAGCTCTTCAGATCTCTAGAAATGAGCCACGTTACCCCTTTGGAATAGTTTGTTTTCATTTAATAATGTAGAACTTCTCCTACGATAGAGTGCTGAGTCGTGTTTCTGCCTCAATCCTGGAACACTGTAAAGAGGCAGAGAGGAAAAGAAGAAAGGACACGCATATACAACAACCTGAGTTCCTGCAGAGATTTGCTCACTCTGAGGGAAGGAACTTGTGGTGTTGTCAACTGGAAACTCAGGTTGATAAATAAGAACACATTGTGGGAGAGGTTGGCATGTCACTTTATGAGGTGTGTCACAAGCTGTAAATTAGAGTGGTATAACTTCCTGTTGTAGTGGAATACTCAAAAGAATATTTGGATTTGTTTTAGTTTTAATGTAAAATTTGCTCTTTTCTTAGTATTTAATATAATTTTAAGAGCATTCCTTAAAGGTCACAGTATATTCCCTCCCACTAATAGTTGAATGTTGGAAATCTTTAAAATTCTAAAGTACACCGGACAAAACTGAATCCTGTGTCCCAGAGATTTTAAACATCCCCCAAATATTTAAACATGATTGTTGTTTCTTCTTCTTCATTATAGTTGTTGTAAGGTTTGTTTAACTCTTTAGTTCTCTTTTACAATCAAAGCAATGTGAGGAACCATTCCATGGAGTGTGATTTGAACACAACAGAATTTCCATGGAAGAAGAAAACTTCTTCAGAAGCTCTTAATCACATTAGGTTGCCTTTATCTTTCCAGCTGCAGTGATATTGGTATTCCAGCATGAATGCCGATGGAGATTTTAGGCCTATAACAATTTTATATTAAATGCTTAGACATATTACAATTGAATCAGGAATATAAGAACAACTTGAACAAATAGCTGCGTATTGATTTTTCATGCTTTCAGAGCGTCTTCTGACTATGGAAAAGTCATCAATGGATTTTAGCTACGAACATTAGCTGTTTGCTTTATTTTAACAAAATATTAAATGAGGCCTGACATAGTTTTTGCTTTTGCCAAGGACTCAGCCTAGCACACATCACCAGGAGATACGTTGGGCACTTGATGGGGTTGATGTGGTTGTGCACGTGATGTGATAAGCAATTGACTCAGGAAGCTGATACAAGAGAACACCAAGTCCTGGACAATCTCTGAATATATATATATAATAAAACCAAACTCCTGACTTTATGACAGATTTGTATGGTTTTTTCCTTCTCTTTCCTCTTTTCACTTGCAGGCAATTTGAAAAGTACCTACATTAAATGCAACATATGGCATTTAACTTGTTGCAAACATACATTTGCTAGAACATTAACTAAATACATTGTCTTATCTATTTTTGTCAATTTTTTATTCAAATTATAAACAAGCTTGCTTGACATGTCAATCCCAGCTCCCTTCCCCTCCCCTTCTTCCTGCCTCCAACCAACCCCGAACAACCACCTACCCCATTCCCCTCGGCCCCCCAGGGAGGGTGAGTTCTTCCATGGGTGATCTTCGAAGTCTGCCATATCATCCCGGGCAAGGCCTAGACCCTCCCCCATATGTCCAGGTTGGGAGAGCATCCTTCCATGTGGAATGGACTCCCAAAGACCATTTGTATGCCAGGGATAAATACTGATTTACTATCCGAGGCCCCATAGATTGCCTAGGCCTCCTCACTGACATCCACATTCAGGGGTTCTGGATCAGTCCCATGCTGCCTGTTGGCAATCAGTGTGGAGTTCATGAACTCCCGCTTGTTCAAGTCAACTGCTTTTGTGGGTTTCACCAGCCAAATTTTGACCCGTTTACTCATCACTCCTTGCACTCTGCAACTGGGTTCCAGGAGTTCAGTTCAGTTCAATTCAGTTCAGTTCAGTTCAGTTCAGTTCAGAGTTTAGTGGTGGGTGTCTGCCTCTGTTTCCATCAGTCACTGGATGAAGGTTCATGTTTGTCTTTGTGGGACTGGATTACCTTACTCAGGTGATTTCTTCTAGTGCCATCCATTTGCCTGAAAATTTCAAGATTCTGTTGCTTTTTTCCCACTGAGTAGTGCTCTGTTGTGTAAATGTACCACATTTTCTCCATCCACTCTTCAGTTGGGGGGTATCTAGGATGCATCCAGGATCTGGCTATTATGAATAATGCTGCTATGAACATTGTGGAAATGATGTCTTTGTTGTATGAATGTGCATCTTTTTGGTATATGCCTAAGAGTGGAATTGCTGGATCTTCTGGTAGACTGATTCCCATTTTCCTGGGAAATCTCTATAATGATCTCGAAAGCGGATGTACAAGCTTGCACCCCCACCAGCAATGGAGGAATATTCCCTTTCTGAACATCCTTTCCACATTGAACTGCCATTTGCCTTAGATTTTAGCCATTCTGACAAGAGTAAAATGGTATCTCAGAGTTGTTTTGAGCACTTTCGTAAGTGTTTATCAGTTATTGTAGACTACTCTACTGAGAATTCTCTATTTAGTTCTGTATCCCACTTTTTAATAGGATTATTTGGTGATTTGGAGACTTGATTCTTGAGTTCCTTGTAAATTTTGGAGATCAGCCCTCTGTCAAATGTGAGGTTGGTAAAGAAATTTTTCTGTTCTGTGGGCTGCTGTTTTGTCTTGTTGACTGTGTCCTTTGCCTTACAGAAGCTTCTTAGCTTCAGGATGTCCCATCTTTAGTTGCCGTCTCAGGATCTCAGTGCCTGTGCTACTGGTGTTATGTCCAGGAAAGAGTCTCCTGTACCAATTCATTCAAGGGTACTTCATACTTTCTCTTCTAAGAGATTCAGTGTGGCTGCATGTATGTTGAGGTCTTTGATCCATTTTGACTTAAGTTTTGTGCATTGTTATAGATATGGATCTATCTCCAATCTTCTACACACCAGCATCCAGTTATAACAGCACCATTTGTTGAAGATGCTTAATTTTTCCATTGTATAGTTTTAGATTTTTTTGTCAAAGATCAGTTGTTCATATGTGTATAGGTTAATTTCAAGGTCTTCAGTTGGATTCCATTAGTCTACCTGTCTATTTCTATGCCAATATTAAGCTGTGTTCATTACTATAGCTCTATAGTAGAGCTTGAAGTCAGGGATGGTGATGCCTCCTGAAGTTCCTTTATTGTGCAGGGCTGTTTTGACTATCCTGGGTCTTTGGTTTTTCCATATAAATTTGAGAATTGCCTCTCAAGTTCTGTGAATAATTGTGCTGGAATTTTGACAGGGATTGCAATGAATCTGTAGAATGCTTTTGGTAAGATTGACATTTTTCCTATGTTGATCCTATTTACCCAAGAGCATGAGAGATCCTTTCATTTTTTGGTGTATTCTTTAATTATTTTCTTTAAAGAGTCAAAGTTCATGTCATACAGGTCTTTCACCTGTTTGGTTAGAGTTACCCCAAGATATTCCATTTTACTTGTGGTTATTGTAAAGGTTAATGCTTCTCTGATAGCTTTCTCAGCAAATTTATTGCCTATATATAGCAGGGCTACTGATTTTTTTGAGTTAATCTTGTATCCTTCCAATTTTCTGAAGGTGTTTATCAGATGTAAAAGTTCCCTGACAGAATTCTTTGGATCACTTACATAGACTATTGTATCATCTGCAAATAATGAAAGTTTTACTTCTTTCTTTCCAATTTGTATCCCCTTGTTCTCCTTTGGTTGAGTTATTGCTCTAGAAAGAACTTCAAGTACAATATTGAATAGATATGGAGAGAGTAGACCACCTTCTCTTTCCTGATTTTAGAGGAATCTTCTTGTGGTTCTCTCCATTTAGTTTGATGTTTCTGGATAGTTTTCTGTACATTGTCTGTATTATATTTAGGTATGTTCTTATTATCCCAGATCTCTTCAAGAACTTCATCATGAAGGGGTGTTAGATTATTGTCAAAGACTTTTCAGCGTCTAGTGAGATAGACATGCGTTTTTTCTTTTGCAGTTTCTTATATGGTGGATTACGTTGATGGATTTTTGTGTTACCACATCCCTGCATCCCTGGGATGAAGTCTACTTGATCATTGCGGATGGTTTTTCTGGTGTGTTCTTGGATTCTATTTGCCAGAAATTTATTGAGTATTTTTCATCAATGTTCATGATCTGTATTTCCCTATCTTAGTTGTGTCTTTGTGTGGTTTGGGTACTAAGCTAATTGTAGCCTTGTAGAAAGAGTTTGGCAGTGATACTTCAGCTTATATTGTGTGGAACAATTTGAAGAGTATTGGTATTAGCTCTTCTTTGAATTTCTGATAGAATTCTGCATTGAAATCTTATGACCCTGGAATTTTTTTTAGTTGGAAGACTTTTGATGACTGCTTCCATTTATTTAGGGGTTATAGGTTTATTTAAATTGCTTATCTGTTCTTGATTTAATTTTGGTAAGTGATGTCGTTTAAATTTTCCAATTTTGTGGGGTACAGACTACTATACACAGCAAAACTCTCAATCACTCTAGGTTGAGAAAACAAGATATTCCACGATTAAACCAGAATTACACAATACATATGTACAAATCCAGCTCTGCAGAAAGTTCTGGAAGGAAAATTTCAACCCAAGGATTTTAACTACACTCACAAGAACGTAGGCAAAAGATAATCACACTTTACCAAAGCCAGAAATAGGAGAAATATGTACACAGAATATAACCACCAAAAATGAATCCAAATTGAACAAGAATCAATAATCAATGGTCATTAATATCCCTCAATAACAATGATCTTAACTTACCTATAAAAAGAATGGATGGCACTAAAGAAACCATCCTGAGTGAGGTAACCCAGTTACAAAAAGACAAACATGGTATGTACTCACTCATATATGGATTTTAGATATGGATCAGGGGAGTGTCAGCCTACAATCCCAGTGCCACTTAGTCTGGAAAACAGGAAGTTTCCCAAGAGAGATGTATGATACCCCAGAGAAGTAGAATGAGCCAAGATATCCTGAGAAGATAGGGAACATCAGGGGCGATGAGAGGGAACAAGGAAAAAGAGAGGGGGAGAAGATGAGGGGAGAAGAAGGCATTGGGGAGTAGGAAGGTTGAGTCCAGGTAAGAATAGAGGAGAGCAGGATGAGAGATATCATAATAAATGGAGTCATTATATGTTTGAGGAGAGAGCTGACACTAGTGAGATCTCCAGTGAAATACAAGGATTACACCAACTGGCAAAATAAGCAATAGTGGAGACACTACATTACTATCCCCTCCTTGATGATAAGGTTTATGACTACCTTTTCTGCCATCTTAGAACTTTCATCCAGTGACTGATGGAAACAGAGGCAGATATCCACAGGTAAACACTGAAGTGAACTCCAGGAACCTAGTGACAGAGATGCACAAGTGATGCACAAAGGGGTCAAGACCATGACAGTGAAACACACAAAGACAGCTGACCAGAGCTCTTGAATCCCAGACTGATGCCTCAGAAGCCAACAGAGGACTGATCCAGACTCTATGAATGTAGTGTCAGTGAGGAGGCCTCAGAAATCTCTGGCAGTGGATAAGTGTTTACCATGGCATATGAATGAACTTTGGGAGCCTATTCCAAATAGTGGGATTCACTCTCAGCCTGGATACATGGTGAAGGTCCTGCCCTAGATGAAATGACAGACTCTGGGGATTCCCACAAGGTGGGCCTCACCCTCCCTGGGGAATGATATGGGGATTGGGTAGGTGTCTGGAGGGGTTTGGCATGTAGGGACAATGGCGGAGGGTGTGATAGAGAGCTGAGATTGACATGTGAAACATTCATGTTTCTAATTTAAATAAAACATACATTGAGGAAAAAAAAGACACAGGCTAAAAGATACGAAGACAGAATCCATCCTTCCGCTGCACACAAGAAACATACCTCAACTTCAAAGACAGATGTTACCTTAGAGTTAAGAGTTGGGAAAATATTTTCCAATCAAATGAACCTAAGAAGCAAGCAGGTGTAGCCACCTAATATCCAACAAATTAGACTTCGAACTAAAATTAATCAAAAGAGATGAAGAAGAACATCTCATATTGAATACAGGAAAAATCCATCAGGATGAAATTTCAATTCTGAACATCTATGCCCCAAATACAAAAGCACCTATATTCATAAAAGAAATGTTTCTAAAACTCAAATCGCAAATTAAACTCCACACACTTATAGTGGGAGACATCAACACCCGTCTCTCATCACTGGACAGGATTACCAGACAGAAACTTGACAAAGAATTAACAGAAGTTATGAGCCAATTGGTTTTCAGAGACATCTTTAGAACATTCCATCCAAACAGAAAAGAATATACCTTCTTCTCAAAACCACTTGGAACCTTCTATAACATTGACCACATATATTGCAGTAAAGCAAACCCCAACAGATACAATGAAACTGGAATAACTTCCTGTATCTCATCAGACCACCATGGCTTAAAATTAGAATTCAACAGCAACACGAACTGCATAAAGCCCACAATATGGTGGAAACTGAACAATGCTCTACTGCTTCACTCCTGGGTAAAGGAAGAAATAGAGAAAGAAATCAAAGACTTCCTAGAATTCAACGAAAATGAAGACACAATTTACCCAAACCTATGGGACACTTTGAAAGCAGTACTAAGAGGAAAGTTAAGAGCACTTAGTGTTCACATGAAGAAACTGGAGAATAGCCATACTAGAGAATTCTCAGAACATCTGAAAACTCTAGAACAAAACGAAGCAAACTCACCCAGTAGGAGTAGGTAACAGGAAGTAATCAAATTGAGAGCTGAAATCAATAGAGCAGAAACAAAGAAAACAATACATAGAATCAATGAAACAAGAGTTTTCTTTGAGAAAATCAACAAGATAGACAAAACATGCAAATTAAAAAATCAAAAGTGAAAAGGAGGACATAACAAGAATTTTTCATTAAATTAATTCTGCAAGGAAGTGGAGTAACTGTTCCCTGGCACAATGCTTGTGAGTCTCATAGCCCATTAGGACAGTATGGGAATAAAGATCATAACGGACTAGGCTAATGTCAGGAGTTTTAAGAGTTTGCTTTCTTTTGGACACCTGACTTTAGTGTATATAGTTAATAAATAATTCTACTATATTATATTAATGGAAACGTCTAAGAGAAAATGATTCTATCTGTTTTTAATTTTTCTGTAAATGCAATATCAATAGCCTGGAAAAGTTAATGGTTTCAACAAAAATATGTAGTTAAATTGGGAAATTTTGTTACAAAATTGTTAATTAAGATATCATATGCTTAAAAAATCCCTTCACAGAGATTTAGACAGAACTAAAAAAGGTTAATTTCAGCCTAAATTAGCTGTGTTACAATAGCAAATCTCTATAAATTCCTGTTGTGTTCTGTTTCCACAAAAGAAGAATAACATATATTAATATCAAGCCTTTGCAACGAGGACAAACAAAAATGACATGAAAATATGCAAATGGGTAAAAAAACAGAGAGAATTATTAGAAGCTCTAGTGCTTCACACACACACAAAGGAAAGCATATTTTTTAGGGGACAGTTTGACTTAATTGCAGTATTAGGCAACAAGAGATTTGTACCTTTTAAAGCTTTAAATTCTGCATGTGATACGTAGTACTTTAATCAAGATAGTGTTTTCTTTTCTGACCTTAGGTTGGTTCTGTCTAAGGTAATTGACCTGTATTACTCTGACAATAATAAGTTTCCATTTATTTGTTTATATTGTTCTTAAATCATAGAATTATGAGTTTATCAAATGATGCTAAGTAAAAGCTAAAAAATACTTTTCTCCATCAGATATTTTGTTATTGTAAAGCTAAATGAAAGTCAAAGAAGCAGCAGCATTATCTCCCTTCACTTTGCTAAGAAAATTGAAAACAACAGCCCATTTAATCAGTTTTGACCTAGGAGACTCTAACGTATAGGGATAAATATGAAGCAATACTGTTCATTCAGTTGTAACACAAAGATAAATGTTTATTAAATGTAATCATGTGAATAAATTAAAACTACTTTTATGTGTTATACTTCTAATTGTATGGGCTGAAATTAATATAAAATAGCAGAAAACCATTATGAAAATGTAAGCTAATTAAGATTGTAAAACAGTTTGATGAATAGTAGACTTTGCTTGTTTCTTTCTTTGGGGTATAATTATTTCTTGACGTTTTTGAATTTTTTTCATATGACATATTTTGGTTATGCTTGTTCCCCCTCTCCCAACTACTCCCAGATCTCAGCGTTCCTATGCACTGAAATTTACACTTCATATTTCTTTCTTTTTACACACACACACACACACACACACACCAATAAATCATGGAGTCAGTTTTGTATTGGCCAACCTCTCATTAGTAGACATACATTCTTCCCCGTTTCATTTTATGAAGAAATTAGATTTTTCCCCCTCCCAATAGTTATCAATGGCAAATAACTCTTGGTTTGTCGTTGGAGTTTGTGGAAATGTCTGTGTCTTCATCCTGGAATTTTTTTTGTCTCCTGAGAACATATGCATGTCTTGTTCATGCTGCCATAGCCTCAATGATATGCTTTTAACTCATGTTTACCAGAACTGTAATGAGTTTAGTGGTAAATAGCCCAATCTCACATTCCAGAGAACACAGTACAATGACTTGTGACTACAGTGCAAGGGGATCCAGTGAACTCTTCTGGGCTTCACAGGCCTGAGACACACATTTGATGACCATTCATGCACACAGATAAAATACTCATGCACTCCACACAAAAATAAATCTTTAACTTCTGCTGAAGAATATTATAAATTTCAAAATAAACAAAAGTGGTAAGAAATGCATTGCTTATTGGAGATGACTTAATATGGAGTTATGGAATATGTTTAAAGAAAGTTGAAAACTCTCAGAGAGAGATAAATTAGGTAATTAATAACCAAAAGACAGGTAGGGTTGGATGTAGGGCAAGAGTTTACTTTCTAGTCTGTAATGAGAAGCAAGTTGCTTCAATATAAATATAATATAATTTCAAATTCATAAAAGAACCCAAACCAGGATAAAGATACAAAAATTCCTATTAGTAAAAACCATTAAAATTTTGAACAAAAGGAAATGGGTTTTCTTTTTACAGTTGCTAAAGTATAGTATTTCTACAAATTGCATGAAAAATACACATACAATATTTTTCCAAATTGTGAAAATATTAAATTCTAAGTTCCTTTCATTTGCCATGTATCATTATCAAACATTTAAACATTGAATTCCTCATTTGCATGTGTCTAGAATTTATATAAAGTATAATTCACACATATAAATGCACATACTATTTTTTTCTGTCTAATAGTTTCTACTTAGGATCCCTTAGTTATCTGTATTGATGAATATACTTCATTTAATTTATTCCAGTTTGTGAGAATTAATATTTTTTGCTCATTTCTGAACATGCATGTTAATACATTTACTATTTTCTCAAAACTGAAATATTACATTCAAGAGTAATAAAGGAGGCCGATAAGCTTGGGGAAGGTAAGGTAACTTAAAAGACACAGGAATTTCAGAAAGCTTCAAAAGTAGGAACCTCCATTTCAAAAATAAGTAATAAACAAGCAAAACCTCCACTAAATAAACCAACAACAACAATAAAAAACAAAAACTGTTTGAGAAAATCAGCAAGATTGCCAAATACATAGCCGGAAACTAAAAATCAAAGGAGAGAATCCAAATTAACAAAATTAGAGATAAAAAGAAGACCATAACAACAGACACATTGGAAATGTCATGTGTCATTTAAAACCTGCGCTTCACCATCAAGAAGGGGATAATTTTCTGTACATATACAAATTACCAAATTTAAAAGTTACCATTTTAAAAATCCCACAAACAACAACAAAAATAAAAAGTAAAGAAAAAAAAGAAAAGGACAAGGAAATAAAGGATAGTTCCACATAGTTTTACCACAGAATTCTAGCAGATTTTCAAAGAAGAGTTAATGTCAATACTCCTCAAATTATTGCACAAGTGAAAAACAGAAAACTTTTGACAACTTTTTACTCTTTATAAGGCTACAGTTATTGTTATACATACACCAAGTAAAGACCCAACAAGGAGAACTGTAAACCAGTTTCCCTTGTGAACATAGATAGAAAAATTCTCAATAAAGTACTTATAAATTAAATCCAAAAAATAGCAAAAAGTAGACTTCATCCAAGAGAAGCAGAGATGCTGCAGCATAAGTAAATTGATTACAATAATGTACAAACAGACAAAAAGACAAAAAATCCCCTTTATCATCTCAATAGGTGCAGAAAAGTCCTTTCAAAAAGTCCAACACCTCTTCGTGATAAAATTCCTGAAGAGATAAGGCATGCAAGGAGACAATTTGCACTGAATCATAGCGTACACCAACATAAATAGAGATAAACCCAAACCGTTGCCACTAAAATTGGGAACAAGAAAAGGTTGCCTTTTATTTTCTTCATTAGTATGGTGTGTTTATTTTTGCTTTAATTTTTTCTTTTTTATTATTACTATATTCATTTTAAATAGTTTGTTGTACATATCAATCCCAGTTCCCTCTCCTTCCCCTCCTTCCGCAAGCCCTCACCATCCCCCTCAGCCTCCAACCCTATCGCCATTTCCTTCCATATAGGGGATATCTAGAGTCTGTCATTTCACTCAGGGCAGGGTCCAGGCACTCCCCTAAAAGTCCAGGCTGAGAGAGCGTCCCTCTTTGTGTTATGGACCCACAATGTCTGTTTGTATTCCAGAGATAAGCACTGATCCACTGCCCAGGGCCCCATAGTTTGCCCAGGCCTCCTCACTTACTCTCACATTCGGGGGTCTGGATCAGTCCCATGCTGGCCTCCCAGCTGTCAGTCTGGGGTCCAAGAGCTCTCCCCTGTTCAGATCAACTGTCTCTGCTGGTTTTGCCAGCCCATTCTTTGGCAATTTACTCACCGCTCCTCTCTCTCTGTCACTGGGTTCCTTGGGTTCATTTTAGTGTGTGCTTCCATCAGTCACTGGATGAAGGCTCGAGGATGGTTATAGATATCAAGTTCATTATCAGGAATGGGCATTAGAGGTGGTCTCTCCACTATTGCTTAGCTTGCCAGTTGGTGTCATTCCTTTAGATCACTAGAGGTCACACTGGTGCCTGATCTGTCTTCTAACCTATGGTTCCCTCTTCCCCCTATTCTACCACCCACTCAACCTTCCTGTTCCCCCATGACCTACTCTCTCTTCCTCTTCTCCCCCTCTCTTCTTCCCAGCTCCCCTCCCCCTATTTTCAAACACATGTAATATGTCTTAACTGTAACATAAGAAAACTGAAGAAGACCAAAGGACTACATATTGGAAAGGAAAAAATCAAAGTATCTTTATTTTCACATGGTGTTATAGTACATGGAGGTGAACCTAAAAATTCTACTGGCAACTTCTTCAGAGAATAAATGCTTTCAGCAAATTAGCAGGAAGCAAGGTAAAGTTACAAAAGTCAGCACTTACCAATAAAACTATATAATCAGAAATACTGATTTTGTTCTTATGCTGTAGTCCTCTAGCTTTGGGGTGATTGTAGGTCTAGGTGCTGACTTCTTGGTTTGTCTTGGTTGCATGGGAATTTTGGTGACTATCTATCTGAAGATGAAACATCAAGTATCTACGTGTCAATGTCAGTTTTTGACAACTTATACAAACTGAGACATTTCTGCTATGCTGGATAGTTTTATGTCAACATGATAAAACTAAGGTCACATGACATGAGAGAACCTCAACTGAGAAAAAATCACTTGTGATACCAGGTTGTCCTCATGCTTACAGGGCATTTATTTTATTTTTTGCCTAAGAAGTTTTTTTTATTTTTTTAATTAATTTTACATACCTACCTCAGTTCTGCATTTCTCCTCTCCTCTCTGACCCACATATCCTCCCTCTCCCTATCCATTCCTCAGAGAGGGTAAGTCCTCCCATGTGGTGTCAAGTAAGTCTGTCATATCTAGTTGAGGCAGGACCAAGTATGACTCCCCCTTTGTTTCAAGGCTGAGCAAAGTATCCATCTCTCCATTGAAAACCAGATCCAAAGAGCCAGCTCAAGAAGGTCAACTCAGGCACAGAGATAAAATCCCTCCTCCCTCGCTTCCACTGGAGTTCAAAAGTGACTCATGTGGGAAGGCACATCAGATTGTGGATGGAGACACCTGTGGGATGATCATCTGCATTCTACAAAAAGGTAGGCTGAGGAAGCCATGAATAGCAAGCCAGGATGCAGCAGCCCTTGAAGGCTCTCACATCAGCTCCTGCTTCCATGTTCCTGCCCTGCTTGAGTTTCTGCCTGACTTCTTTAAACTGATTCAGAAATTTTCAGCACATAGCTGTAAATTTAAAATCATGTCTCGTGTGAACTATATATCAATATGCAAATATGTACACACATATAATGACCTTATAATAGCAAAAGCAATATAATCTACAATGGAAACTGGTTAGAACAATGATATTAAAGTATATGAGGAAGGCCTCTTACTGATAGTAATTATAAAAGTGGAGAAAATATTCCTTATTATCACTTCAGAATTGCAAAAATTTTGTAAAGAGCTACAGGGATAAATATAAGAGATGGTGTTACATATATGACAACACAACATGTAGAATAATTTTGCATTCTTACCATTTGCAAACTCAAGAAATATTATTAGAATAAATTTAAAAATTATGTACCCGCTATGTAACCTGTAACAATGACAATGATGGTGTAAATAGAAATTTTACTTTGCTAAGATTTTGAGCATTAGGCAACATTATAAAATTTAAAACGATATTTTCAGTAAGGATATGAAAATGATTATTGCTTTATACTGTTGTTAACAAAATAACATGAAAGACAAAATTATAACACAGATGGGCTGTGTTAGCTCAGATCCAAATGACTTGAATACAATATAACAAGGGATACATAATTTTGAAGTGCTGCTTAATGCAATACAGTAATTTGCATGAGAAAAAATCATATCGGCCCTTTTACTTAGAGAAATACTGCAAATCATTTGTCTAATATAATAAATTCTGGCTAATAGCAGCAGTAACTATTATAATATTGAGTGTAAATGATTATATAAGTTTGTGCAGATTTCAAAAGTGTACTGTAAAGTTTATGTGTACCAACACTATAGGGAAGGTGTCATCTCATAGTTTAGTATTGTACACAAAGGCATCATGGCATTAACATTAGTCCCCTTCAGTTGTGAATCTAGTGAGTAGTATATATGCTGATCTTTCAGCTTTCTTTGAAATCTCTGAAGAGGCTATGTTCATATCTGCGTTTTAAATATGATGTGCATACACATCACTTCAAGCATGGTAGTCAGCTAGTGACTAGTGACACCTGTTACTGCTTCAATTTCTCTTCTATAAAATAAAATAAAGCTAAAACAAGTGACCTGAAAAATGTAATATATTATGAAAGGTACCATAGTTTGTTAATGTGATCATGTGGATATTAATATATCACAGTATTTATATCAAAGCATTAACTTTCCAGTGAAGGTACATTGTCCTTAATATATGTATTTTTGTTTGTTTTAACGAGAGTTGTACTTAGGCATATACATGATTTTTACTAGTATCAATAAATCACAAGATCACTGTTTTGTATAATCTAATGTAACACATGGGCGAGCACTTTGCTTCATGCTCTAATTTAGCTTTTACAAAACTCTGACAAATATGAAAATCATTAAGTTAAAGGTAAACTTGTTTGGAATTTGTGGAAATTGAATTGGCTTTTAATGTTCTAATATGCTTTTAAATTAAAAATGACAGTAAAATATTTTTATATAACCAAGAGACATGTTGCACAAAATAATCATTAAGATCATACAAGAAAATTGAGGTGTCTGTGTATAAGATTTGGTCTTGGTAGAACACCTCATTGCTGGGGTCCAGCCACAGCTTGGGTTTAGGTCCTGAGACAGGGAAGGGGTGTTGGCTCAAGAAACACTGCTGACTACCAAGAAGATTACCCTCAAATGTCCCCCAAATAAATCAAGCCATCTTTACCTATATTTAAACAGAGTTTTCCTTACCAGGGTTACATGAACAGCTTTATTATTGACTCCTATATTTGACTTTTCAGAAATACAACATATTTTTAATGAATTTGTATTTGAATTAAAAAGTCTTATTTTACATACCAATTCCACTTCTTTCTCCCTCCAGTCCTCCCATCAACTTCCATCCCACTTCCTACCCATTGAGTGTGGGGCTTCCCATGTGAGATAATAAAATTCTCTCACATCCTTTGGGGCAGGTCCTAGGCCCTCCCCAGAGTATCTAGGCTGAGAGAGTATGTCTTCATAGGGAATGGGCCTCCAGTGTCTATTCGTGCACTAGGAATAAATACTGGTTCCACTGCCAGAGGGACCAAAGATTGCTCAACCCCCCAACTGACACCCAAATTCAAGGGGCCTGGTTTGGTCTTACTCTGGTTCCCCGACTGTCAGTCTGGGGTCCTTGAGCTCCCACTTGCTCAGGTCAGCTATTTCTGTGTGTTTCACCAGCATGGTCTTGACCCCTGTTCTTATCATTCCTCTGTTTCTACAACTGGTTTACATGAATTCACCTCAATGCTTAGCGGTGACTCTCTGCTTCTGCTTCCATCAACTATTGGATGAAGTCTCTATGATGACATTTAAAGTAGTCATTGATCTCATTATAGGGCAAGGGCATTTAAGGTAGTCTGTACACTATTGCATAGATACTTGGTTGTGTTCATCCTTGTGGATTCCTGGAGATTTCCCTAGTTCCAGGTTTATTTTTAGGCTCATAACGGCTTCCTCTATTAAGGTATCATGTTTTAGGAAATACATCATATTCATTGTTGTTCCCCTTTATGCTTCCCAAAATGCACTTTCCTACCATTTACTTAAGCTTGATCTAGGCTTAGATTTCAACATTTTTGCAGGGTTAACTAAATGTCAAGCAAGACTCATCTTGATCTTGCTGCACTTAGCTGGCAGCTACTTGGGATTACAAAGTTAAAAAGCAATAGACATGGGTACAGTGCTTTAAGGACAACAATATTTAAACATGAACAGTTCTTTCGTATCTGCAATATATGCTTTTATATAGTTCTCTTTTATAAAAGAGGTTGCCTCGTCTCAATCGCTATGTTAAAGTGAGACATTGATAAGGTACACTCTTCTTATCTCACTATACCATAATTCCTTCACCTGTGCATGGTTGAAGATAGATACTCTATCCCACAGTTTGTGATGCATTTTCTCCATTGAATTATACTACATCCTGTCATTGATTCTGTATGTGTGAGGTCCACGGAACTTATTTTCAACAGTTGGTACTACGTGTATTCCTGAGGCATTTTTCCTATTCTATATGCATTATTTACTCATCTTTCTATAATTGTGAGACATGGCTAACATTATAAGTGCTCTTTCTTAAATGTACTTTACTGTCTCTATTGAGTCAGAGAAATTCCAAGGATTAGGAGTTGCAGCTAGTAATTCTAGATTAACAATTTAAAAAACATCAGCCCCTGTGCAATCTTAGGGGAAAATATTCAAGAAAGACAGAATTTCCAGGGAAAATTACAGCTGTGTTCTTGTGACTGACAAAGTACCACTAAAAACTGCCCAAAAAATCGCAAATATGAGAGAGAAAAGTGCTTGCAAGCTTCAAGTTTTACAAATCCCTAGTCTGTCCCATGGACTACTGGTCCTTCCCAAGTGAAAGTCCATTTCCATGTCTTCCATGCCCTGAGAAAACCCATTGGACCAATAGTTATATGCTGACCCGAGAGTAGGCTGCACAGCTGCCAAAATATCATCTTATGTCAGACTGTAGGTAAAGGAATACTTTGGCCATTAAGAATTAGACTTCTCTTAGTATAAAGATTTAAGTCTCCTTTTTAATAAATAAATTTTTGTGCACCTATGATTTATGGCAGTTTTCACAGTACTATCATTCTATGTTTCCTTAATTTGCCTCAATTATGACATATTTTTTATACTGTGACAGCACAAACATGAAGGATTATTGATAATTTCTTACTAAATAAGCATTATATAAAGAAGTCTTGGTACTGCATCTGCTTTGCCCAAGTTAAAATATTTTTCATAGTCTTCAGGTGGTGGCTGATGTTTACAATATGAGATCTGTGGTAGAATGTTATTTTAAGGTGTGTGGCTTTTGTGTACATTGCAATTGTTTAACCCAGTGAAGCTGTGATTTTTGCTTGTATAAAACACCTGAGGATCCTAATAAAGAGCTGAATGTACAACAGGGAGGCAGGAACACAGATCCGTGGGGCTGTCAGACCAAGTATAAATAAAAAGAGAAACAAGGAAAAGGAGGAGCAAGAGAACAAAGAGAGGAGGATGCTAAGGGCCTTCCATGCCCACTGAACCAGCCACTGAGTGAAAGTAAGGTATACAGGAACACAGGAAGATAAAAATCCTGATACCAGAGATAGAAGGGATCACTTAGGTTAAGAAATGCTGGTAAGAAACAAGCCACATTAAGGTCAGACATGCATAAATAATAAGACTCTAGGTGAATTATTTGGGAGCTGTGTGGAGGGCCCCTCCAAGAGCCAAAAGACCAAAAACAGCTACTGCACACATCTTGGACAGACAACCAAGAAATTCTATGAAATTAGGCCAACCTAGCCTATGGAATGAATTGGGAATTTTCTATTATTTACATAAAACAATACTTCATTTGAAATATAGTTTTATCATATTTTCTCCTTACCAATGTCCATCTACATCCCTCTCCTTTCCTAAACACTCAACTTTGAATTCTTTCTGAAAATGACAACAAAATCCCAATGCAACAACAAAACACAGCAAAATCAAGAAAATAAAATAAAATATTACTTGAAAAGAAAACAAAAATAAAAATAAAATCAAAAACTGCCACAAACTGCAACCAAATAAATCACACAGCAAACAGACTTCAAAGTCTATTATATGAAGTCAACCACCTTGAACATGAAACTTGCCCTGGAGTGGTTGACAAATGCAGTGTCATACCATTGAAAAAAACTGACTTTTCTCTAGCAATGGGTGAAAATGATAGTTTGACTGTTAGCAACTATGCTAATGGTGAGGTTTCAGTTCATTTATACATTAATTCATTCATTCTTAAATATAAATTTAAAATGTAATATGGTGAAACAAAGGTTATCACATTGAAGCTGAGCAACATAAACCAACAGTTTTCTTTTGAGTCCAAGACAAGGCACACAAATCAGAGACCCACTGTTTTGTATTCTAAGGAATCTCATAAACACACTAAATCAGAAGTTAAAATGTACATACAGAGGACCTGTGCATACTGTTTCAGTCTCAATTCCTAAGTGTATAAACTGACAACATGCCCACTCCATGGTATGGTTAAGGGGAAAGTTTTTACTACAGACATGAAAGAAAGAATATTCAGAGACATATGAAAGAATCTAGAGCAGAGAGTGAAAGAAGTAGATTAAACATGGCCAATAGACTAGACCTGGCCAGGAGAGAAGCAGTATCAGAGCAGAGAAGAGGTGAAGGGAAAGGGGAGAAGAAGGGAGATGGAGACACACAAACAGACAAACAGTGAGAGGAGAATATATATATATATATATATATATATATATATATATATATACAGAGAGAGAGAGAGAGAGAGAGAGAGAAGACAGACAGAAAGAGAGAGTTTGTATTGGAGAACAGGGTGGGGGGGCAAGAAGGGAGATAAAAGGGATGGTCAAGATGAGGTGTAAAATCATTGTTATAAGGAAAATAATAGCTAAGGGGAGGGAAGCCCATGAGCTGGAAAAGTTGCAGGAGGGAGGAGGTAGAAATAGCTAGGGTTTTAGCATGGACTTAGAAATATTTACTAGGTTCTTGTGTTACTAAGGAGCCTGGAGACCATCACGGGCTTTGACATGCTAGTAAGCTCCAAATACAGTTATTTGTTTCTTCTGTTTTTGGGTAATTGGAGATATTGGGTTTCCTTTTGAGCTGACACTATGAAAATAGCAATATGAGTGAGTACATAGCATGTTTGTCAGTTAGTGACTGGGTTACCTCACTCAGGATGATTTTTTCTAGTGCCATTCATCTGCCTACGAATTTCAAGATTCCCTTTTTTTTCCAGCTGAGTACTACTCCACTTTATACATGTACCACATTTTCTCTATCCACTCTTCAGTTGATGGGCATCTACGTTGTTTCCAGGTTCTGTCTATTACAAATAATGCTGCTATGAACATAGTGGAACAGATGTCCTTGTTGTATGAATGTGTAACTTTTGGGTGTATACGTAAGAGTGGAATTGCTGGATCTTGTGGTAGACTAATTCCCATTTTCCTGAGGAATCTCCACACTAATTTCCAAAGTGGCTGTGTGAGTAGGCACTCTCACCAGCAGTGAAGTAGTGTTCCCCTGCCTCCACATCCTCTCCAGCATAAACTGTCATTGGTGTTTTCATTTTAGCCATTCTGACAGAGTGAGAAGGTATCTCAGAGTTGTTTTTATTTGTATTTCCATGATGGCTTAGGATGTTGAGCCCTTTCTTGAGTGTCTATCAGACATTTTAGTCTCCTCTATTGAGAATTCTCTATTTAGTTCTGTACCCCATTTCTATTGGATTATTTAGTGTTTTGGAGACTAGCTTCTTGAGTTCTTTGTAAGTATTGGATATCAGCCCTCTGTCAGACATGGTGTTTGTGAATATCTTTTCCCACTCTTTGGGTTGCCATTTTGTCTTGTTGACTGTGTCCTTTGCCATACAGAACCAGTAACCCAGTCTCAAAAGACAATCATTGTATGTACTCACACATATATGGATTTTAGATATGGAGCAAGGGATTACCAGCCTATAATCTCACCCCCAGAGAGTCTGGGAAACAGGGAGGACCCTATGAGAGATATGCATGGTACCCTGGAGAAGGGGAATAGGACATTGGGAGCATGGGGAGAAGGGAAAAGGGAGGGGGAGAAGAGGAAGGGAGAGGAAAACATGTGGGAGTAGGAAGGTTGAGTCAGGGAGAAAATAGAGTAGAGCAGGATGAGAGATACCATAATAGGGAACCACTATAGGTTTGAGTAGAGATCTGGCACTAGTGAGATTTCCAGAGATCTACAAGGATGACACCAACAGGCAATTTAAGCAATAGTGGCATGGCCAATTTAAATGCCCTTCCCTGATAATGAGATTGATGACTACCTTATATGCCATCCTAGAGCCTTCATCCAGTGGCTGATGGAAGCAGAGGCAGACACCCACAGCTAAACACTGAACTGAACTCCTGGAACCAAGTTATGGAAAGGGAGGGGTGATGAGCAAAGGGGCCAAGACAGGGCTAATGAAACCAATAGAAACAGATGACCTGAACAAGGGTGGAGCTCCTGGCCTCCAGAGCGATGGCTGAGAGGCCAGCATAGGACTGATCCAGACCCCCTGAACATGGGTGTCGGTGAGGAGACCTTGGCAATCAATGGTGCCTTGGGTAGTAGATTAGTAATTATCTGTGTTGTACAAATGGAATGTGGGACCCCATTCCACATAGAGGGATTCTCTCTCAGCCTGGACACATGGGGGAGGCCCTAGGCCCTTCCCCAGATGATATGAGAGACTTTGGAGATTCCCTATGGAGGGCCTCACCCTCCATGGGGTGGAGGTTGAATGGGGTAGGTGGTGGGGCAGGGTTGATTGGTTAGTATGTAGCTGAAAATTAAGCTACATCAAGATTGGGGTGGGTGGAGGGAAGGTGGGAGGAGGGGAGGAAAATAGGGAGGAGGAAGTGCAGTTGGTATGTAAAATGAATTTAAAAATGATTAGGTCTCCAACACTCAGATGACTTTAGAATAGTTTATCACAGAACATGGTGTGATATTGAATGTTTCCTGAGTAAAAAGCAGCTTGTGGAAAATCACAGGAGCATGTGTGAATATACATATATCAATAATAAGTGGGGAAAATTTAAGTATCAAGATGGTGATGACATGTTTAACTGGGAGTTTTCTGAACATTCAATAAACTTCCAGAATTACAACCAATATTCAATGATTTACTAAAAACACATTCAGAATCATACAATGGAAAACATATTTTATCTGGAAAAGAGAAATCAAAACTGCACTAATGACATGTTTTAAATATTTAGACATCTATAATTTATAATCCAAAACAGTTATATCAATGAAAACACAGCTCTGAGACATAGAGGGGTGGCTAAATGGATTGATTGCCTAATGTACATGCGTGAAGATTTTATTTTTGATCTCTGTATAAAAACATGGGTATCATTACATCCATATAACCTTCATAACACCAGAGTGGAGAGCAAACACAGGTGGATATTGGAATTTTCTGATAAGCCAATCTACCAGAAATGCAACATTCTAGTTTCAGAGAAACAATGAATCAAAAATTAAATCAGACAGCGATTGAAGACATATAAACAATTTCAACACGTAACTATTACATGAAATCCACATATAATATGCACTGATATCCATACATGACACTGAAAAAGACACAGACACACAGATAAAAAGACACACACACACAAATGCCAGACACACACACACACACAGGCAATGAAATAGTCAACAGAACAATAATAGTAAAAATTTAAGCCTAATCTCAAAAAAAAATTTGTTCTATTTCTGTAAATAGTATAAAACCATTTTGTTGAACTTTTCTTTCCCAATAAACTTTCCTAGCATGAAGCAAAGCAAAGTTGTTAATCACATATATCCAGAAATTGATGAGTGACTTCACTTTGAGAGATATTAATGCTGGCATTCTATACATTTTCTTAATAGACGTAGAAGTAAATGTTTCCCTTTTAAGGATTTGAAGCAATTGTCCTAAATCTCTATTATTCTTTTCAAATATTAAATTAAAATATGAAGGCATGACTAACTCTGTTACAAGCTACTGTCTATAGATTCTGCTTTTGTCACATTAATTTTCATATTTGCTCATGATTTCTAGTACCCTTATTTAATATGTTTCCTTACATAACTGTAGAGTAAGAATCATCTGAAAATAGATATCTCTTTAATTTCACTGGATGAGGGCAAGAGGATAATGTAGTTTCCTCCACCTTGCTAATGAGTGTTTAGTATTTATATAAAGTCATTTTATATTGGTTTATCCTTTCACATAAGACAGTTCAGAACAGCAAGCAAAACCACTTAAGTTGATTGCAACAGTTAAAATTAGGCAAGTAGTTTTATTTATAGAATATAAATGTCAAGAGACTTCATTTTATTTATATTTCATGATAAAATGAGTGGATAATTTAAAAGCCAATTATATAACTTGTCTAGTTTTTTCAATTATTTGCGTATACAATTTAAATGAATTAATATGATTCCCGTATATTTAATCTTAACTATTTTTATTCAAGAGTCATTCAAATTGCATTCTTAATTCATACAATTTATCTTACTTAAAGGTATCTCAATACCATCATTAATTGATTGTAAGACATTATTGGTGAAGATACAGTGTGCCTAACTCATAGTTCCTATGGGAATCCTGCTCTTACAGACATCGAAGTTTTTTCTCTACACAATGTCTTTCATGCTATGTGAGATGCTATGCACACTACTGGGTAGAAAGGTCCTCAGTAATCTTTAAAAGTCGTGACCTCTGTGAATAAGTATCATGTCTATAATGTCTTCCCTGACAAAATATCCACTTTTATCAGTTTTTTTTCTGATTACATCATTGGCCCCCACTGAAAGACAGAACTCATGACTGGTGTTGTTAACTGGCCATAAAATCATGGCTGGGAAAGGTAAGGGGAACTAGCAGAGAACCTACTACTATTATTTTTCTGAGTGGACATAGTACTAAACTGCTCCTTAAATTATGAATACTGTTATTCCCATAGATTAGTATAGCTCTCAGTCTTCATCAGTGAAAATCCTTTAGGTCATTCATGAAATGCAGAGATTCTCAACCACTTATTTTGCAGAGAATAAGAAATGTGGAAGGCATAGATGGAACATCTATATTGCGTCACCTGTCCCTAAGGCTCAGGAGTATCAACTCAAAGACAGGCATGATGAAATGATTGTGAGAGGCAAACAAATATAATGAAGTACTGTTACAAAAGTGATTTTGAATAACAGCGGCATTGTACACATGAACTCACACAAATTCTGATTGTATTCACATGATCAAGATAACCAAAATTCCACACAAATGGGGGAAGTGCTTATGAATTCCCACCTTTTTCTGAGTATTGATTAGCAAATACTGTCTTCTAGAAGCAGAGTGACTTTACTTCAGATACTGCCCAGTAGACTGCCCAGGATTCATTATATGGTCTGACATACATTCACATACCTGCAAAACTAACTAGATTTAAAAAAGGCAACACAAAGACAGGAGGGGAAACAGGTAGGCATAGGAAGTAACTGGAGGGGCGCATACAGGAGCAGAGTTTATCAAAACATCTATCACTATGTTGTAAGAGAAAGTTCAATGCCTAAAATCTCAATGTTTACTCATATAAAAATGAGAAGAAATATAAGTATGTTCACCAAATCCAATAGAGCAGGATTCCCTATTCTAACTATTAGTATGCACACCCCTCTCCCGTTTAGAACATTACTACTTCTTTCTCTATCATTACTAATTCGTTTTTAAACTTAGGCTTTTAGAATATCTGTTGTTCAAAATCATATAACTAAAATCTAGCTATAGTACTTGTGGGATTATTTAAGCTACTTTCTTGCTAAACACAATTCAATTCACATCCCTGGTACAGAGTTTTGGAAAAAGGATTTCAAGACACAGATTTCCATAATGAACTTAATTCGTAGTTTCCAAGGAAACAACACTTTGGGGACATTTTGAAGTCTAAAGCCAATGCTGGCTTGTTTACACACATGCTTAACTGTGACTCTACTTCATTTGAAATACAATTTAATTCACTGTTTTTCCCAAAATGCTAAGATAACGCTCACTAGTTCCACCTCCTTTGAGGTAGCTTTAGTTTTTTCTGCTTTACATTTCTTACTTTATCATCATCAATTAACTTTTTCAGTATTCATGATATATTTGCTTTGGTCCTGGCCTGATCTATCTAGGACCACAGTACATTATTACTAAAGTATTAGGAAAATAAGCTCCTATTGGTTAAGGAGAAAGAAAGCAAGAGAAAAAATCATAAGATTATCTATTTTTGATAAAAAACAAAAACCAAAGAGCGTTTAAAAACATAAAAGAAATATTTGTTGTCTAAAGAATACACTAATAATTATACAGAAGAGAAAATGAAAACATTTTTACTTAGAGATGAAGACAACAGAAAATCATGTTTTATTATATAATCTGTGAAAATACATAAAAACAGAGAGTTGCATTAATATTTAATTGTTTGTATTAATCAAAAGCATCATATATTTGCACTATGACATTTATTTTCCACACCCCATTTATTCTCCCATTTTTGTATCTTTTTCTATTTTGAGATAAATGACAATAATTTTTTCTTCTAAGGTATATAATGACTGTGTTGGCCTCACAATCATGAATAACTTATAAAGAGTTCACCACAAAGAAGAGATTATCACTACTGTAATCTAAAATATATCTCTTTCTTATAGCAACAGTAAATGGCACTACATCATTGCTCATCCAGAAAACAAGGTACATTACAACACTTCTTGTGTACAGCCATAGTCAGCACCATAATCACCAGGACTGATATCTGGTGGGAGTGAATATATATATATATATACATATATATATATATATATATATATGTATATATATATATACACACACACATCTATGCACACATGAACTCACACATCTGATGGGAGAAGCCTTCTTTATATATGTTTCTCTTATTGACTGACGAATAAAACACTGATTGTCCAGTAGCCAAGCAGGAAGTATAGGCAGGGCTACCATATGAGGAGAATTCCAGGGAGAAGAAGGCAGAAACCACCAGCGAGATGCCTTGTAGCTACTGGGAAGATAGAACCTGAAGTTCTCTGGTAAGATAAGTCCATGTAGAAATATGTAGACTAATAGGTATGGGTTAATAATTATGAGGGTGCTAGCCAGTAAGAAGACTGAGTCATTGGCCAAATGGTTTATAATTAATGTGTCAGTGGGGCTAAATGACTGCGGAACCAGGCAAAACAGAAATTCCATCAACAACCATCCATGGGAGTTCTCTGTGAGTTTCAGGTAATCCAAGCCTATACAGTGAGATCATATGTCAAACTTAAATGAGTGAATAAATTAAACATCAGTAAGTAAATAAGTACATGAGAATTGAAAGATAGAACAAGTGATAGGTCTTTCAATCCCTGAAGAATACTTTTAAAATGTGTCTCTTCATTGTTGGACAGACTAAAATATAATTATTCTATCAAAATAAAGAACAAAATTTTGACAATTCCTTGCATCACACAGGCACTGCATCACACAGTCTCTTGTGGATATTTTATTATCCATGCTATGTGAGATGCTATATATATATATATATATATATATATATATATATATATATATCCTTACATTTTAAGGAATCTGTGTCAGTTTACTAGAAAGATGATTTAGCATTTCAGACCTCATCTCTCTTACAGAAGACTATATTTCAGCTTCAAGCAGCCAATGGTAGCTCACAACTCTTCTTATTAACTCTAGATAAAATATTTGCCATTCTTGTAGAGGACTATTATTTGGTTTCTAGAAACCATATAATGGCTCACAACCATCCTTAACTAAGGAAACATTTGTGTTTGCTGCTGGGGATTGATCTAGGGAAAGAAGCTTACAGATAGTAAGCAAGTTCACTGTTAATCAAAGTCACAGTGATCCATTAAAATAGTATAGCCTTGAAAATTTCTATCTCCAATGTATCCTACATTTAGACTCTTCTATTGTGACAACAGCTTACATTTTTCTCTTTCCAGGGCAACAGATCCACATCTTTAGTAACCAGACACACAAGTAGTACCCATGAATGCATGCAGACAAACACTCATACACATAAAATAAAATGAATAAATATAAAAAGATATCAATTTAGTTTAAATATTCATAAGCATTATTTGGAGTACAGTACTATGATAAATAGAGTTGTCTTAACAGGTACACTGTTTTAATGGATTATATATATAATTACGACAAAGATGCTATTTTCTTCCAAGCTATCAAATTTTCTTTGCACTTTCTAATTACTGCTTAAAATAAAATTCACAATATAAACATTTAAAATGTATTTACACATTTCTTATACATAGTTTTTCTTAAAAGAATCAAAGTGTATATGTCTTTAAATTTTATTGTGGTTCAATACAATCATAAAAGTTTCAATGCTAATTTAATTTAAATAAACATGAATTTAATGATTCAATTTGCTTTTCCTTAATTTCTCCTGCCATTTAACATGTTATGCATATTATGTTATTTGTCATTTTTTGATTTTATCTAAGTGTCGGCCCCATACTTATATAATTTTAGTATGTTAGCAATTTCAAAAAATCTGAAAGTGCTCCAACAAACATGCTAAAATTTTATTGCATATTTTGAAGAAAAGTGTGTATCTAGATAGATTTCGGTTGCTCTGCACAAGGTGCTTGTGTATCCTCTCATGTATATATGAATCTATTCATTGGGCTCAGTGCAGAATCAGTATTGGTGTTTCGCTGACTACTGTAACAAACACAAAAATGTTTGTATTGTAAGAAGACAGATGTTGATACTCTCAGTTTGCAGGACTATATTATGAAAGTGTTTGTTATTGAGCCATGCTCCTCTCAGGGACTCCATGAGTCTTACCATCTCCAGTGGTTCATGCCATTCATTGGTATTGTTTGTCATGTTGACTATGTGATTACATTCTCTGTGTGTATCTTCATGTGGTCTCTATGTGATTCCCTTAAACTATTCCAGTTGGATGTGTCATCCTATCACAGACACACTTGCTCAGCTATGTTCATAACAGCTTCATTTATGACAGCGAGAAACTGGAAACTACCTAGAAGTCCCTCTACCAAAGAATGGGTAAATAAAATATGTTGAATTTTCTATGTGTTAAAAACAATGACATAATGACATTTGTAGACAAATGGATAGAAGTAGAAAAAATCATCCTGAGTGATGTATCCCAGACCCAGAAAGACAAGCACGGTATGTATTCACTTAAAGGTAAATATTACCTGTAAAATGAAAGATAATTACTCCTGAATCTGTCATTTCCTTCAGGGTAGGGCTTAGACCTAATCCTCATGGAGGGTATCATGCTTCCTGGTGAATGGAGTTGGGATTGTGTCGGGGCTGAGGAGGCTTAGGTTAGAGGAAGCAAGTGAGAAGGTTCTGGGATTGACATGTGAAGCAAGCTTGTCTGTAGTTTAAATAAAATAATTAAAAAGATAATAACTCTAAGGCCCTCAGATATAGACAGTCTAATTAACATGGAGGACTTAAGGGGGATGCAAGGATTCCAAGGTAAGGGGAACAATAATTGATTTTGTGGGTGGACTTGGGTGTGTGTGGTTGGGAACAGAAGAGATAAAGTAAAAATGGAGAAAATACTAGGAGAAATGACTGGAATCAGGAGAGAGAAAATGGAAACCTAGTGTAATGGAAACTCCATGGAATCTACAGAGTAACCCTAGTAAAACCTTCTAGCAATGGGGAACATGAATCCTGAAATACTCATCTTCTGTCACTAAGCAAGGTCTTGAATAGAGAGACTGGGGTGTCAAGCCAGCTTGTTATGCCTGCAGAGATTTCTGGAACAAGAATTTAGAAGAATTGTCATCAAAAAGACCAGAGAGACCAGAAACCCACAGAAGCAACCGACCTGAACAAGGGGTTGCTCATGGACGAAGACAGATAGCTGGGAAACCAGCATAGGACTGTCTGAGATCCCCTGAACAAGGTTGTTAGTTTGGAGTTTTGGTTAATCTATGGGGCCTCTGGGAGTGGATCAGTATTTATCCCTAGTACATGAATAGACTTTGGGAGCCCACTACACGTAGAGGAATACTCTCTCAGCCTAGGCACATGGGAGAGGGTATAGACCCTGCTCTAAGTGTTATGACAGACTTTGAAGATCCCCCATGGAAGGCCTCATCCTCCCTGGGGAGCAGAAAGGGCATGGGATAGATGGTCAGTGGGAGGCAGCAAAAGAGGGGAGGGAGATGGAACTGGAATTGACATGTAAAAGAAGCTTGTTTCTAATTTAAATAAAAAATGAAAAAAAAGACCAGAGAGACAGAAACTGATGGGTAAAGATGTAGAATTCCACAACCAAACTGTAGCAGGAGCTTGGGGAGTCCTGTTGAGGCAGGGGAGGAAGGATCAGAGGAACCAGAGGAGTCAGTGACCCCACTGGAGACTGGCCCACAGAGTCAACTCCCGGGGTACAGCAGAGACGCAGAAGTCTGTAGGGGTCTGATCTAGGTTCAGTGCATATGTGATACAGTCCAGTGGCTTGGCTTTCTTGTGAAAATCCTAACAGTAGGAGCAAGGACTGTCTCTGAATCTTTTGTCTGCTTGTGGGACCCTTTTGCCCCCTACCGGGTTGCTTCATCCAGCCTTTATGTGGTAATGTATATTTGACTTTGCTGTAACATAGTATCCTCTGTTTGATGTCCCTGGCAGAGCAGGGAGGTAGGGTGAGAGACTGGGAAAAAGGGAGGGAGGGGGATATTGCAGTTATGATTGTGATATATATGTGGGAATAATTAAAAAACACAAACAAAATCATCCATGCCATTATTTATTTTCTGTCTGTCTTTTCCTAAAATTACCAGCCATTTTATAAACTACTGAGTCCTTTAAGATAGGATAATTTAATCATGGGAACATTAATTCAGTAAATTTGTTTCCACGTACTATTTATGACCAGATGGGAATATCTTTTAAGGATTTGCTTTATCCTATTGTACTTACCGATACATACATACATATGCATTTGTATACATTAAATATTAGATCTCAATATATAATCTAATAATGTATTTTAAAATGTGTCAACTGTAATAATAGTTCCACTGTGCTAGCACATAAGCATACAAAATGATGACTTTAATCATGAAATTTCCATCTGTGCATATAAAGTTGTTTGAGTATACTGATCCCATCCCTATTCTATTCCCACTTTTGCTGGAAACTTGTTTTTCCGGCTCTATCTAATGTTCTTAATCTGCAAGATGATTCATATACAATGAATATTTTACTCCGGTTTTTGGAACAATCATTGTTCTGGTAACTGTTTTCTTTTCCTGAGAAACAAATGGAATCAGAAACCACAACAAGCCCGTAAAGGGTCATTCTTTCCACTTCCAGGTCCCCTCGGAGGATGTTTGCCAACCTCTGTACATGCATAACTGTACATTTTTCTCTAGAAATACCTACTGGAGCAGAGTGAGTTTAATCGATGTCTCCAGTTTTATTCTTTTGCCATATGTTGTCTTTATCTGTCTCTTCCTGCTTCCTTGTATGTCATTCTAAACTGTGAATAACCTGACTCTCACCATCTGCCATCTGTTTGCTTAAGTGTTCCATTCTGCTACATATGGCCTGGAATTTAGTACTTGTTAGCCTGTGTTTTGATGTTTTATATTTTTTCTTTCGCTCAGTTTTCTGGTATATTGAAATGCATATATGCGCACAAGGTAATTATTGATATGGTACTGTTTTTCTATTTTTTTCACTGTATGTTTGCTTCTTAGGATTCCTAATTATTTTTTCCTCCTTTTGTTCTAATGAGCAAAGAATATATTTTAGTTTCAATTATTTAGTTTAATGTAAAAAGTACTCCCCACCCACCCACCCAGTACTCCTTCCAGCTTTAGGCTGGATCTCTTTCTTTCATGTTAGCTACCCGTTCTGCTCTGCATTCTTATGGTATATGTTCTAGCATGTGCTCTGTTTTCCTCCTCTGCGAAGGTTTCTTGCATTCAGTTTTGTACTTTTAAAAAGCAGCACATTGGTAAACAGGAGTGCATGAATAAGCAACACATTCTCACTGAGGAAATCTGGTGAAACCAGCATCACCAACAACACACTGCCCCCATCACTTCCACTGCTGCCTCCCACCACAGCCATCAGCTGCATCAGAGACTGGCTAAGCACGTTCTTACCCACTAATCGCTTCAGCACATATGTGGGAGAAACAGAAAAAACTGAAGGTACTCTGGTGTGAATAGTTAATGCTACGCTTCTCAACAATATATATAGTGAGATTCTGTCTCAAGAAATGCTTTTAGTCTCCAATCTGAGGCTTTACACTAAAATTACCTGTACTGAGAAGCCAAAGCAACATAAAGAAATGTCAAGTATTTGGCAAGAATCCTGGTAAGTAAGCTACATGAGTTATATCTACCATTGCAAACAATGGTGCCAATATCAGTCATTGAATACAAAAAGTTCATATAAGTTCTCAGATCCTACACACTAAAAACCACATATCTCCTTTCTTATCAAAACTTTTGTCCCTATATAATATCTATAACATCTAGCACATTTTTGTTGGTTTTTCGAGATAGGGTTTCTCTATATTGTTTTGGAGACTGTCCTGGAACTCGTCTGTAGACCTGGCTGGCCTCGAACTCAAAGAGACTCGCCTGCCTATGCCTCCCGAGTGATGGGATCAAATGAATGCACCACCAACCCCTGGCAAATGTGTATCCTAGGCTGGCCTCAAACTCATGATCCTCCTGCCTCTGCCTCCTTCAGCAAATCCTACTGGTGTGTGCCAACACAACGGATGTAGTCTTGTCTTAAACATGCCTGATCTTCAATTCTCTCAGAGCAAGGACTTGCTGTATTTCCTCCAGTTATAGGAGCATTTTTCTGTGGTGATATCTTGCTTTCACAAATAAAGCCTGTCTGTGGGTCAGAGAATGGAGCTTGACACTAGCTAAACATAAAGGTCTGGGGATCTGCACAGAGAGAAAAGAAGTGAGGTAGCTGGGCAGAAACAGATTATAAGCATGGAGAAACAGGAACGGTCACCCTCTTGCCTGCTGACACTGTAAGGCTAGGTCTACCATGGCTCGCTGCTTCGCTTCTCTCTGATCTCTCAATATTTCCCTTTATATATGAACTGTTTTTCATTATTCGAGACCAATTAAGAACTCCATTTACACTTCTCTTTAATATACACCTTTATCAAATGATGCAAATATTCTTGGGTGAAACTTTCACTAATATTGGAGTTAATAAGGCATTCTTTTTTCTCTAGAAGTTTCATGGCTTCCCAAACCTTTCAGATGATATGACAGATGCAGCCTCTAGAATTCTCTTCTGCATGTTCATGTTTTCATGTGAATATATGTATGTTACATCCTATATTATAAAGAAAAAAATCCCAAAGATATGAACAAAGTTTAAATCTTTATTTTGCTGTTCTTTGTTCACTATAAAAAATAAAATCCCATATTTATAAATTAATGAATGATGATATTTTTAACTTTTCTTTCTAGTGACAATATAGAATTTGGCTACTAATAAATGACAATTTCATACTATAAATTAATTAATAGTGGCAAAATATTTCTGATTTACAGAATTATTAATAATCAGGGAACTTCAAGGCTGATAGAAATTACATCAAGGAAATATAAATTAATATAAGATTTGTATACGTTTGAATTGAGATTGAAAAAATGTTTTTATCAAGTAATTTATCAAGTAATTTAAATAATAAGACCAACAATGAAACTAAGTTATGTTCATCACCTAATACATAATTTGTTTTAATGTACATGGATTATTCAGCCAGGAAACTTTCATAAACCATGTTTCTTAATATTAGTATTAACAAAGCGATAATTTGCCAAGTATTTATTGATCTTACAAAAGTGTCAGGCAGTGGATTTGCAATCATTTTACAAAGAGATTTAGACTTATATGGATTCATTATGGATCTTTGAAGTATCAAATTCAATTAAAATGAAAATGAGAAAGCGCTGTCTAGTATGAAAATCAAATGCATATGAATGACTTTGATTCAGATAGTCATAGCAAAGACATCTTTACATTATAGAAAAGAAATATGAAATGTTGATCAAGTATGAATGACGACCCAAAGCACACCACATTTAAATATCAAGCTATCATGACATCACCATTCATGAAAAATTTTAAAGGTATAAATGTACATAAATTATATGAAACATTGCACAAATATGGTTTTCTCCTTCCTGAATAATGGGTAGAGTGAAAAGGAAAAATGAATTTTGGGAGATGATATGATGTGGATTTTTATCCCACTGTAAATCTCATTTGTTCTATAGAGAAGAAAACATGGCCTTTAGACATGGATATTCCTATCAATTTTATTTTAGAATTTTGTTTTCTGTTTATATAGAACATGATTTTTCATGGCCACTTACACTTAAGCAATATGTAGCAGGCAAATACTGCTGCTCTTATTTTAAATTTTTATTTATTAAAATTTTTGTTCAATAATTTTGTACATATTTACTTCATACTCACCTGACCCTTGTCATCTAGGAGTACTCTCTACCTTCCAAATTCATGTTCCCCTCTTTTCCTTCTTTTTCAACCCGTTAACTAAAATTAGTGCATCCATTGCCCATACATAGAAAAATACACCATTTACCAAGTGGTCTCAAGAACCACCCTATCCATGGAACCTATGGCCACCAAACTACATATAGATCCAAATGTGTATATGTACTATATTTCTCATTAATTAGCTCTTGGGAAATTATCTTGATTTTTGTTATTATTTATTGTAATGAATGCTACAGTGAACATCAATTCAGATACCTTTTATTGGTATATTGATATCAGCTCAGTTGGGACATTAATGAATTGTATGATTTCAAATATTTGAGCAAGAGACTGACCTCAGGTTATCAGCCGTGTGTGATAATTCTTTGCCTGCTGAGCCATCTCACAAAACCCATATGCATTGAATTTTGAAGAAGATTTAAAAGCATGTGCGAGGAGGGTAGTAAATTTATTGGATAAGGTGATTGTGTTCCCTCCTAAATCACAATGGGATCTGTTTTATGGAGTATTTACCCTAAAGATCGTACACAAACAAACAAATAAAGCACAAACATGAGGGAGTTTACCAAGTCATAGCACAAACAGTATGACAATGACATCAAGACCCTTTGAATATGCAGCTTGTCTTAGGTGACTGACTGTCTAGTGCAGCAGCCTCTCTCTTTCATTCCCAGAAATAATATAACACTGCTCTGCTCTCTCTGTGGGAGAGAATTGGCGAAAAAACGTGCTAAGCTCTAATAATACACCCCTCTTCCCTTAGAATGGTAAGATAAGTTTATGATCTTGTCTAGTGCCTGCCTCCAAATCCTGTAGCACACATGCTAAACCAGGTTAAGTTATATGGTGTGAAGTGCCAATACATTTTATATACTCTAAATTTTCGAACACCCTTTGATCTCTTTGAGTCAGCTATCCTTTCAGGACCTACATTATCTTTTGTGATTTCCTCACATAATGCTCTCCTATTCCAAGGTCTGATTCAAAGCAGTCTGTGTTCATGAGCGTTTCCCCTAGTGAAGCTGCTTCCAAAGGGTTACCACATTCCTAGCTTCTCTTTAACGTCTAATATCTGGGTGTTGATACGTTGTGTGACAACAACATAAGCTAACACTAATTGTCCCACCAACACTTTCTTCACTTTTTCTTCAGCCTCATGCAGCCTCACATCGGTTCTGGTCGTAGTGTTTATGAACCCATCCACAACCATGAGGACTTTTCCCTTCCTGCTAGGGTTCTGATGGTTGTTCTTTTCGCCTCTGAGTACTTCCACCCATCAAATGACCTGCCCTCCCATTTTTCCCCATGATGCACACATGACTTAGACAGGATCTCTTCAAATGACTTTTATCATGATTTTCCTCCTGTGTTTTTCTGCTTCCGCCTCACCAATCCACCTCCATAAGAGCTCTGTTCCTACATATCAGTTTCAGACCATCGTTTCCCATGTGGAGTCTCTGCCTTAAGCCTGTCCCTGAGCTCTGTTCGTTTTTCCAGGGTCATGATGCCACAAGCCAGCCATCTAGTAAGTTCAGGCTTTCAACCATCTGGCTGAGTCTCCCAGTCTAGGGCCAGAATCTATGCTCCATTAGGTATGTTGCTCTGCTGTCCCTTAAACTTGATCGACTCACTCAGGTGTCACTCTCTTCATCCTGCTCTCCTCCAGACCTGATGTTGACGTTCCTGATCCAGTTCCCATTGACAACAGGTGCTTTAATACTTCAGTGCTGGTTGAAGAACTCCCATAATTTTTTTTATGTCATGGCCAACTGGCTCTTCTGGACACTTGTCTACCAGTCCTGGTCCTCACAATCTCAAGAAGTTTGACGTCTACAGAGATCTTCCTCCCCTTTCCTTCCTTTCTGCCCTCAGGGCCCATCTACTCATCCATCTCCCCCTCTGTAACTTATCTCTCCTTGTGTTATCTGTCCCTCCCCCATGCTCTGATGCATCTGGAGGCTCAGATAAAACATGAATACTCTTTTCATATTCCCAGGACCCCTGCCCAGCTCTCAGTCATATATCTTTTTTTTTTCTTAACAGCTCTCCTGACCTCTTTGACTTCTCTTAAATTTTCATACTTTTCTTTTTACAAGGCAGAGTTTATCTCTCTGCGTGATGGCCATGCTGCTTGCAAGTGACTACTTCCTCTGGATCTGGCTGCATTCCCGGTGTGGTCATATTTTAAATATAAAGCTGCCATTAGATTCTCACAAAACAAGCCGTGGGGGAAAATGAGTGGACGCTATTCCTGAGGCCTTTAGGACTTAGCTCTAGTCTCTCCTTGCAGACTCAGTGAGAGATGATTTGTTCCCAGAGTCATTTCCCCCGCAGGAAAAATTTCAAACTGCCAGAAATTTTACTTCTGTCACTTCCTGAATGTCATGTTTCAGACAAAACCCCAAAATTCAAAACAATTTTTGGACTCCAGTTACAAACCCATTTGTTGTTGTATTTCTCCTTGCCTCTCTCCTTCAGCAATATCTGTCTGAGATTACTCTATCATAAATGATTATAGCAAGGAAAAATCACCTTTTCCCCACTGAAGCCTGAAATTAACTCTGTATTACTAACATGCTTTCTTTTTCCTCCTCGTCTCTGTAACCAGAATTTATCTCCCCCAGACCCTTGGTACACATCTGCGGCACAATGACCTGTTCCCACTAACTTCTTCATGAAGGCAATCACAGGACCCCCCTGACAAGAGCCACAAAAATGCACAAGCAATGATGACGATGAATAAGTAAATTAATTAATCAACACATTCATTCATTAATGTAAAAGGACTATGTCCATCACAGATGAGAAGAATTTCACTCATATCGCTAAAATGCTATTTGTTTCTATGTAAATAATGAGAACCCTGCAGACATTAAGTGTTAGTGCAGTGAAGGGTATTTTATTGTGGAAAAAGGAGTTTAAGCACAATGGTTACTAATTTGAAGACTAATATGTGATTCACTAAGCTTAGAGAACAGTCTATATATTGTTCACGTTAGAAGAAAACAATGGCAAAGAAAAGGGAAGGAAATAACAGAACAAAAAAGACACTTTCACAAGGAAGTTGACAGAAAAATGAAAGTTGCAGTGAGCGCCATCAACGAGTCCACAGCTTGATATGAGAGATTTGTCCTTCTTGATTACCACTCACTTCCTATTGTTTTAATTCCCTCTTACATAGTTTCTGTTTTTCAGACTGGACTGGAAACTGAGTAATCCTCTTATATTTAAGAATAGCATCATTCCATGTCTTTATGCTGTTAAGATATTCAGTAAGAATTGCATAAACATTTTCTGGGAAAAAAATAAATTTTTTGATGTGGGATAATGTTTTTACTGAGTTGTTGCTATTAATGAGAGAAATGTATCTAAGCTGAGTGAGTTTGATGGTAAGATTATAAAAAATATTTAATGGAAAATTTTTAAAATTAAATTTCTGTCATTTAATTAAATAATTTGTATTCATGTCTCTGTATGTTGGGGGGAGAGGATCACATGCAATAACCTGTTTATACAGTTCAGAGAACAACTTATTCTCTTCAGTCTTCTCCTTTCACCATGTGTGCCCTGGAGATTAATACCACATCCTCAGGCTTGTCTACACAGTCTTATTTCCAGCTTAAGAAGAGTGAAGGTTTGAGAAAAATATAGCAAAGGTCTATCCCAGCCATCTGTGGATACTATTTTCTCTGATATGTGGTTAATAGTTTAGAAGAATTTTCAGGGAACAGAATAATTTGTGAAAGAAAAACAGAGTGGAGATTTAATAGGAAAGTGCTTAAGCACTGACTGATGGAATGAAGAAAGAAAAGGGAAATTTAAAAAAATGTTCTCTTGAGAGTCCTGGCCATATGTTAGTTTAATTATCCACTTATTAACGAATTCTCTTTAGAGTTTCCAGAATATATTTGCTCCTCATCTTGTGAATGTAAATAAGCTTGCAAACATATTTTATACTTTGAATTATGTTCATTTGTAAAGTTATCCCTAAGCAATTAAATCTCATAATCCCTTATTCTTCAAAATATAACAGTAGACAATTGTAGAAATGATTTTATAATCAATGTAAACTATGCTACTTAAAATCTTAAGTATTATTTTTATGATTGGGGTTTAGTGCATTGAGTACGATTAAATCTCCCCCATTTAATCCTAAAATGTTACCACCAAGTAGCTAATAATTTTTAATTTCATGTTGTTATAAATACAGAACAAAAATTTTTATTTCCCAGATTGAAAAAGTACATTATGGAAAAAGAAAAGCAAACACATCCGAGTGTTATAGGTCTCATATTAGTAAGTCATTAATAAAATAAACTTTTTGTATTTGTATTCAGATTTTTGCAATTCATTAAAGTAATTATGACTTATATGCATTTTGAAATGTCCCTCCAATGTACTAGATAAAAGGAACTGTCAAGGTCCTGGAAAGGTAAACCAACAATTGAAAACACACTGCCCTAAGGTAGACCAAAGTTCAGTTTCCAGAATCTGTGTCTGGAGCTCAAAGCCACCCAAAACACCATTCTGACAATGGAATGGAATGCGTTGTGTTCACTAACATCAACATATTTAAATTAATAGATTTTGCGTTGCTTCTCCATTACTACATAGAGCCTTGAGGAAAATAACTGAAACGAGGAAAGAGGTATTGGTTCACAGTTCTAGAGATTTCACTACCTCACCAGATTTTTCCCTTGATTGTGCATCTGTGGTGAGGATGAACTTCCTAGTATATGAACATGTTTCATCTCATGGGAATTAGAAAGAACGGCAAATGTAAGAAGGCACATGGCCCATGATACAACCTTGAAAGGCAAGATTATTGGAATAAATCCCAGATAGACCCCAATTATTGCAAAGGCCCCTTATCTCATACGTCTATTCAAATTTTATGAGCATTCACAAATTAAATCATTAACAATCACAGATCACTTAACAGCCAATCATCTTTGGAAACACATTCTTAGGTAAACCCTAAAGTGGACTTATTAATTTTAAGATTTCTCTGTGTCAATTCTGGTTGCATATCAAAATTCATCATCTTAAGTCCACCCTTGTCAACTTGACACTGAAACATGGTATTGTAAACCATTGTTAATTTCCAAGAAACATAATGTCATAATCCAGGCTTACATGACATCCTATATAATTCTGAAAATTCCCTAATTCCTTTTCTTTTTCCTAATTGTCATTTTTTTAAGTTTTAAATTTAAATTAGATACAAGGTTGCATCACATATCAATCCCAGTTCCCTCTCCCTCTCCTCCTCCCAAACCTTCCCACCAGTCCCCCAACACCCCCCTTTCCCAATCTCCACTCAGATCCCTAGGGAGGGTGAGGCCCTCCATAGGGGATCTCCAGAGTCTGACATTTCATCCAGGGCAGGACCTAGGCCCTCCCCCAAGTGTCCAGGCTGAGACAGCATCCCTCATTGTGGGATGGACACCCAAAATCCATTTGTACGCCAGGGATAAATACTGATCTACTACTACCCAAGGACCCATAGATTGCCTATGCCTCCTCCCTGACACCCACATTCAGGAAGTCTGGATCAGTCCCATGCTGGATTCCCAGCTATCAGTCTGGGGTTCAAGAGCTCCCCCTTGTTCAGGACAGCTGGTTCTGTGTTTAATTCCTCTGCTAATACGTCAGCTGTATGCCTACTTAGGTAATTTGATTGCAGCATAGACATGGGGACCAGAGCTGACACAGGTGAACAAAAATGATGGCCATGGTGGAGGAGGGAGAAGCAGCAGTCAAACTTAATTCAACATATGTGTAAATGTAATTAAAAGCCATTGCAGAAGGATAAAACAAAAAAAGAATAAAATAAGATGAAAAATAAAACAATGGTACAAAATAAATAATATTTTAATTTTAGTTTTGGCATCGTACTTGTAGAGTTGCTATAAAGAAGGATAACATAAAAGTTGCCATTATATTTGATCAAAATTCATATATTTACTCACTTTAAGAAACAAGTCTGAGAATAAAATAGATACTTCTGGTTAACATAGTAGACACGGGAAATGTGTTCAGAATCTAGAAAGAAGCTTCAAAATCCAGGAGAATTAAAAAAAATTATAAACATATGCAAGTGTTATGAACATGTCATCTACCAAAAAAGTTACAAGATTTAAAATACACACATTAAAAGATATCATTGGGGGAATGAAAATCAAAACCATGATGGCAAGAAGCTAGACATCTGTTAGAGTGGGTAACACAAAATCAATCAATAGCTTACAATGGTTCATGAAGTTGTGTGATAGATTATGGGGAAATGAGATGAATGGCTGATTCTGCAAGCTATATACCAACCACAGAAAGCATTTTGGCCGAGTTTTATAAAATACAACTTCACACACACACACACACACACACACACATACACACACTATTATTGCATCTAAACAATAATGCTTCTAAATAAAGGCACACGGATAAGAACTCAAAATATTCTTTACAATTGTATAGAATGATTTATCACAGTTGACTCAAAATTAAACAAGGAAACAGATGGGTAAGGTAAATAGATGAACAATCAGTGACTTGTTACATAAAGCAGAAAAGAGAAATGAACTAAAGTTTTATTCAGCAACATAGATTAATCTTGACTGTATTATGCTAAGGAAGAAGTGAGTCAAAGTAACAAACAATGGCTAAAATGTAAGCCATTGTGGAATGGTAAAAATATGTGTATATGTAGAAATCAAAACACAATGGTTTTGCTAGAAATAGAAGCAGAGTTCTAACACACTCTCTGCAAAAATGGATATTTTGAGAGATGAAATTACTGTATGTTCTACCTACTAGAGAAAACTGCAATAATATATGCATGTATTCAAATTCAAAGCATGAGTAAATCCTACACCTAAATGAATATGCTATTAAAATTAAAGGTTAACTTTTTTCACAGTGATAAATGGTGGAAATCTCTGATGTACATATTTCCAGTATTTAATATAAATTTCAAGAATATTTAACATCTAAATTATGAAAATTGTATTTAAAGTTTTCTTTTTTATTCATGCAGGGCAACATTTAGTACAAAGATGCTTTAGAAACTGTATTTTTCATTTTGTAACATGTAGCATTAGTAGATTTACCAAAAAATGAATTATCTTTTGTTACACTTACAAATAGAGTTTTGTTTTAATATATAATACACTTTTGATGTTTTCTCATTAAAGGACAATATTTTAATGTTTAAGCAATTTTTACTAAAACTAAAAGAAAATTAGTACAGGAATCCAAACAAAATTGACTCAGTTTTCCTCTTGGTACTCTCAATTAAGTTTCAATGCTTTCTTGCTAAAGAACTGTCTTCTAAACTCAAAACTCAGTAATGAATAAATTATACTAATTACTTTCTCCCAATAAGATGCTATAACTTAGCTATCAAATCATTTTAAAATAGAGTTAATACTAAGGGAGTCATTTTTGCATAGAGAAATGTGAAAGTTAGGGAACCATAGTTATATATTTATTTGCTGCCATGATATAGACTTGCATATTGAAGTAAATAATACCAGATTGTATAACAAAAAGCAATTGCATTATGCTGTTCATCTTCTAAATACTAATGAATGTCAACTTGTGTTCTAATGATCCCTCTAAGGGGAAGCCTATTGATCATGAAAAGGCTGAATTCAAGAGAAAGCAATCCCAAGGCAGCCATTCTATGTTAGTCATAAAGCAAATTATAATCAAACAGATGATGGTTTGTTCTTTTCACAGAACACAAGTAGTAATATATTGAAGTCATAAGAATGGATTTATTTTGAAGGAAGTTCTGTTTATACATTGTTTAAAGAAGCCGCAGAGTCAGAAAAATTTATCAGGCTTATTTCTAAGTTTGAGCTTACAGAAGCATTGTCCTCACAACGGGAATAGTTAAATACTATGTGACTGATGATAGTTCTTAACATATGGGGATAGTAAAAATGAGGACTCATTCATTGAACTAATATTTTTGATGTCTTTATTATACATATAACTTGTTGGTTTGGGGGTAATATTATAGTAGGCATAAATAGACCAGTAAAAGGAAATCTGTTGTCAGTAGAGCACTTGCGTAGCATTTGGAAGGCCCAGGGCTTGGTTCTCAAAACAACAAAAACACAATGAAACAATGTCATATTCAGATACTTTCAGATACTTCATGTTAATGCTAGTAAATAACTTCTCACACAGAAAGTGGGAAACTACAAGACTAGTGGAGATATATAAGATTGGGTTTATTACAGTAAACAATAAAGGGGAAACTATGATCACTATTTGTGGGAAGATGATATTTTAGTAAGCATTTGTAGATGTGATATGCTTTTGATGCTTCAAAATATAGGATTAGATTTGGCTTTATAGTAACAAAGAAAAAACTCATAACCAATAGATTCATTTAAATATGAAATATTTGGCTAAGAAAAGGATTTAGCACATAAATGACAATTAATACAAATATTTGATTCCTTTTCTCAGCCCCAACACTGGAGACAATCCCTTCCTGGGTACCACAGGTCACATCTACCATGGAATCAATAAACAGGAATGTCACTCTCTCTCTAGAAACACACTGTCTATATAAGCTTAGGAATCAGATAACAGATATTTGGTCTCCTACTGTTATCCATTTCCAATTCCCTAGTCTCATAATAGTCCCTCTAACAGACTGTCTTCAAAGTCCTTCGTTCTTTCACTTTCTCCAAACCCTTGGGACTCCAGAGACCTTAGTCACCAAGCTTTATTCCTGTGGGCTTTCTAACCACACCTCCCACACCACCATCTCCATTCCTATTCCTATTCCTTCATGCCAGTTCCCAATGCCTGGAAACACAACTGGCATGGGTTCAGAAGCATTCTCTACCATGGTACCCACAGTCACCTCATATTCCTAAGATCCAGTAAGAACAAAAGAATCCAAGGAATGAAATATACACCTAAAAAACATAAGCTGTCAACAGATAGAGCTATAATCATTCCAGGCAATACTAATTAGGTCAAAATGTCTCCACCAGAGCCCAGAAATCCTACTCAGTAGGCTCTGAGAAATGTAATGTGCCAGGTGTTGGTGGCACATGCCTTTAATCCCAGCACTCGGGAAGCAGAGGCAGGCAGATCTCTGTGAGTTCTAGGCCAGCCTGGTCTACAAAGAGAGTTCCAGGACAGGCTGCAAAGCAATACAGAGAAACCCTGTCTGAAAAAAACAAAAGAAATAAAAAATAAAGACATGGAAGTGGAAATTAAACCACTACAGAAACCACAGGCTGAGATAAAACTGAAAATGAAACATAAGGAACTTGAACAAGAATCTGTGAGTGGCTGGCCCCTAGTGTCCTCAGTTTCTTGTTCTCTTGCTCCTTCATCTTCTCCTTCCAGATTTCTCTTTCTATTTATTCTCCCTGCCTGCCAACCCCAGTTACCTTTCTCCTTCCTCACCGATGGCTGTTCAGCTCTTTATTATACCAATGAGGCAAAGACTCACACCTCACAGAGTTGAACAAATATGGTAAAAAGAATGCAACACATAGTTACACCTTTAAAACAAATGTTATACAGCATGAACAAATGCCATACATCCATAAAGTGATATTCCACAACATTCCTGTTTGTTTGACTTTATTTTATAATACCTGGATTTTTATTATTATGGTTACATGTTTATATTCTTGAAGAGCCAAGAGTTGTGAGTTTCAGCAGGTAGGAAGCAGAGATAATCTAATAGGAACTGGGGGAATCATTGGAATATAATGTATAAAAATTATTTTCAACAAAGTAAAATAATAAGAATTATGGAGCACTAAAAGAGTACTTACATTATCACTTTTGTGAAATCACCATGTTAGAGTTATATGAGTTTTCAGCTATTTCCATTTCTATGAATTTTGCCACACACAGGAAGGTATATATCATGAGCAAAGAATCAAATCAGTAAGGAATTTTATTAGCCAAAATATTCTTAGCCTCAGATCATAACAATCATGTGATATTGAAATTCCTGCAACATTCCTTTGGCAGGGAACAATGGCAGGAAGTAGGTATTTGGATGGACACAAAGATAGAGATGATCAAATAACGAGTATGATTTCTAAAAGTCATAAAATTGTTCATTCTCATAAAATGATTTTTAAGGTCTGTCTCCTCTGCTTCATCTATGTAGTGCTTTTCAGGTCTTGCTGGCGTTGGTTCCCTAGATTCTGGTGGAGTCATGTTGGTCTTTTGATTGCTGAGTGAGCTCTTATTCTGTCTTCTTCCCATCTCTTCTTCCAGTGGGTGCTGGTGGGGTCTTTCTGTCTCCACTGGTCTCCTTCCTTCCTGAAGCTGAAGCTGGGATCGCCGGAGTTTGAGGCCTGGCTGGGGTCGCTAGAGTTTGGGGCCTGGAAGGGCTGATGTCTTTCCTGGCTTGGATGACTGGAGTTTGGGGCCTGGAAGGGATGATGTCTTTCCTGTGTGGGCGGGTCTTCTGGATGCCCAGAAGATCGAGGGGATGGGTGTCGGGCTGAGGATGGGAGTGTTCCCCCAGAGACCCAAGCTCACCTGGCTGGCTGGGATCTCTGGAGTTTGGGGCCTGGAAGGCTTAACATGTTAATTTTTAAAACTATGTCTTATATTTGTGAATACTCTATATGCCATCCTATAAAGAACATTGGATGTTTGAGGAGGCTCACTGCCAAACTCTTTTTATGAGGCTACAATTACCTTGATACCCAAGCCACACAAAGACACAACTAAGAAAGAGAACTGTAGACCAATTTCCCTCATGAACATCGATGCAAAAATACTCAATAAAATACTAGCAAACCAGATTCAAGAACACATTGTACAGTACGTTTTTCTAACATGTAGTTAACTTAGTAAACCATAACAGTGTACGGTGTAATGTGTCTGCACCTTCACATAGCATGCACTGCTCATGCTGAAGTCCTTACCGAGGCTTTAAATGCTGGGCGCTTTCCACCTCCTATATTCTGACTCTCATAGGTTAACTGTACTTAACACTTCTGTGCTATGAGGCACTATAATTCTTTTGTCCTGAGTGTGATTTGTTATGGAAATCTTACCTCTGCTTTAGAAAGGACCATTACCTTGAAAGTGTATATTGATTATGTACATGTATCCATTAGGGAAATATAGTTGTTTTATCCTTTTTAATTCTACCATGTTGTCTTTTCTGGCTACAAAGTATTAGCATCTATTATGAAATACATACATAAATAGCATTCTTGAATTAATATATCTCTAGCAATCTAAATGTTAAATGGAAACAATAGAATCAAATATTGAGTGTCAGTTGGTAGATTTTAATTCATACTTCAAATCATGTGAGATGCCCCTAAAGTTTTTGGGCTGTAGCAATCTTGTTTTTCTGAAACTTAAACTTATTTAGTTGACCTGAATTTATAACACCAAGTAGCTTGGAATGTCCTATTTTATATGATAGATGCATTCATATCATATTTAAAATACCTTAAGAATTTAAAAAGATAGGATGTTGTGTCACAATGTTAATTTAAGAAGGAAGCCAAGCATCTGATATAGAGCCAAATGTGTCATAGTGGAAGATTTGTACAGAGGAAAGACATGAAGAAGATGATATGATTATAATTCCAAAAACAAAATAAATAATAAAAGTAAATACATGATGAACTAAAAGTAATATATTGTACAGATTTTTTATGTGTAAGAAATAGGAAATTTTATATAACATGTTATATACAGAAGAATATCAGAAATGAATAAAGCTATCTTTTTCATAAAATCAGATGTTAATACAATTTTCATAATATTTTTATACTTCAAAGCCATGTAACTATTATGATTATGTATTAAAGGAAATTGTTGTAATTTAAGAAAAGCAGCATATCATAGATGACAAGTGAAAGGACTCAAGCAGAGGGTTTTTTAATTAGGAAAAGAGATAATAAAAAGGGAGAAGGGAAGCAGAGAGACAGGAGCAGCAGGAGAGCAGAGAGAGGAAAGGAGGAGAGAGAGGGAGAAAGACTGGGGGAGAACAGACAGGCAAAGAGAGGGAGAGAAAGAGAAAGAAGGGTGGGAAGTGGGCAGGATGCTTTTAAAGGGGAAAATAGTTGGCAGGGCAGTGGTGGCCACATGCTGTTAATCCCAGCCCTCAGGAGGCAGAGGCAGGCGGATCTCTGTGAGTTCGAGGTCAGCCTGGTCTACCGAGTGAGTTCCAGGACAGTCTCCAAAGCAATACAGAGAAACCATGTCTCAAAAAAAAAAACAAAAACAAAAACAAAAAAAAGGGGGGGTGGTGGTGCTCTTAGTGGCTTCAGCTGAGGATGAATCCTGTAAGAACCCCAAGGACAGGCCAGTAAGATGCCTGAATACTAGCATCCCTCCCTTTTTATTTATTATAAAAAGATGAGGAGTTAGAAAGGGCTAGAAGGTAAAGCTGGTATGAGGACACCATGTACTCAAGACTGCTTACTGCTGACCTGCGGGACATCAAGTGTCTTTGGGGACCTGAGAAAGCTGGGGTGCTAGCCATGTTCCAGAGTAGCTGACCGTTTTGCTTCACTCTCCAGGTTCTTCTTAACTGTCCGATGACTCCTTAACCTGGAAAAATGCAGTTCTTGGTGGATCCAAATCAACTCCCTGGGGCTTAAAGCACCTGTTCCTTTCCCATTGCCACAGCATCACCTGGACATGTTTGATAGTCTCGCAGCCCCAGCTATACAGCCAGCAGCTGGTAGTCCTGCAACAATAGCTGATTAGGGGTGGTCAGTGTATCTCCAAAAACATCCCAATGGGAACAAGGAGGTATAGACTATGACATAGCTCCCATGAGTGAGGCAGAGAAATAAGACTCAAGGGACTGTAATTCCTAGCTTCCCAGGAATTCAGAGAGGGTCGATTTTGAATTAGTCAAGGTATTTAGTCTGAACTGGTATCTGTGATCTCCTGGTCTGCAACTCAATGGTCTAGAACCTTTTGGCCAATGGAATCTAAACTGAGATTTCAGGTGTAATTGTAAGAAGTCTGCCTTTATATATTACTTGGTCATTTTCTCTTGCGGCTTGTAACACTCTTTCTTTCTTCTGTAATTTTGGTATTTTGACTGCTAAGAGACAAGGGAACTTTTTTTTTTGTTGTCCAGTCTATTTGGAATTCGGTACGCTTCTTGTATCTTTATAGACATCTTCTTCTGGTTAGGAAATATTTTTCTATAATGTTGCTGAAAACATTCTCTGGGCCTCTGAGCTGGGATTCTTCTATTCTTTATCATTATTTTTGGATCTTGTATTTTTAAAATGTCATATATTTCCTGAAATTTTTTTTGGTTAGGAGTTTTTTAGATTTGACATTTACTTTGACCAATATTTCCAATGCTTCAATAACATCTCAATGCCTGAGATTCTTTCTTCCATCTCTTGCAGTCTGTGTTGAAGCTTGCCTCTATAGTTTCTGTTGAAATTCCTAAATTATTATTTTCCAATTTCCTTCAGTTTGGATTTTCTCTATTGCTTATTATTGAAAAGTTTTATCTATTTTCTTATACTGTCTGTATTTTCTGGGATTTCTTAAATGATATATTATTTTTCTCTTTAAGGACCTTTATGGTTTTCATAAAGGCTGTTTGAAGGTCTTTTTCTTGTGCTACAGCTATGTTGGAATATTCAGTGCCTGCTATGCTGAATAGATAAGCTCTAGTCGACAGATATTTCCCTGGGTATTAATTATTTTACTTTTATGCTGGAGTTTATGATTCTGGGTTTGGGAGATTTAATGGCCTAGAGTTTGATTAGGGGGTGGCATACAGGCTTTTGAAAACTCAAAAGTGACATACCTCCTTCAACAACTTCTTAATCCTTCCCAAACATTTCAATATTTTAAAATATGAGTCTCTGGGGGACGTGTTCAGTCAAATTAGCACAGAGATCCACTATTCTATAAACAAAAACAGAGATCCACTATTCTATAAACAAAAACAGAGATCCACTATTCTATAAACAAAAACAGAGATCCACTATTCTATAAGCAAAAACAGAGATCCACTATTCTATAAACAAAGTCGTTGAACACTTTGCTTGTTGTGATTGTTCTAGGAATAAAAATAGGTAAATAAAAATAAAAACTTTCAAGACAGAAATTCACCAGAGAGAAAGACAGTGTACTGAAGAGTTACTTACAAATATTAGGTCACGTAAAAGACTATAATTGCAGACCTGGGACCCTGACATTTAAACCTGTGTTCTTTTTCTGCAATGAGGAATTGTTAGCTCTAAACAAAAGTAACATTGTGTTAATAATCTGTCAATCATAGTACTGGTAATATCCTTAAATAGCCACAGAATATGACATAAAGATGTAAACTCCTACTTTACTATGCTTCTAGAATTTTGAGAAAGGTAAAGAACAAATGTTTCCCCGTAATTTGTTGTAGTCACTTGGAAGTTAAGTTTACCATGTATCTGACTTTTTAACTAAATCTTGATCTTCCTAGACATCTTATTTCATCTTCATATGAAAAAATGTATCAGCCACTATCAGCAGTCATTCTCATTTTAAACACCAATTGGAATTAAAACACAGAATTTCTGAATACAGGGAAGTCTTTGCATGAATATTCATATTGTCCAAATTTAGCTAGAGTAGAACACCTTAGACTGTATTAAACACGGACGGACTGGAGCGATATTTGTGAAACTAAGAACACCTATGACTCCTCTAGAGGACCAAAACGCAGTTCTTAGCATCATCGTGAATATCTCACAAAGGTCTACAGTACCAGTTCTAGTCTGTCGAACATGGACTTCTGTCCTAAAAGTGCTTTTGCACATATGTGGCACACATGTTCATGCTCACACACATGTACGCACACGCATATGTACTTACAAAGAAATTAAACAGTCAATAAGCATACAAATTCCTTGACGTTCAATATAATGGGGAGATTATGTGTATGATATAATCTAGAAAACTGAATTACTAATAAAACAAAGAAATCTTTCTAGGGAAACCTGTGGTACCCACATGATTCTATGTTTTGTTACTATGCATTATTTGAATGAACTTTTCTGACTAAAGAGAAATAAGAATTCCCTCTTTCTAACATGACAATGTAATTGGCATATTTGCATGTGCTTGTCAGTCAACATACATTGTATTGTAGAAAAATGTAGTTAAGTTTTTCTAAAATTTCTCTTCAAACACAGTGCACAATATTCAAATACTCTTCAAACAACTTTCAATTTTTGTCCTGCTGAATAAAGCAAAATTTGACAATATCTTCCAAGAGACAATGGGGATCTATTTTTGTTTTTGACACCAGTAATGTCATCACTATCAGTTAACTAGACAGATAAAAAGAATGGAGTAATAACAAAGACAACTTTACTAGTAACCAACCAATCTCATTATTTGTGACTTAGCTCAAATATGAACATTTTAATATTCTATGTTTATTCTTATGTGACATCTTGACTGTTATGTTTAATTTACACAATTAATAAATAATTTTCTTATGTGAAAGAAATGCTGGGATAGAATTCTGAAATAATTTTTCTATGATTCTTGAAGTAACTTCAGTCGACACTGAATGAATGGAAATGGCATGGTAGAAATAGAAATTGTTCTTTGACTGTCAGCAGATATTTAAATAGCGTGAGTGTCATCTAGTTTAATGGATTCCTCGAATTGATACTTTGAGAACAAAGAGTCAGCTCAGAGTCACTCATTGCAAAGCACCAGAGAATCTAATAGCTGACACGAAAATGACTGTTCAAGACTTTTACCATAATAAACCCCTGGGCAAAAATCTCCCGGAGTGACTCCCAGGCGCACTGAATCTACTGCCTTTCCATAAAACTACTCCATTTATGATCACCTGGAGAGACTAAAGTACCAAATATAAAATCACTGCTGTGATTTGCCTGAATATTAAAAGCAGAGAAATGAACAAAGACTTTTTAAGTACAGAATTTATATTTAGGTAATAAATCATTTAAAGCAAGCATTTAATATATATTATACATACATAATATATATTAATGCTAATGAAATGGTAATATTTTCTAATTATACATTTTCTAATATGTAGTTGAACACATTCCATTTGCTTCTATTCTCTATGGTCTATATGCATAACAACTATAAAATCATATTCTTTCTGCTGACAAGACTGGCCAATCTTTCAAAGTGATTACTAATTAATCAATAAATATAATATAATATAATATAATATAATATGTCAGAAAAATGCTAGGCCCACATTTTAATAACAGTTAAGTAAGAATTAAAACAGGAGGGAACAAAATACATACAAATTAAAGAAAGTAGAACATACATGAAACACTAACACAGTATTGTTTAATTGAAAGAATATCAGTAGTAGAATTAGAAATTATTTTGTGATAAATAATGTCTTCATAATTCCGTGATATCAGAAATCAATTTTTAATACTTAAAACAAAACTACCCTAATATGATGTTAATGCATTGCAATATTGAAAATATTTGCTAGAATTAATTGAAAACTGCTTTGGTGAATCAAATTGAGTTTTCCTGAAACATTTGAATCTATTTTCTTGGCTAGCTTTCACGCAAAACAACTTTAATTTTTGTATTGAATAATATCTTTTACAAGGCCATGATGGAAAGCATAGTGGTCTCCATTCAAGAAATGGTGCCTATGAATTTGCCAGTTCATACAGAAAATTACTCTGAATATTTAAATAAGTAAAATATCTTTATACAAAGATGGAGACCATCTTTGTTCAAAAAGGTCACTATCTGGAATCTCAATTCAGTGAGGTAGGAGAATGTGTACATACTATAAATATTTGAGGACTGTTGTGTTCTTGGCTACCTAAAAAGTTCTATTGACCAAATATTATGAGATATTGTTAAACTGCAGGATCAGACTAAAGGAAGGGGACCATGCATACAGGATGCCCAAGAGGAAGTCATCCCTTCCATCACTATGGTGTTCATGCATGACATTTGGATTTCTGACTTCTACAACTTTGACATGTCAATGTTATAACTACCAGCTGCTCACATGAAGTGTTAAAATTGTAGCTAAATATTCCTTTGGCAGTATTTAACTCATGTGTCATTTGAGGTCAGTAATAGAGGTAAAAAATAGGAATTTGAGGGAAAGAATTGTATTTTAATAAAGGTTATCTTCTACTAACTATAAACTAATACTTGCAATGAAACCCTTACTATTGATGTATATGTCATATATTACCTACTTATCATGTATTTATCAGTCTGTCTTCTGATTATCAATCTATATAATTCACAAATTTTACTCATGCAAAAACACATATTTGCTTTTAAAAATACCTTTGCATGAATTTAGCAGATTGCAGGATGAGCAATCTACTAAAATGTAGGTAAACATATATTTACTTATCACAAAGTCAAAATTAACTCTGCTTTATGTAAACTATTCAGGCATTTGAGTTTGTAATCTCCTTTTATGCACAGCACTGGGTTTGGAAAAACAAATGACTAGAAGATAAGATTAAACAAAATAACTCACATGATTTATACTCCAGGCACATACATCATTAATTTGGGATTTTTTAAGTACCTGGCTATTTAGAAGATATCAGCCCAAAGAAGAGAATTCAAAAGCTCTTACTCACCTTCTTCAGCAGTGTTTCTTCTCCACAAGAACTGATATTCTACAATGTTCAACACCTTTCTGAAAATTAATCTCATGAATATTAATACAGAATTATTTAGTAAACATCACTTTAAATGCCAATGAGTTCAGCCTTACTATGGCATAGTATATTCTTACGGCATTGTCAGTGTGAGAGTAGAATATATTAAATACAATTTGATAGCAGTCTCTGTCTTTAAATGATCAACTGTCTGGCACCTGTTTCCCTGATGGTATTGAAATGTTTGGAAAATTGCTAAGGTCACTCCTAGGAGAAAATTGAAGGTGTTTACAATGGGAATAAGACATCATTTCTTTTGTAAAAGCATTAGAAAAGAAAACTATAATAGAAAACAATTTTTATGGTCAAGATGAATTTATGTAGTAATATTTTAATGATCTAATAAAGCTTGCCTAGAAAACAGAATGCAAGACTAGCCATAGCTATAGAAGATTGGCATAAACTTTAATCCTAAGGCTCAGGATACATAGGCAGATGGATATCTGTGAGTTCAAGGCCACCCATAGTTATATTAGAGCCAATCAGTCTGAAAAGGAAACAGAGATCATGTCTTTAATCCCCACACTAGAGAAAATATAAGGAGCTCAGTGCGATCTCAGGCAGCAGTCTGAGATTTTGTGAGGAACAGTGCGGTCTAGAGATGGATTCTGAGGTTCAGTGGATCACCCCTACAGTCTGAGCATTGGTAGAGGTGAGAACTTTTTAAGGCTTGGCTGCTTTGCTTATCTGATCTTCAGCTTGAATCCCAATATCTGTCTCTGTTTTCTATTATTTGTGATACAAATTTATCATGGTAACATGAATCATAAATTTTCTGTTTGACTATATAACATACATTATGTGAAAAGATAATACATCATGGGTGATAATTAACAATGTCATGGTGTCACTTTTATTAACTTTTATCTGTTTAAAAAGTTCCTGTTTTGTTTGGTAATGTCTTATATTTGGTGTGTTGTACATTTTATTTTCAAAATTGTTTTCTCATACTGTGCAAGTTTCTCTGATTTTTTTGACTATAACACTCTAGATTTACCTACCTTTCATGTTTAAAGATAGTGAAATGGGAAAGAAGAGTCATGAATTGAAGAAAGAAAAAAAATGACAGGATTATATTGTTTGAAATGTCAATGGAGGAGAAGGACTGGAAGAGAAATGTGTCAGGAAAACATATGAAATGTTTTACAAAAGAATCTTGAAGCAATGGATCACATATTATTGAGAGAAACTGTGAAAGATTATACTGAAATGAAGCAAAAACACCATATTTCAAGATCCTTTAATTACTTGAAGATAAATAGAAATGTGTTAGTTTAGAATGACCTAAGTCACATATATCTTTCCCACTGCATTTATTTTCATGATTAATGAAAGATGTTTTGGAACTGTGTCCTTTCTTCACATTCTAGAGGCACTTTAGCAACTAAATGTATGAATAGATTGTGTGTATCTTCCAGTATATAAGACATGCCTGCATCGCATCTGTCACAAATTAAATCATATCTACAATGACAAACATTGAATATAATACAAATTTCAGGTATCCAAACACTTAACGAACATTCACTTATCAGAATATAGAAGAAAACAGTGGCTCCGAGGTGTCAGCATCAACCAAGTCCATATCTAATGCAGTAATATTAATATAAGTGCAAGATGCATGTGACATTGGACAGAAGCTTAAATCTTAGTAAAATATGACACAGAGTAAACCATCTTTATCATCAATTTAAAAAGTCTTGGAACACAAATTAACACTTCTAAGTTTGCATTATAGCTATCATTTTTTAATGGAAACGTGCATTTAAAAAAAGCTTTATGATAGATACATAAATATCATATCTCAATAATAAAGGATAAATAATATATTTAGTTCAGTAAGAACTGTCCCAAGCCTGGCAACCTGAAATAATCCTTAGACCTCATTTAATGGTGGAAGGAGTGGACAGATTCTATAAAGTAGTCCTCTGACCTCCAAACCTATGCTATAGAGAGCATGCAACACACACACACACAAATAAATTTTGTAATATACATTTATATTGAACAACAAAAGTATGAGCGAAATCTCAGTCACTGCTCTTCAATAGCATGGTATTAGTACTTATGGCTACTGAGGAAGGGAAATTTTGTGTGTGTGTGTGTGTGTGTGTGTGTGTGTGTGTGTGTGTGTTAGAAGCTGGCTACATGGTTTTGCATGGCCAAGTGGATGATCCTAATCCCAAGAGGAGATGCGATACTCTAATTAGAAGACATTATTTTGTAAGGGAGATGTGTTGGTATGGCTGAGAGAGTCAGGGAGGTCTATATGATCGACATGTGTTATGTGAAAACATTGAAGAACAAAGACTGATGGCTGGAAATCCAGCATGGGACTAATCCAGACCCCCTGAATGTGTGTGTCAGTGAGGAGGCCTAGGCAATCTATGGGGCCTTGGGTAGTAGATCCGTATTTATCCCTGGCATACAAATGGACTTTGGATACATCCCACAATGAGAGATGCTTTCTCAGCCTGGACTCTTGGGGGAGGGTCTAGGCCCTGCCCTGGATGACATGTCAGTCTAAGGATATCCCCCATGGAGTGTCTCACCCTCCCTGGGGAAATGAATGGGGACTAGGGGAGGGAGAAGGGGGGTTGGTGTGAGGGCATGGGAGGTGAGGAGGGAGAGGGAGCTGGGATTGACATGTGAAGCAACCTTGTTTCTAATTTAAAAATAAAAATAAAAAAAATCAATTCCAAAAAAACAAGAAAGCAACTTACTACTTTGTATAAGTATAGTTTCTAATTAATTATAAGCATTGAGTGACTAATATTTTGATCACTTTTCTTTTATACAAATCTTGTTATCAGAAATAAATGGGCTGTCTATATTACCCCTTTACAAGTCCAGGGAACACCATGGAAAGGAACACAAAATGAGCACAATAGCTGGTGAGTGATGAAGGGTGCCACAAAAAGATTCTGACATGAATGTTCATTGCACTCATGAAATCACTGAACTTGCAGTTTCCTGAGTAAAACCTGCACAAGACTACATCCATTGTTAACAATGCACACGATATGGCGGCATCCATGGGGCCGAACCTTCCCCTAAGGACTAATAGCAGTTACTGATGCCAGGGACAGAGTTTCATTTTTTATCAGGGATGTAGCCACTGACATACCCATCTCTAGTAGAAACCTCCAATCGATGTTTATTCAATCCACTATAATTAAATACAATGTGACCCAGCAAAAAGACAAGGAAGTAGACGAGGGTCTTCCTTCAAAGATGAAGAGATTCTGTGGAAAAGGAAATGAGGAAACACAGCTGGTGAAAATGACTGAAATCTGTTGTTTTCAAGTGTACTTTGACTGACAAAGAATAAGAATATTGTGTTGTTGTGAGTTAACATGGTAGCTGGTGTTAGAGAAATAGTATATAGGATTAACTTTACCAAGTTAAATTCAAATAAAGTCTAAATCATGCAAATATTACAGGAAACCTAAATGAAATTTGATTTGTCATTTAATATATGATTAAAATTGGCATCAGTAATGTCATATGGTTGTGGAAAGTATGATAACTGTTTGTTTAGTCATTATCCAAGGAAATCAAATTTTGAAATTGTCTTTAATGTATCATAGTTAAGGGAAAGTCTGATCAAGCACACTAGAGCATCCTATCTACCCATAAAAGAGCTGTCTTCATGTGTCTTCAAATTAGAGCTATTTTCAATGAGTATGTGTTAGTCGGAATTACATTTGTTAAGAGAACTGCATGCCTTTCTGAAACACACAAATAAGTTACCGCATATTACAAAAGGGACAAGGCTGATGAGATTAAAGACCCTCCAATTGGTTCATTATTTCAGATTCCATAAAATTCATAAAAAAGGATGATGGCGAGTAAAGCCCTCCAATTGGTTCATTATTTCAGATTGTATTAAATTTATTAAAAAAAAGGACGATGATAAGTTGAGAATGACAACTAAAGTTAGGTTGCAATGTGAGCAGATACAGCGAGGAGATTTGATAATAGAACAGATGACAACAGTGGGTGAAACCAAAGTGGTGTGGTTCCTGATGTCAAATAAATCAGACACATTTTAGAAGCTGAAAAAAATCACTCAAACAGATCCTGGACTGAAGTTAACAATAGCCCAGAGAGACCCTTTTCAACTTCTAAGCTTTAAAACTAAAAATCCAAATTTGTATTGTTCAGATACTAAATATAAATAAATATTTTTAGTTAAAATAAAAGTAATTCAAAGCACAAAAGACATAGATAACATTTACTATTTTCATTAAATAGTAAATTGTACAACCTATTATATGTAACTGCTGTGCAAGGTTGTTTCCTCTAGTTGATTTTACCAATAACCTCGTATCTTACCCATTTTTCTACTGCCATGGCATCTCACTGTAGTCAAGGCAATTTATAATAGGAAGATTTTAATTTTGGGCTCAAAGTTCAAGATGATTGGAGTCCATTAGCTTAATGTCAGGGATCATGGAAGCAGCAAGACAAGCATTCCATTAGCTAGAACAGTTACTGAGAGCTTATATCTGATTAACATGCACAAGGAAGAGAAAGTACTAACTGGAAATGACATGAGCTTTTGAAACCTCACTTAAATATATGAGCCTTTGCTGGCCATCCTCATTCAGACCACCATAAAAAGGAATGTGAATCCAGAAATTTGACTAGCTTATTGATTTATTAGTGAACAATGTTTATGTTTATTGCTTTTAAGTTGATTCAAGAAAAATTCCAATATATTAAGAATAATTTAATGTGTGTGTGTATTTAGTGTATGTTATTTGTAGTACCACACAAGTTATCTGTCTCAATTTGATAACATGTACTTGAAAATAAAACAAATTATATTAAAAGTCATTGCCATCAGGTTGTAAATATATATAAGCTTATTGTATTATAAACTAATTCATGCATGTATTAATGTCAAAGTATTTTGTAGTTTATAATAATATATATAACCAAACCCTAACCAAATATATATATATATGCATTGCACACACACATATATATACATATATACATACATATACATATACATATATATATATATATATATATATATATATATATATCCAAACCCTAATCAAATAAATATTTTTAGAGACAGGGTTTCTATGTATTGTTTTGGAGGCCATCGTGAAATTTGCCCCTCAAACAGAACTACAGTAAATTTTCAGTTGTTCATGTAATATGCTTTTTGCTAAGTACAACAGTGTTCAAAGTATATCGCAACTTTAGTTTTACTAGATACTGGAAAATTAAAGCACAAATTGCTTTTGTAATTTACATTCCCACAAGCAATGTACCCGAATCTCCATTGTCCCAATGTTACACATGACTGGACCCATATTTATTAAGAATTAGAAGAAATTTATCAATGTCATATGGTGAGATGGAAGCATTTTGAAAATAAAAGTACATAAAACCATGGCCTCCGAGATAAAAAAAATAACTTATTCATTCTTCTCAAGGAGAATTGTGCCGTATTTAATTCCCGGTAGACCGGTGGGACAACATGACGGTGTGCTACCACATAATTCAGGCACCTTCTGCTTCTGTTATAATCTAGAGACTGATTGTCTAATCAATCTTATGAATGAGAGTCACAAAGATTTGGGAACAACAGGAAGTTTAGTTTTGATAATGTGAGAAGGTGCCCCAAGCACGAGGACTTTTTTTTTCAGACGATAAGCTGATAGCTGCTTCAGGAACATAAGGCAAAGAGCTTCTGAAAAATTCTTTAGTTTTCTGTTTCCTAGCAAAACCCAGTTTAGGTGGTGGTCGAGTCATTGCCACACTGGGAGTTGCTTTGTGCTCTCACGGTTAACTATCTGCCATCGTCCAGGGAGAGTCTCAATTCCTTTTTCAAGGACAAACCATATGTGAGATGTGACAATGTGACTGCAGGAAGATCCACTCATGAAATGAAGTTTAAGGAGGAATAATACATCCTGGCACAAATAGAACACATTGTCACAGGAGGTGCAGAAGGTGGAACTCAGAGAATGGACAAAGGGGCCCCAAAGATGTTCAATCAAGCTTAGATTTCGGTGCTATCTGTAATAGCCAGCTAAACACTAAGCCAACTATTAAAAATAAAAATGTTCATTCCCAAACTGACCCAGAATCCTGAGACTGTGTCTACCATTGCCCACTTCTGCAGGCCCCGTCTTCCCTGCGACTTTGCTAGCCATGGGAAAAGACCTTGAATGTTCTTTTTCTTTTACTAAGGCATTCTATGATCAGTTTACTCTAAGTAACCTCTTCTGTCTCACTTAATCTATTAATAACTTTATATTTCCATTCAATTTTAGACTACTTAGACAAGATATTGATACCTTTATGGCTGAAAATGATACAGTACTCAATCAATTTTGATAAAAGGAGTACAGTAAGGAGTTTATAGATCAAAATGTTTCTGGAGTACAATAACATTATAATAAAAAGTTATCAGAAACTATAAATGGTGTCAGAAAGTCATAAAATTTATAATGATGGCATATTAGACAGAAGTTACTAAAAATAGTTGTTCCTGACATTTTAAAAGTATGTTTTATATTAATATAAAATCTCCAAATTAAGTTTTATCTGTTAAATTACACATGACCAACAATTTTAAATATTTTTAGTTATTGTCTATACTTTAAAATATTCAATTGCAAGAATGATGGGTTACAAAGAAATCAGCTTTATTTTCAATGAAAAATGTACACAGCACATCTTAAATTCGTGTTAGTAAAAGACAATTTTGAATTACGTTCAAATTATGCATGGATACAAGAAATGAATCTTCAGAAACAAAGGGACAAAACCTGGTCCAATTATAGTTAACTGAAAATACCTAATGTATTTACTGCAAATCGTGAAGATAATTTCCTGGTAAAAGAGTAGATTAATGCTTGAATTTAAGAATGCAGAACTCCCCAGCCTTGCCACCTGTATCAAAAGAGGGAAGTGTAGGGTCACAGAGGACAAGAGCCCTCCCTTTGAATGATAGAACAACAATCAAGTGCCAGTGTGTGAGAAACTGGGGAAGGCTAACACAACCCTGTCCATACCTGGAATCAGCATTCTCTGGTTGATTCTCATCTACTCCTCGGGATCCTTAGGTCTAGGAATGACATTGTTAGGGACCCGATCTGTAGTTCCTTCCTCACACACAAACTCTGAGACTGGCTACGTGTCCATATCAATCCTTGGGCTGAGGTAATGTCTTTGCTGCAACATCCTGTAGCACAAACAGGACCACAGGACAGGGAAGCAGAGAAGGCACTTAGATGAAGAGGTTATAAAGACCCTCTTTCCAAAGCCATGCTTTCAGTTCCACTCTTAGTGGCCAGTTAAATGCTGTTTGAAAAGGTGTGAAAAATAAAAATGGCTCAGACAGAGAGTGAAATCAGTGTCCTGTGTCGCTAGTTGCCCTCCTTAAGAGATGCCTTTGTTCCTGTGGCCAGTATACCAGAGATCCTAACCATATACCTTAACATGGCAAAGACTGCTCAGCTTCCATAAATAACTAAGCTAATTTATATAATTTCTTTTTATATGTACATATATGTACATTGTGTATATATGTATGCATATGATTACCATATACATACATTTAAAATGATATCTCCTCTCAGCTAAAGGTCCTTCTTATGTATAGTCCAGTAATATATTCCTCTGGTGTTTCCAATAAGTTCATAACTAAATACCATTATTAAATCTCTTTCCAATTAAATCAGGACCTAATGATTTCCTATAAGTGTCTGGAGCCAGCAATAAGTAGGGAGACATCTTGAATAAATGTCTTTATATTTATGTTTTGCAATAGTTTATTGAAGATTCAGAATGCAAATTCCAAATTTGTGTCTCTGTGTCCTGGAACTCTCTCAGTAGACCAGGCTGGCTTGAGAAATTCAGAGATCCACCTGCCTCTGCCCCCCAAGTGCTAGGATTAAAGGTATGAGTCACCATGGCCCAGCATAAGCAATTATTCTTTTAATAATCTTCTAAATCGTATACATTCATTCATTTATACACTTCGATGAATGGACTTTTTAAAATCTTTTTAATTTAAATTAGAAACAAAATTGCTTCATATGTCAATCCCAGCTCCCTCTCCCTCCCCTTCTCCCCTGCCCCTGACCAGTCCCCTGAGTCCCCCACCCAAACCCAATCCAGACTCTGCTCCCCAGGGAAGGTGAGGCCCTCCATGGGGTATCTCCAGAGTTTGCCATTTCATCCAGCACAGAGCCTTGGCATTCCCCTATATGTCCAGGTAGAGAGAGCATCCCTCTATGTGGAATGGGCTCCCAAATTCCATATGTATGCCAGCGATAAATACTGATCTACTGTCCAAGGACCCTTAGATTGCCAAGGCATCCTCACTAACACCCTACATTAGGGGATCTGTACTAGTCCCATGCTGGATTCCCAGCCATCAGTCTGGGGTTCAAGAGATCCCCCTTGTTCAGGTCAGCAGTTTCTGTGGGTTTCAACAGCCCAGTATTAAACCCTTGCTCATCACTCCTCCCTCTCTGCAACTGGGTTTCAGGAGTTTAGTTCAGTGTTTATCTGAGGGTGTCTGCCTCTGCTTCTTTCAGTCACTGGATGAAGGCTCTAGGATGGCATATAAGGTAGTCATTGAACTCATTATTAGGGAAAGGCATTTAAGGTAGCCTCTCCACTATTGCTTAGATTGCCTTTGGTGTCATCCTTGTAGATCTCTGGGGATCTCACTAGTGCCAGATCTGTCCTCAAATCTAAAACGCCTCCCTCTATTATGGTGTCTCACATCCTGCTCTCCTCTATTCTTTCCCTGACTCAACCTTACTGCTCCCCCTTGTACTCCTCTCCCCTCCCCTTCTCCCCCTCTCTTTTTCCTAGCTCGCTCTCCCCTATCCCCATGCTCCCAATCCACTCAGGAGATCCTGTCCCATTCCCCTTCTCTGGGGTACCATGTTTATCTCCCTTAGGGCCCTCCCTGTTTCCCAGTGTCTCTGGCTGAGGTGATTGTAGGCTGCCACTCCTCTGTTCTATGTCTAAAATCTACATATGAATGAGTACATACCATGTTTGTCTTTTTGTGACTGGGTTACCTCACTCAGAATGGTTTCTTCTGTGCCTGCCATCCATTTGCCTGCTAATTTCAAGATTCCATTTTTTTTTTCTGCTGAGTAGTACTTCATTGTGTAAAAGTACCATATTTTCTCTATCCACTCTTCAGTTGAGGGTCATCTAGGTTGCTTCCAGGTTCTAGTTATTGCAAATAATGTTGCTCTGAACATACTGGAACAGATGTCCTTATTATATGAAGGTGGTTCTTTTGGAGACATGCGTAAGAGTGGAATTGCTGGATCTTGTGGTAGAATGATTCTCATTTTCCTGAGGATTGGAGATTGGATTTTAATATATGCCTAATGCTGGCTCTAATTAATGATATAGTCCAACTGACTTCAAATAGCTTTTTATTGCTATTGTATCCTAAGACTTACAGTTACATATGTAAGCTACTTCATATGACATGTATTATGTCCTTTAAAACTAGTGTTTCAGGAGCACACTATGATGGAGATAAAACTTTACAGATTATGTTTTAGAAAAACATATAAAAGATTTGTGAACATCAAGCTAAATCAGCCATGACTTTTTTGATAAAAGTTTTGAAATTGAATGTTATTGCCCCAAACATAAAAGTTATTAGATTTTAAAAATAAAAGCACCTGATACAATACACACTTTCCCTCAGGGTAGACCTATTTAATGTGATTATTTTCTTATGGTCAAGAGTAAATTGGAGTAAATATCTGTACAGGGTAAACAATCTGTGCACAGAAAATGAAATGAAATACAAATATATTGAAATTTTTAAAAAACATAAAATTCTGATCTGAAACAAATAATAATAAATTGAACATGACTCTTTATTTAAGGCATTTTTAAAATATTAGGATTCACCTCAGGTTTGAACAATGTTTTCATCCCCCAATATACCTCAGAAAAATTAATACAAATATTTTGAGTATTGTTTTATATACATATCATTGCATCCAATATTCAGTAAATGTACAAAAATCATAATTAAAGCAATTCAAATATGTGTGGAATACTTTGAAGCTGCTTTGACCCCCAAAGGCGCATATTTGGAGCTTTTTTCCCCTAATGATCTATCAAAACATTGGGGAGCATTTGGATTTGAGACCTTTGCAGGTATCAGTGAAACAATCCATACCTAGAACCTAGTTGAATGACATCACAGGATCTTTGAAGTTGCTCCTAGATATTTCTTGTCTCCTGTATTCTGCCCATCATTCTCTCTAACGAAAGTCCATTGTCATGCTTTGCAGCCTTGTGATGAACACAGTTGTTTATAGGATGGTAACTCAGAAACTGAAAGACAAGTGTTTCAAAATTGTTTCTCCTTGGTAATTTTTAAAGTCAGAAAAAGAAAGAAAGAAGGGTGGGAAGGATAGATGGGGAGGGAGGGGAGGGAGGAGTGGAGGGAGGGGAGGGAAAGGAAGATGAAGGAAAGAAGGAAGGAAGGAAGGATAAGACAACGATAGAATGACAGAAAAATTTCCAGAGTGAAACAGAAAAGCATAATAAAACATTGAGTCTGTTTTGGGTTCGCCAACTACTCCAAGACATGGGACATGTCCTAGAATGTAGTAACAGCAAACCAGAGAAAACTCATTTTATCTTCTCTTCAGGTATAAAGCAGAAACATCTCCTTGATTCAGGTTGGGATTTTCTGTACATTTTGTTTTCTATGTGCTGGAACTCAGGCTTGAACACCTGCAGGTCTTCAATATTTTATTGTTTGTTGAAGAAGTTCTTCGTTTTCCTTTATTTCCCTCCCTTCTTCCTTCCCTCCCTCACCCCTCTTCTTCTCTTCCTTCACTTTCTTTCTTTTCACAGAGGAGGAGGGAGAATATGAAGGAAGTTAGAGAGGTAACTAATATCTGAGAGTAGAAGGGTGAATCTATGTTGAAGGTTAAAATGTATGAAAAACATCATTAATAAAAATAAGGTAATTAAAATTAAAGTAGTTTATTACTAATAAAAAGGATTAGTGTTGCAAATTTCTAAATACGCATCAACTCTTATTGTATTCTTTTCATTTACATACTATTTTATTTTTATTGGTATATATTAGTTGAGAATAATAAGTTTCATTGATATATATTCACATATGCTTGTGAAGCACCTATAATATACTCACTCCTTCATACATTGTCATATTCTGCTACCCTGTTTTAAGTCTTAATGATTTTTTCAAGGATTATTTATTGTTTTTCAAAAAGTGGTTTTTAACCTTAAAGCAATCTTTTCTCATTTTACATACCAATTCAGTTCCCAATCCTTCCCCTCCTCCTGATCTCCTTACCTTCTCTTCACCGAACCCCATCCAATCCTCAGAGAGGGTAAGGCTTCCCATGGGGAGTCAAGAAAGTCTGGCATATCTGTTTGAGGCAAGACCAAGGCCCTCCCGCTTATATCTAGGCTGAGGAATGCACTCATCTAAAGAGAATGAGCTCCAAAAAGCAAGTTCAAGGAGAGGGGATAAATCCTGGTTCCATTGCCAGTGGCCTCACGGCCCAAGCCACACAAATGTCACACACATTCAGTGGGCCCAATTCCATCTCATGCAGTTTCCTCAGCTGTCAGGCCTGGTTAAGTTCCTGCTAGCTCATATCAGCTGTCTCTGTGGGCATGCCTAAAATAGTCTTGACCACTTTGTTCATATTAGTGCCTCTCCTTCTCTTCAACCGAACTTTGGGAGCAATTGCATTCTTTTTTTTTTACATACTATTTATTCTTGTTGGTATATAATAGTTAAAAATAAAAGGTTTCATTGTTATATTTTCATATTCATTTGTAAAGCACCAATAATATATTCACTGCTCCATACACTATCGTATTCCTGCATCCTCTCTCAAGGTTTGTTAATTTTTTCAAGGTTTCTTTATTTTGTGGGTATGAATGCTTTGCCTGTAAGTATGTATGTGCATGCCTGGTACCTACATTTGTTAAAATAGAGCTTTTGATTTCCTAGATCTGGAGTTGTGGATAGGTGTGAACCGTTCAGTGTGTACAGATTCATAGGTCCTCTGAAATGATAGGTGCACTTACTCAAACAGTGACTCATGACACAGAATTTGGCTTATTTTGTTTATCACAATGATTTGAAGTTCCACCAATTCTTTTTTGCCAACATGCCTTTGTTCTTCTTTATAGCTAAATAATGAGTGTTCCATTATTAAATGGGAACTTGATTCCACTTACATTAGTCTGATACAACTGAACAGTGTTCAATAAGAACAAAAGGACTTCTTATAATCCTTTTAAAAAAATAAGTTTATTGACATAATGGCAAATCTTTATAAAATTGCTTTAGCTCTCAGCAGCCTGATCTTGAGCTCTACAAAACCTGTTGTAGTGGTTTGAATAAACAATAGTGTCATTTGAGATATGGCATTGTCGGTGAAAGTGTGGCTTTTTTGGAGAAAGTGCACAGGGGCATGGGCTTTGAGATTGCAGACATTCCGGCCAGGCCTAGTGGTACACTATTTCTTCCTGCCACTTGTGGATTAAGATGTAGGTCCGTCTCCAGCATTATATCTTCTTGTATGCCACCATATTTCTTTTTTTTCGTTGTATTTTTTATTATTTTATTTTTAAATAGCTTGTTTTACATGTCAATCCCAGTTCCCTCTCCCTCCCCTCCTTCCGCACCCCCATCCCCCCCCATCCTCCCACCCTATTGCCAATTCCTTCCACATAGGTGATATCTAGAGTCTGCCATTTCACTCAGGGTAGGGTCCAGGCTCTTCCCTAAGAGTCCAGGCTGAGAGAGCATCCCTCTTTGTGTTATGGACACACGGTGTCTGTTAGTATTCCAGGGATAAACACTGATCCACTGCTCAGGACCCCATAGGTTGCCCAGGCCTCCTCACTGACTCTCACATTCAGGAGGTCCAGATCAGTCCCATGCTGGCCTCCCAGCTGTCGGTCTGGGGTCCAAGAGCTCTCCCCTGTTCAGATCAGCTGTCTCTGCTGCTTTTGACAGCCCATTCTTTGCCAATTTGCTCATTGCTCCTCTTTTCTCTGTCGCTGGGTTCCTTGGGTTCAGTTCAGTGTTTAACTGTGGGTGTTTGCCTCTGCTTCCATCAGTCACTGAATGAAGGCTCCAGGATGGTTATAGACATCAAGTTCATTATTAGGAATGGGCATTCGGGGTGGTCTCTCCACTATTGCTTAGCTTCCCAATTGGTGTCATCCCTTTAGATCACTAGAGGTCACAATGGTGCCTTATCTGTCTTCTAACCTATGATTCCCCCAATCTAACCCCCCCCAGTTAACCTTCCTGTTCCCCTATGACATACTCTCTCTTCCTCTCTATTTCCCAGCTCCCCCTCCTCCCCACCCCTCGCAGTGTTCCCCATCTGTTCAGAGGATCTTGCCTCATTTCTCTTCTCTTGGGTACCATGCATATCTTATATGTTCTTTCCTGTTTCCCAAACTCTCTGTCATTGGAAGTGCAGACTAGCACTCTCTTGATCCATGTCTAAAATCCATATACAAGTGATTACATAACATGTTTTTTTTTCGGTTTTTACGAGACAGGGTTTCTCTGTATTGTTTTGGAGGCTGTCGGTCCAGACTGGCCTCGAACTCACAGAGATCTGCCTGTCTCTGCCTCCCAAGTGCTGGGATTAAAGGCGTGCGACACCACTGCCCAGCACTATGTTTGTCTTTTTGTGACTGGGTTACCTCACTCAGGATGGTTTCTTCCAGTGGTATCCATTTCCCTGCGAATTTCAAGATTCCATTGTTTTTTTTTCTGCTGAGTAATACTCCATTGTGTAAATGTACCACATTTTCTCTATCCACTCTTCAGTTGAGGGGCATTTAGGTTGCTTCCAGGTTCTGGCTATTACAAATAATACTGCTATGAACATAGTGGAGTAGATGGCCTTGTTGTATGAATTTGCCTCTTTTGGATATATGCCTAAGAGTGGAATTGCTGGGTCTTGTGGTAGATTGATTCCTATTTTCCTGAGGACTTTCCATACTGATTTCCAAACTGGCTGTACCAGTTGGCACTCCCACCAGCAGTGGAGGAGTGTTCCCCTCTCTCCACATCCTCTCTAAGATAAATTGTCTTCGTTGTTTTTGATTTTAGCCATTCTGAGAGGAGTAAGATGGTATTTCAAAATTGTTTTGATTTGCATTTCCCTGATGGCTAAGGATGTTGAACACTTTCTTAAGTATCTCTTGGCCATTTTACCCTCCTCTATTGAGAATTCTCTGTTTAGCTCTGTACCCCACCTTTTAATTGGATCCTTTGGTGTTTTTGGAGACTTGCTTCTTGAGTTCTTTGTATATTTTGGAGATTAGCCCTCTGTCGGATGTAGGGTTAGTGAATATCTTTTCCCATTCTGTGGCCTGCCTTTTTGTCTTGTTGACTGTGTCCTTTGCCTTACAGAAGCTTTTTAGTTTCATGAGGTCCTATTTGTTAATTGTCGATCTCAGAGTCTGTGCCACTGGTGTTATGTTCAGGGAGTGGTATCCTGTACCAACTCGTTGAAGAGTATCTCCCACTTTCTCTTCTAAAAGTTTCAGTGTGGCCAAATTTATGTTGAGATCTTTGATCCATTTGGACTTAAATTTTGTACAAGGCAATAAACATGGATTTATCTGCAGTCTTCTGCATACCAGTACCCAGTTATGCCAGCACCATTTGTTGAAGATACTTTCTTTTTTCCATCGTATAGTTTTAGCTTCTTTGTCAAATATCAAGTATTCATAGGCGTGTGGGTTAAAATCAGGGTTTTCAATTCGGTTCCATTGGTCAACCTGCCTATTTTTGTGCTAATACCAAGCTGTTTTCAGGACTATAGCTCTATAATAGAGCTTGAAGTCAGGTATGGTGATGCCTCCTGAAGTTCCTTTATTGTATATTGTTGTTTTGGCTATCCTGGGCCTTTTGTTTTTCCATATAAAGTTGATTAATGTTTTTTCCAGGTCTGTGAAGAATTGTGCCAGAATTTTGATAGGGATTGCATTGCATCTGTAGTCTGCTTTTGGAAGGATTGCCATTTTTACTATGTTGATCCTACCAGAGAGTAATCCGAACTATACAGGCCTGGCTGAGGAGGTTTGCAAGGAAAAACAGATATTATGTGATCTAGAGACTGTTCTTGTGTTGTTTTGAAGAAGGATGTATCTGCTTTCTGCCCTTGCTAAAAAATCTGTCTGATGCTAATTTGAAGAGCTATGGATTAATGGCTTTGGCAACTGAGATTCTGAAAAAAAAAACCCGGCATTGATTATGTTTTATGATTATTTCTATTGACCCATACGCATATCTTTAATAAAAACGAGCAAGCTAAGCATGATAAAAAATGTAGTTTAAGGAGAAAAGGAGCATCAGTAAGAAGTTTAAAGAAAAGCCTGATTCTTGGGCTGGGGTGGAAGGGTAGGGGTGGGATTGGGAGGGAGAAGGGGGGAGCTGGGATTGACATTTGAAGCATTCATGTTTCTAATTAAATTTTAAAAAAAGGAAAAAAAAATTAAAACGCCTGATTCTAAGGGCTGGTTCGTGGGAGCACCCACTTTTCATTCCCTCAGTTGGGATGCAGAACTAGGTAGATGTATGCGAGTTCAAGGCCAGTCTGGTCTTGCAGAGTGAGGGACAGACAAGACAGGCTCCAAAGCCACAGTTGTCTTGAAAAACATAAAATAGAGGATAGAAAAGCCTGATTCTAAGTGGAAAAAATGGAGTTGTGATCTCTTAGTAAGATGCCATTGAGTTAAAATTCCAACTTGTGTAAAGGGATTAAAGAAAATTTAGGGCTGGGTACTCTGAGGCACATCTTAAATCCCAGCATTGGAAGTTGTGTGCAGGCATATGTATGAGTTCAAGGTCAACCTGGTCTACAGTGAGAGTTCCAGGACAGCCAAACACAAGCTTAGGCAGTGAAGAAAAGCATCAAAAACAAAAAGATGATAAGATGCTTTTCAGAAATTGAGCCATGTTTCAGCCCAAGTAAGCAAAAGAATTTGACAGTTTTGGCCATGTGTTTTTTTACTTTCGAGTCAAGAAGACAAGAAAGAGGTTATCGATCCTGCCTCTATGACCAAGTCTCCTTTGAGTGACTTTATTTATCTTCTAGTTAAGAGATGTTTTGGTAGAGTTCTACCTCTTCGTGACTTCTATAGATTTATTCTCACAGACTCTGAGAACACAATGAGCTTTCATGTGCATCTCCTCCATTTCTAGATTTCCATTGTCCATTATTTACTAAGAGAACTGTTATAAGCATTTTTACCTTGTTCCCTTAAGTAAAAAATGTAATCTATAAAGCTCTTACCCATGATGTGTTTCCAACATACTTTCTTAGTTAATTCCTTCCTATCAGAGTCATCACCAGCTGATCATTTGGTGATGTGGGGGATAGACAGACCTCTATCCAAAGTCTCTATCCAGGACCTCTCTTTAGGGTCCTCAAAACTTCATTGCCAGTGTTAATTCATCTATTCGATAGCAACTGAAAGAACCAGCAGACCAGCCAGGCGGTGGTGGCGCACGCCTTTAATCCCAGCACTCGGGAGGCAGAGGCAGGCGGATCTCTGTGAGTTTGAGGCCAGCCTGGTCTACAGAGCAAGTTCCAGGACAGCCTCCAAAGCCACAGAGAAACCCTGTCTCGAAAAAAAAAAAAAAAAAAAAAAAAAAGAACCAGCAGACCATCAGTCCCTTCCACATTGTATTTACCTCCAGTCACCTCTAGTTGGCCTTCATAGATCTTAATAATGTCAAACCTATTGTGAAGCCTGGAGAGTAATAGTAGGCCAGTAGAACAGGCTGCACTGTAATTTTTTATGCTGAATTTCATACCATATTTTGGTAGTTTATGAGCACATGCTTCTCAGACTGTCATTTCCCTTCTGTTTGGCTATAATAAGTAAGACATGTGATGCCTCTGCTAAGTATATGAACTATATCTTCCTGTACTTAGGTGTGCTGTCCATACTTTGTACTTGATCATCAGTCATTTCTTTCACAGTAGCTAGTTTTACACTTTGTCATATTCTAAATTTCACTTGGAATCTGACAAAGGAGTCCTTATACTTTACAATTTTCTCAAACCAGCCTGTGGAACAGAAATCTCTAATTGTAGCTCCAGGCCAACCTGCCAGCCTGGCAGAAAAAGCACCACTTTTTTTAAAATAGAAAAGTCAAGTATGGCAATGTTTTATATTTTAGGCTTTCAAATATGGTCAAAGAGTTAACTTGAGTCTGCTTTGATTTAAAAAGAATAATGATATGTAATTTAAAAAATCAATTTTAAATTTAGTTTCTCTTGGTAAATTCTTAGGCAGCAATATTACAATTAAAACTGATTGGATGAAAAGTGATCTGATTGTAGACCACAGTAATTATTTTGCATAATTGTCTGCCGTTAAAATTCAAGATTCTAGGGGATTTTTATCTTATTAGTTTTCAGAGATGAGAGGGGAAATGTAATCCAAGTGGATCCCTAAAACATTGCTATTATCTGTGTTTTCTTGGAGCACGAGTGTACTTCATTTTAATAATCTACATTTCTTTTTCTCTGAGAAAGCAAATTAAACCTTGAGATTTACAGTACTAATGGGAGTCAAGTGAAAGACATAGTGATAAATGAGTACATAAGTGTTAATAGAATTTATTAGATAAAAGGAAATGGCTTGTCAAGTTAATAAATATTCTAAGAAAAATTGAGATCACTGTTATGTATTTGGGACTAGGTACAGAAAAATAAGGATATTATTGGAGCATATATACATGCACACATTATTTTGCCTGCTTTATCAATGGAAATGAACATGAAGCCAAGGTTGTGCCTACCTACAGCCCTCATCCCCGTGGATTAGGGTTCATGGTACTGGAAAGTTTCCCACAAGCAAACAAAGGAGTAAGGTAAACACCAACCCAGTGTCTACAATGGTGCCCTTCCTGCAAGATGAACTAGTGTAAGGGAGGCAAAAATATCTGTGGGATTAAGAACCTAGTATTTGGATGATTTAAAGCATACTCCATGAGATAATACACACATCTGACCCTGCGTGTGATCTAGATCCTGAGACTAGATAATTTCTCTGATTTCATTCTACTTTTTATTTGTGTACAGGAATGCTATTGACTCTGTGTGTGTGTGTGTGTGTGTGTCAGTTAAATTTGTATCCTGCTTCCTTGTTGAAAGCTTTTGTCAGATGAAGAAGTTTTTTTTTAGATGGAATCATTGAGGTCTTTTATCTACAAAATCATATAATCTGCAAATAAAGATATCTTAACTTCATTTATTTGTATCACCAGGTCTTCTTTCATTCCTCTACTGCTCTAGTTAACATTTTACTATATTGCCGGGCGGTGGTGGCGCACGCCTTTAATCCCAGCACTTGGGAGGCGGAGGCAGGCAGATCTCTGTGAGTTCAAGGCTGGGCTGGACCGATAGCCTCCAAAACAATACAGAGAAACCCTGTCTCATAAAAACCAAAAAAAATCTTACTATATTGAGAATGGATTCATGTTAATCACAAAACTATAATGAACATGGCTTCAGAACTTCAATATCAGATCAGATGCCTAGTCTGAATATGATCACCTTGTCTGAACATAAATGCCTCGTCTGAATTCCTGGATGAATGAATCTGATGAAAGAGGAAGTAGGGTATAGGCTAAAACATGATGGTTCAGGAAATGAATGTCTGAACAGGACAGTAATAGTATAGGCATTAAGGTTAATAAATGACAATGGGGACCTCACAAAAATTAAATGTTTCTGCACATTAGATAACCATCCAAGCAATGTGAAAGTTACAGATTGGGAAAAATGTTTTATGAATTGTATATCTGTTAGAGGGTTAGTGTCTATAATACATATTACAAAAAACACTGAAGAGTAAGAAAACTAGTAACTCATTAAAAATAAATCATGGATTCTCAAAGGGTAACAAACAAATGGCCAAGGAATTCTTTAAATACTTAGTCATCAGAAAAATTCAAATTAGCACTACTTTCCTTGAGGAAGAATGATCAAGAGCAATAAAAATACATTACAGAACATACTGGTGAGAATGTGAAGAAAAGGGAACACTTTATTACTGTTGTTGGGATTCACCATGGAGGTTCCACAAGCAATGGAAAAGCCATTTAGCACAATATGTAGCTATGAAACTCTTAGGGTTATTCTTAAAGGACTGTAAATATTACTACAGACACACTAGCTCATTCATGTTCATTGCTGCTTTATTAATAATAACTATATATTAGAAACAGTCTAATATTCATTAGGTAATGAATGGATAAGAAAATATACATTTACAAAAAGAAATATTATTTAGCTATTAAATTATTAAATTTGCAGGGAAATTCATGGGACTAGATGAAATCATTTTTAGTGAGGTAACACACATCAGAAAAGATAAATATTACAAAATATATTTTCTTCATGTGGATGTTGTCAGATAACCTTTTTCTACATTGTGAAGATACATCTCTGTTAAGGCACTTTCTGATTGGTTAAATAAAGTGATGAATGGATAATATCAAGGCAGGAGAAAATCAGAGGCATTTCTGGGAGAAAGAGAAACTCAGGAAGAATCTGAGATGGCAGAGAATTTGGCAGCTATTCCCAGGGGTAGTAGGACACACAATACGGAGGAGACATGATGAGTCACGTGGCAGAATGTAGATTAATATAAACAGGTTAATTTAAGTTTTATGAACTAATTAGAAAAAAGCCTAAGTTAAGGTCAAGCTTTCATACTTAATAAGACGTTTCAGGCATTGGTGGCACTTGCCTTTACTCCCAGCACTTGGGAAGCAGAGGCAGACAGATCTCTGTGAGTTTGAGACCAGCCTGGTCTACAGAGTGAGTCCAGGACAGCCTCCAAAACAATATAGAGAAACCCTGTCTTAAAAAAAAACAAAAAAAACCAACAAACAAACAACAAATAAGTTTCTGTGTCATTATTTGGGAGCCAGCATTCCAAAGAAAGTCCAACTACTTGTGGATTTGACAATTTAAGCTTTATATACATGTATTTAATTCTGAATATCCAAGAGGTACAGTACCAACAATAACAGACAGAAGAAAACATCTTCCAGATAATAGGAAATATAATAAAGTGTTAAAAATGATAAAGTGGAAAATAGAATAAACTGATTAAAGGTGACATGACTGGGAGGGAGGGCAATATACACAAGGGAAGGTGAAGAGGGAAAGCTAGTACTGAAGGCAACTTGAAATGCCATCTAGAAATACGTTACTATACATGTGTCCTAAAATATAAACATATTTGAAAGGAATTTAAAAACAGTCTTGGTATAATGGGTAGATAATACCCCAACTAGGCACTTTACATTACCAACTAAACCATTCAGTACTGGTCATGGGTTACATATTGTTGAGTCATTAGCCAAAATAGTCCTGTACATACCCAGAAATATCACAGGTTATTACTAATATTATTTGTTGCTCTCTACAACCTGATGGCAAGACATTATTGAATGGACGACTGACTTATCTCATCAAGTGTGTGGATATCAACTGGTGCCCATTTAGAAGCTTCATTCCTACTGAGTAGAGTTCACGGTCCTGGGAGGTACCACTCTACTGAAGGATAAAATAAATCATCAATATCACCCAGTTAGAAACCCTGAAGCATACAAAAGAGATAGGACTGCAAGATATACTAGCACATTTTTTATTGCAAATGTTAGTGAAGTAACCACTTTTTTTATTGGATTCAAGTCCATGAGACAAAATTAATACAAGTCCCAGATAAGGAAACCAAAACCCAGAGACTAGATAGAATATAACAAAAAAGATGACTCCTAATGAAACACAAATTTACCCATAGAACAGGGCATCACTTAACCTTCATCAAAGTCTATTTTTACTGTGATACAGGTTAATTAACAAAGACCTAAAACTTAACAATGTGCAAATGGTAAATGACTTTGGAACAACTATTCTCAAATGGGATATCTTTATCAAATTCCTCCCCTTAAGGCTCAGAGATCTACAGGAGTGAGGAAGCAGAAAGATTTTAAGCGTCAGAAGTGGGAGATTGCCAGGAAATATTATATTTTAGACACAAAATTACTAGTAGACATCTGAACTCATTAAGGCTGTGATAGCAGGCACAAGTTCTGCACACATTCAAACCAGATGAAAGTACAGCCCTAAGAAGAAAATTACATACAAAGTTCTATCTATAACCCAATTCTCTCCAATGGCATGTGACGGTATATTTAAATCATATCCTAGTTGAACTTCATGTAGATGAGAAGTTGACCAAATAAACTGAACTTCGTTTTTGTTTGCTTGTTTTTGTTGTTTTGTTATAATCTCTCACATTCTCTCCTTCTGTCTTAATGAAAGAGACCAAGAGAGAGAGAGAGAGAGAGAGAGAGAGAGAGAGATTTTTTATTCAACTTTGGTTTTGTTATCATGCTTTGTCTTATTCTTTTATTTGTTTTGGTTTTCTTTTTTTTCAGAGAGACAGAAAGAAAAGGAGATAGAGAAAGAAAAAGAACATGAAGTTAGGTAAATGGGGAAGTATAAACCACTAGGAGGAAAATAATATGAATAAAAAAGCTGCAAAAATATTTCTAAGTAAAAGACTAAATTTATGTTTACCACAAATATTAGCAGTGATTCTGCAAATATATATATACATATTTTTTATTAAAAATTTCTAAAACATATGCATGTGCATGATATTTAGTCACTAAGAGCTAAAAGAACCACAATTTTGGGGGTAAGTAGAGAAATGAAATATTTTACAAATATTATGTCTTAGCTTATTTGGGAGGCTGTGGAAAATACATATGGATGTTAGGTAATAACAATTTAAGGCAAGGTGAGCTAATATTCAGACTTCCTTTGGAGAAGCAGGAGCATTAGTAGCAGTCTCAAGTATTGTTCTGCAGACTAGAGGAAGCTAAGATTTTCTCAGGGACAGTTCTCAGAAATGTGAGCTCAACAGGGTGTGAAAGACAGAAGCCGAGGTCAGTAAAGCAGTGCTTATGGTAGTTTGAATGAGAATAGACCCTATAGGCTCATACTTTTGAATTCTTTGCATTTGACGGCAATTTTGAAAGTCATTAGAAAACATGGCCTGATGGAGGAAGTGTGTAAATGTGGTTGGGCTCTGAACTTTCCAAAGCCCACAGGGTTCCTGGTTACTTCTTGCTTTCTGTTTCCTGCCTGAGAATCAGTTTTAAGTTCTCACCTACTTCTCCACTGCCATGCCTATCTTTATGCTGCTGTGCTCCTTGCCATGAGGGCCATGGACTCACCCTCTGAGATAGTAGGCAGTCCTCTAATAAAACACTTTTTTAAAAAATTCACCTCAGTTATGGTGTCGCTTCACATCGCTAGAAAGGTAAATATGGCAGCCCTTTATTTGATTCAAGTAGATTGAAAACTCAGCTGTAGAACATCAAAGACAGAAGTTACAAACTCTTGAGGATGAGGAAGTTGTACCTTTTCTGAGATTCAGGAAATCAGTCACTGCTTTTTCATAGGTGCTGTTTGGCAGGGCTCATATAACAGTGTCAGCATTGCTATGCCCTTTTATTGGGAGATTTTAGTATTATCAACAGGCAGTACTAAGGATATACCTACTTTTCATAGATTCTGAAGACATTTTAAAATATTTTATTTTGTCTATTATTTGAGAATTCCATACTTTGGGAGATTGCTTACACAAAGACAACTGGTAGTATTCGGTGTGTATAATGAGGTACAGTCTATATGACAAACTTCTGAAGGTGAGTCATGTTTACAGAAACACATTGCTAGACAACAGTTTTATCAAAGCCAAAATACAAGACAGCTACCCATGCCCTTGATCATCATATAGGTTCAATAAAGTTGGTTTCCACACTGTGAATGATAAATTCCTTCAGGACTTATTACTTGTATATTAGAAAATATCATTTTATATATTTTCTGTAGTGCCTCTTAAACTTGTAAATATTTGACATGACTTAAACTTTCTGGGTGATGTATTATGAAGATTTACAATACTTTAAATCTTCAGAAGGGCCTTATCGACTTGCACAAAGCTTTTAAAAGATCTGAACTTATTTCCCATAATTAAAGACTAAAGAAATTATTGGACTAAATGAAGGTCGTGAGATACTGGGAAATCTTAAAGCAAGGTGCAACAGTGAATCTCTTTTAGGATTATATCACAAGGCAGAATGAAAGGACAGCTGTTAACACTCTTCTTATTGCTATTGTTGTTGCGGATATTTGTCCCTCTCTAGACTTCAACTTGGAACTGATATTTCATGGAAAGTCTCTAGATGTAGAGTATGAGACAAATGTCTTTATTTTTATCTCTATCTGCCTAATTAGCCACAATAATCCTTTATTTATATTTTCATTTTAAGTCCTAAACACGTGGGATTATTTTTTTAAGTAAGAGACTGACTGTTTTGTATGTGTGTCCTAGGTGTTGCTGAGTTTTAAAAGCTGGTCTGTTTGCATAATAGTAAGTACTTTACAATTCAGTCCCAACCTTAGTCCATAGTCTAATGATGACTATGTTTAGAAGAAGTCTAATTACATAGGTATAATTAATATGAGGCTAAGAATATAGTAAGTTTACTATTCTAACAGTAGGCTCTTCTGACTTCTTTAAAATGGGCCAGATTTGCTTTGAAAAGAAGATTTACAAACAAAAATGTATGAAGATTGATTCAGAAGCAATAGAAGGTCATGGAGCCCTCAGAGCCAGAGCAGAGCTGGAAGTTTTCTGGCAGATTTGTTTCAGAAAAGTGTAGTTTCTTTTTAAAGTGACTGGTAGCTTGTTGAGTGCACAACCTTCCAGTCACAGGGAGATATTATCAATTCATCCCCTATACTTCAAGAGTGAGAAGAAGCAGCGAATGCTACAAATACCTAAGCATATTTTCTAGGATCAGAGAACAGGGCTCTTCATTGCCTGACCCTCAGCTGTTGTTATAGCTTGGCTTGTGAACTCTTCCCTTCCTACCAGCAAATGGAATACACACACTGCAAGCGTAATAGCCTTCTCCTGTCTCCTGCCTCACAGTGGCCTGCTAGAGGCAACCTGGCCCTTGTCTTAGTATTTAAATGCTTTACCGGCATGAATTTCTTCTTCCTGAATATTCCTAGTGGGAATATTCATTTTTTTCACAGAGTATGTATCCTTTCAATTATGAACACCTTCCTTTGTTTTTGTGTGCTTATGTTAGATGTCAATGATAAGATTTCTTTTTAAATTTATGCTGAAAATCCTGGGAAAAGTTGCTGGAGCAATAGCTCAGTGGATAAGACCACTTACTCTTCAGGCAGAAGACCCTGCTTCCCATCACAGAACCCACATGGTAGCAAACAGCTGGTTCCACTGGATCTGGTGACTCTCTTACCTCTGTGGCACATGCATTAACATGGTGCCCATAAGCTCATTTGAGATATAAACACGCACACACACACATATAAGCTTCTGCAATAAATATATATCAAATAAAAATTTAATAAAGGTGTAACGTGTAGTTTCCCCCTCCAACTGCCTGGTCCCTGCCAAGCTGTCTGAACCCTCAAATAACACACAGTACACTTTTTAATTATAAGCTGTTGGCCATTTGCTATTGTTCCTCATTGGCTAGCTCTGACTTAATGATTGGCCCGTAATCATCAATATACATTTTTATAAGGACTTATCTTTTTGAGAACACCAGACTTGCATTCTCTTCTCTATGGCAAAGTCTCTGTTCACTACATTTCCCAGAATCCTTTTAGACTCCTAGTCCCACCTATCTTGCTTCCCTATTGGCCCACAGTGCTTTATTGACATATACACAGGAATTCCCCATCATAAAGGTATTCCAAATGAAACTCTTTTCACTAAAAGCCACATTTGTCCTTAAACTAAAAATAGCAACTAGGAAATAACTTACACTTCCAATCTGGCACATTCAATTTTCCTAAGAAATATTTTAAAACTTATATGAATTGTTTATGTAGCAATATAATATTTTTAATGTTACATATGTATATATTTTATACTCTTGTACTATCTTCATGTTTGGGCTATTTTTAATACTAAAAATATATTTTTCATACAATATATTCTAATTAAGGTTTACTTTTCCAAACTGTTAAATCCTCCCTATATCTTCACCCAAACAAATCCATTTCTTTTCTTTTCTTACTTTTTAATTAGAATACAAAAGCTATTTAAACAATTTAATACTAGTAAATAAAATAAAATAGCATAAGATAAGTTTAAAAAACAAACATGTATAAGAATAAACAATACATCAGGAAAAACAGTAACAAAGAGAAAGTCCAAGAAACACATACAGACACTGAGACACACATTAAAACCATCAAAAATATCAGAAACCATAATATATATTTTTTAAATGACAAGAAAAATTACAGGGAAACAAACACAAGCTTTCCTAAAATAATATGTTTGTCTTCTGAAATCTAGCCCAACTGACTCCATTTTACCTCCCCTTGTGCTTCAAAAAGACAATGCATTAGTTCTCATCCTTAAAGGTAACAAGAGAACTAACCATGGTCATGCCCTTGACAGGGAAATTCAGAATGATAAAAAGTTCAAAACACAGCCACACAGCCTTGAAACAAAATAATAATGGAATGTGGTTTAAGACCAGCAGTGAGTGAAATTGAGGGTCAGGAGTTCAAGATCTGCCTTAGATATTTAATGAGTTTAAGGCCACCCTGGACCAAGTGATAATGTGTTTCAAGAAAACAGTAAGTAAATAAACATGCAAACAAACCAACAAATAAATAACAACACAGATTCCTTAAATAATATTGCACATAGATGTTACCAAATGTATTTATACATAATACATATTGCAAAAAAGAATGGTGATAAGACTACAGTTATATGATTCATGTTTATAAATCGAATTTGCCCCTATGTACCTAACCTATAGCAAGACCCAATAGATTATATTTATTTTATTTTTAAAAAGCTGTTTTTTTCTCATCTTAATGGGAATCTGTGGGGACATACAGTAGTATATAAACTAGTACAGTATCACTATTTTAATTAAGTGATGATAACAGGCTTTTCTAAAAGGTCCATATTATCAGAATAAAATAAAATCCAACTTTAATGACAGTTTTAGAAGCAGCCTATATTTGCAGACAATTCATAGAATTAATAATTTATCTACCAATTTTAATTGAGTTTTGTTGGGAACTTGTTAAGAGAAGCTTTTCTTGAGAGGAGCTTTCTCGCCTGCCTGGTTCCAGATCCGCATCAGTCCCAAATAAACACACAGGAGGCTATATTAATTATGAAGCTGTTGGCCTTGCTTGTTTCTTACTAGCTAGCTCTGACTTAAGTAACTACTCCATAATTGTTAATCTAAGTATGTTTCTTACTGGAGAATAGTTCCAGGCTTCCTACCCCCATGGCGTTACATGTTGACTCTCTTGTGTTTCTCCTTCCCAGAATCCTCCTGGACTCCTAGCCCCACCTATCTAGATTCCTATAGGCTCAACAGTACTTTATTGACAAATAACAGGCAAATAACAGGACTTCCCAACATCTCCTCTTTTCTGTTTAAACAAAAGAAAGGTCTTAACTTTAACACAGTCAAATTATATACAACAGAACAGTTATCAAGTAAGAATACAGTTACAATATTTTGTCTATCAACATTCAGCAAGATTTAAAGAAAATATCATCTATCTCATTCTTGTGAGTCCAAAGTCCTATATGTAGCTTATCTTTAATCAGAACTAAGGAAAACTATAACTATCTGTCTTCAACTCCATCAAAGACCACAGAAGGATAATATATAAACACTAGGATTGACAGAGGTATCTTACTGCCTGGACAGTCACCCGAAGTTCCTCTGTAATGTTGGGGCATCCATCTTCAGCCCATAGGCCACAATGTGCTTGGAACACTTCTCAGCAAAGCAGGAAATTTCAAACTGTCTATCTGCGCTGGCAGTCTGTCAGCCATTTTTCTTTGTCCTGGAGAAAGTCTCTTAGACTCTTTCATGAAGCAGGAACCCTATAAGACTGAGTTCAGCAGTCACTTTTCTGTGGGTCCTGCATGTCCAGATTATACAACAACAGTCAAGCAGTACAAGCAAGAGCAGTTTCTTGTCCAAATGGCTAATCTTGCCATGTTGAAAGCAAACTCCATAACAAGTTTCTTCGATGCCCATCTTCCTCTCAGACATAATTGGTGCTGCCCAGAGCTGACATTTCTCATTGTCAAGACAAACCCTAAACCATTTTAAATGCCATTTTCTGAAGGTCTTTGAAAGGTTTGAAGACTGTTTATTTATCTCAAATATATTTCTGTATATCTAGAAAACCTAACTTACCTAACTATAAATTCTAACTATTATAAGTAACTATAATCTGTATTCAATTATGCATTATGTTGTAAAAGATCAGTATAAGCATAATACTTAATCAAGAGGAGAAATATACACATCACAAAATTGACCTTGAATTTGTATCAATAAATGAAAAACAATACCCATAACATAATTCCCCTTTTTACCATTAAAAAGAGATTGGTTGTGATCATTAACCAATTATAAACAATCCCATTTAAATGAAAACAAAGATTCATAAACAAGATGGGAATTGGGATGTTGCTCATTCCAAACTGTTTTATGTTGGAAGGGGGCGCTGTTCATACCACGGGGATCATGACAAAACTTAGAAACTTGTATAAGTCCGTATTTTCAGGGTCTATAAAACTGCATCATCTTAGCTGTTTCGATTGTTGGAACACCTGGTCCACTGCTTCCGGGGGTCTTGGTTCGTCGAACCACAAAAGCCTAGAAGGAATCCTCAGCTTTTCATTTTCTGTGGAAACATAAGTAAAATCTCCTTTCCTAAGTAACATATCCTTATACTTAAATTTTGAAGTCAAGGTATTTTCAAAAGATATAAGTTGAATTAATTTAGCAGCATTTATAATCAAGTGTACTTTAGCAGCTGTTCCTTCCTGAGCAATTATAAAACTGAAAAACAAAATAGTGTACAGTATCCAGACTCTCTGTGTATTTTCCATGTTTGCGTGGCTTATTTATTTATCTATTATTATTATTATTACTCTATTTCTTTCACTTTTGTTTATTTTTCTCTGAGACAGGGTTTCTCGTTGGAAATCCGCCTGCTTCTGCCTTTGTAGCAAATCTTACTCTGCCTCCCGAGTGCTGGGATTATAGGCGTGCGCCACCAACGCCCGGCTTTTCTATTTATTTACCACTATGCCCGATTCTTTTTCTCTCTCAATCCTATACTTTTAAACACACTGTAAACCTTTAGAGGTTTTGTTCATCCAAATCTGACTTTACTGTAAATCCTTACGTTTTTCTGGCCACGTGTCTTATCTGTTAAAACCACGGCTGTTTTAAACTGCCATTTCAAGATGGCGGGTATAAGCGTGATTCCAGCTTACCACCTCAGTCCATGCTGACATCCAGCAAAAGCTACCACTTCCAGCTGTACTTACACACCTTTCAATCATTAGCAGAGTCTCTTAAAACAACCTTGCTGGCTGATTTTTTTTTCTTTTTATGCCCAGTCAGGAAGACTCCGGTAAGCGAGCCACGTGAATCTCGGCTTGTTGCTAGCAAAACAGAGCACACCTGAGAAAAATGCTGCTAGCAAAATCTGTGCTTCTCTCCGTTCTTCTGTTTCTAAAATTCCTTTAAAGCTTTTGTCATTCTGTGTGGAAATTCATGATCCCACTCCTGATCACCATTTTGTTAAGAGAAGCTTTTCTTGAGAGGAGCCTTCTCGCCCGCCTGGTTCCAGATCCGCATCAGTCCCAAATAAACACACAGGAGGCTATATTAATTATGAACTGTTGGCCTTGCTTGTTTCTTACTAGCTAGCTCTGACTTAAGTAATTACCCCATAATTGTTAATCTAAGTATGTTTCTTACCGGAGAATAGTTCCAGGCTTCCTACCCCCATGGCGTTACATGTTGACTCTCTTGTGTTTCTCCTTCCCAGAATTCTCCTGGACTCCTAGCCCCACCTATCTAGATTCCTATAGGCTCAACAGTACTTTATTGACAAATAACAGGCAAATAACAGGACTTCCCCAACAGGAACTTAAGTTACATTTAAAGCATATACCTTTGTATTGCAACAAAACATTATTTATAAAGGAAAACAATGATGGATAATGAACTAATTTTAGGTTTTCATATTGAAAAGGCTAGAACCAGGCTATCTCTCTTTAACTTAGTAAGATGACATTAATGGCTACCACTAATATTAAAAAGGAGAAAACTAATGGTTGAATGTAGCATGAATATGAATTTTGGGAAATTAGCTACATAAAATTTTCAGGATACTCCATTATGATGCAGCTTAGATCACAGCAATCGTAAGATATGTGATTGGGAAAATGTAATTTAAAAAAGTAGCATGCAAGAGAAAGACACCTTTCAACAGGGTGCAAGTAGAGGGTATTTTTTTGTTGTTAGGGAAAAGGATCATAAAAAGGGGGAAATGGAAGGGGGTAGACTGGTCTCTGGGGACAGGAGCAGTAGGACAGAGGAAAGAGGGGCAGAGAGGGTGGAAGGAGAGGGAGGGAGAGAAAGAGAAAAGAACAAAGAGAGGGAGAGAAAGAAGCTGGGCATGGTCCCTTTAAAAGGGAACATAGTGAATATGCATAGGTGATGATCTTAGTGGCTGCAGTTGAGGACATATCCTGTCAGAAACCCAAAGACAGGCCCGTAGAGATACATGAATATTAACATTCCTCCCTTTTTATTTATTATTAAAAGGTGAGGAGTTAGAAAGGGGTATCAGGTAAGGTGGGGATGATGACGTCGTCTTCTGAAGACTATTTTCTGCTGACCTGGGGGGTTGGCTTCATCCTTGGGGTACCCGGGAAAGCTGGGGCACTGGCCATATCCTATAGTGCCTGGCTGTTTCACATCACTGGCCAGGCTCTTCTGAACCATCAGAAGCCTCCTGGACTAGGCAAATGCTGTTCTTGGTGGATTCAAATCAGTCCCTAGTGCTTAAAGCACCTGATCTTTACTCATCACCACAGCATTGCCTGGATATGTTTGGTAGCCTTGTGCCGCCCGCTCTGTGGCCAACAGCTGGTAGTCCTCCAACAATAGCTGATTAGGAATGATCAGTGTGTCCCCAAAGAGCATCCCAATGTCAGGTAGGAGGTATAGACTGAAGCACAGCTCCCAAGATTGCGGCAGAGACATAAGACCCAAGTATCTGCAATGTCTAACGTCCCAGGAATTCAGAGAGGGTCGATTTGGAGACAGGCACAGGCCACACAGTTAGTTGTCACTCAAAGGGTAGGGGCCAACGACTCTGAGCCTGAGAGAGACACATTCTCCTGGTACCAGGACTTTGAGAAAAGTCAGAAGACAAGGAAAGGACTGTGGTCCAGAAAGAAAGCCTCACATCTAGGGAAATGGTCAGAAGGGGAAAACCCCAATCGAGACCAAATTGTTGGTATTAAATGGAAGGCAAAATTATAAGTGAATGAAAAAGTAGATTTGTTGCAGGTGGAAGAGAGCAGATCTATCCAACGCGAAGCAGGCAGTTAGCGTCCCAGCATGCAGTGATTACAACGTTCTAGGATCTATCTACAGTCCTCTACATGCTGACATCCAGTTATGCCAGCATCATTTGTTGAAAATGCCTTCTCTTTTCCATTGTATAGTTTTAGTTTCTTTGTAAAAATTTAGGTGTTCCTAGGTGTGTGGATTAATATCAGGGTTTTCAGTTGGATTCCATTGGTAAAACTGTCTATTTTTATGCCGAACCAAGCTGTTTTCAGGATTATAGCTCTATAATAGAGCTTGAAGGCTGGGATGATGATGCCTTCAGAAGTTCCTTTATTGTACAGTGTTATTTTGGCTATCCTGGGTCTTTTGTTTTTCCTTATAAAGTTGATTATTGCTCTTTCAAGATCTGTGAAAAATTGTGCTGGGATTTTGATGAAGGTAGCATTGAATCTGTAGATTGCTTTTGGCAAGACTGCCATTTTTGCTATGTTGATCCTACCTATCTATGAGCATGGGAAATCTTTTCCATGTCAGGTATCGTCTTTAAAGACTAAAAGATCTTCCTATATAGGTCTTTCACCTGTTTTGTTAGAGTTACCCCAAGATATTTTATGTTGTTTGTGAATTTTGTAAAAGGTAATGTTTCTCTGATTTCTTTCTCAGCTCATTTATCATCTGTATTTAATAGGGCTAGTGATTTTTTTTACTTAATCTTGTATCATGACACTTTGCTGAAGGTGTTTATCAGCAGTGGGAGTTCCCGTGTAGAGTGAGTTTTTTGGTCACTAATGTAAACTATCATATCATCTGCAAATAGTAAAAGTTTGACTTCTTCCTTTCCAGTTCATATCCCCTTGATCTCCTTTAATTGTCTTAATGTTCTAGGTAGAACTTCAAGTACAATATTAGACAGATATGTAAAGAGTGGACAGCCTAGTCTTGTTCCTGATATTAGAGGAATAGTGCTGATTTTCTCTCTGTTTAGTTTGATATTGGCTGTTGGTTTACTGCATATTGATTTTATTGTGTTCAGGTATGTTCTTGCTATCCCTGATGTCCCCAGGACTTTTATCAAGAAGGTATGTTGGATTTTGTCAAAGGCTTTTCTTTAACCATCTAGTTAAAGGATCATGTGGTTTTTCTTTTGCAGTTTGTTTATATGGTGGATTACATTGATAGATTTTCACATGTTGAACAATCCCTGTGTCCCTGGGATGAAGTCGACTTGATCATGTTGGGTGATTTCTCTGATATGTTCTTGGATTAGATTTGCTAATATTTTATTGATTATTTTTGCATCAATGTTCATGAGGGACATTGGTCTGTAGTTCTCTTTCTTAGTTGCGTCTTTGTGTGGCTTGGGTACCAAGGTAATTGTAGCCTCGTAAAAAGAGTTTGACAATGACCCTTCTGCTTCTATAGTGTGGAACATTTGAGGAGTACTGGTAATAGATCTTCTTTGAATTTCTGGTTGAATTGTGCACTGAAACAATCTGGTCCTGAACTTTTTTTCATTGGGAGACTTTTAATGACTACTTCTATTTCATTAGGGGTGACAGGTCTATTTCAATTTCTTATCTGTTATTGATTTAATTTTGGTAAGTGATATCTTTTTTTTTTGGTTTTTTGAGACAGGGTTTCTCTGTCGCTTTGGAGGCTGTCCTGGAACTCACTTTGTAGACCAGGCTGGCCTCGAACTCACAGAGATCCACCTGCCTCTGCCTCCTGAAATTGTGCATTTCCTTTAAATTTTTGAATTTTGCAGAGTACAGGTTTTCCAATATGACCTAATGATTCTCTGGATTTCCTCAGTGTCTCTTATTATGTCTCCTTTTCATTTCTGACTTTTTTAATTAGCATGCTCTCTCTGTCTTTTGGTTAGTTTAGATAAAGTTTGTCTATCTTATTGATTTTGTCAAAGAACCAGTTCTTTGTTTCATTGATTCTTTGTATTGTTTTCTTTCTTTCTGCTTTATTGATTTTTAGCCCTTAAAATGATTATTTCCTGGCATCTACTCCTCTTGGTTGACTTTGCTTCTTTTTGTTCTAGAATTTTCAATTGTGCTGTTAATTTTGTAGTGTGACTATTCTCCTGTTTCTTCATCTGGGCACCTAGTGCTATGAACTTTCCTCTCAGCACTACTTTCAAAATGTCCCATAGGTTTGAGTAAGTTGTGTCTTTGTTTTTGTTCTTGTTGAATTCCAGTAAGTCTTTAATTTCTTTTCTTATTTCTTTCTTGACCCAGGAATGATGCAACAGTGCATTGTTCAATTTCCATCAGTTTGTAGTGTTTCCACAATTTGTGTTGTTGTTGATTTCTGACTTTATTCTGCAGTGATCCAATAGAATACAGGGGGTTATTCCATTTTTATTTTTTGATCTGGTGAGGTTTGCTATGTTGCCAAGTATGTGGTCGATTTAACAGAAGGTGTTGCAGATAGATCTATATCTACCACCATGCACAAAACTTAAGTCCAAATGAATCAAAAACATCAACATAAATCCAGCCACACTGAACCTCTTAAAATAGAATGTGAGAAGTACCATTTAATGAACTGGTACAGGAGAGAACTTCCTGAACGCAACACCAGTAGCAGAGACACTGAGATCTACAATTAGTAAACAGGAATTCCTGAAACTGAGAAGCTTCCATAAAGCAAAGGACTTAGGCACTAAAACAAAACAGTAGCCCATAGAATGGGAAAAGATATTCACCAACCCCACATCCAACAGAGGGCCTATCTCCAAATTTTACAAAGAGCTCAAGAAACTAGTCTCCAAAGCACGAAATAATTCAATTAAAAAGTGGGGTACAGAACTAGAGAACTCTCAATGGAGGAGTCTAAAATGGGTGATAGACACTTAAGAAAATGCTCAACATCCTTAGCGATTAGGTAAATGCAAATCAAAACAACTCTGAAATACCATCTTACTTCTGGAAGCATAGACGTAGATGCCCCTCAACTGAAGAGTGGATATGGAAAATGTGGTACATTTACACAATGGGTTACTACTCAGCAAAAGAAAACAATGGAATACTGAAAGTTTCAGGCAAATGAATGGCACAAGAAGAAGCCATCCTGTGTGAGGTAACCCAGGCACAAAGAGACAAACATGGTATATACACACTCATATATGGATTTTAAACATGGATCAGGGGATTGCCAGTCTGCAATCTACATCATTCGAGAGGCTGTGAAACACTGAGGACCATAATAGAGACATGTATGGTCCCCTAGAGGAGAGGAATGGGACAGGATCTCCTGAGTGTATTGCGAGTATGTGGTGAAGGGAGAGGGAAGTGGGAGAAGGAGATGGGGGGAAGAGGAGGGGAGAGGAGGAAATGGGGGATGAGAACATTTGAGTGTGTCAAACAATACAAGAGATCAGGATGACAGATACTGTAGTTGTGGGAACCGCTACAGGTTTGAGTAGAAATGTGGCAATAGGGAGATTTCCAGAGACCTTCAAGGATGACACCAATTAGCAATCTAAGCAATAGTGAGAGGCTACTTTAAATGCCCTTCCCCTATAATGAGATTGATAACTACCTTATATGCCATCCTAGAACCTTCATCCAGTGGCTGAAGAAAGCAGACCATAGCTAAATGCTGACCTGCACTCTTTTAATCCAGTTGCAGAGAGGGAGGAGTGATGAGCAAAGAGGTCAAGACCTGGCTGGTGAAACCCACAGAAAAAGCTGACCTGAACAAGGGAGAGCTCTTGGGCCCCAGACTGTTGTTCGATATGCCACATTGTCACTGATCCAGACCCCCTGAATGTGTGTGTGATTGAGGAGGCCTAGGCAATCTATGGGGCCTCTACTGATCAGTATTTATCCATGGCATAGGAATGGATTTGGGGAGCCCATTGCACATGGAGGGATGCTCTCTCACTATGAACACATGGGGGAGGGCAGAGACCCTGCCCAGGATGATATGACAGACTTTGGAGATCTCCCATGGAGGGCCTCACCCTAGCTGTCAAGAGGAGGGGGATGGGATGGCGGTTTTTCAGGCTTGGTTGTGGGGGTTGGGGACTTGGTGGTGGTCAGGGGAGGAGGAGAGGTAGAGGAAGCTGGAATTGACATGAGAAGCAAGCTTGTTTTTAATTAAATAAAAAAACAAAGTTATGGCAATGAAAACTTTGGTAGGCTTTTTCTGTGTGAGTGAGGTAGGAAATATCCAATGGCTTTTATTAAACAAGGATAGATTGAGAAAGGCAGAAGCCAACTCAGTGACTTGTTAATCAAGTGCCAGGGCCCGAAGGATCAGAGGGTCCCACACTGGCACAGGCCACCGAGAGAGTGAGTCATCACTCAAAGGGAGGGGGCCAAGGGCTCAAAGTCAGTTATGGCCATAGTTACCTGGTTCCAAGACTTAACATGGCCAAAAGGTGACAAACCATGTTGGAGAGAGTTGTTCTAACTCGAGAAAATAGCCTAAGATGGGGAAGGTGGAGTGGCTCATGAATCGTGGTGCTTTCCATGGAAGAACCCAGCAATCCAGAGAAGTGAGGCTGTCATAGGTGTACTGGGTCCCAGCATCCTGGCACTCCTCAAATTGCGTGGGGGAGGGGAAGGAGGAGAATCCAGGAAAGCTTTCCTGGTCAGGAAAACTCCAAAGAAAGATGCCTTGTAACAGGGTTCAAGCAGAGGACTTTTGGGTTAGGGAAGGAATCATAAAAAGAGGAAAAGGAAGTGGAGAGACTTGGCCTCCTGGGACAGGAGCAGCAGGAGAGAGGAAAGCAGGGCAGAGAGAAGGGGGGGGGGACAGACAGACAGACAGAAAAAGACAGAAAGAGATGGAGGGAGGGAGGGAGGAAGGAAAGGCGGGAGGTTGGCAGGGAAGGAGAGAAAGAGAAGGATGGGAGGTGGCCAGGGCCCTTTTAAAAGGGAACATAGTGAATATGCACAGGTGGTGCTCTTAGTGACTTCAGCTGAGGGTGTATCCTTTCAGAACCCCAAGGACAGATCAGTACAGGTACCTGAATACTAACAGAAAATACTACAAAGCCAATTTTTAGGTATCTGTTGAAGGCAAACATGAGATCAAAGACCAGTGCAAAACTCGTTAATACACTATGTATGCCGCTATTGAATGCAATTCTATGCTAGCTCCTCTGTATTACCTACCTAGTTATGTTGCAGAGGTAGACATGTTCCATTTGGTCTGAAATGGGAGAGTTCTTCAATTTTATTTTGAAGAGACATCCATTTCACAATCCCTTATGGAACACAAAGATCCAATTGACTTTCTAACAATAACTGGATGTTTAACTTTAATTCAACGTGGCAACAATCAGAAATCCTAGCCCTGAGTGATTCCTTCAGAACTGGCAGGATGTTCAAAGCATACCTTTCTGTGATGGGAATGCAGGCAACATTACTTGATTATCACTTTAAGAGAATGTCACCATATGATCACCAAATTATGTGTTTTCCTATACATCAGAGGGTTCAAGGAAAAATGCAAGTAACATTAAATTGCAAGAAATGTGGATTTAGTAATTATCTATCAAGAATAAATCTGTACTGCTCAATGTAACAGGAAGGAACTGTGGGTTAAAACAGTAAGTGTGTCCTAGCTTTTTTGCTAACTTTCCATTTTGCTGTTTGTTTCTGTTATGCTTATATTCTCTGGGTTGAGTTTGAGGAGGTTGTTTCACTTTTTTATATTCATGAAGCACATCATCAATCAGAAACAAACTAAACACTGTCATTAATTTTGAAGTGTTTCTAAGGGAGTAATCATCGAATTTTAGAAAAAAGAGCATACCTGAGAATGCTTCACTAAGATACAGCTACAGAGTCCCTTTAAGCAGGGACTTAGATTTTCTGTGAAATTATAATAAGGTGGCTTTTTATTGCTCATAGGTTACACTTAAAGTAGCAAAGCAGTTGTGAATCTGTGTTTAGTACGTGGTCAAGTGTGTTAAAAATTTTATTAAAATATTTAATGAGCTATTCAAGATACATACCTGCTGTAAATTGCATATTGTACACTTCTCTTGATAAGCAAGTATCATTATGATCAGATTTGACCATTTGATTCAGTTAATAGTTTTCATTTGTCTCATTAAGTACATGAAATATTTTATACTGCTGAAAATATGGAAATAATTATTGAATTGTGTTATGATATAAATAAAATACATCACACTTCACGTTTTAAAAACATATTTTAGAACCACTAAGCATACTAGGAAGTTTCTACAAGGGAGGGAAGATTGCTTCTAAATGCTCAGAAAACTTATTTCCCAAGAGGGACGTTTGGTGGACAGCTGAACATCAAAGTCAGCAAATAAAAATGGCTTGTGAACATAGCAATTTGTTTTATATTTAAATTGCACTTATACTCAAGAGGTATGCTACAACATGACATGAAAACCTCAGTTGTCTTATTTTGATTGTCCACTGTTCAGTTTTACAAATCAAACGACTTTTTTTAAATGGTAATTGCCACACACTAGACTGGCCTATGGCTACAAATTGATTATGTCTATACTTTTAAAAGAGATTAAGCAGTTGGCTTGTAATTTTATAATTTTTAATATTCCTTTTTGCATATATGATTTCCAATATACTTTGAAAAAAATCTAAAACATATTTCTTCTTTCTAAACGACTGCATTTTAATGACACATTAATTGCACTCCCCTTTCTTAGGAGTCACATTAAAAATTTTTTACAACATAAAATTTAACTAATAAGGTCTGTCTTTGTGGCTCACCAACTTGAAACATTTCTTTCCCAGTAGAGAAGAGACAGTAAATTTTATCCTCAGAACAATATACTCCATGTGAGGCATGTTATACCCATGGACTGAATACTTAGGAGATGAGGGCAGGTGGCTGTGAAATTTTAAATCCTTGCCTACTACATGCCCTGTTAGTCATCAGTATGGCACCAATGAGACCTTATATCAACACAAAATGATACAGAAAACAAAAATAATACTATTTGGTGTCAATGAGGTAATAGTTGCTCATAATTCTAAAAAAAAGATTTTCTTGAAAATAAATATTCTTTGAAGGATGAGAAAAATGTAAACATCTGCCGGAATAAGAGCTTAAAATGAGGTGATGATACATGAAAGAAGCATTAACCAGGTCAGGAATATAGTTAAGGCTGTTGTGCCTTTTGCTTTAGGAAATGGTAAGAATCACCCGTCCCCTCACTTTGTTCTGTACTTGTCTGACAATCACTCAACAATATTCTGGACATTTTATTTTATGACACCATCTAGACTACAAAAGTTAAACTGTGATGGACATTCAGCACACTTATAATAAATTTACAATTATAATTTGAATTTTAAATGTGACAGTATAGATTAATACCTTTAATATTGCATGGATAAAACCTTCAACATATTTAAGGAAATTATAAATTAAAATCATAAACATACATATAAAGTAAAAGTCCATTGTGTATTATTGAGAGATGTACAATGCTATCTCACAGTGATTCACATTGAAAGTGAAGGTAACCAGAGGCAGCCAACATGCAAGTATTTTAAATTAAAAGCAGATAGCTTTAACAAGAATCTTGCTATGAGTTTTTGTTTTCATATGAATTGCTTTTTAATTTTTTTGATGGGCACTGTAAATCTATTCTTGAATAATTTGCACCATTATCTCTGGTAGTAAACCCATAAGGACTAATTCTCATGTTATTATCATAAAAACAATGCTGAACAATCAGTGTGTTTGTTCCGCAGATCTTCATCTCTAACTTTAGACCGTTACATAAGGCTGTGTTTCCTCATTAGTGAATATGATTTCAATCAAAGCAATATTATGTACAAGACTCTTGCTATTTCTATGCCTTCTATTTTCTATTTTAGACTTCTATTTAACAATGTAATTTTATATAAATTTTATAGTTTACATTAATTTCAAATATGTTTGTAAACAATACTGCAGTCTACATTATATGGATATTATATATTGCTATTATCAATCTGTTAATTTGGTATATTTGTATTTTAAGATAGTATCATAAAATACACAATTTCCAGACATATCCAGTGCATAAACATATCTAGAAGTAATTACTAACAAAACACCTAGGAATCTAATGGTAGAGACTCAACATCATAAAAATAATGGATATCAGTTAATTTCAGTCAATTAGAAGAAAAAATATGAGAGTTATCTCTCCTTCATGATATTGTGTCAGATATACAAGTTATGCAATACAGATATTTATATGATTATGCTCCTTTAATAATTAGGAAGTGGTTTCTATCAAGTAATAGTATACATCGAGGGATTTCTGACTTTGGTAGCAATACTGGTGACACTATGACAATTGAAAAATATTGATTAAAATGCATGTGGGTTTTACAAGAAATACTATCACATTTATTTAATTTTGATTTCACTTTGGATTTTTCAAGAAATAAAATATTTTATTGCCATATCAAGTATTCTCCATTATTTTCAACATTCACATGACAAAGTAATATTTGCATAATTTATAATGAAGTAGTAAATAATAGAAGAAAAATTATGTATCATAGATGTAAGAAAAATATACATATATCATATATATGAATGAGAGAAAGAGATATGAACATGAGGTACAGAGAAATTACTGAGGTAACTAGTCAAAAAATTTAATAAATTACCACACACACATACAAAAATGTGCACATGAGCTCAACAGATACTGCTCTCAGGGGTATTATAAAATATGTATGCTTATAAAAGTGAGCATAAATATCTACTTATTTATGCATCTTTATTCTTCACATACAGATTAAATCTCAAAGGGTTATGTTTAAATATAAAATACTGTGATATTTATTCCAATGATTGACTAAAGACAGCTGAAAAGCAGTTTCGATCATTATAAATTATGGGTGAGAAAACATAGCATTATTAACATATAATATTTGATAATATATTCCTTTTGGAAGGTAACTAGGTCTTTTAATATTTACATTTTTCAGTGTATAACATAAAAATTAGGTGCTAAATGGTCTTGGGAATAAATTGACTTGAATTTTAACTCAAACACTACTAGCTCTAGTGACTCCTGTATGCAAACAGTGGCAAATATAAGCTTAAATTCCAAAATATTAGTTTATATATACACTTACACACACATACAGGTTAAAACAAAGCAGATGCATTAGTTAAAATTTTAAAAAAAGTCATAAAGCACATTTAAGTAAATTACACATGTATAATGTAGTTATGCTAAAACGGCATGATATTTCAATGGTTTGAATATTTTATTTTCCACTTATGGTAAATGTATTATTATTGTAAGGGCCTAGAGTTTGTTTTCCAAATCTTACAAAGAGCACCATAATTGTCTTTTCTTACCAACCCTATACTTCACATTTAGTAGTGGATCACTCTGAAACTGTTTATTCATTACACGAGCATATTTCCTTGTAATATATCATCTTGTATTTGCCTTTGTTTCCTCCCTGGCCATATAGAAGAACTTCAATATTTGAACATAGAAAAAATACTTACACAAAAAATAAGTTAATAATGCCATTTTATATACTGTGTGAACATATATCTTCTTTCAAATTTTATGTGTTTTAGGTTAAATAAACATATTTCTGAAAAATAAGTTTATTAATGGACAGATTGAATAGCTGAAAATTTTAAATATGAATTTCCCTCATATTTGCATGATAATATTCTAACATTTAAATGATGAATCTGAATAAGTTACCATAGTACAATGTTTGTCAAGGACATTAAAATTGTTAGTATTTCTTAGTTTCGTTATTTATTAGATTATGTTTCAACAGATAAAAACAAAGGACACATTGGACTATTTTGTTAAAAATAGTGTGATATTGTACAGATTTTAATTTAAAATCGTTAGATATATGTCCTCCAAACTCTGATATTTTGTTTTCTGTACATATTGACATTTGTGTGGGCTATATATTGATCTTTTTCTTAAACTAGTGCCACACATATCCGCCAATATCAATAAATATTGTGTTTTTGTTTAGTATGTTTAGAGATCATTATGTTGTGTTAATACCAAAAAGTATAGGTTAAAAATATATAGTGTATGCCTTTTATCATAGTACTAAAGAATGTATACTCAATTTGTGCTAGAAACAATATCAACGGCCTTATATTTGTGTTTTGTGGCTACATAAACATGTATTGGATGAATAATATATTTTAAAACATGTGATAATCATTTTCAAGAATAAAGTAGGAAAAAGGCAAAATTCAGCAGGAAAAGTACATTATGAACATCCAAAGCCACAGAAAAATGACTGAGTGTGATAGCTAAGATTGTCCTGTTGACATGACCTAAAATAACAAAATAAATGATAATTTCTAAGCATGCCTGTGAAGAGGATTCTGGGTCAGTTGACTGAGTTGAAGTATTGACTCTGAGAGCATCTTTCTACGGGTTGCAGACCTGCTGGATAAGCAGATACTGAGTGGACGACTAGCATCCATTACTCTGTGCTTATGATTTCAGGTATAACATGAATTGATCTCTCTTGAACCTGCTGCCAAATCCTTCCCACTATGAACCCAAATAAAAATGTCCTTAATTTCTTTTGGCACAACAATGAAAAAAACCTGGCAGTGAGGCTGCAGCGATAATAAACCGGTAAAAACACTTTGCCATTTGCAAGGAGAACAATGATTTTGGAGCTTCAGGAGAGGAAAATATGGATATTCCAAGCAGAATCTAATACAAGTTATTATTTGGGTAATCTTTAAGACTAAAATATCAGAATTCACTCAGACAGTGGATACTAAGCACATAAAGGTTGAAAGTGGAAGCTGATTAGTTTTTGTCACATTGTTTTATTCCCTATATTTTAAATTATTTTTCAATTACTTCTAATGTCTTTCTCATTTGAATTTATTTGAACTGTAAAAGTAGTCATTGCTAAAATATTGGGGAAAAAAAGGTGTTCTTCTGCAGTTAGAGAAATAATAACATAATGCTCTTTGTTTGTAGTAACCTGAATGCATTACAGCAATGGCATGCTTTAAAAATAATATCAATGTATTATTTAACTAACATTTCCTTCAAAATACGTCTTTCACCACAGTATCAAATACTAGGGAAATAAATCACACTTAAAACCATGTCAGTCCGAGATATCATTGTTATGTTTTCATATTTTTTAGAACTCAGAGTGAAGACAAATTACACCACTGTTATAAATAATGCAGTATCCTGGCCTTTCTTCAGAGGAAATTATAGATTATGTTTTCTAAAATCAAGCAAGAAATAAGACAAAAGCAAATGAAGCAAAAAGTGAACAGAATAATAACATCAAATCTGTGGCTGCTGTCATTTCCATTTCACTTTTCGAATCCTCCCTTTTGGATCTGATGAGACCTTACATGCATCTCTAATCACAACAGTGAAAGCTAACAAGAAAGGGAAGTTCTTTGCACAGAAAAGACAAAGTGTACATCATTCTTCATAAGCGTGCAATTCTCACACATTTTAGGTGGTACTACCAAGCATCTTCAATTTTAGTTTAGGTTTGTTTCCAAGCTGATTTTGGAAATAGTTTGCCATTACCAAATTCTTTGAATATTTTAATCTTTCTTTATTTAAATTATAAACAAGCTTGCTTTACATTTCAATCCTAGCTCCCCCTCCCTCTCCTCCTCCCCTGAATTCCCATCAAACTCCCAGCCCCCCACCCAACCCCCACTGCTCTCCCCAGCATGAAAGAACATCCCTCAATGTGGGATGGACACCCAAATATCCATTTGTATGCCAGGGATAAATACTGATCTGCTACCCAAGGCCCCATAGATTGCCTAGCCTCTTCACTGACATCCACATTCAGAGAATATGGATCAGTTCCATGCTAGCCTCTCAGCTATCAGTCTGGGGTCCAAGATCTCCAAGATCTCTGCCTTGTTCAGGTCAGTGGTTTCTGTGGGTTTCTCCAGCCTGGTCTTGACCCCTTTGCTTATCACTCCTCACTCTCTGTCACTGGATTCCACAGCTTAACACTGAAATGAGTTTTTTTTTAACAATAATAAAATGTTCATTTTATATTAAGAAATGTCAGAGGTTTACACTCACATAATCATGCAAATAGAAAGGCATTTATTGGTTTGGTAATTTAATTGCAATAGAATTACAATAATACTTTGTAATGTGATATGGTTGGACTTATTATTCAATATATTTCCAGGTACCACTTACAAATAATTACCACTAAAATATATTTCAGCTCTAACTTATACGTACATTTTTTGTAGTAATTATTCCCATTATCTAGGACAAGTGACATCTTTCACTACAGTGCCTTAAGATCAAAAGTTATAGTCATCTGTAAAATAATCATTATTTTCATGATGTAATCAAGGATCAAAGTGCAATAGGAAAGTAAATTGAAAAAGAAAACTAAGTTTACAGGTAAAAATTCATTCAGAAAACTGTAAATATAAGATACATAGCTTGGGATGGGTAAAAGTTCATTTTATCCTGTCAGATTAATATATAATTCCTAGTATCAGCTCTGGTACTATGTTCAGTATTACTTTGTACATATCTGTCTGATTTTTCTTTTTCTTTTTTCCTCAATATATGTTTTTATTTAAATTAGAAGCATGCATGCTTCACATGTCAATCCCAGGTCCCTCTCCCAACCCTTATCCCTTGTCCCTCCACTAGCCCCAGCAAAACCCCCCCCACAATTCCCATATCATTCACCAGGAAGGCTGAGGCCCTCCTTGGGGGTATCTCCAGAGTCTGTAATTTCATCCAGGGCAGGACCTAGATCTTTCCCCATGTGTCTAGGGGAATGGGCTCCCAAACTTCATTCCTATGCCATGGTAAACACTGATCTACTACCCAAATCCCCAGAGATTTCTGAGGCCTCTTCACTGACATTACATTCATAGAGTCTGGATCTGTTTTCGCCTCTCAGACATCCGTCTGTGGTTCAAGAGCTCCCTGTTGTCCTGTTAGCTGTCTTTGTGGGTTTCACCAGCACGGTGTTGACCACTTTGCTAATCACTCTTCCATCTCTGTCACTGGGTTCCAGAAGTTCAGTTCAGTGTTTAGCTGTGGGTATCTGTCTCTGCTTCCATCAGTCACTGTATGAAGGTCCTAAGCAATTAAGGTAGTCATCAACTTTATCATCAGGGAGGGACTTTTAATGTAGTCTCTCTGCTATTGCCAGTTGGTGTTATCCTTGTAGATCTCTGGAAATCTCACTAGTGTGAGCTCTCTCCTCAAACCTATAATGACTCTATCTATTATGGTATCTCTCATCCTGCTCTCCTCTATTCTTAACTGGACTCAACCTTCCTGCTCCCCCATGCCTTCTTCTCCCCTCCTCTTTTCCCCACTCTCTTTTTCCTGATTCTGTTTCCCCTTCCCTGATGTTCCCAATATGCTCAAGAGATTTTGCCTCATTCCAGTTCTCTGGGGTATCATGCATCTCTCTTGGGAACCTTCCATTTTTCCAGATTCACTCACTGGGATTGTAGGCTGACACTTCCATGATTCATGTCTAAATTCCATATATGAGTGAGTACATGCCATGTTGATCTTTTTGTGACTGGGTTACCTCACTCAGGATGGTTTCTTCTAGTGCCATTCATTTGCCTGCAAATTTCAAGATCCCATTGTTGTTTTTTTCCCCGCTGAGTAGTACTCCACTGTGTAAATGTACCACATTTTCTCTCTCCACTCTTCAGTTGTGGGGCATCTAGGTTGCTTCCACGTTCTGGCTAATACAAATAATGCTGCTATGAACATAGTGGAACAGACATCCTTGTTGCGTGAATGGGCATCTTTTAGGTATATGCCTAAGAGTGGAATTGCTGAGTCTTGTGGTAGACTGAGTTACATTTTCCCAGGGAATCTCCATACTTATTTCCAAAGTGGCTGAAAAATCTATCAATACGTAAGTTCGAAAAAGACATACAAAAAGTACCATATTGCATTGAGGTAGAAGAGTTTAAATGGATTTACCCTATGTTGGGGGATTGTGTTTATCCCCAAAACCACAATTTTCCAATTGTAAAGCTTAGTGTGTTGGATATTTCCCATGAAAATATTGGTCATATCTGACCAAGAGAGCCTCAAAACAACATAAACACTGTGCTTGTTTGCCTGATAGAACTTGAAAATTTTTGTAGTACCAAACTCACATAATTCCATACATTATTTCATTTTCCGAGCTTCTCAGAGAAGTGTTCTATGGAGTGGATAGTGATTACCAAAAATCTCATAACTGGTCAAACTGCAGGAAATAAATGATTGTGCGGTGCTCGGTGACAAGTGTAACATCTCTTTCAGTCCACTTTCACAAGACACCAAGACAATTGAAAAAAATGTTTGGGAAGTCTCCAAGATGGAGAGATCAGGGAGAACTGAAATCAAACAAATCTGGACAACAGGATGGCTTTACTAAAAGCACTCCCAGCAACACAGATGCCCACTCAGTATCAAGCCAGCCAAACTCACAGAATGATGTGGAAAGGGGCTTATGAACCATGCACTCCCTAATATTCTTCTCTTGCAGAGGACCTCACTTTGCTTCCCTTTAGCCACATCAGGTATGTCACAACTGCTTTAACTCTAGTTCCTATGATACCCAAAACCTCTTACCTCTGGGGGAACATGAAAGCATGCACACATACTCTCACATAGTCACATATTACAAAATGAAAACATAAACCAATAATAAATCTAGGCAAGTAGCCTTGTAGACTAGCACAAACAGATGTGGTTTTGTTTCTGGGAACTTGAGTTTACAAATAAAAGCAATACAAGTAAACATAGAAATAAATTAATTTATAATTTTGAATAGGTTTTTCCAGTCTCTGTTATTTATAATGATATCAAAACCTGGGATGTTTATTTTTCTTTCAAAATAATGAAGGCTAATAATAAGCTCAATTGGTATTTTGAATTTGACGTTCCTAAAAGGTTTGTCATATATAGAGATATATGTAATATTGCAATAGTCACTGTTATCTTATGTATAATATAGAAATACACAATAAATATGAGAATAATTAGTAAGATCAAAAGTAGTATAGATAAACTGAACAGTGAGAAATAAAGACTATATAGAATTCACCCTTAACACAAATGCCTTCATTTTCATTTATTCATGGGCTTAGTTGAAGACAAGAAATCTGAATGGATGCTTCTGTAAATTCAAGCAATGAATCTGTTTAAAGCCGCTTAAAATTTATTTTTCTCTTCTCTACTTTTTTCATTATTTTTCAGCATTTTATTATAATCTATTCTTTCTTTTCCCTCTATTCTACTGTTATACAAAATATTTCACTATTATAGGAAATACAATTTTTATACACTACATTATGATCTATTTTCCCTTCCCCCAGCTCCTAGGAGGTCATCCATACCTACATTCCCATTTGCAACCCCTTAACACATCTAATCAACTAGAATTACATGTTAGTAGTGAAATGAGGTAACACACAATTAACGGAAGGAGAACTACCAAGCAGACAAATGATGCTTAGTACACGGGAGGATGTGCTGAAAGTGCAAACTGTCTAGCCAGGTTCCTAGGAATGTCAGGGAACGGGAAGTGGGGAACACAACTGTGATTTTAGGACATGCAAGGCTGATAGGCAGAAGGAGCTGCAGGCTTAATGACACACATGATGATCCAGTCCAGCCTCTGATGCAAAGCAACACCCTGTGTGAAAATACCAAAAGAAAGATAACTTAATGAAATAATAGGTATAGTGTTTGGGTTGATCAAACTGTATGTGAGGAATAACACAAAAATCTTGATCTTCAGAAATTTACATATTCAAATTTGAAATAGAAGAAGCAAATAACCATAATCATTCCATGTGCTTGAATGTTTTGTGAAAAGTGTGAAATTAGCTTGCTGTCATACAAAATTCTGAAACTGTGAATTAGAAAACAAACTAATATTGAGTCCATAAATTAATTCACATATTTCCAAATTAAAAAAAATTAACACAGAAAACTCTGTTATACTAAGACTTTATAAAAAGAAGCATGGGTAATGGATCTTAGAGAATCTACTACTGTAACATTCATAAACTAAAATAATGCCTAACCTCATTTTATAAGCTATGTTTATACTCATAGATAAGTGTATCTCTCATTTTTTTCATCAAAGTACCTTTCTTTACAACTATGTGTGTGTGTATATATATACATATATACATATATATCAGAATATGTATTCTGAAAGAGTCTGAACAAGGAGGGATATTGTTGAAAAGACACACCATAACACAAAAGTTTATAAAATTGCAGCGGAATGTCTTGAGAATATAAAGAGGAACCCATCTCTAATACAAAGCAAGTGAGAAAGAAGATGACAGTTTTATTTCTTGTCATTTGGGAAACAAAACAGTACTGTTTGTCAGTCTTCTGTTTTTATTACATTATGTAATAGGAGACAGTTTCTCTTGTGAGAATGAGAAAGAAAGTGATATTGCCAAGTTTCCCAGAAACTGAAATTGCTTTTGAAATCTATTGTTAGACAATGAGACAAACCAAATGGAAAAATGCTGCAGCATTTAAGGTCATTGTTCCATGCACATTTCTAGTCTGTGGTTATGAACTTATGATGAAACCCATTTGTGTAAACACTGCTCAATCTCCCCCGTAGTTGGGGAAGACCAATGATGCTATATATGTGAGCTCTAACTACAGGAGAATATTACAAGTTTTAATAGTGAACCTTAAGTGATAAGTTAACCTTGAATTAATTTCTTAACCTTAAGAAATACTTAGCATCAACTTTATGGGAAAGATGTGAAGAATAAGAATCTGACCATAAATTACAATAATAAGACAAAACTGGGGAGAATTTCGCCCATCCAAGGAAATAAGAATTGAGAGGATTTTCATGAAAAACGAAGAAATATGGTTGCCTTTTAGTACTGTGCTTGCATCTTGGTTTTGCTTTTGTTTCTATTTTACATTGAGAATTTATGCTCATTTACTTTGTTTTGTGTTTTTACTCACTGCGGAACTAAGCCTGATTAATACCCTGGCAGTATTTCAGAAATCAGAGTACTAATTCTCCACTTTTCATGTTGAATGAACTCCAAAGTAATGTACTGTCCTTAATGGTGAAGAAATAAAAAATCCTCCAGAAACTCTCTTTAAAAAGAAAATTTTAAATAAATTTAGTTTTAGTAATTGTCAGTTTTCAGAATTATCAAGTTTAAGGTAGTATGTATAATTTTGAAGGATGAACCAATAATAAAGGCAAGGTTCATTATGAAAATTGAACTTAAAATTCACTTACTTGTTTTCCTATTTTTCACATGTATGCACTTCTTTCAATGTTAGCTGTCAGATGACAATAAACAGTTATTGTAGACAATGCTGGTGATTTGCTACTTTAGGTAACCTGAGAAAAATGTCTTTTACTGATTTTTTAAAAATAATTTTTAGACTGCATCAAACTGGAAAGTATGTAACAGAATAGAGATCTCATGGTCTCTCAAGTAGGCTAATATCTAAAATATGTAATAAACTAAAAATCAATCAAACAAACAAAACTGGATACCAAGAGAAAAAGCCAAGCAGAGAATTTACAAAAGATGAAACAAAAATGTCTGACCATCACTCTAATGACAGGTTCAATGACCTTAGTCATCAGGGAAATGCAAATCAAAACTACAATGAAACTTCTTCATCTTGCTCCAATCAGAGTGACAAAATCAATAAAGGCAAAGATGGCCTCACAGTTTGGGGTAAGGGTAGCACTCATTCTTTGTTGGTAGAAGAATAAAGTGGTGAGAAGACTTACTGTTGAATCTCTCCAAGTTGTTCTGGGAGGACCAGCTTTCAGGAATCATCACAAAACTTGGGGTGGGCTTTTTGGTGATACCATTCCATTTCCTTGCCTGTGTTACTACAAGCAACACCAAGAAACTCCCTGGAACACAAAACTTGAATTAAGGAATAACTTCTTTGGTCTTCCTTAAGTATACTGTCTCAGGTGAATAACCATTTGTTCATGTCTCTCCAGGAACAATGACAAAACATGGGTCTCAGTAAATTGCCTAACCAGTTCATCAGCTCACACCTTTTCCAAGAATGCCTTAAATTTATGATCTCCCTGCCTTAGCATCATGGTTGTCCCTATTAAAGGTCTATACCATCATGATCAATTAGAAATAGAACCTTGATGCAGTTCCTTTAAATAAAAAGATGATGTTTTTTTTCCAGGAACTCCTAAAGAATCAGTGAGTTCTGTATTCTGTTACTTATTTTCAGGTTGAATACTTCATAAAGGTGATTTAAAATAAATATCAATACAAACAATTTTGTACTTTGACTTCCTAAAATAGCGAATCACACTACATTTTCCTACAATTACTATGTTTACTGTGATTTGACAACTCATATTGCAAGTATAGTTCAAACATGTGAAAAATAGCCAAAATAAATAAATACAATTTAAGTCAAATTATAACTAATCTTTCCCTTGGTAGTCCTTCATCTTTTCAAAATTATGTATATCCTCCTTCAAACCCTGATAATTTCTGAAATTAACAAATAATAAAACTTCAATTGAAAGTTTTCTTTTAAATAAAATGTTTGGAGTGGATTTCATATTACTTTACCATTAAGAAGAGTACTTTACTTTCTCCATCATTCTACATGAAAAGCAAAGAATTACCACTGTGTGTCTCTGAAATACTGCCAGTGTCTTAATAGGCTTAGTTCCACTGTGAGTGAAAAACACTAAACAAATATTTATTTACACAATCACACACACAAATTGCTTTAATTCTACTTGATATAATTAGTAAATGATTTCAGAAAAATTTACCTTAATTTTTAGTACCAGACCTAGAATACTGTTTTGTATAAAGTGAATTTTGTGTAGAGTATACTGGTTTATTTTTCTATAATTATTCATTCTAAGTGCATATTTTTGATACTGTTTTCTCAAGCAAAATCAACAGAAACTAGCATTTTGGGTAGCTGATATTCAAAGACAGATGTTATATTTTTTATCATTTTTTATTTTAATTTTAAATAGCTTGTTTTACATGTCAATCCCAGTTCCCTCTCCCTCCCGCACTCCCCTTCCCCCTCCCTCCCACCCTATTACCAAATCCTTCCACATAGGGGATATCTAGAGTCTGTCATTTTACTCTTGGTAGGGTCAAGGCACTCCCCTAAGAGTCCAGGCTGAGAGAGCATCTCTCTTTGTGCTATAGGCACATGAAGACAGTTTGTATACCAGGGATAGACACTGATCCACAGCTCAGGGCCCCATAGGTTGCCCAGGCCTTCTCACTGACACTCACATTTGGGGGGTCCAGATCAGTCCCATGCTGGCCTCCCCACTGTCGGTCTGGGGTCCAAGAGCACTCCCCTGTTCAGATCAGCTGTCTCTGCTGGTTTTGCCAGCCCATTCTTTGCCAATTTGCTCATCACTCATCTCTCTCTGTCACTGGGTTCCTTGGGTTCAGTTCAGTGCTTAGTTGTGTGTTTGCCTCTGCTTCCATCAGTCACAGGATGAAGGCTCCCGGATGGTTATAGACATCAAGTTCATTATCAGGAATGGGCATTCGAGGTGGTCCCTCCACTATTGCTTAGCTTGCCAATATATGTTATACCTTTAGATCACTTGAGGTCACTCTGGTGCCTGATCTGTCTTCGATCCTATGATTCCCTCTTCCCCCTATTCTACCCCCACCCCCTCAACTTCCTGTTCCCCCATGACCAACTCCCTTCCTCTTTACCCCTCTATTCTTCCCAGGTCCCACTCCCCCGACCCCTCGCCGTGTTCCCCATCCATTCAGAGGATCTTGTCTCCATCCTCTTCTCTTGGGTACTATGCATATATGCATATCTTTTAGGTTCTTTCCTGTTTCCCAGACTCTCTATCTGTGGAAGTGCAGACTGGCACTATCCTGATCCATATCTAAAATCCATATATGAGTGAGTACATACCATGTTTGTCTTTTTGCGACTGGGTTACCTCACTCAGGATGGTTTCTTCCAGTGCTATCCATTTCCCTGCGAATTTCAAGATTCCATTGTTTTTTTCTGCTGAGTAATACTCCATTGTGTAAATGTACCACATTTTCTCTATCCACTCTTCAGTTGAGGAGCATCTAGGTTGCTTCCAGGTTCTGGCTATTACAAACAATGCTGCTATGAACATAGTGGAGCAGATGCCCTTGTTGTATGAACTTGCCTCATTTGGATATATGCCTAAGAGTGGAATTGCTGGGTCTAGTGGTAGATTAATTCCCATTTTCCTGAGGAATCTCCATACTGATTTCCAAAGAGGCTGTATGAGTCGGCATTCCCACCAGCAGTGGAGGAGTGTTCCTCTCTCTCCACATCCTCTCCAGCATAAATTGTCTTCGGTGTTTTTGATTCTAGCCATTCTGACAGGAGTAAGATGGTATCTCAGAGTTGTTTTGATTTGCATTTCCCTGATGGCTAAGGATGTTGAGCACTTTCTTAAGTGTCTCTTGGCCATTTTAGCCTCCTCTACTGAGAATTCTCTATTTAGCTCTGTACCCCACCTTTCAAGTGGATCCTTTGGTGTTTTGGAGACTTGTTTCTTGAGTTCTTTGTAAATTTTGGAGATTAGCCCTCTGTCAGATGTAGGGTTAGTGAATATCTTTTCCCATTCTGTGGCCTGCCTTTTTGTCTTTTTGACTGTGTCCTTTGCCTTACAGAAGCTTTTTAGTTTCAGAAGGTCCCATTTGTTAATTGTCGATCTCAGTGTCTGTGCCACTGGTGTTATGTTTAGGAAGTGGTCTCCTGTACTAACTCGTTGAAGAGTATCTCCCACTTTTTCTTCTAAAAGTTTCAGTGTGGCTGGATGTATGTTGAGATCTTTGATCCATTTGAACTTAAGTTTTGTACAAGGCGATAAACATGGATCTATCTGCAGTCTTCTGCATACCAGTACCCAGTTATGCCAGCACCATTTGTTGAAGATGCTTTCTTTTTTCCACTGTACAGTTTTAGCTTCTTTGTTAAAAATCAGGTGTTCATAGGTGTGTGGGTTAAAATTAGGGCTTTCGATTCGGTTCCATTGGTCTATCTGCCTATTTTTGTGCCAATACCAAGCTGTTTTCAGGACTATAGCTCTATAATAGAGCTTGAAGTCAGGTATGGTGATGCCTCCTGAAGTTCCTTTATTGTATAGGGATGTTTTGGCTATCCTGGGCCTTTTGTTTTTCCATATAAAGTTGATTAATGTTCTTTCCAGGTCCTTGAAGAATTGTGATGGAATTTTGATAGGGATTGCATTGAATCTATAGACTGCTTTTGGCAAGATTGCCATTTTTATTATGTTGATCCTACTAATCCAAGAGCATGGGAGATCTTTCCATTTTCTGATATCTTCTTTGATTTCTTTCTTCAAAGACACAAAGTTCTTGATGTGCAGGTCTTTCACTTCCTTGGTTAACATTATCCCCAGATATTTGATGCTGTTTTTGGCTATTGTAAAAGATGATGTTTCTCTGATTTCTTTCTCAGTCACTTCATCATCTGTATATACTAGGGCCACTGATTTTTTTGAGTTTACCTTGTATCCTGCCACATTGCTGAAGGTGTTTATCAGCTCTAGGAGTAACCTTGCGGAGTTTTTTTGGATCACTTATGTAAACTATCATATCATCTGCAAATAATGAAAGTTTGACTTCTTCTTTTCCTATTTGTATCCCCTTTATCTCCTTTTGTTGTCTTATTGCTGTAGCTAGAACTTCAAGTACAATATTGAAGAGATATGGAGAGAGTGGACAGCCTTGTCTTGTTCCTGATTTTAGAGGAATTGCTTTGAGTTTCTCTCCATTTAGTTTGATGTTAGCTGTTGGTTTACTGTATATTGCTTTTATTATATTCAGGTACGTTCCTGTTATCCCTGATCCCTCTAGGACCTTTATCATGAAGGGGTGCTGGATTTTGTCAAAGGCTTTTTCAGCATCTAGTGAGATGATCATGTGGTTTTTCTTTCACAGATTGTTAATATGGTGGATTACATTGATAGATTTTCTAATGTTGAACCATCCCTGCATTCCTGGAATGAAGCCTACTTGATCATGGTGGATGATTTTTCTGATGTGTTCTTGAATCCGGTTTGCAAGTATTTTATTGAGTATTTTTGCATTAATATTCATGAGGGAAATTGGTCTATAGTTCTCTTTCTTAGTTGTGTCTTTGTGTGGCTTGGGTATCAAGGTAATTGTAGCCTCGTAGAAAGAGTTTTGCAGTGAGCCTCTGGCTTCTATTGTGTGGAATACTTTGACGAGTATTCGAATGAGCTCTTCTTTGAATTTCTGGTAGAATTCTGCACTGAAGCCATCTGGGCCTGGGCTTTTTTTGTTTGGGAGACTTTTGATGACTGCTTCTATTCCATTAGGAGTTATAGGTCTGTTTAGATTATTTATCTGTTCTTGATTTAGTTTTGGCAAGTGATATCTATCCAGGAAATTGTCCATTTCCTTTAAATTTTCAAATTTTGTGGAGTACAGATTTTCAAAGTATGCCCTGATGATTCTCTTGATTTCCTCAGAGTCCGTTGTTATGTCCCCTTTTTCATCCCTGATTTTGTTAATTAGCATGTTCTCTCTCTGTCTTTTGGTTAGTTTGGACAGAGGTTTGTCTATTTTGTTGATTTTCTCAAAGAACCAACTCTTTGTTTCATTGATTCTTCTCAGTGTTTTCCTGGTTTCTACTTGATTGATTTCAGCCCTCAATTTGATTATTTCCTGGCGTCTGCTCCTCCTGGGGAGTTTGCTTCTTTTGTTCTAGAACATTCAGCTGTGCTATTAATTCTCTTGTATGACTGTTCTCCAGTTTTTTCATGTGGGCACTTAGTGCTATAAACTTTCCTCTCAGCACTGCTTTCAAAGTGTCCCATAAGTTTGTGTATGTTGTGTCTTCATTCTCATTGAAATCGAGGAAGTCTTTAATTTCTTTTTTTATTTGTTCCTTTACCCAGGGATGGTGCAATTGTGCATTGTTCAATCTCCATGAGTTTGTAGGGTTTCTGCGATTTGTGTTATTGTTGAATTCTAATGTTAATGCATGGTGGTCTGATAAGATGCAGGGGGTTATTCCAATTTTTTTGTATCTGTGGAGATTTGCTATGTTTCCTATTATGTGGTCAATTTTAGAGAAGGTTCCATGTGGTGCCGAGAAGAAGGTATATCCCTTTGTATTTGGATGGAATGTTCTATAGATGTCTGTTAAACCCAGTTGGGTCATAACTTCTATTAATTCTTTTGTTTCTTTGTTAAGTTTCTGTCTGGAGGTCCTGTCTAGCGGTGAGAGCGGAGTGTTGAAGTCTCCTACTATTAGTGTGTGAGATTTTATGTGCATTTTGAGCTTTAGTAATGTTTCTTTCACGAATGTAGGTGCCTTTGTATTTGGGGCGTAGATGTTTAAAATCGAGACTTCATCTTGATGTATTTTTCCTTTGATGTATATGAAGTGCCCTTCTTCATCTCTTTTGATTGATTTTAATTTGAAGTCTAATTTGTTAGATATTAGGATTGCTACGCCCGCTATATTTTGCTGAGGGTGTTAAAATATACCTTCTCATTTATTTTCAGAGATATTAATATTTTAAGTATATATACCACAATACTCTGATTCATAATTTGCTCCCAATTTGACACGTTAATACTGTGGAAAAAGCAGGACACTGGTGGTGCATGCCTTTAATCTCAGCACTCGGGAAGCAGAGGCAGGAGAATCTCTGTGAGTTCAAGGCCAGCCTGGTCTACAGAGCAAGTTCCAGGACAGCCTCCAAAACAATACAGAGAAACCCTGTCTCGAAAAACAGAAAAAAATACTAGGGAAATACGTTATATTTGGCTTAAAAGATTTATGCCACAGAAAACAGGTAATATAGTACATAGGAATAATACTAAGATTAGAAAATTTCAAATGGGGAGAAGAGAGGAGATTGGGGGAAAAGGAAAGTTCACCAAAATGACAGATTACCTGACAATCTTATTGAAAATGAAAGACAAACATGGCTTTTAAGGTGGATACTCCACAAGGCTAGAAAATATTTGTCCTACAAATAATTGTCACTAAACAAAAACTCTTGCAACATGTGTGGAATATCTCTGTAGAAGTTGTTGGTCAAAGAGATGCCAGTAGCTTCCAAAACAATGCAAACTCTTCTCATTCATGTTGGTTGCCCAACAGCACTAGGGGGCTAAGTCTCTGTTTCTGATTTCAAGACACACCCTGGGTGAAATAAATAAAAATACAAAAGCGTAAACCTGCAAGTAGCTGGAAGCTGCTTTTCTTCTGGCTGGGCTTCTCATTGTCAGATGGTACCATGCAGGTAGCTGGGGTTATAAGGATGCCAACTATCTTATGCAAATGTGAACACTATTAGCAACAATATCACCCTGGTAGACAAAATGACATCTGGAATTACTATTATTCAAGGAGAAAAAGAGATACTTTTTACTTTCATGTGTCTTTTCCTTGTCATTGTATGTTCCATGTCCCAACTGCCTGATTATAAATGCTTCGCCAAAAGCACAGCCTTGTCAATAGGTAGGTTTTAAATTTTAGGTTAACCTGTGTGTCTTATTTGTGCTCTTCCATGAGGCAGTGCCTTTATAAGCATGGAATGTTTATCTCTTGCTCCCTCTAGAGCTGGAGATACCTCTGACTCTGCCCTTCCACATCCTGTCATTCTCAATATGGCTTTTGTACCTAACTGTACCCTTTTCAGCAATTGTTCAGTCAGCTTGTGCATTAAACCAATCACAATGCCATGTTTTCACACTGTGTAAGGGAATATTCCACAGCATTTTCTGGGAAACATGAAAAAATGTGTATTCACCATAGAGAAGGAATGTTATGCTTACAAGAAAAACATTACTACAAATTGTATTTTGGTCAAAGTCACTGGAAAGCTCATACCAACATTCCTGACAACTAACAAAACTCATATCCCTAGACTTTCTGATGCCAATTTCAGACAACATCTTACCCATACCCCATGAAAATACTACTCCATGTTTAAGCTTGGAAAAGGGCATTGTGTACCTTGTAACTTTGTAGTTGTACTAAAATTATTACATTAATATGCTGACAATTGTACTTTGTGAAATATCAAAAATTGAATTATCTACCAAGATTTTGTCAATGCCACAATGCTTTACAAAACTAATGACTCAAAAATAATTTTATAGAAAAGTATTAACTTACTATTTTTTTAAAATTTGGAACTATGTCTTCATTTAACAAGGCTTATTGTAACCTGCGTTTTCATTTAAAATTTGACTTCCTCACAGAATTTGCTATTTGAAGTAAATTGGCATAGTAATAAACACAAAGTAGCTCATAAAAACATTTTTGCTACTACATCTTTAAATTTCTGTTGTGGTACACATTGCATTATCCACTTAAAGAAAGCACAGGAATAATGAATTTTAATGAATCTAAGAGTGTTGGTGTTGATAGCTTTGAAAATGTCAAGTTGTTTTGATGTAATAACTTTCTCACTAATATTTTGCAGTTCTTATACTTCTGTAGAGATTAGTCAAATCACAGATGCTTTGAAAGTTAAGAGTAATTAATTAATTAAGGCAAAGAGATGCATTTCTTCAGTGTGTTTATTTAAAGCCATTTTATATCTAAACTTTATTTCAATAACTTTAGTTACTAGTGATATGCAAATACACACATATATGATACACACATTTAAAATTATTTGTCCTATTATTTATCTATTTTTGACTTGTGACTTCAATCTCTTGTCACTTAGACTGGCTATGTGATTGTATCAGGATAAATCATAACATTTAAACTTCATGGAAGCAAAGGATGGAGAAACAGATCCTTGCCTATGAAATAGAGGTGGGAAGAGAGACAGATGAGTGAGATAGAGATAGAGATAGAGATAAAGAGACCGAAAAGCAGATAGAGAACATAGAGTAACACGCTTAATGGTTGTAAGAATGCAAAGCTATAATCCATAATCCATAAATGCCTGTAGGTCCATAGCTAACAGACTACACATCCAATAATCTTTCACTTTAAGGAGGAGCTTTAGCTCATGAATGTTACTGGTGGGGAATATCCTGTTCGCAACTTCCTTCCCTGCTTCCTGGTTGGGAATCCAAGAGCCTGTCACAGGCTTGTGATGTGAAACATTTCCAATGATCAAAAAGGTGAGTTAGAATGATCCCACTTCTCTCAACTGGGCCCTAAATTCCTCATTCCTCTCTTCAGATTTCTTCCCACATGATCTGTCTCTAGAATTAGGGCTTGAATTCTCCTCAGAATTTCCACCATGATTTTGAATATCTGTCTGACTATCTATCTATCTATCTATCTATCTATCTATCTATCTATCTCTGATATAGCTATCAATCATCTATCTATTGCCTATCATTATTATCATTTATTTAACTCTTTTGTTCTCAAGAAACTGAAAATCCAAGTATAAATCAAAAAGACCTCTACTATACACAAGATACATGATCTCAGTCTTGTACCCAATGACCCAATGATACTTCATCTGTTCCTCTTTCTAATGATTTCCTTACCTCCTAAAGCCCATTATTTCATTAATTAATAACCAAAACTTTCATCAATGAGTTGCTTAATTGAGGATGATTAAGTCTTCATACTGCAATAATCGCTGCAAATAAGACACTTTCTACCAAAACATTGATAACTAATCCTTTGTCAAATAGCATTTTGTATCTTGTATTCACACTGTGTCATCCTATCTCTGGCTCTTAAGGGCTTTTGCCCATCACTTAACTGAAATTTTATTTAGACCTTTTCCAATAGTTCCCAAACTTTTATTAGCTCTGGTATCACGCAAAAATGCAAAGTGATAGATTCAGGACAAAAAATTTAATTGTGTATCTCTGTAAGTACAAGACTAAATGCAAAAATAAAACCAACTGACATATTGAAATGTTAAATTATATGATAGAAACTGTGTATTTTTCCAAAGAGGAGAAATGATGGCAGAGAAAGGAGGAATGTGACCATCACAAAATATAATGCTTTTGTGATGCACATTGAATTCTATTCATTACATAACTAGTCTCCAAAGCACATGGGGCCATTGTGTTTGCTTTCAGTAGAATGGTCAGCCACACTCCACCCAGCTGCAGATCACATGGTCTTTTTGCTTCTCTGACTTTCTTGACTACCTGAGGATTTGCTCATCTGCCTATACTCTTCATCAATAAGTTGTTCATGCCTTGCTGAATCTACGGTTTCACATAATTGTCTTCGTATGTAACACTCAGGGGCTATTGTCAGTGATATCATCCACTAAGCCATATACCGAATAACCTCTAAGATTTCATTTGAATCCCATTGAAAGATTCAGTGTCACACAACTTTTATCTCTGGCGAATAATATTTTGCAGATGACTTCAGATCTATTACATATCTCCTTTTGGGCTGGAGAGATGGCTCAGCCATTAAAGGCTAGGTTCACAATCAAAAATGTAAAACATATTGTTACTGTGTGTGGAAGATCAGCAGTAGGAATTTAGTTATTCATTTTTCTGAATGAGTAAGAGGGTAGTATGAAAGATACAGTAATAGAAGGAGTCATTATAGGTTTGAGGAGAGATCTGGCACTAGTGAGATTTCCAGAGATCTACAAGGATGACACTAAGCAATAGTGGAGAGGCTACCTTAAATGCCCCTCCCTGATAATGAGTTTGACGACTACCTTATGTGCCATCCTAGAATCTTCATCCAGTGACTCATGGAAGCAGAAGTACACACCCACAGCTAAACACTGAACTGAACTCCTGGAACCCAGTGGTAAAGAGGGAGGACTGATGAGCAAAGGGGTCAAGACTGGCCTGGAGAAACCCACAAAGACAGCTGACCTGAACAAGGGGTAGATCTTGGACCCCAGACTGATGGCTGAGAGGCCAGCATGGGACTAATCCAGACCCCCTGAATGTGGGTGTCAGTGAGGAGGCCTAGGCAATCTATGGGGCCCTGAGTGGTAGATCAGTATTTATCCCTGGCATACAAATTGACTTTGAGTGCCCATTCTACAATGATGGATGCTCTCTCAGCCTGGACTCTTGGGGGACGGTCTAGGCCCTGCCCTGAAGGAAATACCAGTCTCTAGAGATCCCCCATGGAGAGCCAAACCCCCTTGGGGGTCAGAGTAGGACTTGGGTGGGAGCCTGGTGGGGCTCCAGGCAGGCAGGCGAGGAGAGGAGGAGAGGAGGTATAGGGAGTTGGTATTGACATGTGAAGAAAGCTTGTTTCAAATTTAAATAAAAAAAAAGTTTAAAAAGATGTGGATACTATGGAGACTATATATTTGCCAGGATATCTCATGAATGATCTTAATTACCATGTGAAATCCAATGACCACAGCCTTCACTCTTCAAACATCTATCAGTTTTCTGACATTACTATTGTTTTGATCAAAATTTCCCATAAAGTTCCAATTGCCTTCTTATGCATCTCTAGTGTGTATCTCCTGTCTTTTTAAAATATCTCCTTAAAAAAATAAAGTAGAGCCTTCTGAACCTTGTGATCAAGTATAGTTACAAAATTATCTGCATATTTTGGCACTAGGTTTGTTTTAGATGTTCTTTGCTTTGGCAAAATAAATGAAGATAATCACAGAAAGAGACATTGTTTATTTTTATCTCCATGTGAAGTTGCCATCCAGAACATTTGGTCATATTGTTTCGGGAATCAGGTGACATACCACCTCACTATGAATCACATGAAAAACACAATCAGTTAGCTTACAATGGACAATAAGGTGACTAGGTTTCTAACAGTAAAATTTCTACACTGTGCTAATAGCCTACAGAATTAGGAATTCATCAACATTTTAGCTTGTTCATGAGATGAATCACTATCTAATGAACTCCCAGTCATCACACCCATGAACATGGGGTTCAAACTTTCAGGGTACAAACTTTGTGGAAATTTCTCACCCTGTTCATAATACCACAGAATGAAGCTTAATGTCCAAGATAATTTCTCAATAAAACCATATAAAGTACGTGCAAGAAGAGAATGTATTACAATATTATCATGATATATAGATGAATTTCATTTTATCCTTGAATAAAGTATATGCTTATGAGAGCATTTCAGTTTACAACATAAATCATGAAATCAGTATTTGCTAAATAAAAACACATAATAGTTAAAATACGTATTCAAAAGACTACTGACATAGGAAGATTGGTCTGGCATAATCTTCAGATCAGTGAAAAGCATGTTGCGTACATGAAAACTGTGTGTCTGTGTTTGTGTGTGTAAATGAGTGTCACAGTTGTTGTTTATCAGAAGTAAAAGTTTGTGTTATGCATTTCTCAATGTAGCTTCTTACTTAATGGTTTTACATGTTAACAGATGACTAATCTGGAAGAAGTTGGAAGCTTAAAACCTGTGGATTCAAAACTCAGGTGCATTTGACCACTCTGAGACAGACGTGAAAGTACATTTATTCATTGTGAGAATAGAAGCTGGGTACACTAGGTCACTTAGAGCTGATGACTGAGAATATTTGATCAAGACATGAAATACACAACTTCTGTCACTAATTTACTATTCAGTATATTCAAGAGAAACCTGACTTAATAAACAAAATAAAACAAATAAACAAGCAGGTTAAAATATGACAGAAGTATACATTTACTGTTATTTGGAAGAAGTCTATAGTTACATGTTTATATTTCAATGAAATGACCTAGCTATCCATGTGAACTCACCACAATCAATAAGTTATTAGTGTGATCAATCTGCTGTAAGCTAATTTCTAGATTGTCTATCTCTTTCAATTTTGAATTGTTCATATGTAAGAAGACTTGATACTTCTCAACATATTATTTGGTTAGCATTTTTTGTCAAACAAAAACTGTTGTCATTTCTATTCCCTAACCCCTTTCTTCTTTTTTTGCCTTCATACTTTCTGCAATGTTCTTTCAAGTTTGCTGGCACATGTAAATATTTTCCCTAACCTTAGTAATTTCTCAACATCTTTTAGTCTCCTAATCAGTTTCAAATTGTATACCCACTCTCACAACCCTCTTATATTCATATATACCAACATTAGAAGTTAGGATCCATTTAGGAGAGAGAACACATATTTCTTTATCTTTCTGAGGGTTGGTCAAACATTAACACTTCATTTCTATGAATGATGTATTCAATGATTGATGTCAAACATGTGTTCCTACATGAATTTAAATATATGATGTATATGCAGATGCCTACAGAGCCTAGAATAGACATGAGAAACCCTGCAATTGGAGTTCAGGACATTGAGAGTCACCACATACTAATTCTGGGGATAAAATCTTTGCTTTTACAAAAGGAGTAAACACATTTAAACACAAAGCTATCTCTAATAATACAAATAATAAAGATTCAGAGACAGATATTGTTATTCAAACTGAAGAACAGAAATTCATGCAGCCAGCCACTAGAGTTCTCACCTCTGACAGTTCTCAGACCAAGGTGCAGTACACTGAATGTCAGATTTGCATTTCCAGGCTGCACTGCTCTCCACCAAGCCTCAGAATCCTAGACTGGTATGCTTGCTTCAACGTGTCTGGAGGCTAATTGCCCATATGACCCTTTGCTTCATCCTTGTATACCTCACTAGTGCAGGGATTAAAGGCATGAGCTCTGTTAATCTTTTAGACTGACTCATTCTTTTATAGCCCTGTGTGGTTCTGAACTCGAAGAAATCCATCTGTCTCTGTCTCCTGTGTCCTGAAATTAAAGATGTGAGCCACCACTACCTGGCTCTGTGGCTGTAGCTAATTTTGCATTTTGATCTCCAGTGGCTTTATTAGATCATAACAGTATATACCACAATCTCTCCAGCACCACATCACTCAATGCACACTTTCCAGTTCCACATATTTTTCTTACTAATGTAGTAATGACATTTTTCTTAGCTTCCAAGGAAATTCATTTTTTGTATTTTTCTGCATTCATTATCCATTTTTCTGCTGACTGATATTATTGAAAATTATTTTCCTATTTCTGTGGTACACACTCTGACAAAGCAACTTAAGTTTCAAAGGGGTTTATTTTACCTCACACTCAATGTCCAGTCCATGTTGAGGATGTCAGTGCAATCAGCACATGAAGTAGCTGGTCACAATGCAATTGTGATTGGGAAATGCTGAGAGATAAATACACGAAAGCTTTTCAAGTCAGTTCTTCACTTATACAGCTCAGCTCCTGGTTGGTGAATGGTGCCACTCACCATGTGTGAAGTAGTCTTTCCTCCTTGCTTTACATATCCAGGGTAAAACCACCAGGTTATTCCCAGTGGATCCTCCAGGACATTTTCTGAGTCTATATCATGTCAGTTTGACTAGGAATGTAAATCATCATTGATATATGGCCTGGTAACCAAATGGTAAATAGTTAAAGGGGGCTTTATGCAGAAAAACATATGATCAAATATATTTCACAGCTAACATTAATAAAGAAAACCTCCTTTGTTTCTGAAAATTGTTAAACTTACAGTAAGAAAGTAAAAGTGACACTATTAAGTGCTGTTTAAAACATGGATGACAAGAACCCCTCCCAAGCTGCTGATGAGGGTGTTGCAAGCTGTAAACATATGAGAAACATTGCCTAATTTTTCCATGAAATTCTTAAGAGGCTTTTGAAAAGCAGTTTTCAATTTACCCATGCATATTTTGTATTGGACTGTCTATTTCCAAATATTTCATTGTGTGTTTAATTGATGCTACCAACCCTAATGATCTTTAATATACTCAATAAAGATTTTGTCTTCAGTGAAAGCTTACAAAGAAATTTATATAACCATTCTTTCTTCTTTAGAATATCAGGGTTCAAGAATATGTCTCATAATTTTGGTTGTAAGCCTAGCCTTTAACAGCTGAGTCATCTCTTTAGACAAACATAGGACCAAACTGGGCCCCCTGACCATGGGTGTCACCTATGAGCACGGGGCAGTCTCTGGGGCCTCTGGCAATGGAACCAGGATGTATCCCTAGTGCATGAATGGACTTGAGGATCCCATTTCCCATGGAGGGATACTCTCTTAGCCCAGATACACAGGGGAGGGCCTAGGCAGACTTGACAGATTTGATGATTCCCTCATGGAAGGCCTCACCCTCCCTGGGGAGTAGATGGAGGATGGGATTGGGGGGTTCGTGGGGGGTATGGGAGGATGAGAAGGAGAGGGAACTGGGATTGATATATAAAATAGGACTGTTTCTAATTTAAATAAAATTTATATCAAAAAGAAAGTTTCTTGTATTTGTTTTTATGTACAAAATGACTCATAATGTGCATGTATATGTATGTTTGCATATAAATTTTTACAATGTACTTCCATATAATCCTATGAAAACATATATATATAATAATCATGTACATGTATAGTAACATGTGTGTGAATATAGTTGAAAAAAAGGGAAGGGTGTTTGTTACTCATATGTTTCCCTATGTCTATGTGAACATAAATATTCTAGAAATATAATAAAAGCATAATTTTGCTAGACAGTTATCCTCTGCTATGACTCCAGATTCTAAGCCTACTTGAAGAAAGTAATTTCTTATGGATAATTTACATGTCTACAAGACTCATCTGGAGACACGATGTAGGCCACCAGAGGAATAAGAGGTTTGGATCTTTTTCTCCTGTAAGAGAAATATTTAGATTAACAATCTTGGGTTAAATACTTAAGTCAGAGCTAGCCAGTAAGAACCAAGCAAATGGCCAACAACTTCATAATTATTATGGTGTCCTGTGTGTTACTTAGGGGCTCAGGCAGCTCAACAGGAACCAGTCAGCAGGCAGGAAGACTAAACATTACGGAATGTTGGCAGAAGTGGAATATGAATTTGAATGGTGGCAGAAGTGGGATATGAATTTCCATGTAAAATGACAGAACTGTAAAAGGGATTTTAGAAACAAAAGAACAAGGAGAAGCATGGCTTCTTCGTAGCAGCATTTTTTTTCCAGGTGGGCTCCATTTTGCTAGAGACAAGCAGAGACTCATGTGGCTCGCTTAAGGAAGTCTTCCTGACTCAGCTTAAGCAGAAAAAACTGCAAAGCTCTTTTAAGAGGCCCTGCTAACAAGTGAATGGTGTGTACAGGCAGCTGGAAGTGGCAGTGACCACATTTGCAAGCTGGCAACACTTGCTTGATGTTGGCATAGACAAGGTTTTGAGCACGGGTCCAAGGAAGCTGGTGGCAAAATTACATCTACCATGTTGGAAAGCCAGTGTCTGTTTCTGCTTTAATTTTAGCAATGTTCTTTAGCCTGCATAAGACACTTGGACAGATAAACATAAAGTTTTACAGTAAAGTCAGATTCAGATGAAGTAAAACCTCGAAAAGGTTTATATTGTGTTTAAAAATATAGGTAGACTTAGGAGAGAAAAAGAAACAAGATACTGGAAAAAATAAAGAGAGTAGTTAGGTGTGGTGGCCCACACTTTAATCCCAGCTCTCCAGAGGCAGAGGCAAGCAGATCTCTATGATTTCAAGGTCAGCCTGCTGTACAAAGGGACCTCAAGGGCAGCCAAAGTACACAGAGAAATCCTGTCTCAAAAAAGTAAAAAGTAAAATTAAAAGATATGGAGTAATATAAAAACCGTGTAAAGTTATAAAATACATAAAGAGTCTGGATACTGTATGCAGTTATGTTTCTCAATTGTTCAGTTGCTAAGGAAGGAACAACTGCTGAAATATACTTGATTATAAATGCTTCTAAATTAACCTAACTTATGTATTTTAAATATGCTTTGACTTCTAAATCTAAACATAAGGACAGGTTACTTGGGAAAACAGGATTTTATTTATTTTTCCACAGAAAATGGAAACCTGTGGATTCCTTCCAGGCTTCTGTGGTTTGATGAACCAAGACCTCTGGAAGCAGTGTCCCAGGTGATCCAACATCTAAAACAGCTGAGACAATGTGGCCTTATGGACTATAAAAGCAACAACTTAGCCAGGTTTCTGAGTTTTGTTATGATCCGCATGGTATGGACAGTGCCCCCATCCAGCAGGAAGCAGTTTGAAATGAACAGCACCCAAATCCCAAATATTGTTTAAATGTTTGTTTTCATTTATACAGGGATGTTTATAAATGGTAATGATCACAGTCAATCTCTTTCTAAAGGGTAAAAAAGGGAATATAATACAAAAATCAATACTTTGTCTTGGAATGGATTTTCATTTATTGATACAACTTTAAGGTCAATTTTGTGATGTGTATATTACTCCTCTTGATTAAGTATTGTGTTTATACTGATCTTTTAAAAATGTAACACATAATTAAATACAGATTATAGATAGTACCTATAATAGCCAGAACTTATAGTTAGGTTAGTTAGGTTTTCTAGATATAGAAATATATTTGAAATAGATAGATAGTCTTCAAACCTTTCAAAGACCTTCCAAAAATGGTATTTAAAATGGTTTAGAGTTTTTCTTGACAATGACTCCTGGAACATCAATTATGTCCTAGAGGAAGATGGACATTGAAGAAACTCGTTGTGGAGTTTGCTTTCAACATGGCAAGATTAGCCATTTGGGGAAGAAACTGCTCTTGCCTAGACTGTTTGACTGTTGCTCTATGATCTGGATGTGCAGAACCCACAGAAAAGTGACTACTGAATTTGCACAGTCCTTCTCGGTTCCTGCTTCATGGAAGAATCTGTCAGACATTCTGTAGGACACAGAAAAATGACTGATGAACTGCAAATGCAGATTTACAGTTTGAAATTTTCTGCTTTGCTGAGAAGTCTTCCAGACACACAGTGGCCTATGGGCTGAAGATGGATGCTCCAACATTACAGAGGAACTTCGGGTGAGTGTCCAGGCATTGAGATGTCTCTGTCAATTCTAGTGTTTATATATTATCCTTCTGTGGTCTTTGAAGGACTTGAAGACAGATAGTTATAATCATAGTTTTCCTTAGTTATGATAAAAGATAAGATACATATAAGAATTTTGACTCACAGATAGGATAGATGATAAAATACTTTCTTTAAATCTTACTAAATGGTATGGACAAAATATTGTAACTATAGTTCTTGCTTGATAACTGTTCTGTTATACATAATTTAACTATGTTAAAATTAAACTTTTTTAGTTTAGACAGAAAAGATGAGATGTTGGGAGACGTCATTCTGTAAATATGTGTCTGATTGGTTTGAATAAAGCATTGTTGGCCAATAGGGAAGCAAGATAGGTGGGATTAGGAGTCAAGGAAGATGCTGGGAAAGAGAGACAGGCAGATATTATGTAGGCCGCCAGAGGAGTAAGAGGTCTGGACCCTTTTCTCTGGTAAGAGAAATACCTACATTAACCATTATGGGTTAATACTTAAGTCAGAACTAGCCAGTAAGAAACCAAGCAAACTGCCAACAGCTTCATAACTTAAAAAAAACTTACCTGTAACATTACTGTAAGAACTGATCTAGTCAGGACTGACTAGTCCCTGTGGCGCTGACCATGCCCATTTTGGGTGTGGCCACAGGTGCATCTAACCCAGGGTAGTCTTTGCAGCCTTTCGAGACCCAACTGGAACCCCGAAAGAGAGCAAGTGCTCCTCTCCTCAGGCCTTTCTTTTCCACATTCCCATACGTATGTGTGGTCATGCCCAATAAAGGAATGGTCACTGCCACAGGTACCTAGATCTCTCCTTACACATTACCTTTTAACTGTTCAAATAAGCAAGAGGGCATATTCATAGACCTTGTGTCTTCCATCAAAATACAGAACATATAAGTTAACTCTATTGAAAGATTTAACTATTTTATTCTAGAGTAAAAGTCAGATGTACTAATTTCCCATAATATTTGGTTCCACATCCACAGTTTCTGTTAAAGTGTCTATATATTGATGGGAGATGCCATTCTGTAAATCTGTCTCTTATTGAATGTTGAATAAAGCACTGTTGGGTAATAGGGAAGTAAGATAGGTAGAACTAGGAGTTGAGCAGGATTCTGGGAAGGAGAAACACAGAGAGTCAAGATGAAGCTTCCATAAGGGTAAGAAGTCCGGACCCCTTTCTCTGGTAAGAGAAGTACTTAGATGGGTTAAATACTTAAATCAAAGATAGCCAGTAAGAAACAAGCAAACAGAAAACAGCTTCATAATTAGTACAGCGTCTTGTGTGTTATTTGGGGACTACAATGTAGCACAGCCCAGGTGACTGGTGGGGAAAAACCATAGTGGCTGGCCAGGAAAAGGCTTCACTCAACAGTATATGAAGGCATTCATCTTGACCTAGATATGTTACTCCCTATGGATTATGGAAAAATGAGTTTGAAATACATGCTGATTTTCATATGACTTGTTCTGACAAGTTAATAAAATATTTTGTTAGTGACTTGAGAATAAAACATATTTTAACAATGTCATAAATTTTTGCTTCAGTAGCTTATTAGCAGGATAGTTAAAATTTCAGTGCATTCTCAGTGTTTGACATTTACTGGTTCTGTGTCTTTGATCGGTGTATTCAATTCCTAGGAATCCTATAGCAAAGTCCCATAAATGGGTAGCTAATGGCAGTTATGCTTGTCCATTCTGGAAAGATTCAATCCTGGAGTCAAAGAAACTTAGGGGAGATTTTTTTTCCTGGGACCCTAAATGGTATCCTTGACTCTATTTTCCTGCTGGAGTGGACATCATGCTGTGACTTAGAGAGAGCCATTCCATTCTCTGTGTCTTTCAGTGCATGTCATTTTTCATTATGACTAAATTTCCATATTCACATTCTTCTCATACAAAATGTCTGTCATGCTGAATTCAGTTTTCAGCAATCATATTTCTCCATTATTTTAAATTTAGTGAGGGCAGGGTCTCTGACAAATCATGTGAGGGATATGATTCCACTGATTTCAAGTCGTTAAGTTCATGGAAGTTGCCAGTTCATTTTAAAGTGGATAATTACTATCATGGTCCTGTGATTAAGTAGATTGTTACCAGTAATCAGTGAATGTATGTTTATATCAGCTGTTAAATTTCTATTATGATGACCACATGCACATATGGTAACAAAAACAGAAATATTTCAATCAGTCTCTCAGTAAGAAGAGTTGGTAAAATTACAAATAATATCAAATTAGTTCAATATGCAGTATATATCATTTAATTGACCATTCCACATTCAGTTGTGTGTTCTCACTTACCTGACTTAAAACGACATGTGCAAAAGTGAGACTTTCAATTTTAACAACATAGAGACTATGAATTTTAAGTAAAAGTTTTGAAAGCTTCAGAAAATAGCAATCCAGGTAGCAGGTAGGCTAGACCAATTGGAGATTTTCATCTCTCCCTCTGTTCCTCTAAATGCAAAGCCCTAGTCATCTCCAGTTCTGTAGCAAATCTCCTGCTGTGTCTGTCCTAGACTGTGTGCTCCCAGTCCTCCTGGACTAATTTCTTCCTAGTAGAAAGCTCTGATTTCCTCTTTCCTGTGAACTCCCTCACCTTCCTCACTATTAGTCCATTCCTATTGTTAAGTGTCAGCTCCTGATACCTAGAAACATATTTACATTGACCATGCATGGCCACACATATCACAAGCTAAGAAGAATTTCCCAGCAGGAAATACAACGCCACCACAATCTGTAAAGAACCAGAGAGGACAAAATGTCCATCCAACAAAGACAAAACCAGATATCAGCAATCAGAATTACAATATTCTCAAATCCAGATGCCTAGACACGAACATTAAAACAAAATCAGTAACAATCAGGACACTATTTGCAGACTAGAGTTCAGCAGTACTAACACAACAGGCCCTGAGTATTTCAACAGAGCAGAAACACAAGGAAAAGCCACTAAAATAGACTTTATGAATATGATAGAATCATATCCCTCACATGATAGATGAAGGGATCTCTTTTTTTTTTTTTTTGGTTTTTACGAGACAGGGTTTCTCTGTATTGTTTCGGAGGCTATCGGTCCAGCCCGGCCTCGAACTCACAGAGATCCGCCTGCCTCTGCCTCCCGAGTGCTGGGATTAAAGGCGTGCGCCACCACCACCCGGCGATGAAGGGATCTCTTAAAGAAATAAATAAAACAATTCAATACCTGAAAAGTGTGAAAGAATCAATGAAGATATCTAAAGAAAATGTGGAAATAAGTAAATTAGAAATTGCAATAGAAACCTCAGAAGAAATCATCGCAAACAGAATACAAGAGGTGGAAGAGGGAATCCCAGCCATTTAAAATACAAATATGAGAAATGAGTACTTCAGTCTAAGAAAACATTAAATCAAAAAAAAGAAAGAAAGAAGATAAAACATCCTAGTTCAAGACATTGAGGAAATCTGGGACACTCTGAAAAAAAATCTAAAAATAATTAGAATATAATAAGAACAAGACAAAAAAACTCAAATCAAAGTCACAGGGATTATAAAGTCGTAGACCAAAATTTCCTCAACCTAAACAAACAGATACCTATTGTTAGTACTCAGGCATTTATATTGACCTGTCCTTGGGGTTCTGATGGATCTGACCTCAGCTGCAGTCACTAAGAGCAGCACCTGTGCACAATCACTATGTTCCCTTTTAAAAGGGCCCTGCCGCTTCCCATCCTCCTCTCTTTCTTTCTCCTCCTCTCTGGTTCTCTCTTTGTCTCTCTCTCTCTCTCCCTAGCTGCCTCTCTCCCTTTCTCCCTCTCTGCTTCTCTACCTCTCTTTCCACACTCCAGCTGCTCCTTTCCCTGGAGACTGTTCTCCCCACTCTCCTTTCCCTTTTTTATGATTTCTTTCCCTAAAAGCACCCTCCACTTGAACTCTGTTGTATGACATCTTTCTCCTGAACTGCTCTTTTAAAATTACAACACCTATCAGGTACAGGAATTATAAAAGGGACCAAATGGAGTAAACCACAAAATAAAGTCCCTTTTGTCCCATAATAAAAATGCATAATGAAGAGAGATTACCAAAATCAGCAAGGCAAAAAGACAAAGTAACATATGAGAGAAACCATAATAGGTTAACACCTGACATCACAGTGGAGTCTCTAAAAGATAAAAGGACCAAAACAGCTGTTATACAGAATTCAAGAAACAACAGATGCTGCCACAGACTCATATACTCAGACAATATTCAATCACAATACATGGAGAAAATAAGACATTCCAGGATAAAAGACAAATTCAAGCCATCTGTAACTATAACTGTATCCATATAGAAGACACTAGAAGGAAACCTCCAACCTAAATACGTTAACTATACACCAAAGAAAATACAAGGAAGAAATAATCCCCAACGGCCTAATCAGAACAACTAACACATATACAAACACACACACACACACACACACACACACACACACACACACACACACACACACACAGAGAGAGAGAGAGAGAGAGAGAGAGAGAGAGAGAGAGAGAGAGAGAGAGAAAGAGAGAGAAAAAACAAAATGGAAATATGTAAACACTGTTCACTGATAATTTGTCAACTTGGAATGTATTAATTTCCAAATAAAAAGTCACAGATTAATAGAAGGATTCACCCTTCTTCTCCATCCATGACACACATCATAGTACCAAGTATAGGATTACCTTGGTGTAAAATAACGGAAAACCATATTCCCAGCAATTATACAAGGAGCAAGTCAGTGTGGCAATTTTAGTGTCTAATGAAATAAACATCAAAACAAAGCTAATAAGGAGAAACTAGTGTAAGACATTAAGCAGTCAACAAAGGAAAAATTCATTAAAAGGAAATTTCAAGTTTTAATATCAACATTAGGGCAAGCAAGTTCATAAAAGATACAGTAATACAGCTTAATTTATATATTGACCCTCAAACACTGATAGTGGGATACTTAAATAACCCAAGGTTGCCAAACTACAGACAAAAATAAACAGAGAAATGCTAAGCTAACTGAAGATATAAACCAAATAGAACTACCTGATATATTTAACACATCTCTCTTCAACAGAAAAGAACATACCTTCTAAGAAACTCAAGAAACTTTCAGAAAAACTGACTACATACAGACAATGAAACTCTCAGTCAACACTAGAAAATTGAAGGAACGCCCTGCAATCTGTCTGTTGCACCATAGATAAAAGCTGGATATCATCAACAGGAGAAATATCAGAATTTAAAAACATGGAAATTGAACATACTACAGAATTGAAAAAATAGCTAAAGACAAAAAGCAAGAAAGAAATTAAAGACTTTCTAAATTTAAAGGAAAATGAACAAAAGCTAATCCAATCTTACAGGACACAATGAAGGCAAGCACAAGAAGTGCCTGGGGTGGGGGTGAACAAAAACAAAAACGAGACGATAACAACAACAAAAATCAAACAAAACAAAATCGAGATACAAGAAAATAACCTGGAAATCTATGGAAAAAATAAGAAATATCAGAAATGAGTCGATTGCAAGACATTATCAAACTCAGAATTGAAATAAACAACATAGAAACGAAAATACACAATGCAAGAATCCATGTAACAAAGAATTGGATCTTTGATTATATCAAAAAGTTTAGGAAAACCTCATCCAGATTAATTAAAAATTAGTAAAATAAACAAAATACATTAAAAGGGGGATATAAGAACAGACAGAGAGTAAATCCAGAGAAATATAGGACATACTGCAAAAACTTTTACTCCATTAATTGGAAAGTCTATAAAATGGATAATTTTCTTGAAACATATTATTTTCTAATGTCAGTCAAGATCAAATAAACAACATAAGCAAACCCCTAATAAAATAGCAACCCTAACAAAATATCTTCCAGTCAAAACTCCTAGGGCCAGATGGTTTTAGCCCAGAATTTACCAGATTTTCAGAGAAGTGTTAATACCAATACCACTCAAATTATTTCATATAACAGAAATTTCCCAATTAATTTTATGAAGCTTCAGTTATCCTGATACCCAAAGCACATAATGCCCCCCAAAGCAAGAAAACTACAGACCAATTTTCTTATAAACATAGATGCAGAAATTTCATCTTCCACTGTCAGAATGATTAAGATAGTAAAATACGTGAGAGTTCATGACAGTAAGGATGTAGAGTAAGGGGGACTCTCTTATTGATGTTTGCAGTGAAAACTTCTTCATCTATTATGGAAATCAGTGTCCTCTTGATGATGGAATTCACTCTTATGATTCTATCACACCACTCTTGCTTATATATCCAAAGGCAGCTTCATCCTACCACAGCAAAACTTTCTCACTCATGTTCACTGTTGCTCCATTCATGTTATCTAGAAATCAGCAACAACACAGATGTTCTTCCACAGAAGAATGGATGAGGATAATGTAACAAATCTACACAAAGGGTTTTACTCAGACATTTAGAAAACTGAAATCATAATTTGCATAAGTAAATGGATAGAGTCAGAAAAACGTCATCTTGAAAGGGTTTTGACATCAGGTATAAAGCAAGTTACTATGGAAGACAGCTCTGCTTAGGAAGCAGAAACTGAACAAATAGTTATGCATGTTTTGGGGGTTCAGACAGAGGATGAACTGGTGAGGGGGTGAGGGAGGAGAACAATGATAAAATTATGGAGAAACACAAATATAATTTTGGGGGAACTTGAGGGAAAGAATTGAAACATAATAAAATAGACACTTCCCAAAGTGTATATATATGAAGATGATCTAAATAACATTTCCAAATAATGGGAGAGACAGAGTCCCAACTGTACATCTCTTGTAGCAAAATGGAGCTTTCAGTCCTGTAATTTCATTTCATCTAATTGAGTTGTTGACTAAATGTATCCTATTGGAATCACAAAACAACCCAGGCCATTACCAAAATTATACACTCCACAATATCATGTTCTGTCCCCAGTGCTGAAGACAACCCTACACAACTCACTGAATATGTAGGATGCACGTTAGTGCCTACATAAGATCTTCACCCCTATGTTACAGCATCTTTGGTACACAAGGGTACTCTTCTTGCTTCCAAAACATAAACACTAACCCAGAAAAATACCCTTTGGTTTACAATGATGTTTAGCTATGGCAATACTGGCAAAAACTTGATTTTAGGCACAGTCCATGAGATGGAACACATACCTGACACTGCTTGGGTGATCAAGTACCAGGGACCTAATGCAAAAACCAAATAATAGTGGTCTAAATGAGTTTTAACAAGCATAGTGATAATATGACTCCAACTGTTTTTCTGCTTTACTCATAGATTATTGCCTTATTCGGCCATAATTAGAGTCCTAAAGCAGATGGTAACACATAGAGAGATCCAGAGAAAGAGTGAAAGAGACCTTGGGACACTTAGCACTGAATAGTACTTCTCCATCATCTCCATCATATTTCTCCTCTCAGAGCTTGGGGAACCCCATAGAAGAGGATGTCAGAGCCAGATGCAGAAAGAATGTCAGAGCCAGATGGATGGAGAAAGTCAAGCAAACAAGGCTCTCTAAATCAACATGAGGAGAGCTCATATGAACTCACAGAGACTGTGTCTACACACACAGGGCCCACACAGATCTTCACCAGGTCCATTGGACATATATTGTGGGTTCCAGTTTAGTGTTTTTCTGGGGTTCCTTAGTGTGTGACCGAGAGGGTCTCTGATTCTTAGCTCTCCTCTTTTCTGTTTTTTTCCTCTTTGTTTTGTCTAATGCTATTTTGATAATTTTTGTTTTGTTTTTCTTTTTTGTTTGTTTTTTTGAGACAGGGTTTCTGTGTTGGAGTCTGCCCTGGAACTAGCTCTTGTAGACCAGGCTGATCTCAAAATCACAGAGATCTGCCTGCCTCTGCCTCTTGAGTGCTGGGACTATTTTGCTCATTTTTGTTCTATCACAATGTATTTGGTTATATTTCATTATTATTCCTTGGAAGCCTGTATGTTTTGTAAAGAGAAGTAAAAAGGGAGTGGATCTGCATTAGAGTGTAGGTGGGGAAGAACGACCTAACAGAGATGGAAAATTGTAATCAGGATATATAATGAGAGAAAAAATACATTTTCAAGAGAAGGAAAAAGAATAAATGAATGCAGAAAAATTGATGTATCTCTTATATAAAAAATAGAGTAGCACCTGTTAAATACCACAAAACGTTTCTAGTAATAGGAGATAACAATTGCATATGTGAGTTCTGATATAAACTGATCAATAATATTATAAGGAAAGTTCAGTCCAAACCACAAGTACTGCATTTGGAAATAATTATTGTTGATAATGTCCAGTTGTACAACAAAGCCTCAAGGCTCATACTTTTTCATAAGTATCAGACCTGCTTTTCTGGTAGAACTTCTCTCTCCATGTGCTTACTCCTGGTTCAGAGCATTCACAGACTACTCTGACACCAAATCAATCAAAAGCATTCAGTGTTCTAAGTGTTACCATGCCTCAAGTTTCTGTTTGTCTTATGTTATGGTTTCTTTATTTTTTGTTTTTTTTTTATTTTTTGGTATGAGAGATTGTTAATGACATCATTTCCTCCCAAGTAAAATTGGTAATGTTTCCCCATCTTAAACATGCACTGAATTAAACAAACAAAAGCAAACAAACAGTTAATCAGGAAAGAACAAGCAGTCTATGAACTGAGGAATATTACATCTTATGAAGGCTATCATTCCACACAATTTAAATCAGTGGTAAGAAGACAGATTCAAATGTTTACTCTCTAAATAACATTTTCCAAGATGAAATTGTATATAGGAAATGTTTACCTGATAAGGATAATATTTTTTTCAATATTCTGACATAATTGACATTTATGGTAAATTTATTGAGATGACTTTCTGGGAAAGTACTGGAAAGGTATTTTAATAGATGGTCTTAGATAATATAAACCAGTGATGCACAAAGAAATAAATCAATATTCAATTTCCTAAACAGTATTTATGACTTATTAAAGTGTCATGATATTCTAAGCAAAACATTGTTTTGGTGTGTCACAGAAATGTGCTCTGACAAGAGCAGTGTATAAGTTCAGGAAACGGTGACTCAGGGAGCAGATACATTCTTAGCTCAAGCTGTAATTTTGTAATTTGCGGCGTATAACAGGATCCCATGACAGTCACACCTACACTTGCCAGTCTTCACATTACTCCATATATTACCAAGTATATTCATGGAGGATTCTCTACTACCAGACTCACCAATGTCTTAAGGACTTTTCTTTCTGAACTCCAAGTTCTAAGACCTCATTCAAGCTAGGCAGGCAATCCTTTTACTTTGAGGTAAGGTTTTAAAATCAACCCAGACTGATATTTAAATCATTCTGTGTGCAGGAAACTCTTTGAACTCCATTTTGCTTCAGCCTCCCAGGTAGCTGGGTCTATATGACTGCACCTCAGGCCTGATTCAAAGCTCCATGTTTCTGTGTCTAGCATTTTTTATTTAAAAGGTACATTCAGAGGGTCTATCCTGGGCTGCTCCAAGAGCATAGCAGTTGCTATTTGTAGTTTTATGAATTTGTTTAGTATTTGTAACAAACTCATATCAATTCTTTCCTGAAGATGTATAGATTAACTGACTATATTTAGATACATATCTGTAAAAAAGGATAGTTTTTTCTCTATTTTTATTTAAATTAGAAACAAGCTTGTTTTACATGGCAATCCCAGTTCCCTTTCCCTTCCTCCTCCCCTGACAATCTGTAACCTTTCAGCTCCCCAGGAAGGACAAGGCCTTCCTTGGGGCATCTTCAATGTCTGTCATATCATTTGGAGCAGGGCATAGGCCCTATCCCATGTGCCTAGGCTGAGACAGCATCCCTCTATGTGGGATGGGCTCCCATATTCCATTTGTATGCTAGGGATAAATACTGATCTACTACAAGAGGCCCCATAGATTTCTAACATAAAAGAGGTTAGTTTTAAGTTTTTGGAGCAAGACACAGAAAGAGAAAGGATTCGAAGATCCAGTATATTCCAACATAAGGGGATCAGAACAAATTCCCCATTTTCACTTTAAAATTAAGATAACTAGAGGCACAAAGAATAATTTTGACCTTTAGTCAAAGAATATTTTGAAGAATTTGAAAGATTTGAAATATACGAACTTGGAACCCTCATGTTTCCTCTTGTGCTTTCAGTCTTTAAAATCAGAATAGTGTTCATACAGGAAGCCTATAAAATTTCTAACATAACCCAAGAAAATTTTCAGTGTTTCTAAATATTCAAATTTTCGTTTAGAGGGATAATATAATAACATTGTAGTATTCAATTTTTTTAGATTGAAATAATGATTTTCAGATGATTTCTATCTAACAAAGCCTACTATAATCTTCAGCCATACTCAGAAAATTTTCTGCTTCTGATAGCCAGTCAATAACACTGTCAGATAAATAGTGCCTTTTAGTAGGAACATGTGTAAATAGTTGAAAGACCATAATCAACTATCGGGAAATCAGTTCAAAGACATTTGTATATGAAAGATAACTAAATATATGCATTATGTTTTACATAATAAGAACAAGAAAAATCTAGCTGAAAAAATGACATGTTCTTTCTTGGAAAAATCATTTGTTTGTAAACAATAAATACATGTACCACCAAACACTTAAATTCAAATAATGAACATAGTCTCAATGGGCTTCAGAAGATTCAAATCATGAGTGCTAGTATTGGGCAGGAAAGCAGTTCATAAAAAGAAAAATGAGCAGAAACACTGAAGTAGTAACTCAGTTTTAAAGATTAAAAATTTCAAGTCATTTGACTGCAAATAGCCATGTAGTAAGTTACAAGCAATAAAATTTATAGAGGGAATGATCACATCTTATTTGAATTAGACAGCCAATATTATATAAGATGATCACCAGAAGTCAATTTAGAAACATTTTTCTTGAATAAGGAATACCTTCCCAGTTGGTACTCAGACTTACATTCAGTGATCAAAGTTTGTATAACCTAGTAATAATCTTCTGAGCCATCCAAAGTGAGCAATAATTTGTTCAACCCATCTGGAGTCATATGATGTTGCCTATGAAACGCAATATTTTATACAACATTTGGTTTTATATTTTATAGTAAACTAAATAAGAAAACACAATCCCAGATAAATGCAAACCTAATTAAAGATCTATTACAAAATGTTGTTGGTATTTCTTTGATTTCTTTGCAAACCATCTTTCAATTATTCACCCTGTTTTAATAACTAGCAAGTTTACATTTCAAAGTAAGTCTTTAGAACGATTTTGCAAATTTATCTCTTATATAGTGGGTAAGAAATTAATTCTGTATTGAAGTTTGCAAGCATCTTTTTCTAATTACATCTTTGAATTGAATAAAATTATCTCGGAAATTAAAACAGCATTGGCTAATAATAACTGTCTAAAAAACATATATCATGGGAGCAAGTGTCAGCCCTTTGAACCCTTACTCAATACTCCTCCAAACATCAAGATTTATATTTCCTATCTGCTCTATGAAGAGATAAGTGGAATTGTAGAGATGCCATGGAGTTCTAGAGATTGCAATCAGGCTAACGACAGCTGCATGGTTCAAACATAATTACAATCTCTGATTCAGGGCAGCAGCAGTGCAAAGTATTATGAAAACATGAATTTTGATCAAATTTCAAGTTAATTTACATCAGATGAAGGCTGGAAATGATCCAAAGTTACATCTGAAGAATTTGGTTTTATATTTATCATATACATGTTTAACAATGGATCTAATTTTCATATTTGCTTTGAGTATTCAAAAGCAATATCGAATCTCTGAATAAATCTCATTAATCAGTGCCACTTGAAAAAAAATGTGAGATTTGTGTGGGTTGATTCCTACTCCATCTATTTTCAATTACCAGTTTGGCAAGTGTGAAAAACTGATGGGCTTTAGAAATGATTTGGATTATAGTAACTTAATCAAGTGGAGCCTCCAATGTTGACTGCTCATTTAGAAGTTATTTCTATTTTGGAGGAAATAAATATTATTTCCAACACTTAGGATACAAGGGGCTAAAATATTTCCCACTACTTTTCCCCTACTTTTTCCTCAAGGTAGTACATGTTTTCAGAATGTTATTAATTTAAACTAAACTACAAAGTATATACTACATGAAGTTAAGTATGGTAATGTCAATAGCTGTTAAGGTTGTAATATGAATTTCCTCTAGACCCTTATGTATCGGGGTTTAGGTTGACAACACACAATCCCATGGATCTTTCTTCATCTATATCACTTTATTTAATCAGGAAACTCGCTTCTTGATTGTTTGAAGGTATGATGGAGTCCCTGGAGGTAAGTAGGGGACAGGATATAGCTCTTGGTAATAGGTCAAGAAAGGGGTAAGATACAGTTCCTGGTAGAAAATCACTGAGGATGCCCTGAAAAGTGCCTCTTGTCCCATGACACTTTCCTTCCTTCCCCCTCTGCTTCCTGTACACAACAAGTTTATCACACTCCAGTGCTCTGCCTGACAATAGGGCACAGCTAGAGTAAGCTGGCCATTTACCAAAACCTTATAAACATGAGACAATGAGAATCTTTGCTGCTATAAGGCACTTCAGTGGATACTTGCCACAGCATCGACAGAGCTATCTGGTCCTGAGAACAGAAAATGAACTTAGAGAGGTTGCTCTTCACCAACGAGGTCCCTTTTTAACAACTAAGCCCTTACACTAAAGAGTGAAATGTGTCTGATTCATAACTTTGGTCATGATTGTGAACATTAGTGTTGCGTGAACCTTAACAGTATTGCTTTCTGGCTTTCTCACTCAATACCTGAACTCTTTTTATTAAAATTTCAAAGTGGCCCATGGTAATAGGCTTTTCACAAGTGTCTGAATTATTGAAAACTATGAAGAAGAACAATTACAGGAAAATAATAATAAAATAAAATTTTAACTCTCACTTCTGACGCACATTTTCTGGGTTTACCAAAAGCCAGCAACATAGAACTGGTGTTAGGTATGTGGGGGAAAGACAGACATGTGGAGACACAGATGTGTGGTGAGGATGTGTGCACTGTCCAAATTCCTGTTGAAGCTGACTCTCTCACTCTTGATGCTGTTTTATGCCATGGATTACAGTATTGTCAATTTGGATATAGAGCAGAATGTAAGAAAAGTCTAGGAAAACGATAATCATATTTCGATGAAGTAAAAATCAAATATGTAAATATGTAATATACATAAATATATAATAATGTATATATTATTGCCAAGAATTTGTGGCAAGTGCCTATTATCCCAGCTCTCAGGAGGCAGAGGTAAATGACTCCCTGAGTTCAAGGACTACCTGATCTGTAAAAGGAGTTCCAGAAGAGCCATGGCTACACAGAGAAATCCAGACTCAAAAGAATTCCTTCTTCATCCCAAATAAAATACAATATAACAATTAGAATGTTTATAAAGTATAAGAATTCTGTCACTCTCCCAGAAGGAAAAACAAACAACTTTCTTTAAAAAATACCTATTCAAGCATTAAGTATGAGTTTGTACAGTTTGTGAGACACATTTGTCATAAATTCCCATCATTGAAACAATATTTAGTATTTTTAGAACGCATTTACTGTGATGGATTGTAAATTTAAGAGCCATTTCATACTTTATTCCTTATACATTCAATCTCCTTTTAAAATGTAAAACATAATTACCTGGTTTTCCCATTCTTTTTCCTCCCTTTGCATTTTCTCGTGTCCTGCTCTCCCTTTCAAATTAACAAATTCTAGTTCTTTAACTCTAGATATAGATATGAATATAGGTATAGATATAGATGCATTTCTCCAACTAAAACAGATACAACTGCAACACAACTCCTGCACCTTAGGTTACACTGCAACAGTGTTGGGGGAAATGTCCCTGGGCCTTATCCCTGGATGCATGGCTGCAAGAAATTGGTAAATGAGAAATTGTTTTAAAATATATTGAAAATTTCAAGTGGTAACGTTAGTTTTTATTTTTTGTTAAGTTCTGGATATTTAACTCAGTACCTATATATGTCAGAAACAACCTCTATCACTGAGATACAACTTCAAGTCTAGCATTTGGAGGTTCCTCAAATGGTGAACCAGATTGCATATCCAAAAGGAAGTGTCTCTTCAGTTAACACATTAAGCAAAGATCTATGAAGCAGCACATCTAACCAGCAGAAAGAATGATAATTTGACTACAATGTAATAGACTGGAACAGAATGCTGTGATTTGAGTATGCATTGAAAATTAAGCTAGTAGGGCTATCAATCTTTAAAAATTTATGATTTAATGTCTTAAAGTGATTTATAGAATTAGTATTTTGCTGAAGGGAAAGACAATACTAAATAGTTCAAAGGAGTGATTATTAGATCTTAGCATTCAAAACATCAGTATATTGATCAAGTAAAAAAATCTTTTTTCTTTTATTGAAATAAATTTTCTTCACAAAATATATTTTGCTTTTTTTCTGCTCCTATTCCTCATATAGATGATGTCCCAATTTATACCTTTGAATGTAGTATTCATGATAATTGCTACATTGATTATATATGTGGACATTATCCTCTTATATAAATAGGTCAAGTCATTCCTAGTTTACAAATTAAGGCCAGATAAAATCTTACAGAGGCATCTTCATGACTACATGTATTACAAAGAACTTACACATTTTTTCCAATTTGTAAAACGAAGAAGATTCTTTAAGCTTCAGATGTTGAACTTAAAAAAATGTGATATAATTAACCATGGTGGTTAATGGCAAGGAAAAGTGGTGAGTGTAGGATTGAAAATGATACAGTACTTTGTGCTAAGTTATGAACACATCTGCCTTTGTTCTTCTCTTTAGTGAATCATTTTAAACTTTTAATAGATCTAATGTTTGATTTCCTTAGTAGGAGGACTGTAAAAATTCCAGTTTTATGCAATTATGCAATTTTACATAATTTGAAAATTATACATCCAATTATAATAAAATCTATCTACTCCACTTAGTGCACTATGCTAGTTTTGAGCACTTTGTCTATGCAGACTTAGATTGCTTCAAGCAAATGCTAAATATGTTCAACTAAACCCCAAGTTTTCAGAATGAATATCTAATTGTCAATTGATCGCTACTCTACCACAGTGCACATTATATTAAGTACTTGCTCTAAGCCAGGCTCTGAGTAAGTGGCTAGAAATAGAAGCCTTAATAGAGATATAACTCTGCTTCTGAGGAGAATAAACAGAGGAGGTAGACACAGAAGCAAGAAAATAAAGCACAGTTTAACAAATTTTATTGTGAGTAGTGCAAAAAGATCCATTAGGATGTATCACAGAAACAGTAACAGTCATAAACTTCCAGCCATTCTTTAAATGCCCAGTATAACACTACCATTAGACTTCACTAAACATCTAGAGATAGAGAAATATGTTTATTTTAAAGATCTGGGCAAGATAGAGGATTCAGCTACTTCTTTTCTCATCTGATTGTGTTGACAACAACCAAACTCTGAATCTTACCTATATATATGTATGAAATGTAAATAACTTCTGTGTTACCTGATTCTTACTTTAGTTTCTTATTTTCCTTCTCTTGTATATCATTATGATACAGTTAACATATAAACTGGAATCAATTAAAAGTAGATAATTTTGACACCTATATAAAAAGATATAATGCTTTAAAGATAAGGATGAACTGCTAGTTAAATACATACAAAGTTTATAAATATTTTTATTTCCTAGAAAAGATAAAAATAAACCTACTTTTTGTTATGGAAAATGCAATTTTCAGTTATATTTGTCACATGCATTACTGATTCTATTTATATAAACTAAACAATTGAACAAACAAAGCCTACACAGCAAGCTAAAAATGCCAAGTTTGGAAATAGCTTTAAATGTTCTCTAGCTATAATTATTTAACTCTTAGAAAACTGACCCATTTCATTTTATTACATTTTTAAATGAAGACTTTCAAGAAAACCTTATCAGTAAATAGTCATATAGAAATATACCTTTACTGTCTCTCATAAAGGTTTAATTAAATTAAAATTAATTTTGAAAGACTTATACTTATTTATAAGTGTGTACATGTATGTGAGTCTATGTACATGAGTACAAGTGACTACAGAAGCAAGAGGGAGCTCATATCTTATAGCCAGAGCTAATGTTCTATTGCTGGGAAGACACACTTGACTTGGCAAGTCTGATAAAGGAGTGCATTTCATTGGAGTTTGCTTACAGTTTTGTAAGTTTAGTAAATTATCAGTGTGGCATAAAGTACAGTAGGAAGTAATGTAGGAAACATGGCAGCACACGTAGAGACCCAGAAAAAATAGACGTTGGGCCTAACTTAAGCTTTAAAACCCCAGATCCCTCCTCTGGTGACACTCTTTCTCCAACAATTCTACATGTCCTATTCCCTATCTAGTAATATCATTCTCTATTGAGCAAACATTCAAATATATGAGCCCATGGAGGTCATCCTATTAAATCCACCGCATTCACTCCATGGCCTCCATAGAATGCTGCCATATCATAATGCAAAATCAAATAAACAAACAAGAAAAAAAAACCCTTCAGCCTACCTTCAATAGTTCCCATAGCCTATAACAGTCTTAACATAGTTTACAGGTTAAAAGTTTCTTCTGAAGCTGGAGGCAGTCTCTTAACTGCAACAGCTTGTGAGATCGAAAAGAAAAGCAAATGTCATAGTTGCAATATAAAATGGAGCAGAATATATATTATCATTGTAAGCGTTTTGTCGGGATGGGTCAGGACAAGATGGAACAGGAGTGGGTCAGGTATTCTGGCACTCGGGAGTCACAGAATACTCAGTGTTACACAGCTCAGGTGGAAAGGTATCCTGGAGCTCGGGAGCCAAGGATACTGAGTGTTACACAGCTCAGGTAGAAAGGTATCCTGGAGCTCGGGAGCCAAGGACCACCACAGGTTGCAGTAAGCTTAGAGCTTACAGCCTTGCCTCAGAGAAAGGCTTCTCTGGTGTATCAGCTCCACTCCGGCAGGACAGGGTCTTCCAGCTGGGGATGCTCGCCTAGTGTAGCAGTTTTGCTCTGCAGGAGGTTTCTCGGCTGAAGTTGCTACAGTTCAGCTCTGCTCCTGGAGAGTGAAGAGTGGAGAGCAGGGAGCCGGGAGCAGAGTGTAACAACTCTGCTCTGCCAAGGAACGTTTCCCCGGCAAGTGTTACAGCGCTGCTCGCTCTGCTCTGCCCAGGGTCGCCTCTGCTCTGTCGCCGCCGCAAAAGAAGATCTTCACCAGAAGCTCATCCAAAGGCATTTATTGGAAGGCAGCTGGACCAGCCAAGCTGAACATACACAGGGTTTATATAAGGATTCCTGGGGTTGGGGAAGTTTTTCCAGAGTGGGGATTGGTCCAATTTCAGTGCTGAGCTCAGATTGGCTAGAGCTCTGCTCCGGGATTGGTTACTTTTTTACACAGGATTAGGGTCAGATTTGGCTCTGGTTTCAGGGCCAAAGTGTGTTTCTTTCTCTGGTCCTTTTTAGCCTTTTGGCTCCAATTTTAGGGCCAGGGTACATTTCTTTCACTGACTCTGATTCCAGGGACAAAGTGTGTTCCTTTGGCACTGGTTTTAGGGTCAGGGTACATATCTTTGGTTGTGGTTGCAGGGCCAAAGTGTGTTTCTTTGGCTCTGCTGAGGGTGTGTTTCTTTGACTGGTCTCTTTTCCCTACAATCATTCCAAAAGGGAAGTAAGGGAGCATAGTGATGAAATACTGGATCAAAGAAAAACACAAAAGCAGCATGGAAAACTTCAAATTCTATATCTCTGCCTGATGTCAAATTGCTCTTCATGTCTCCAACTCTTTCACCTTTGTTGGATATTTCATACTTCTGTCTCTCTCTTGGAGTGGTATACACCATGTCAGCAACTCCCATTGGCAGGTGTCCAGTGATTCTGGTACTGTGTTATCTCTAGCATCTTGGTGTCTCCAAGAAACTCAAGCTTCACTTTCACATTTGTACATAATGGCCTCTTTGGGCCTCCGTGCAGGTACATCCCTGATGCAAGCCTGGCCTCAGCAGATTTCCTGAGATGTGGAGAGAGACTCCATAAACCTTTTTCTTTTATGCCTTACTCAAAAGTCAAAGCTACCAAGTTTTGCTGCTTTCCGAGCCTGGAAAGCAGCAAAACTTCCCTGTTCAATCCATATCAACTTTCTGTTGTAGATTGTTTTCATTGTTTTTTAAACCCCACTTAAATCATTGAACTATTTTTCATAATCCAATGTCCAAAAGTTTTCATTCTGTAAACAAACAACATGCATAGGCCTTTCTTGGTAATACCCTACTCCCTGCTACAAACTGCTGTCTTACTCAGTGCTTTCACTCTGTGAAGAGAAACCATAACCACACCAACTGTGAAAAGGAAAGTTTTCCATTGAGGCTTACTTACAGTTTTAGAAGTTTAGTCTATTAGCAGTAGGACAGGATTCTTCACGGCATGCAAGCAGACACTATGATGGAGAGAAGATGCTGAGAGCTCCTTAACTAAATCAGCAGGCATCAGGAAGAAAGGAATACTGAGCCTGGCTTGAGTGACCCCAAAGCCCACCCTGAGTGACACTCTTCCTCCAACAAGGCTATACCTACTCCAATAGGACTATACCTTCTAAACCCTCTGAAGTAGCTCCACTCCCAAATGAACAACCAAGCAAATATATGAGTCTATTAGGGACATCCCTATTCACACCATGACAGAGGTGGTTGTGAACTCACAACGTAGGTACTGGGAATCTACTTCTCATCCTTTCCATCAGCAGTACTCACTATTGACAAAAAGTCATCTCCCCAGACCTTGGGAAAGTGACTAATGACTGATTCTTTAAGCAAAAAAAAAAAAAAAAAACAGGAATGTACAAATCCATACTTATTATAATTATGTAGCTAAAACCCATTGCCTTGTTTATTGTCTTTAATTTGTACAAGAAAAATAAAAACTCTTTATTTGTATTTTAGTATAATCGAAGGGATTAAACTAAAATTCAGAAAATAAAAATGGGACATAAGACCAAATTAAATATAGGGATGATGTTTTGGTAAAGAAATAACATTTTTATCTAAACATATTCAAGATAGAGATTGACATGTATATTTCAGAAAATACATGATGGTTAGATAAAAATAAAATATAAAAACTCAGAATATTAAAGAAATGTGGCCTTTGTTTATGCAAAACCTAAACTAAGAAAAACTTGTGACATATTCATTGATTGCTTCATTTCAAAGATATGTGTCTATGACCCCAATCCAGCTAGTTAAATCTTGCTCCCCAAAATAATGATTGCAGGTGGTCATCCTTAGGAAGTGGTAGTGTCAGGAAAGTGGAACATCATGAATAAGACTCACGGGCTTATAATGCAGTTAGAGGAAACCATTTTTCCACTTTCCTTGTTTAGAACATACAAAAGAGACATACTCGATGAAACTGAGAGTGAGCCTTTACCACACAGCATATCTACTGAAACTTTGCTATCTCCTTCATACATTTCATCCTGTGAGAAATTAATTTTGTTGTTAGTAAACTGTATAGGCTTTGACAGATTTCAGAAGAGCCTGAGTGGATTAAAATAATACTATATCAAAGACAAATGAGGAGTGTAATTGGAGTTGCCAGAGGTAGTGTGTAATATGTCAAATGCTGAGCAGCATTGTAGTACCATCTAAGAAATAAGAAATTAATAAGTAATCTAAAATACCAAAAATTACCGAAGCCATAATTGCCTTCACAAATATTTATGGCAAAAGCCAAATATGTCTATACCATTACTTGGTAAAAATCACAATTCTATCACCTTCTAAAGTATTTTCAGGCGAATATTTTGCCTGTGGTTACATATACCAAAATAGCCATTACTTGATTGAGCTATATTAAGTAGCACCACTTAATTCACTACTGTATTCTCAAATGTTAAAGTAAAATTCTTAAAATTTAAATTTAAGATATAAATTGGTTCTTTAAGATAAGAAATACTGGCATCACATAAATAGTAATAATCCACAGATGACATTTAGACAGTAAACTGCATTTATATGTGTATATGAAGAATGCCATCGAAGCCAAAGTAAAATTGAGTTCCTATTGTAAAAAATCAGAAATTAATAAGCATACAGAAGATAATTTAAATGAGAAATAGGAAATATGATAATTTTGGGGTTTGGGCTACTTTGGACAATGTATCACTATTATTCATATAGTAATTTTAAGTCTCATACTCAAAAATAAGAGCAAAGTAAATGTATTGACTAGTGGCCAGTCTTTCTGAAGTAATTTTCATTTAAATTAAAAATAACCTTCTTGTACATATGAATTCCAGTTCCCTCTCACTCCTGTCTCCCTCCCATTCACCCAAATCTTCCCTTTCAACTCCCATCCACCCTACCCTCAGGAAGTTTGAGGCCTCCCATGGGGATCATCAAAGTGTGACTCACCATTTCGGATAGGACCTAGGCCCTATCCCATGTATCTAGTCTAAGACAGTATCCCTCAATAAGGATGGGGCTTCCAAAGCCCATTCATGCTCTAGGGATAAATATTGGTTCCATTGCCAGTGGCCCCATAGACTACAGCAGGACATCTGATAAACTATATTCATGTCAACCTTATTTGTAATAGCTACAACCTGGAAGCCACCTAGATGCCCCCAACCAAAGAATGGATAAAGAATGTGTGCTACTTTTACACCAGGGAGTACTACTCAGTGGTAGAAATAAATGACTTATTGAAATTCGCAGGCAAATGGACAGAGCTAAAAAAAATCTTCCTGGGTGAGCTAACCCAGACACAGAAAGATAAGCACAATATGTACTCACTCATAAGTGGATATTAGACATATAGCAAAGGATAATCACCTGCAATCTACAACCCCAGAGAATCTACGAAACAAGGAGGACCCTAAGAGAGACATACATGGACTCCCCAAGAAGGGTAAAGGGATACGATCTGAGTAAATTAATGGGTCGTCTTTATTTGAGGAACAACTGCTAACTGTCAGATTCAATTATTTTGTATATTGAGGTAACATTTCTTAAAAATCTATCAAGAATGTATATGATTTTGTTGTTTATATTCAGATACATATGCATGTGCATTCATTCTTATTCTATGACAAGTCAATATTAAAAAGCAATGTGAAGAGACTACATTTCAAAGTATATATTCATTTTAGATGCCCTGTAATCCTTATGTATGGTTTCTTTGCAATTGTTGATACCCCTATTGATCATTGTATCAGTTACTTTCTATTGCTATGATAAAATACCATGACCAAGGTACTTTATAAATGAAAGTGTTTAATTGCTGTTAGGATCCCCGAAGGCTAAAGTTCATGATGGCATCTCAAAGGAATGGTGGCAGGAATACCTGAAAACTTACATCTCCAACGACAAGCAGAAGGAAGAGACCTCCTTGGGAATCAGCCCTCACCTCCTAATCCTTTCCATAAGTTTCTAGAAACTGGGTACCAAGCATTTAAATATATGAGACTATTGGTGTCGTTTTCATTCAAACCACCATAATCACCAAGAAAAATATGATTTCTGTGAGTTGAAATATAGTGTTTATCTCATTTTGAGTAACCGTTAATCTATTTTGCTCAAAAAACTGTCTTTACAAAAAAGACAGTATTTAAAGTTCTACTGAATTAAGTATATAATAAAGAATACTATGAAGTATATTAATGTGGAAAAAACAAATAACACTCACTGTCAAGCATACATAGATCCACCAGATTTTAGGACCAAACCATATCTCACCAAATTAATTATAAAATAATGTTTAAGTATGTTTAGTTGTATCCAGGGAGAAAATTTAATAGCATGCTTTTTACATAATTTTTTCTTATTATATCTGTGTGTGTATGTGTGTGTGTGTCTTTTGCATGCCTTGCACCAACAAAGGCTAAAGTAGGGTATTGGGTTATTTGGAACTTATACCAGATTGCCTGAAATTGTGAAGCCACTGTCGGGTGCTGACAACATAGTTCCTTTTCAAGAGTTATAAGTACTTATGAATCTGAGTCATCTGCCCAAACCGACGGCAAATTATTCTTAAAGCACATCAATTTAATTGTCATTCAGTCTCAGGTTTTAAAAATTAAATATATTGTGTATGCAAAACCTGAACTGTCAGAAGAAAATATGTGTTAGGTGGCATGTCAAAAGAGGAAATGCTTACATACATATTGAGCTGTCATCACAGAGATACTTAATTGATATTTTTAAAAATCTGATAAGTAAATTTACAATCATCTAAAATATTAGGTAACAGTGTGTGGATAATGGGGAATTATCTATAAAGTGTCTAGATTTGTGATGGGTAGTGGAAAGTACTGGGAAAGATGAATAAATGTCTAAATTTGGGAAATTTTATTATAATTTCAAAAGTTGGTACTTACTGTCTGCCTAAATGTTAGATGAAACACAAAAGCATGCAGCACTATAAGCGTATGTCGGAAAATGCCTGAGCAATACTTATCATGGTCAGTTTTATCTGAATTAGGAAACATTCAGGGCATCCTCAGTGGGGGTTACCATTTCGTTTAACTTTATGTACTTCTAAGAAAGTTACAGTGGAGGAGGGAAGATTCAGCCATAGAAACAATCCTATAGACTTGGGTTTTAGACTGAACACAAAGAAAGTCACCTACGAATCAGCATTCTTTTTTATTCACTTCTTTACCTATTTAGATTTAAGAAAGTAAGTGGAATATTAGCAATGTGGTGAACAACCTCATTCAGCATAGATTATATTTTCTGACAAGGTTAACCAATCTAATTCTTCCTTCCCTTTAGCCATTTCAGTCGTTATAATTTGCAATCAATGAGGTAATTAACTAATATAGCATTCAAGCAACAGTAAACAAAGCAGAGAGCCAGAAAGCACATAATATTTCTTCATGAAGTAGTAATTAGCAAAACCAGAGTCTCAAGTTATCTAGAATATCAATCAAGCAGATTCTTGGCTGTAGGTTTCTGCCTTGAATTCCTGCTCTGATCTGCCTCACTGATGAATTATTACCTAGAATAGCAAACCAAAAAAAAATTCCCTGACCAAGTTGTCTCTGTTCAGACTTTATCACAGCAATAGAAAGAAAATGCAGCTCATTTCCTATTAGAATCACTTGGTCTGTTGGAATACTGCACTAAATATTATGCACACTGTTTTTGTTGTAGTTACTGTTGCTGTGAAGACACACCATGAACATGAGGGCTCATATAAAGGAAACAATTGTGGTGGCCTACTTATGGTTCAGAGATTCAGTCCATCATGACAAGGAGCATGGTGGCATCCAGACAGACACTGTACTGGAAAAAGAGGCGAGTGTCCTATCTCTTGCAGACAACAGGAAGTTTACAGACTCACTGGGTGTTATCCTGAGTATACAAAACCACAAAGTTCACCCCTACAGTGACACACTTTCTCTAACAAGACCATTCCCACTCCAACAAACCCACACATGCTAATAGTGCTACTCCTCTGAGCTTATGGGGACCAAATACATTCAAGCTACCATAAACACCAATGTACATCTCTTCCAGCATGTAACTGTAAACACTGAATAAGTCACGATGGAAAAGTTCCAAAATGGGCATTTGGTGAGCCTCCTGGAAAAAATGCCATAAAGGACACTACAAGTTGATATGGTTCTTTGTATCAAGTTTATTCTGATATATATTTTATCATTTATTCCATTCATGTACCGAGTTTACATATTAAAAGATAAATATGTATATAAAACTTTCTTATCAGACTATGTGGGACTACCAGCTCCCCAATAATGACACAGAGACATAATATTATTCATGAATGCTTGACCTTACCTTAGGCTTTTTTAAGCTTGCTATTAAAACTTAAAATAGCTTGTGTCTATTAATCTCTATTCTGTTATCTGGCTTGGTTATCTCTGGTCTGTATCATGTATCCTACGTCTTCAGAGGTTGTGATGTAATCTATCTATCCTGAATTTTTCCTCCTCTTACTCCCTCTCAACGGAAATCCTGATTACCCTCTCCTACCTAGATATTTACCATTTGGCTCTTTATTAATCCAACCGGGAGTCACCTTAGGCAGAGACACATCTTTACTGTGTACACAAATATCCACAACAAATATACTTTTTTATGAAAGAGTAAATGTATGGAAATTAAGATACTTATTATCATATGTATAATATTCAGTGTTTGCCTCTTGGATTGAACTAGATATCTTCCCCTCTATTCTATGTACCAAAGAGTTCAAGTCCAATGATTCAGAATTCAATATCTACCATTCTACAACTTCAGAGGACATGAACCATATTACTGAAAAATGTTACATGGTATTAAGTAAAACTTTCTAATAAGAAAAAATAAAGAGGAATAAAAGGAAAAATAATGTTATGAGAGCATTGTAATATAGGATGTATGCCTAGAGCATGTGCAGAAGTAACTTAGAGTTTTATAGAACTAGAATTCTGACATTTAAGAAAGCATGGAAATAGAAGGTGATGTTGACCCTCAACCTACAGACTGATGTTAAATAGAAGATATAGATAAATCATACTTTGACAATTTTTATAGAGAATAAAACATTCAATGCGCAATTTCATATTGGTCTACTTTGTAAAGTGGGTATGTGCTGATACGATAGCTGTTTAATATTTCCACATTAAGATAGAAATAATTGCTACTAGTGTCTTGCAATTCTTTACTAAAGATATTTTTGTAGATAAAATATTTTCATTATACCTTGCAGATAAATACATAAATTATTGAAATTAAAAGTACAGTATTGAGATATCAGGAGAATAATAGTGTTAGTAAAATATCTCCATATAAAAATACATTCCATTAATCTGAAATATCTTTGCCAAATTCATCACCATTTTGTACTCATAATTATAGTAAGGGGAACTTCAGGGCAAGATACAGTTTAAATTGCTTTCAAATTTTAAGCCAAGTTAATGAACATAGAAGGAAAGAAATTAATCATAATTACGCAATTAACAATTATGACAAACAGTACAATTTAGCTCTAATTATCAAGTGGAAGAGATATAGAGTAGTGAAAATAACCTATGACAAATTAATGATGACCAACAAGTCAGCTGTTCATACAGTTTGTGTTAGTTACTGTATAATTTCAGTACATAATGATGGGCAAAGTTTTACAAAGGTCCCTCAGAATAAAGCTTAATTTCTTTCATGAACTAGGAGAGAGTTTGTTACAAACGTGATATAAGATCAGGTACCCTGGTTCTGTGTACTTCACTAATTGTAGTATAATGATCACAACTGCATTGCACACTCTGTTTGCGTGCACACGCGCACGCACACACATACATACACAAACACAACTCTTACTGAGATAAGAAGAATATGCGTCCGTACATATTGTCATTTATTTGAAATCCCTGTCATACCTGGTTACTCAGCTCATGTCACACAGGCTATATTTGAAATATTAGGCTACATTTCATAATAAAGAAACTATAAAATAAGATGCTATCTTTCAAGTAATTAAAATTACATTATAGTATGACTTTGATTGAAGAAAGAGTAAAAATTGGAACCAATTCTAACCTTTGGGATGGCACTCTTTATTCTGTGAAAAGGTATAGTAGAATCAGGTAGCTCACTTTATTTCTTGACTGTGGATGCGATGTGATAAGACAGATGTCACTTCCATCATCAAGAATCTTTGTTCAACATGATGAGCTGTACCTTTTCAAATGGGCAGTTAAAGTTAACACTTTTTCTCAGGTATTTTATCAAAGCTTTAGTACAGATACTGGTTCAATTTGTTATTGATTCACAATGAAATTTAATAAATTCTTATTTGGGGTTTTTTTAGAAAAATTATGTTATGAGCTGATGACAGTGGTTAACACAGTTAATCCTAGCATTGCAGAGGCAGAAGCAAGTAGATCTCTTTGACATGGAGGCCAGCCTGGTCTATATAGGAAGTTTCAGGATGGCCTTGTTTTTGCAGAGGGACTTTGTCTCAAAAAACAAACAACTACAAAAACAAAACAGCAAAAATTGTATTTGTAATTTTCATTTATCACATCTGCTGATTTTTTCAATTACTAAGATCAGTATCTGTGCATTTATACTTAAGAATAGTGAAATGGATAAAATTATTCTGACACTATAGATAGCGTGAGCATATCACCCACCCTTGCCCCATGTTAGTGAAACCAATCTTATTATTTACCAATTCAAATACAGGTCATTTATTTACCTATTAACATGTCATTTCGTCTACTACTAAACATCTGAGACATGCAACATGATTTTCTCCGTCAAACTCACTCATCTTGCTAGCGGCCTGACTTCCTGGTTAAATTCCGCCATGGACCATCTAAAGGAATGGGCGGGCTTAGGGGCGCTTACAGGCCTTTTGGTACTGGTCTCCCTCGTTTGCCTATGGTGTACTTGCAAGATTAGAGTCACAAAAAAGCGTGGTGCAGCCATGATCACCCAAGCCTTTATGGTCATAGAGGCAGGACAGTCCCCCCAGGCCTGGCTGGCGCTATTAAGAACTGAGATTTCTCTCCGACTGGGGTGCAAGGCTAAGCACTGCACGAAGTTTTGCTTGTAAGTAAGCTGATTTTAATGCATGGTGGTCTGATAAGATGCATGGAGTTATTCCAAATTTTTTTGTAGCTGCTGAGGTTTGATATGTTGCCAAGTATGTGGTCGATTTTGAGAAGGTTCCATGTGGTGGTGAGAAGAAGGTCTATTCATTTTTATGTGGATGGAATGTTCTTTAGATGTCTGTTAATCCTAATTGGGTCATAACTTCCATTAGACCCTTTGCTTCTTTGTTGGTTTTCTGTCTGGTATTCCTGTCTAGTGGTGAGAGTGGGGTGTTGAAGTCTCCCACTATATGTTTGTGGGGCTTTATATGGGATTTAAGTTTTAGTAATGTTTCTTTTACGAACGCGGATGCCTTTGTATTTGGGGTATTGATGTTCAGAATTGAAACTTCATCTTTGTGGATTTCGTCTGTGATGAGTATGTTATGATCTCCTTCATCTCTTTTGATTGATTTTATTTTAAAGTATAATGTATTAGATATTAGGATTGCTACCACTGCTTGTTTCCGTTTGATTGGAAAATCTTTTCCAAACCTTTAACTCTCAGGTAATGTCTATCTTTGAGGGTGAGGTGTGTTTCTTGTATGCAGCAAAAGTATGGGTTCTATCTTTGAATCCATTCTGGTAACCTGTGTCTTTTTATGGGTGAGTTAAGGTCATTAATATTGAGGGATTTTAATGACCATTGATTGCTCATTCTTCTTTGATTTGGTATGTTTGTTGTTGGTGGAATTACGTGTGGGATCCCCCCTCTTTTCTTTTGGCTGTTGGTCAGGTGGGATTATCTAATGCCTATGTTTTTCTAGTTGTAGTTAACTTCCGTGGATTGGAATTTTTGTTCCAGAACTTTCTGTATGGCTGGGTTAGTGGATATGTATTGCTTGAATCTAGTTTTGTCATGGAATATCTTGTTTTCTCCATATATAGTGATTGAGAGGTTTGCCAATTATAGTAGTCTGGGCTGGCATCCATGGTCTCTTAGTGTTGGTAGAACATCTATCCAGGACCTTCTGGCTTTCAGAGTTTCCACAGAGAAGTCAAGTATAATTCTGATAGGTTTGCCTTCATATGCTACTTCATCTTTTTCCTTAGCTACTCTTAATATTCGTTCTTTATTCTGTATATTTGGGGTCTTCATTATTATGTGGCGAAGTGCCTTTTTTTGTAGTCCACTCTATTTGGAGTTCTGTAAGCCACTTGTACCTTCATTAGCATGTATACTTTAGGTTGGGAAAATATTTTCTATGATTTTGTTGAACATGTTTTCTGCCCCTTTGAGGTGGTTTTCTTCACATTCTTCTATACCAATTACTCTTAGGTTTGGTCTTTTCATGGTGTCCCATATTTCCTGGATGTTTTGTGTTGTAGATTTCTTCGACTTAAGATTTTCTTTGGTTGATGAATCCATTTCTCCTAGTGTAACTCGAATACCTGAGATTCTCTCTTTCATCTCTTGTATTCTATTGGTAATGCTTGTATCTGTAATACCTTACTGTTTGCCCAGATTTTCTATTCCCAGCCTTTCTTCAGATTGTGTTTTTTTTTGTTGTCTCTATTTCAGTTTTCAACCCTTGCACTGTTTGATTTGTTTTTTGCAATTTTCTGTTTATCTTTCCATCCATTTGTTGCATTTTGTGAATTTTTTGGTTTGCTTTTTGTCCCATTTCTTCATATTTTGGTTTGTTTTTTCTTCCATTTCTTACATTTTTCCATTTCTTGCATTTTTGTGTTTTTTCCTTCCATTTCTTTAAGGGATTTTCCTATATCCTCTTTTGGGACCTCCATCAGTTTCATGAAGTTGTTTTTTAAGATCATTCTCTTCTGCTTCATTTGCATTGGAATGTTGGAGTCTTGTTGGTGTGTAATCTCTAGAATCAGTTGGTGTCAAATTTTTTTTACTGTTGCTGAGTGTGTTTTTGTATTGTCTCTTTCCCATCTCTTCTTCCAGTGGGTGCAGAAAGAGCCCCTTACTGGTCTGGTGGTTAGGGAACCAGAGTTCCATTTTGGTGGGTACAAGCAAGTTCAATATTCTGGTAGTTCTTCTATTCCTTGTCCTAGTTCTGGTCCATGGGTGGAGAAGAATCCCAGAATTCTGGAGTGTGTAGTCTCCCACCTTGTCCCCTGATTCCTTTGTGGAAGAGGAGACCTGGGATCTGGGATGCATGGCTCCCACCAGGATGGGAGGCTCTGTTGGAGTCCCCAGGCAGTGGAAGGCATGCCAGGGTGCCTCCCAAGTGCTGGTATTAAAGGCGTGTGCCACCAACGCCCGGCGATTTGAGTAATTTTTAAAGAGTAAAATATTTAGTGTACTTGAAATTCTTTATTCTTACTGTAGATACAGATTTGTCCAATGTTTGAAAGTCAAAAGAATTGTGTATAACATTTAAATATTTATGTAAACATAGGTTAGCATCTACTTTACACATTATATTAAAACAAATTCAATATTCTTTCAAAAAATGTGAAACAGTAGGAATAAATTATTCCTGAATATAAACAAAAGCATGAATATTTTATTTCTTCTATTAGTTGAAAGAGACATGTTATGGAATTTGATTTACATTTAGAAAGGTTTGGATAAAGGACAGTCAAATTTTGACATAGCAAACTACTTCTCTCCCCAGTCCAGACTATGTTGGTCCCATTAGGACAGTCAGAGCAGGTTCTTGTCACACTGTGGAATCATAAGCTATTTTGGAGGAAAAACGCATGCTGTATAGAAATTTTCTGTGAGAAAATAACTGTTTATCTTGGAAGGAAGCTCACTAAGATACAGTATGCTCTAATGTAAGATGAAACAACCCATCCTGAAGGAAAGTTCTTTAATCTCCAAAAACAACACAGAGACTCAAGAATTTCCTGAAACTGACTGATTCACTAGGATACTCCCCTTTACCCAAGCATATACAGACAGGAGGACTGCTTAGTGATGTTCAGAGTATCTGAGATGCATGGAAGAAGCAGAGAATGCCAGAGTTACCTGTAAGTTACAGTCTCCAGCCTGCTAAGCTGCCAGGTGGTGTAGTGTATGCTAGGTTTCCATATCTTACAGCTGTCATCCAGAAGAGAATAGTCCTTGGACAAAAAATATCCTTGAGTAATCTCTTCTTCTGCATGTATCCATAGTCCCAGTAAAACTTTATGTAATCCCAGTAAAACTTATTGGTTCATCAAGTTGTACTTTGGTGTTATTCTTCACTTGGTTGGTTTGCAATTGATCATTTGTGCTGAGTAAATATTTGCTCATTTCTTCCTAGAATTGTGTCATAAAGCAATACAGAGAGCAGTGTGACAGATCAGAAATATAAGAAACACTTTGTATGAATGAATAGGAATCCAGGATTCATGAAATATGGCAAGAACCTCATATAGACCAAGTAGTAACAAGGAAAGGAAGACTTTTCTGCAGAAGAACATGAACCTTGTGTGCTACTTGTGCTGAGGCACTGCACAGGATACTAGCCTAGAGACAAGATCTCTGAGATGGTTTCTGTGATTCTTCTCATATTCACCACGCTGTGAATAGCATCTGCCATTGAAGTTCCTCCCAGTTTCTTTATATCATTCTACGTGGGTACACCAACTACAGGATTTTGGCACCCCTATTCTCTTCGGGAGCAGTTGGTGTTTTCACCAGTGATCTTCATGGAAGATATATTGGTATCCTAGTTGCATCCCTGAAACACAATTCCACCTTGGTCAGTTTGCTATGTGACTTCTTACTTTGCCAGAGGAGAACCTAGAATACAGCAGGAATGCTCAGTCTCTTCTCATTTTTCAGACCCTCAGTCAGGACAAGTTTTCAGGTCTTCAGTCTTGTTTTCTCAATATAAGCAGAAACGTGAAGTCTTATAACCAATGGACTTTTCTCCGTCATGTAGGAGAATAAATGTAAAAAAAAGTTTAAATAAATTATTTTTAACTAACAACATTGACAACTATCTGTGTTAAATTCAAAGATAAGATTAGTTTACTTTATATATACTTAAAATCATGTATGTGTGGGGGTGTCACTGTGAGCTTGTGTTATGGTACTTATGGCTGCAATATTTTCCCAAGAAATACAAATTATCTAAGAAAAACTCCAATTCTATACACGAGAAACTGCCTTATAATTGTTGGTTGAGGAAATGCAAGAGATCCCCAAAGCAATATAGGATATTGTCATTGCCCTTGGTTGCCCTAGACTATGAAGTTAAGACCTTGTTGGTAAACACACTGTATATATCACCCACAACACTTGGTAAAAAACTGAGCTGGAACTGATTTGCAATCCTCCTGCATGAGGAAAAGCCCCCAGTACCTGGAAATATGTAAATTACTCAAAAGAGAAATTCAATAACTAGTTCTAACCAGTCATACTGCCTATGAATACCAGCAATGATAAGAAAGTGAAAATATTATTAAAGCTGCCAACAGTGGAATTACATCATGACCATAATTAGCAACAATCTAACTGGACTTGACGGGATGCATGTGGTATTGGAAATCTAACCAACTTTCTATGGCTAGTAAGACCATAGACCATAGAAAAGAAGCAGCCATGGCCATCTCACTAAGTCAGTCTATTGTCTGTGTTCTAAAGAGTTGTCCTTATAACACAATGAGTGTGATTCTCACCTTACCAAATAAGGGATAATTACTGATCCACTACTAGAGGCTCCATAGATTTCCCACACCTCCAAACTGACATCCATGTTCACAGAGTCCGGAACAGTCCTATGCTGGTTTCCTAGCTATCAGTCTGAAGTCCATGAGCTCCCCGTTGTTCACGTCAGCTGTTTCTGTGGATTTCTCCAGCCTGTTCTTGGCCCTTTTGCTCATCACTCATCTCTCTCTACAACTGGATCCAAGATATCAGCTCAGTGTTAAGCTTTGGGTGTCTGCTTCTGCTTCTGTCTGCTACTGGATGAAGGCTTTATGATAGCATAAAAGGTAATCATGAATCTCATTATCAGGGAAGGACATTTAAGGTAGCCTCTCCACTGTAGCTTAGATTGTTAGTTGGTGTCATCCTTGAAGATCTCTAGAAATTTCCATAGTGACAGATTTCTCTTTAAACGTATAATGGCTCTCTCTATTATGGTGTCTCTTTTCTTGCTCTCCTCTATTCTTCCCCAGACTCAATCTTCTTAGTTCCTCATGTTCTCCTCTCCCCTCCTCTTCTCCCTTTTTCTTTCTCCTAACTCCATCTCCACTCCCCCCATTCTCCAAAATACCTCAGGATATCTAGTCCCTTTCTCCTTCTCTGGGGGAACATGCATGTCTCTCTTAGGGTCTTCCTTGTTTTCTAGCTTCTCTGACAGTTTGGACTGTAGATTGATAATCCTTTGCTCTAAGTCTAAAATCTATATATGAGTGAGTATATACCGTGTTTGTCTTTTTGTGACTGGTTTACCTCAGTCTGTATGTTTTTTTTTCTAGTTCTACCCATTTGCCTGCAGATTTCAAGATTCCGTTGTTTTTCTCTGCTGAGTAGTACTCCATTGTGTAAATATACCACATTTTCTTTATCCATTCTTCAGCTAGGTTGCTTTCAAGTTCTGGATATAACAAATAATGTGACTATGAATGTAGTTAAACAGATGTTCTTGTTGTATGAATGTGCATCTTTTGGATATATACCTAACAGTGGCTGAATCTTATGGTAGACTGATTCCCATTTTCCTGAGGAATCTCCATACTGATTTCCAAAGTGAGTGTAACACTTGGCACTCCCACCAGCAGCAAATGTTCCCCTTTCTCCACATCCTCTCCAGCATAAACTGTATTTCGTGGTTTTGATTTTAACCATTCTGACAAGAGTAAAGATGGTATCTCAGAGTTGTTTTGTTTTGCATTTCCTCAATGGCTAAGGATGTTGAGGACTTTCTTATGTGTCTTTCACCCATTTTAGATTCTTCTATTGAGAGTTTTGTACACCATTTTTAATTGGATTATTTGGTGTTTTGGTGACTAGTTTTTTGAGTTCTTTGTATGTTTTGGAAATCGGCCCTTTGTCAGGTGTGGGATTCGTGAAGATCATTTCCTATTCTGTGGGCTGCCTTTTTGTATTGTTGATTGAATCCTTTGCCTTACAGAAGCTTCTCAGTTTCAGGAGGTCCCATTTATTAATTCTCGATCTCAGTGTCTGTGCTACTGGTGTTATGTTCAGGAAGCTGTCTCCTGTACCAATTTGTTCAAGGTTACCTCCCACTTTCTCTTCTAAAAGGTTCTGTGTGGCTGGATTTATATTGAGGTCTTTGATCCATTTGGAATTAAACTTTGTGTATAGCAATATGTATATGGATCCATCTGCAGTCTTCTACATGCCAGCATGCAGTTATGCCAGCACCATTTGTTGAAGATGCTTTCTTTTTCCATTGTATAATTTTAGCTTCTTTGACAAATCAGGTGTTCATGCATGTGTTTGTCCAAATCAGGTTTTTCAATTTGATTCCATTAGTCTACCTGCCTGTTTTTGTGCCAATACCAAGCTGTTTACAGGACTATAGCTGTATAATAGATCTTGAAGTCAGGGATTGTGATGCCTCCAGAAGTTCCTTTATTGTACAGTGTTTTGTTTTTGTTTTTGTTTTTTTTGGCTATCCTGTGTCTTTTGTTTTTCCATATAAATTTGAAGATTGCATAATTAGGTCTTTTTCATTTCACGGAACATATATCTACAAACATCTGTGTCTCTAAATCAAAATAGCATTCTGCTTCTGAGATTGGATTTATATTAAAAGCATTAGTTATCAACAACTTTCCTTTCTTTACTGAGTCTTAATATTATAATAATTATCAACATTGATATCACTCATAAAGAAAAAATGTCTACTGATGAAATAAAATGTCTATATATTTTACCTTTTTATGTTTTCATGTATGCTTGTTTACATATGTGTTTATATATAAATAAATGTAATTTTCAAATAAATAGAAACAAATGAAATTATTTATAATACATATATATGTGTACAAGTATGTGAGTATGTTTAGAAACCAGTAATCATATAATCAAAATGTTTGCATTCCCAACATTTTTTTCTTTAAATTCTGAGTGAATTTAACTAAGTTTTATAGAAATTCTATATCCAAAAATATAGCAAATTTTTCAACACTGTCCTGTAGCATTCCATATTTTTTATTTTAGCTATATTTATTGAGGTCTGTAACTGGTTGGTATGTTATAAATATCTCCTTTCATAAGCTCTTGAAAATCATATATTTATTTTCTGTTCTAATCAACAGCATGTTATAGTATTAGAATTTAGAGACTTAAAATACGGGTTCAGTGAAACGGAATTTTTTTCTTAAGATTTAGAGATTGAAATAGGATTTTGACTGTTTTCTAATAGGATTATGTTTCTTTTTATATATTATATCCTATCTCTGACAAGCATATTCTGATTTAATATCACAAAATAAAGACACATTTCAGAACTCTTTTTTCAAGAATTTTTTTCATATACTGAAAAGAAAGAAGAATATGCCATTTTAAACTATTTAGATATACTTAAATCTTATTGAAAATGTAAAGTTAAAAGCTATTCTCACTCATACTCAGTTTTCAAGGGTCTAATTGCATTATAAAATGGCTTTCACTATATTAAATGGAAGGGGAAAATGAAAAAATAAAAACTAAAAAGCAGAATTCACTTGTTTTACTTTTACTTTTATTAGATATTTCAAAAACATTTGATGGCTTAATAACTTTTGAAGTCAATAAAAATTTTTAAAATACTGACATCAAGAAAACTACATTCTGTTTCTCACAATATCTCAGAAAACAAGAAAGAAATTTACTCTCCCGAATGACTGTTCTATTTTTACCTTAGTATTCACAGGTGGCTACTGCTAACTCATTAATTATCAAATTGCCAATTAACTTTACATGATAGAGAGACTTGCAATAGACTATCAGTATAGGTCTTAGGTAAATTTTGTCATTCTACTCGTCTTCATCCCCTTACCTAGCTACCAAGTGTCATTTGGCTATGCCAGGCAATCCATGGTCTACATACTTCCACAGGACACTTTTGTGAGGAAGACATGGTTGCCTTTTACAGGATCTTAATTGCTGTCTTTTTCTTCTGCCACACACCCAGGTATCAGAAATTTTGTGTGTTCAATGATGTTAGATATTTAGCTTCAGTTTTTCTATCTGAAAATTACTTTTATTAATGCAATTTGACCTCCTTCTTTATGCTCTGTGTTATTTTTGTTACCTGGGCAGACTTTTAAAATATATACCTAGGAAACCATGAATTTACTTATTTTATTACTGTATGTGACTTGTTCTCATTTCTTCTTTTTGTTTTCTTTTACTTTTCTTTTTATTGAAAATGGATTCTTTGCTTTTATAATACATTATGACCACAACTTTCCCTCCCTCCACTCTTTCCAGCTCTCCTCTATCTCCCCTGTGCCTGAGATGAAATCTTCTCTTCTCTATGAGGAAAGAATACAGAGAAAGAGACATACTGACAGACAGACAGACACACACACACACGCACGCACACACACACACAGAGAGAGAGAGAGAGAGAGAGAGAGAGAGAGAGAGAGAGAGAGATGGAGAGAGAGGATAAATTGGAGGTCTCCCACAGAGATTAGGAATCTTGCAGAAGAGGGAAGGAAAGGTTGACTATTTTATGATCGTTTGTTTGCTTGCTTAAATTTTGGAAAATTTATTCTTAAGTTGGTTAACTTTTTTTTGAGCTTTTATATCAAATAGTCTCTGCACAATCTTTTGGGACATGTATTGTATCTATCTATAATGCTTTCTTTTCATTTTTTCTCTTTTATTTTATTATTTGTTGAGATAACTCCTCACTGTGTGGACCTGGCTGGATTCATTGTGCAGTTCAAACAGGTCTCAAAAAATCCTCTGTTTGCTTCTTTGGAACTTTTCTGTGCATATTTGATTTATCATTTAGGGACAGTTGTTGAAAATCTCAGTACTGAGTTTTTTCATAGGTAAAGAAGCATTAAGAAAGTATCTACCACCAGGCAGTGGTGTCACACACCTTTAATCCCAACACTCAGGAGGCAGAGACCCAGGTGGATCTCTATGACTTTGAAGCCAGCCTGGTCTACAAAGCTAGTGTCAGGACAGCTAGGTCTGTTACACAGAGAAACCCTGTTTCAGGGGAGAAAAAGAAGAAAGAATTTACTATATCACAGGATATGTTTAATCATTAAATGTCTTTAATATATATATTAAAAATACCTTTAAAAAGTGTACTTAGTACGATAATTGTAGCCATTTAAAAAATGAAATAAAGACCTATCAATGCTAGTGATGCATTATCCAACTTTTAGTTTGACTAATTATTAATCACTCATTATCAATAAAATTAAAACTTAACTAATATAATATTTATTTACAATTATATCGTACACATTAAGCTTATACATAATGTGGTTGTTTGTTGTATGAAGTGAGAAGCAAATGATGAAATACACACGTTTTGTAATTAGTGTTTTCAGTTTACTATCCTGTTAGTGTGATAGTAAATGATATTTTGCTGTCAAATGTTCCCTCAGCTTTTTAAATGTAAACAATTAAAATATTGCACAAGGAGGGGTGGTGGGAAATGAGGAACAAGAGAGAGGGAACACAGGTTGTAAGTTAAAGACCATTTGAGGGTGCTATGAAAAGCTATTGATGATGAGACAGGGTGATACTTCAATTTTGCTGGCCAAGTTACAGAACTTCAAGTTCAGTTTTAGGTCTGTCTCACTCCCCACAGAAAAGATGGATGGTTAGTGAAGGATTCAGGGTTAGCCTCCAGCAGTGTGCTTACACATGAAACCATATGTGACTATGTGCACATGTATACATGACACACAAACACATACTTATATGTAAAACAGGGTTCCTAAAATGTCCAAGATATTTAATTTATGAAGTACTGATCAAGTTTTCAACCTATATAAATGTCAAATGATAAAACTAAACAGCTTATTTAGTAATGTCTATTATATATAAGTATATATACATATGTGTGTTTGTGTGTAGCTATGTATAATCACAGGTTAAAATTTTAATAGGAAAAATTATTCTGCTGATTTTGTGCTTCTGATTATCAAGTCCTGGATAAATGCTCCACCACTGAAAATTTTCCTCAAATGTATATACTTAAATGTTTGTTTATATTCAAAGAAAGATATTTAAAAATCGTACTTTAATTCATAATTTTAATGTAATATGATATTTAGAACTTTATCTTCTAAATGTCATGTAAAATTTAATAGATATGAAAATTCAGGATACTAAAATACAATGCATAAATGTAAGAACAGGATGAAATCTTAAATATGTTCCTGCGTTTTAACATATATAAATTATAACTGCAACTACTAAATTATTTTAAGTTCCTAATTATTTTATTAGTTTATTGTAATATGTAATATGCAAACATACAGAATGTTTAGTAACACTCTGAATACTTCCCTAATCAAAATACTTATTTAGAGATCATAAATACCAGAGAACAGATATTTATACAGAGAGAGATATTTTAAAGGATTATATTACTCAACAGGATCGCATAAGTTGATTGAAATACATTAATCATAATGTAAATAAATTACACATTTTCAACCAAATTAAATTTAAGGCAAGTAAACATATTGATAAAACTATTATTAAAAACTTACTTAATGTAGATTTTAGTAATTTGTGGATTACTTGAGAAAAGTTTTCCCTCCAGATAATATGATTAATGCTAAATATGAAATAGCAACAAGAGTTAGCAACAAGAGTTATGTATAAAAGACTGAACAACGGAAGTCTTGGTCTCTTTTTCCGGCTTTCTGCTTCCAGTTCGGTCGTGGAAAACTATTCGGTTCATCTGGGTTACTTGTTTGGTAACTTGTGAGTAATTTCTACAATAAATACTTAGTTTTACTTTCAGTAAATGTGCCGTTTATCGTTATGGCATCATATGAGCTTGTTCTTGTGGGACTCCTACAAGTAAGAATGTTTTTCTCTGGCTCTTTTCCATGCTCATGGGGCTCATTTCCTCCTATCATGTTGCTTTGACACCCTTGCTATGAGGGCGTTTGACTTGTTATTTTGTAATAATTGGTGGTTGTGTCTTGGAAACTTGCTTTTTTTTTGAAGAGGACATAGAGTTGGAGTGGATCTTGGGTAGAGGGGAAGAGGGGTGGGAGTTGGGAGGAATAACGGGAGGTGAATCTATGGCCATGATGTGTTATATAAGAGAAGAATATACTTCCAAACAATAAAGAAAAAAATACCTATTAGTAAATAAAGACAACAGTACACAAAATTAAGTAGGCTATTGCAATGTACTGTCTATTTATAGAAAAACCTGGGAAAAATCTCAGGGGAGTTGGTGTAGAGGATACCATAATCAAAATATACTATTGTTTTTGGTTGTAAGCTACAGTCTTAAGAGAAGAATGTTTTATTTTTTATCCTGAAGTTTCTGGGAATTCTGGGTAGAAACTCAAGGCAGAAATCTGTTACAAGAGCTGAAGCAGAGATCAGCGATGAATGGTTCTTTCAGGCTTGACTGTCATGGCTTGCTTAACTCTTTCTCCTATACAGCCCATGCCCACATGCTCAGCTATGGGACAACTTACAGTGGTCTCCAAAAAAAATTCCCACAATCATGCCCCACAGGCCAGTTTAATAGATATCATTACTCAATTGATATTTCCTCCTCTAAAATATATCTAGGTTTATGTCAAATAGACAAAAATGAGCCAGTGCACAAATTCTTAGCTTTATGAGAGAGAGAGAGAAAGAGAGAGAGAGAGAGAGAGAGAGAGAGAGAGAGAGAGAGAGAGAGAGAGAAGAGAGAGAGAGATCAGCAATGGGTTGGATAGATGATTCAGTTGGTAAAATAGTTGCCACGAAGTAAGAATGGAGGAAAAATAATCTATTTTCAGCAAAAGAAACATGATAGAAAAAGCCACAATGATCCTTTTCTAAATTTTAGTTCATTTTTGAGGCTTATTGATATTTAAACTGTATGTATTTATTCATTGGATATGTAAAGAAAGCCGGTCAATAAAATGATAAAGGGTCTCTAAAATAATCAAGAATTAAATAAGAATAGTAAAGTTAAGTAAAAGAAACTTCGCTTAAAATGTGGTAAAAATTTACATATTATCATAAAAAAACAATAATTATGTCTGTCTAGAAGACAACTCTTGATGTATCAGATACCTTACAGATCACATAAAAATGTGGAGAAAGAAAAATAAGTTGAGTGATGGAAATTGCAAATTTGTTTTCCTGAAGCCTTCAGGGACACATAGGAACAATGAGCCTTCCTGATATGACACGTAAAATAAGAGTTTTGATTTGCCACCATTTTAGAAATATTTTTATAAACACGATTTGATGCATTTTTGTGAATTGTATAGAATGCAGTTTAGATTGTGATGATGGGATTGAATGTGTACAACTTCCTCTCTCCAGCACAATTGAGGAGATTATGATTACTTTGAGGGAAGTGATTAAGAAAAGCAGAATGAGTCACAAATACTGGAAATTGAGCAGAGCTGAAATGGTAACCAATTTCAGAACAGATGTGAAAAGATGCAACTGACAGGTGACAGGAAAGAATAGGAACTAAAGGATAAAAATCACTTCCCTGAACCCTTTCTTGTTGGCCATTTTTGACAAACACATGCCCCATACCAATGGCTGTGAAAACTGTTGCTTCAATGCAGCCATTTTATTATTTATAGGGAGTTCAATTTTATCATTAGCATTCCCACAGACAGAAATTCCATAAGTATAAGCACAATAATGCATGCCAATGATTATGATCACTAAATCATTGTTGAATATTACACAGAATACAAAAAATACTCAAGTACAAATATATGCATGTACAAGTTAAAATGATAATTAATGAAAAGATCATGAATTTGGGAGGAAGAATGGGCAACAATGGATGTTTTGTTGGGGAAGGGAGGGGCAGAAAGCATGTTGATCTAATGCTTATGTACTTAGATTTAAACATAATAAAAACAAACAAGTAGAGGCTTATGTTAGTAAATTTTGAGTGGTTCTATAAATATAGAAATAGTGCCAAACTATTAATTTAAAGTAGTGAATATTTAGCAAACATGGAAATTTAGCAATTTTTTATTCACTGAAAACAGCAAGATGTACTATTTTAGATAAAATAATGGAACTATGAAATCCTGCATTATTCTCCCAGCTAAATGAATCTGTTAAAAATCTGGTCAAGTAGGACTTTATACTGCAGATGTAATAAGCATGGGTAATTAGTTGACCCTGAGATGGAGAAGTTATTCTAGGTTAATCACCTAGATCTAATATAATCATGAGGTTCTTGGTGAGAGGAAGACAAGGGCAAAGTGACAGAACCAGGAAGATGGCATTGTAATAAATACTGAGTAATGCACATTACTTTTGCATGAGGATAAGAACTAAGTAGCAGAGATACATAGATGAATTCCCTTAAAGGAACAACAAAACACTCTTCTCCAAGCTTCCTGAAAAAATAGAGTTCTGCCTACCAGCACGGTGACTTTCATCCACGGAGAAACATTTTTAAATCTGCCCTCCAGAACTAGAAAGTGACAAAGCTGTGTTCCCTTAAGCTACTGCACTGTGATATTATTCAGGTGAAAAGTGGATATTTGCCACACATTAACAGAAAGGCATTAAGAATGAAAAAGATTCTCATTTTTTAGAAAATATAAAAGCAATAAAGAGCTTAGTAAAGACCCACTTATGTTAAACCCTATGAAGATATGAATATTTGGAGAGAAAGACCAAACATATGAATAATCTGGGCTCTGTGAAGGAATAGAAGACCTCAGAAGATAGTGAGCACTATGAGTGTGTAGCCCAAAGTAAACTATTCTCAGAATTCTGCCAAGGTATTTCCAAGACATAAAAGTAACTTTACAAATTGTTGAGGGTAGAAGAACTCACTGACCAAATGTTAACAAAATAACAGTATACTGGGTTAAGGGGTATTGCCTGTGGATTTGGGAAGATAGTTTAAAGCACTGAAATCCAGGTCATGAACAATAGTTTAGATTTAATAAATGAAGGCAAACTACCAGATATTTTAGAAAACACTGTAACATTTTCAAGTGTATCTTATATTTAACATCAATTTATTCACTGTTTTGCTCTTCTATCTTTTATTGCTAAGTATAAATTGGCTGTAGATATTTATGAAGTACAATATGGCTTAACACAGACATTATGTTGATGCATTTCCATATCTGAAAATTTTCTTTGTGGTGAACCTATGTTGTTTGTGTATGTGCTTGCTTTGTTTCACTAAACCATCATTTAAAAAGTTTTGGATAAACTAAAATATATGACCCATAGTCACCACAGGATGCTTCAGGTCATTGAGAACTATTCCTGTCTTTGACACCTTGCATGTTTTGGCAAACAAGGTTCATTTCCATATTTTCTAGCTCTGGTGTCTATCATCCTTGCTCTTACTTCCATGAATTCAAGTGGTTAAAAGCACAACGATGAGAACATATGGTGATGTTTTTGTGTGTGCCTTGTTTCACTTACTATAATGCCCTGTTGTCTTATCTAGGTTGTGATAAATGATAGAATCTCATGTGTTTTGTTTGTTTCAAGGCTGATTAGCATTTCATTGCATATACAAACCACAGTTTAAAAATCTGTTCATCTACTGCTAGGCAGTTTGAGTGTTTAAACATCTTGGCTCTCATGGCTAATGCAAATATGTATGTAGGGATCACAATATCTAATTAACATGCTAACATCATTTTCTCTGAACACAAAAATTGAAATGGGATTACTATATTGTGTAAAAATACTATGCTCTTTATCTTTTATTACTTTGTTAGTGAATGAATGTTGTTGGTGTGTATGAATGCAGGGGCACAAATGTCACCCTCATATCTGGAAGTCAGATATAACTTTTGGGGGTGGGTTCCCTGCTTCACTGTTTGCTCTTGGGCCTGAACTAATGTCATTAGAGTTCCTTGCTATGGTCTTTTCTTCAATGAGGCTTCATAATGACTCATCAATTCTACTTTAATTTTCACTGTAACTCCATGCTTTTTTTGCTAATTTAGGTGTTATAATACTATCATCACAGTTCTGTATAAAAATATCAACAGAAGGTGGAGAATGACACAAATTAATTGAGATGTTTATGAATTAGGATTAGTATCACTCAAATGCCAAAATCATGTACAACAATTCACTTTTCATTGAAATCCCAATTTAAACTCCAATCTGGTTCTTCAAAAAAATAAAAAACTGTGAAATCCACATAGAATAATAAAATATATTACATAGTCAAACTAACATTGACCTAAAGACACAGCTAGGTGCATCATACTGGTATTTTTCAAAATATATTGATTGGAAAGGTAGAGTAGTCAAAAATGATGGCAAAGTTGCAGCAATAGATGTGTCAGTTAACTGAAATAGACAAATAACCTAAAACTCACAAGTCAGGTGTCAGCTAATTTTTCATAAAAGTGCCAAATACAAAAATAACAAAAACACGAAAACATAGTTTCTGGAATAAATGAACATAATAAAAAAGAAGAAGCAAATGCAAAATAACAGCAAATCCTATCACTTACAATACAAGGGTCAGTGGAAAATAAATGAAAAAAAAACAAAATTCAAATCTGCAAAGGTTGGAAGCAACTCTAGCAGAAGATTCTTGCCATGGTCTGAAGTTTCACAATGATGTCTTAAACGGGAATCAGGTACTGAAAGTAAAGTAAGGAAAGTTGATTGCTTCAGTTCATATGGCTTCTACAAAGGAAAGAAAACAAGACAAACCACTTCTGGGAGAAAACATTTTCAAATCAATATATGAGTTCCAGGGTTAATATCCAAAATATACTAGAACCTACTATTGGAAAATAGCAGTAAATTCAACACTGCAGTTTCAAAGGTTAGAGGAATCTGATTAGATATTAGTCAGAAGTAAACATGCAAATGCCTTAAAGATATATGAAAAATCTTAAGCATGATTAATCTTCCCGAAATTCAGGGTGAAATCACAATGAGGTATTACCTCACACATCTTAAGTTGGCTATTATCACTAAACATGATAGACACTGGCAAAAATACAGACAGTATTACAATATTTGTTAAATAATGTGCTCTGAAAGAAAATTACTCTGAAACACACAAAATAATTTTGAGACTAGAGGCCCTTACATCAAGGAAAATGAGAGGATGCTAGAAGAACTATTTGTAGCATGAACTGCAGGATGAAAATTTTATAAATGATTCCTCTATTTAATTAGATTCATTGGATAGATGCCAGGGCACTTTATTAGGACAAGAGAGATTTTCTAAGGAGCAGCTTGGAAAGAAAACTACATAATTCCATTTCACTAAGTGAGTATTCAAAAGATGAATGAAAATCTACACCAATATCACAGTTAATGCATTACTATATACATACAAATATGCATACATAGATATGTCAAACATATGAAATACCATGAATACATGATTGCATATTTATAGTGGTCATGAACAAATAAGAGATATATTATTATATTCATGTTTTAAAATTACAATTAGTTTAGTTAAACTGTTACTAGTATGAAATATCAGTATGAAGGAACGAGTTCATTTAAAATGCATTTTTCATATCATAGTTAATGAATTCTTATAATGTTATTATCTAAAAGCAATCAAATGTGGTGGAAAATAAATCAAAACTAAGTGACCTCTAACATGATATTCTATAACATACAATTAAATACTGCTGATTTTTGAAATGAGAACAAAGTAATGTAACCAAACTTATAGGACCCATCTCAGCTTCTGATGAATAGATCAATACAAAAAATACTTTAAGTACTATCACTGATGCTGAGAGGAGTCCACTGCTTCCATGTGCTGAGGAAATGAAAATAAACACCTATGCCATTAGAAACTCAAGCTTCTAGTACCTGTCACAAAACAGGTAACAAGTATCAATCTCATTTCTGAATAACACAGAAAGTGATTTATAGGTGGAAACAATGTTCACAACATTAGAAAATAAAGATTTCAGAAGTCGAATACTGTGTGTAAGTTGAATTTACACTCTAATTTTAAATTGTATGTTTTTACAGTCTCATCTCAGCTTTCAGAGAAACATATCCTGCTATTATCCTTTACAAGAATTTTATAGTTATTAAGTAATTACAAAACCATGTAAATTCTTAATCAAGCTTGACACCTTTATCATTTCCTCCAACTACTTGATCACTAGTCATGTTAATAAACCTTTTAATGATGTGTTAATTTCATTCAGAATAAAAGATTCACACATGTGTTAAGGTAACACTTTACTGAAAAATTTAATAGGAAACCTAACATATAAAGACCTTAAGGTCAAGGGGAAAAGAATAAAAAATCCTGATCACATGCAAAATACCAAACTCTCTCACTCCATTCTGAATTTCTATACATATCTAGTTTAGCTTCGCACTGAAGGGATGTAGGATTTTTTTGAGTCATCACAATCACAGAGTATCTGATATACTCTGCCTGCATTTATTTCAGTGAGAATCATATTATGACTTTCCTCATTTTTATAAATGATAATAGTGTTTTCATAATTTTGTTATAGTAAAGTTTTCCTTTTTTCATTTATGCTTAAGTTTTCCTATTTAAATTTTGACAATTAAAATTTATATTACTGTGCACAAGAAATGGTGTCTCAAAGATGACAGACAACTTGAGCTGTTATCTTCTTAACACTGACAATGCAAGAGAGGAAAATATGTTCTATTATCAATTTGATAATTATGAATAATGTATCATAATTATATCATTTAAAGAATAATCACTCATAACTATATCATTTATAGAATAATCACTCATAAAAATTTAACTTCTTTTTCTGCCTTTCAGAAGCCACAATTTCTTAATCAAAACTGTTTTTAATCACCAAGGAATGCCTTATTATTTAAATCAATTGAAGAAAAGGAATAAACAAAAAATTTGTTTATGCTACCACGATTTACCATTATGTATCAGCTATCAGATTAGGCATTAATATGCCATTTTACTATTGAATAAATTCTTTTATGTAGTGAAAAGTGAGGCTTGTTAGTATATAATATATAATATAAAACCACTAAATTTTGATAGCATGTTTTCTTCATGTGTTGTCGTTAGTCATCAATCACATATGGATTTGGATATAACTTTCACAAGTTTTGCATTTCTACATAAGCCTCTCACTGGGATGCCATGTTTCTCTTCATTGTTCGTTTTCTGTGGTTACTCTGACATAAAGCCAGAACTGTACCTGCACAGTAAGTCATGGAGAAAATGTTTTGGTGTCAAGATAGCCCTGAGTATTCCAGGAAGGATCGAGTAGTCCTACAAAAGGTAGCACAAACATGCTCCATATCTTATTGAGGACACAAGCATTGTTCAAAAATTTCTCAAATTTATTCTTTAAAAAATAAATTTGCAGCCAGAGTGAAAGTTAAAGGCACAGATGTCTAATCTAGGATATATTTCAGTTTCTATTAAAGCAACTGTGCCTCTTACAAACACTTTATATAAGAATTTTAAAATGATCAGCAATAATGTAAAACTGTTCTTAATTTAAATATTCATCCAAGTATAAAAAATGGCAACATTAAAAAGAGATACAAAAACTGTATATGGGATATTTTAGTTTGAAATAAAAATTAGAGTTCATTTAATATTATGCCCCTATATTATTTATATTAATATAATAATTTTATTGATTTAATATTTTCATTTGCTTTCTCTGGTTTAAATACATTGCTTAGGTGACAATTCTTGTAACAAATAAAATGATATTGCAGCTTAACAATATCTTAAAAAATTATTGTGAAGAACATGATTTTGTTCTAACAAATTATTTCAAAAATATTTTATCACCTTCATATTTATTTTTATATAATCTAATAGCTAAGAATGTAAAATGAGGAAATTAGTAGATACCATGTAAAATATTTGTTGAAAATTAGAATTTTTTTATCATTTTTTATTTTAATTTTAAATAGCTTGTTTTACATGTCAATGACAGTTCCCTCTCCCTCCCCTCTTCCCGCACTCCCCTTCCCCCTCCCTCCCACGCTATTGCCAAATCCTTCCACATAGGGGATATCTAGAGTCTGTCATTTTACTCTTGGTAGGGTCAAGGCACTCCCCTAAGAGTCCAGGCTGAGAGAGCATCTCTCTTTGTGCTATAGGCACATGAAGACAGTTTGTATACTAGGGATAGACACTGATCCACAGCTCAGGGCCCCATAGGTTGCCCAGGCCTTCTCGCTGACACTCACATTTGGGGGGGCCAGATCAGTCCCATGCTGGCCTCCCCACTGTCAGTCTGGGGTCCAAGAGCACTCCCCTGTTCAGATCAGCTGTCTCTGCTGGTTTTGCCAGCCCATTCTTTGCCAATTTGCTCATCACTCCTCTCTCTCTGTCACTGGGTTCCTTGGGTTCAGTTCAGTGCTTAGTTGTGTGTTTGCCTCTGCTTCCATCAGTCACAGGATGAAGGCTCCCGGATGGTTATAGACATCAAGTTCATTATCAGGAATGGGCATTCGAGGTGGTCCCTCCACTATTGCTTAGCTTGCCAATTGATGTTATACCTTTGGATCACTCGAGGTCACTCTGGTGCCTGATCTGTCTTCGATCCTATGATTCCCTCTTCCCCCTATTCTACCCCCACCCCCTCAACTTCCTGTTCCCCCATGACCAACTCCCTTCCTCTTTACCCCCTCTATTCTTCCCGGGCCCCACTCCCCCCGACCCCTCGCCGTGTTCCCCATCCATTCAGAGGATCTTGTCTCCATCCTCTTCTCTTGGGTACTATGCATATATGCATATCTTTTAGGTTCTTTCCTGCTTCCCAGACTCTCTATCTGTGGAAGTGCAGACTGGCACTATCCTGATCCATATCTAAAATCCATATATGAGTGAGTACATACCATGTTTGTCTTTTTGCGACTGGGTTACCTCACTCAGGATGCTTTCTTCCAGTGCTATCCATTTCCCTGCGAATTTCAAGATTCCATTGTTTTTTTCTGCTGAGTAATACTCCATTGTGTAAATGTACCACATTTTCTCTATCCACTCTTCAGTTGAGGGGCATCTAGGTTGCTTCCAGGTTCTGGCTATTACAAACAATGCTGCTATGAACATAGTGGAGCAGATGCCCTTGTTGTATGTTTATCGCCTTGTACAAAACTTAAGTCCAAATGGATCAAAGATCTCAACATACATCCAGCCACACTGAAACTTTTAGAAGAGAAAGTGGGAAATATTCTTCAACGAGTTGGTACAGGAGACAACTTCCTAAACATAACACCAGTGGCACAGACACTGAGATCGACAATTAACAAATGGGACCTTCTGAAACTAAAAATCTTCTGTAAGGCAAAGGACACAGTCAAAAAGACAAAAAGGCAGGCCACAGAATGGCAAAAGATATTCACTAACCCTACATCTGACAGAGGGCTAATCTCCAACATTTACAAAGAACTCAAGAAACAAGTCTCCAAAACACCAAAGGATCCACTTGAAAGGTGGGGTACAGAGCTAAATAGAGAATTCTCAGTAGAGGAGGCTAAAATGGCCAAGAGACACTTAAGAAAGTGCTCAACATCCCTAGCCATCAGGGAAATGCAAATCAAAACAACTCTGAGATACCATCTTACTCCTGTCAGAATGGCTAGAATCAAAAACACCCAAGACAATTTATGCTGGAGAGGATGTGGAGAGAGAGGAACACTCCTCCACTGCTGGTGGGAATGCCGACTCATACAGCCTCTTTGGAAATCAGTATGGAGATTCCTCAGGAAAATGGGAATTAATCTACCACTAGACCCAGCAATTCCACTCTTAGGCATTTATCCAAATGAGGCAGGTTCATACAACAAGGGCATCTGCTCCACTATGTTCGAAAATCAGAATTTTATCTTAGAAAAATACTAGGATTTCACAAACCTTCTATATTGACACTGCAAAATTAAGATATATTATCAATGTGTTGTTAATGATTAAGTGATTTTCTATTTTTAGCATAGTATGTCTTTGTACACTGAATCTAAATTGCTTTCTGTTCAGATATAAAACTTACAATACAGAGAATTTTTATTTAAACTAAAGAGTTGACTTCATTTTAGATCCTATAGAGATTTACTATTTCTCATTCAAAAACTGCTTATTAAAATTAAACATATATATATATCAAACTCTTCTGATCATAATCTTCTCACCTTTCCTCCTCCATCTGTCCCTCCGAATCCATTAGTACCCCCCATTTCATGCCTTCCATTTTCTTTATTTATCTGTTCTTGGAACCAGAGTCTCATTAGTGTGGCCAATTTTGTCTTGTTATGGGATCATCCACTGGAAGAAGGCAACCTGCCATTGGCCACCACCACCAATTAAAGTGCCTGTAGCTCCCTTAGATGCCATTGTTTCCAAAGAACCAATCAAAGCACCATGGACAGCCCCTCCTCCCATTGCCAGGAGTCCCACACATAGTCTAAGTTACACAAGTACCACACAGAGGATATAGTTCAGTACCATTCATGCTCCCTTAGGGCTGGTCCAGATACTGTGAGTTTCCATGAGCAGTTCTCATACTGGATTGCCTTGCCCAGCCTGAATATAGAGAGAGGTAATTAGTCTTATGGCAATTTGATAATCCATGCTTTGCTGATGCCTGTGAGAGTCATGCCCCTTTCTGAGAGATTATGGAAGAGGGGTGGATGCCAGGGTGGTGGGGAAGGGATGAGAAAAAGGATTGGGGGTGGAGAGAGGCGGGAGAGGAGGCTGTGGTCAGGATGTAAAATAAACAAATAAATGAATGATAAATTTCCCAAAGCTGCTCACCTACGGATGACATCTCATTCACACTCAACCTCTATAGTGATTTTTTTATCTGAATACTTTTTCTTATTTTCTTTCTTTCCTCCCTTCATTCCTTCATTTCTTTCTTCTTTTATTTCTCTAGGTTACTTGGTTATCTGTTGTTTCTGGTTCTTGTTTACTCAAGAAGTGACAGGTATGTGTTTCATCTGGAATGGGCCTTAAGTCAAATCAATTACTGCTTCCTTAGTCTCAAAAGCTTTGTGCCACTATTACCTCGATATCTTGCAGGCAATACAGATAAAGGTTTTATGGCTGGAGTTGTGTTTATGTTTCTCTTTTCATAGCATGCAGAGTTCTTTACCAAAGACTCACAAAATTAAGAGTGAAATCTCCATGTAGGCATTCAATATGTTGTGTAGGTGTGGTCTTCAGCAATGAGGCCTTGAAGTCAGATTGTGGAGAAGAACCTATAGAGTTGGTAACAGCCTGAGATGTTTGGGTATTTCCATAGGTCCCCTTTGTGCAACAACTCAATTAGATGTTATCCTGTTTTGGTAATTGAAGCTACCTTTGAAGAGAAGAAATTGCCAGTTCTGATTTTATTGTCCATTATTTGGTGATTTCTTTATATTGCTTTCATATATATACATATATTTTTTTAGGAAGTTTATACTCTATTAGCTTTCTATTCTATACCTCAAACATCTCTTAAATTTCAATGTCTCTTGACATATTCGTTCCCACAACTTCCTCTTCCCTATGCTTCTGACTTGATCCCCTCATTCCAGTTCCACCCCATGCATAATTATCAATTCTAGTTCCCTTTCCTAAGGAGATTGATTTGCTCCCTTTTCCCCTTACTCTATACCTACCCTTTTTGGTTCTATGTACTGTGATTTGTTTATTATTGACTTAAAAGCTATTATCCACCTATAGGAGAATTTACACCTTATTTATCTTTATGAGTCTGGGATACCACACTCGTAATAATTTTTTCTAATTACATTCTTTTGCCTAAGAAAATTTATGATGTCATCTTTTATTTAACTGCTAAGTAATAGTCCTTTATGTAAAATAAGCATGAGTTTTCTTCTATTCTTCTGTTGAGGTACAGTTAAGTTGTTTACAATTGCTAACTTTTATGAGGAGAACACCATTTAACAAGGGTGGCAAATATCCTGTGGTAGGATCAAATATCCTTTGAGTATATGCGCAAGAGTGGTATAGCTGGGTTATGATGTAGATACATTCCTATCTTCCTAAGGAATTGCAACACTAAGGAATCTCATGAAAGTTCATGCTGTTGTAGATGTAGAGTAAGAGACATGTACATTTTGAAATGTTGTATAACTGGTTTGAACTTGTGGGGGCATCTACAACTGGTTTGAGTTGTTGTGGGTAACAAGCATGTCCTATCAGAGCTAGGCATCCTTAAATTCTTTCTGTCTGGGCTTCCACATGTTGCCTGGGTCTTTTGCATTAACAGTCAATTTCTTTAGGAGCAGCCTTGCTCAATAATGTGAAGTACCTCTGTTCACACTCTCCTGAAAATCAATTAGCATAAAAGCTAATTGAGTTTCATTAAACTTCTTCATAAACTTTTGTAACTCAAGATTTTTGATATAAGTCTTTTTCTTATAAGATTTGAACAAATGTCATAGAATTCTAAGAAGGAATACTTCTCAGTGAAAATGGAAAGACAGAAAGAATTCTTGCCAAGAGAGGTTGTTGAAACAGTGTGTTTCTAGGGTGACATAAACAGGCTAAGTGGTTACTCATGAGATCATGTATGACTGAAGGCATCCTTATCACCAAAAAACCAACTCCAGCATTGAATAGGGTTATAAAGCTGTGTTCCTGCAGCTACTGTCCAGCATTTGGGAATCTTCAATGGGTAGTGTCCTCTATCTTAACAATTTCTTAGAAATTATATAATCTGAGGGAAGATCCTCTTCAGTCTCAGAAGGTTGTGACCTCTCTGTGTGTTAGAAATTTGATGACATTCCTAAGCCTTGTACTACATTAGCGTCCAGAATATTATGAGATTCTCTCCACCTCCAGCAAAATGTTGAATATGTAGGAAAAAACTATATTATAGGTTTATACTTATGTTAATTTCATTTTTAGTGTTACAGTAGTTTCACAATTCTAGGCTTTCTATATGTTGGTTTTCAGGGTTTTAGAGAATAATTTACAATGAAATTATTAAGATATGGACTTCAGGACTTTAAAGTTAATAGTTTGGAAAAGGATATATTTATACATACATATGTACTTCCATATTTATATTCTCTGAATTTAAACAAATATCATTTCAACCTCTTACTCATTAAGAGTTTGAAATAAAGTAGAGTACTAATCTGGGACATGAAGACACGTGTCTCCACAAAAGAAGCTTGTTCTCTGTTTCTCCACCTCCAAGTTAAGCCCTAAAGAGGTGGAGCAAATGAAGGAACAAATGTTTGGTATGTGTGCTTAACAAATTCGCAAAAGGTTGGCATGCTCTACAAGGAAAAACAGTGATCAAAGTAATACACATACAGCAAAAGGGACCAGAGAGGAAGATAAGACAAATTCTGTGTATGTAAAATTTAATGGGGGGAGTGGGAGCTGGGAAGAAGAGAGGGGGAGAAGAGAAAGAGAGAGTAGGTCATGGGGGAACAGGAAGCTGAGTGGGTGGGGGTAGAATAGCAGGAAGAGGGAATCATAGGTTAGAAGACAGATCAGGCACCAGAGTGACCTCTAGTGATCTAAAGGGATAACACCAATTGGCAAGCTAAGCAATAGTGGAGAGACCACCTCGAATGCCCATTCCTGATAATGAACTTGATATCTATAACCATCCTGGAGCCTTCATCCAGTGATTAATGGAAGCAGAGGCAAACACACAATTAAGCACTGAACTGAACCCAAGGAACCCAGTGACAGAGAGAGGAGTGATGAGCAAATTGGCAAAGAATGGGCTGGCAAAACCAGCAGAGACAGCTGATCTGAACAGGGGAGAGCTCTTGGACCCCAGACTGACAGCGGGGAGGCCAGCATGGGACTGATCTGGACCCCCCCAAATGTGAGTGTCAGCTAGAAGGCCTGGGCAACCTATGGGGCCCTGAGCTGTGGATCAGTGTCTATCCCTGGAATACAAACAGTCATCGTGTGCCCATAGCACAAAGAGGGATGCTCTCTCGGCCTGGACTCTTAGGGGAGTTCCTGGACCCTACCCAGAGTGAAATGACAGACTCTAGATATCCCCTATGTGGAAGGAATTGGCAATAGGGTGGGAGGCTGGGGGGGAAGAGGAGTGCGGGAGGAGGGGAGGGAGAGGGAACTGGGATTGACATGTAAAACAAGCTATTTAAAATTAAAATAAAAGTGATAAAAGAAAAAAAAAAGAATACAGAAAATATTTTAGGCTTTTTTACCAAATGAATTATAAATTCTTTCAGATATAATTAATGTAAGAACATTAAAATTGCATTCATTCCTGGCATGATTGTGTTAACATGACCAGTTTCATTATAATGTGGTCACTAATACATGCACAAAATTATTTGTGTCATTGTGTAGGATTACTAATTTTGTTTAAATGAAGACCTTTACTAATGAGAGATAGTTAATAAAAATATATAAGAGAAAATATACAAATGCACAAATGCCCATTCACTAATTCATTAAAATCTCTGTGTATCACAGTTACATTAGAGAATGGTATTTACCTAGAGGTTCATTCTGAGCCATAAAGAATGCTGGTTTGGGTCTCTGCTGAAGACCTCTGGTTGCTCTCTTAGCTATTGTCGTAATCTAAGTGTCTTTGGATGATTAGTCACAATTGACTATAGAGACACCATTAATTTCAATAAAAATCCCATCTAATTGAAATTTCATATTCTCTCGAGGTATATACTATTTTTGAAAGTGAGAAACTCATTCATATATCGGAATTACAGATAATTACTTACAATAATACTGTTTTCTTATTTTCTGTAGGTAAGTTTTCTATTAATAAACATCACTACATTGAAATAGCTGTTTTATTACCTGCAAAAAAGTATCATGTTAAGAAATAAAACATCATAAAAGCATAGTCATTTTGATGCAGTAATCTGATAGTCATGCCAATGTTTATTTATATTATCATATGTTTCTTCTAAACATCTTCATTTAAAAATATGTAATTTGACTCAATTAGTTTAACAGACATCTATAGAACATTCCATCCAAGCACAAAAGTATATGGCTTCTTCTCAGCACCACATTAAATCTTCTCAAAAATCGACAACGTAACTGGCAACATAACAAACATCAACAGGTACAAAAAATTGGAATAACACCATGTATTGTATCAGACCACATATGCTTTAAAGTTAAAATTCAACAACAACACAAATTGCAGAAACCCTGCAAACTAAGCGTTTAATAATGTGCAAGTGCACCATTCCTGGGTCAAAGAACAAATAAAAAGGAATTAAAGAATTCCTAGATGAGAATGAAGACACAACATATCCAACTTATGGGATACTTTGAAAGCAGTGCTAAAAGGAAAGTTCATAGCACTAACCGCAACATGAAGAAACTGGAAAATAGTCACACTATAGAATTAACAGCACAACTTAAAGTACTAGAACAAAAAGAAGCAAATTCATCATGGAGGAGTAGACACCAGGAAATAATAAAATTGAAGGCTGAAATCAATAAAGTAGAAACCAGGAAAACAGTATAATGAATCAATGTAATGAAGAGTTGGTTCTTTGAGAAAATCAACATGATTGACAAACCTTTATCCAAATTTACCAAATGATAGAGTGTGAACATGCAAATTAACAAAATCAGAAATGAAAAGGGGAACATAACAATGGATACTGGGAAAACCAAAGAATCATCAAGTCATACTTTGAAAACCTGTACGAGAAATTTAAAGGTAATGGACAATTTTCAGGATAGATATCACATACCAAAATTAAATTGAGAACAGATAAGCAAGTTCAATAGATTTATAACCCCTAATGAAATAGAAGCAGTCATCAAAAACCTGCCACCAAAATGTCCGGGTCCAGATGGTCTCATTGCAGAATTCTGCCAGAAATACAAGGAACAGCTAATATCAATTCTCCTCAAAGCATCCCACACAATAGAAGCCAAAGGGTCATTGTCAAACTCTTTTTACAATGTAATCCACCATATAAACAAGCTGAGAAACAAAAATCACATCAGGTGATCATCCCACTAGATGTTGTAAAAGCCTTTGACAATAGGGGAGAGATCACTTTAAATGCCCATTTCTGATAATGAACTTGATGTCTATAACCATCCTGGAGCCTTCATCCAGTGACTGATGGAAGCAGAGGCAAACACCCACAGTTAAATACTGAACTGAACCCAAGGAACCCAGTGACAGAGAGAGAGGAGTGATGAGCAAATTGGCAAAGAATGCTGTGGCAAAACCAGCAGAGACAGCTGATCTGAACAAGGGGGGAGCTCTTGGATCCCAGACCCAGCTCGGAGGCCAGCATGGGACTGATCCAGACCCCCCTGAGTGTCAGAGTCAGTGAGGAGGCCTGGGCAACCTATGGGGCCCTGGGCAGTAGATCAGTGTTTATCCCTGGCATACAAAGTGACTTCATGTGTCCCTAACAAAAAGAGGGATGTTCTCTCAGCCTGGACTCTTAGGGGAGTGCCTGGACCCTGCCCTGAGTGAAACAATAAACTCTAGATATCCCCTATGAGGAAGGATGTGAGGATAGGGTGGGAGGCTGTGGGGGATGGTGGGGGATGCGGGAGGAGGGGAGGGAGAGGGAACTGGGATTGACATGTGAAGCAAGCTATTTAAAATTAAAGTAATAAAAAATAAAAATAATGAAAAGAAATATGAAATAAACAATAAAAGATCTCTTCTTAGAATGGAAAAAAAGCTAAGAGAAAAAGCCTTTGACAATATTCAACATCCCTTCATGATAAAGGTCTTGGACAGATCCTTAATAACAGGAACATACCTAAACATAATAAAAGTCAACAGCCAACATCAAAAAAATGGAGAGAAACTCAACGCAATTCCTCTAAATCAGGAAAAAGGCTGTCCCCTCTCTCCAAACCTCTTCAATATTGTACTTGAAGTTCTAGCTAGAGCAATAAGACAACAAAAGGAGTTCAAAGGGATAAAAATTGGAAAAGAAAAAGTCAGACTTTCATTACTTGCCGATGATATGATAGTTTACATAAGCAACCATAAATCTCTACCAGGGAACACCTACAGCTTATAAACACTTTCAGAAAAGTGGAAGGATAAAATGAACAACTCAAAAAAAATCAGTATCTGTTAAGAGAAGCTTTCCTTGAGAGGAGCCTTCTCGCCCGCCTGGTTCCAGATCCGCATCAGTCCCAAATAAACACACAAGAGGCTATATTCATTATGAAGCTGTTGGCCTTGCTTTTTTCTTACTGGCTAGCTCTGACTTAAGTATTTACCCCATAATTGTTAATCTAAGTATGTCTCTTACCGGAGAGGTTTCCAAGCTTCCTACCCCAATGGCGGTTACATCTCGACTCTCTTGTGTTTCCCCTTCCCAGAATCCTCCTCGACTCCTAGTCCCTCCTATCTAGGTTTTCTATTGGCCAGACAGTACTTTATTGACAAATGCACAGGCAAATAACAGGACTTCCCCAACAAGTATCTGTACTATATACAGACAAAAAAAACGGGACATCACCCTTTACAATTGCCACAAATAACATAAAATAACATTGGATAATGCTAACCAAACAAGTGAAAGACCTGTATCACAAGAACTTCCAGGCTTTAAAGAAAGAAATTAAAGAAGATATCAGGAAATAGAAAGATCTCCCATGCTCTTGAATAGGTAGGATCAACATAGTAAAAAGGTCAATCTTGGCAAAAGCAACCTACAGATTCAATGCTACCCCTTCAACCCCCCCCCATGATTCTTCACAGACCTTGAAAGAACAATTCTCAACTTTATATGGAAAAAGAAAAGGCCCAGGACAAGCAAAACAACCCTGTTCAACAGAGAAACTTCAGGAGGCATCGCCATCCCTGAATTCAAGCTCTATTATAGAGCTGTCCTGAGAAAAACTTGGTATTGGCACAACAATAGACAGATAGACCAATGGAATCCAATTGAATACCCTGATATTAACCCACACACCTACGAACACCTGATATTTGAAAAATAAACAAAAATTATACAATGGAAAAAAGAAAGCATCTTCAACAAATAGTGCTAGCATATCAGGTCTTGTAGAAGAATGCAGAAGATCCACATCTATTTCCTTGCACAAAACTTAAGTCCAAATGGATCAAAGACGTCAACACAAATTCAGCCACACTGAAACACTTAAATGAGAATGTGGGAGGTACCTTTGAATGAATTGGTATAGGAGATGGCTTCCTGAACATAACACCAGTAACACAGACACTGAGATCCACAATTAATAAATGGGACCTCCTGAAACTGAGCAGCTTCTGTAAGGCAAAGGACACAATCAACAAGACAAAAAGGCAGCCCAAAGAATAGAAAAGTTATTCAGTAACCTCACATCTGACAGAGGGATGACTTCCAAAATATAGGAAAAACTCAAGCAGCAACTCTCCAAAACACCAAAGGATTCAATTAAAAAGTGGGCTATAGAACTAAATAGAGAATTCTCAATAGAGGAGTTTAAATTGAATAAAAGACACATAAGAAAGGGCCTAACATCCTTAGCCATTAGGGAAATGCAAATCAAAACAACTCTGAGAAACCATCACTCCTATCAGGATGGCTAAAATGCAAAACACCAGTGACAGTTTATTCTGGAGAGGATGGAGAATAAGGGAACATTCCTCCACTGCTGGTGAGAGTGCCAACTCATACAGCCACTTTCGAAATCAGTATGGAGATTCCTCAGGAAAATGGGAATAAGCCTACCACAAGATCCCTCATTTTCACTCTTAGGCATATACCCAAATGATGCTCATTCGTTTAATAAAGACATTTGTTTCAATATGTTCATAGCAGCATTATTTGTAATATCCAGAACCTGGAAACAGCCTAGATGCCCCTCAATAGAATATTTTATAGAGAAAATGTGGTACATTTATTCAATGGAGTACTTCTCAGAGAAAAAGAACAATGGAATTTTGAAATTTGTAAGCAAATATATGGCATTAGAAGAAACCATCCTGAGTGTGATCACAAAAAGACAAACATTGTATGTACTCACTCATATAAGGACAAAGGCTATGCCAGCCTACAACCCACTGTCAAAAGTCTGGAAAACAGGGAGGACCCTAAGGGAGATATGCATTGTACTCCAGAGAAGGGGAATAAGACAAGATCTCCTGAACAGATAAGAAGAATGTGGGGACGGGGAGGAAGCTCAGGAAAAGAGAGGGAGAGAAGAGGACATGGGGGAATAGGAAGTTTGACTTGAAGCAAGAAGAGAGGAGAGCAGGATGACACCATAATAGAAGGAGTCATTATAGGTTTGAGGCGAGATCTGGCACTAGTGATATTTCCATGTCCCTGGCATACAAATCGAGGTTTGGAGCTGATTCCCCATCAAAGGACACACTCTCAGCCTGGACACATGGGAGAGGGCCTAGGCTCTGCCCAGGATGAAATGGAAGACTCTGATGATCCCCCATGGAGGGTCTTCCTCTCCCTGGTGAGTAGAGTGGGGATTGGTTGGGTAGTTGTGGAGGTTGGTGGGAGGCAGGTGAGGAGGGGAGGAAGAAGGAGCTGGGATTGACATGTGAAGGAATCTTATTTATAATTTAATAAAAAAGATAAAAATTAAAAATTAAGAAATTTTAAAAAATTAAAATATATTTCCTTTGAAAGATTTCTGTATGGTGTCAAAAATTCCATGGTAAAATGTTTTTAAATGTCAGGATGCAATCACTGTTTAGCTCAACACTCACTAGATCTTTGGTTAGCAGATAGGATTAATACTGATAACCACACATTTATAATGTGCAGATTATATAATCTATTTTCAATACTCAATCACTTAAGAACAGTATCTAAAAGAAGATTTTAAAAGCCAGAATTGACAGATGACTTCAGGGACACAGGTCGTCCACATACAACTATATGGTACCAATATGAACTCACAGAAACTGGGGCAACATGCAGGAGACTTCTGCCTGTTCAAGCCAGATGGTGCCCAGCACTGAGGTGGAGAAACCGACAACAAGAGCCCGTCTCTAAACAAGAAGGTATTTGCAATTCATGCCCACTGGCAAAACAAAAATCAGTTTTCCCCAGTGGAGCATCATTGGGTATACCAATGACACCTCAGGACAGGCCTGATACCCAGGAATAGTTTGCCAACACACACACACACACACACACACACACACACACACACACACACACACACACACACACATACACATACACCAAAAACAAAAAACCTAACCAAAACAAAACCTTCCCTGAATTTTGTAGTATGTGTGACTGTATGTTTTTTCCCCTATTTTGCTGCTATTGTTAATTTGATTTTTGCTTTCTTTTTTCTTTTTTGGACTTTAGTTTTGAGACACACACAGACACACACACACACACACACACAGCATTAATTTGGATAAGTAGGGAGGTGGATAGTATCTGTGAAGAATTTCATAGGGGAAAGCATTATCAAAACATATTGTATGAAAAATCGAATTAAAAGCAGGAAAGTTCAGGGCATTTTTTTTAGTTTTTGAAAGTAATTTAAAATTTTTATATGTTCATTTTCATATTTCTCTCTCTGTGTGTGTGTGTGTGTGTGTGTGTGTGTGTGTGTGTGTGTGTGTGTGTATGTGGTTGGTATTTTATCTGGTCAACTCTAGCCAATGAGGTTTGTCCAGTTCCTTTTACCTTTTATACACAGCATTGCCACTATCACTACCTAACTCTCCCTTTATCCCTCTCTTCCTTCCTTTCTTCCTTTCCTATTTCCTTCCTCCTCCCTTTTCTCCTGCTTGCCCTCTCTTCCTGCCTCCCTTCTTTCCAACGAGATTAATAATGTGATTACTCAAAAAAATCATAGATACTCTACTTTGATGTGAAATGTATATAATAATTAATATGAATACATGAGATATTCTTTGAGATGTAGTTTTATAATTCTGTCAAGACATTTTCTGAGGAGGATCTACCATTTCAAAGCATCATATGTAACTATGGATAACTGGAGCATATCTCTAAAATATATCATATAAACCTATAAATATCCATGTACATATAGTTGACTTCACTTTATTGTATGAATTTTTGACACATGTTACAAGTGAGAAACATTTGTTCAGAAAATATCCCTAATTACAGATAAATGTTTAACAATATATAGCTTTGGCAATATTCCCTTTTAATTCAGAATCAGAGTTTTAATTTCATAGCAACAGACATGCTTGGATAAAGTATTAGAGAAGCTCAAAAAATTATGTCATGACCACTGAATATCAAAATCTGGTATTTACTAAAAATGGAATGTTCTTTGTATGCCTTTTCCTTGTTGGAGACTAAAATTTCTTTTCATCCATAAGTTTTGTAAATTATTACCAGAAGGAGAAGATGAGATTTCTAGGGCAAGGGAACTAGGATTTATTTGCAATACAGGATTGTTTCTAATTTAAATAAAAAAGGAAAAAGAAAAAAGAAGGATGAAATTTCTTTTTAATGTAATGAATTAAAATTCCATAAAAATATCAAACATATTGGAGATATATATTATTCTTACCATTTTACTTGGTGATAATACCTGAATGTGTTATATATCACATTATCTGGAAGCCGTGGCAGCAGGAACTTGAAGTTCCTGTAAAAACATTAATTTTTTTTCAATCGATTGCTGCTGAAATTGAGGATTTAATAGAGACATACCTTGACATCTGATAAATGGATTCTATGGATGATGCAAAAAGGAAGAAGAAAATGAGACAAGTGAAGATGTTGTAGAAATCTTATTAAGTGTGAGAATATAAATCAAAATCCATTGACACCTAAAAGTAGATGTCTGAGGTGGGAACAAAGACAAAATTAACAGTATTAAGAAGAATAATCAAGGCTTGTTAATCAATAGTACACAATTAGTTTGAAATAATACCTAAATGGTTTTTGTTTATTTAGGAATGTGAAATGACAAAATGAAAATCAGATAATGAGAAATGAAGAGGGTTAGAAGAGGGACGGGGTGGGGACAAGCATAAAGTGCCTGTGACAAACACAGTTAAGACTACCCTGAGCACTCTGCTAGGGTTTGTGTTGGTAGTTCTATATCCAAAATAAATGTGTAACTGGAGATAGATAAAATGTAGTAGAATCTTTGTGTGGGCATGGGCACATGCAGGCGTGTATGTTTGTACATCCAAGCATGCAGATCTGAGATCAATGTCAATATCTTCCTATTTTAATTTATACCTTATTTTTTGAGATTGCATTGTAAAACCTTTATTTTTCCATTGCTCAGTCTTGATTATGCAGACATTTCTAGGAGAAAATTTGTCACCATATACCTTATGGTATTCTGGATCTTAGAATCTTTTTGTCTTCTCTTAGTAATGTTCCATGAACCATAGACATGGGAGCTTTAATTGCGATGACATGCAACTATGGACTCCTGGGAAAAGAAAAATTAGCCTCTTTCAAGAACGAGGGTCCTACTGATTTTCCAATGTAGAGTGATCAGCCTTGATGTTAGAAACACGAACAACACAAACGGACTCAGAACATTGTAATTACATGTGCATACACACACACCAACATGTACATACATGTATGCAAAACAACAATAATAAACAGGTTTTCAATTTGAGTGCGAGGTGTTATGAAAGGATTTCAGGAAAGGGTACCTGGGAGGCACAAGATGCAGGAAAATTAAGGCAGTGAAATAATAAAATTCTATTTCAATTAAAATTATATTTAAAAATAATATTTAGGAGCTGAGCAAAGATTTCAGGCCAATGTTTGTTAGAGAAAATAGATAATATAGTGACTTTTCTTTTATGGATTGATGCAATATGAAATGGAAATATGAGAGATTCAGTATTTATCTGGAAGAAAACATGAGCACCTCTTGATTCAATATAATAAAACAGAAACAAAGTATTTCAAGAGGTTCAGAATCAGACAGATAGTGATTAGATTAGGAATCCATGAGAGAGCAGGACTAAAATACAAGATTAAGATCAATGTATATTGGGAGGATATGTGTGTATATACTTACAAAATTCATTTTAGTATAAAAGTACATGATGTAGTTATTTCTCATGGCTTGAAGTTTCTAGTAGAGAGTAGAAGATAAACAAAACTGTCAGAATGAAGCAAGGAGGTGTGTAAACACTAGTGGAGAGAAAATGGCTTATGAAAAATAGTAGTTCATTTGCTCACATATTGCATTTTTGTATATTATCCAGCATATTGGCATTGACAATATATATTAACATTTTGGATCTAGAGATGAAAAATCAGAGAGTGAGATTCAATATCTTTAATTTTTTTCAGAAGTACTTGCATATTTTGTCACAAATATATACTTAGAATTTTAATGTCTTTAAGTAAATAGTTTAGTAAAAGTTCATCATCACCATAGAGCATGAACAGTAAACCAGCTTCTTTTTTCTTAGACTCATTCTACTCTCCTAAAAATACAAAATAAAACAAGTTTTTAGTAACCTAAAAATACAAGTACATTCAAGATAGTAGGTCAAAGTACACTTTCTGTTCTCTCAGCCACCTGTGAGAGAAAGCCTGCTATGAAACTGTTATCTAAGAGCAGCATAGTTACACAGCACAAGAATTGTCCAGGGGATGAAATTTCCTGCTGTTATTTCAGGAAACATGACAGAAACATTGAACAGCCCAGAGGCACGTTCTGAAAAGGCTACTTTCTGAGGCCGTGGCCTTTACCACAGATCTCACTTTCTGTACAGAAGAGGACAAATAACCGGAAGCACTCATAACAGATTCTAGAGATGAAATACGAAGGTATGAGAAAATAGAATCAGTGCTAGCATCAAAGTCAAGATGGCAGAGTCCAATTCATGCCTCCCACCCTAGCTTAGGGGCACCAGAGAGAAGTGGAGCTAGATAGATTATCCAGTTTTGAGAATGGGATAACATGTCATATTGGGATCGGGGGAAAAGACATTCTTCCCTACAAACTGATACTTCTTTGGAATATTTCTTCCCATGATGTAGAAGCAACTTTCTTGGGATATTTTATTCAGAATTATTATTATAGTAATAAACATTACTATCAATATTTCATGCATTGAAAGAAGTTGCACAAGTCCTGAAACTATCAACACCACTGTGGGACAGGAGGTACAAAGACCACTACCTCAAACTCATGTTTCTACTGCACAGTGCCTACTAAAACTGCAGTCACATTAGTGTCCGACACTTATAAAAGTATCTGATCTTTCCACATTAAAAACTCTAAGAGACAGAGTGTGTCCTTGCTGCAATGACAATTCATCGCATGAATGAACATTAGCGTGCTTGCACTGAACTGGAGAACATTGTAACTGATTTTCCTTTACATGCTGCCATATTTTAACTACGTTTGTGGACAATACATGAGGGGAAGACTGAAGTTCACAAATGAAGTGACTCTGGCCAGCTTCACAACAGACAGCATGGCTCTAGCAAGCTTTGCCCTTGTCTCTCCTTCCCTCAGCCTTGCTAAATAAAAGCTCATAGTTTGACTTAAAGCTACCCTGATAGGTCTATTCCTTTATCTGGCCGCTTTCTCCTGCTAAGGCCTGTTACTAAGGTTCACCTATTGAAGCATTGAAATTATTCAATTAATGCCCCCACCTTTGGTTCACCTAATTAGCACACCCAATTAAAATTAGACACCTCATCCTAACACAGGGTTGCCCCTTTTGCCTTTATAAACTGCCATTTGTCTATGCACCACTTCTGTCTCCTCTGTCTCCAGAGGTGGTCCTCTGTCTGTCCAGGACAATTTCCCCTTCTGCCTTTCCCTTGTGCTCTTCCCCTTGCCCCTGTCCCTCTGTCTTCTTTCCCACCACATCCTAGCCCATTCTAACACAGACATCCCTCTTTTTCCTTCTCAAAAGTTACACCTGCAATCCATTTGCTGCTGTTTTCTGCCTGAGTCAGAAACCAGCTACTTTAATTTTTCTTCCCTGCTTCATAAAAGTTTTCTCTATGACAATAGGGTGTTTAGATGTCATTTGTGCCTAATCAGGGGTCTGGAGGGAGTACTGGTGTGCTAGAATTCCCTTCAACGACCACATACACATATGTTTGATTTTCTGGATTGACCTGTATTAAGGTAAACTTAGTTTCAGAATCCATCCAAGCCCAACTGTTATTTTGTTTTTGTCTTTTACACTAATAATGTAAATGTCAACTTACAATTCGACTTCAACTCTTGAAACTATTGGTTGCCTCACATAACCCCACTGAAAGGCTATCAGATAAGCAACTCATTTGCTCCCCCCCCCAATAATCTCTCTTTCTTCCTTGGAAATGTCTCTTTCATCCAGGGAGGTTCACTGTGGACTCCTGTACCCACTTCACTTCCATTTTCTATTAACCCTTTGTTGAACTAATACTGAGGCTTTAGAGCTGACCAATAACTCACAAGTACTGAATTTAGCCTTTAATCGACATTGCCACTAGAAAATATAGTGAACATTAATATTGGTATATTTGCATAACAATAATTCAGATTGTGGTTAAATAAAAGGAGTGTGGCTGAGTAGTTACTTCCAGGGACAGTAGACAGTATTGAATCAAAAACAGCTTCATCACTAAAAAGGAAGAAAGAAGAAGAAGAAGAAGAAGAAGAAGAAGAAGAAGAAGAAGAAGAAGAAGAAGAAGAAGAAGAAGAAGAAGAAGAAGAAGAAGAAGAAGAAGAAGAAGAAGCCCACACTCAAACCAGGGTGATACCACAGACCTTCAGCTCTGGGGTACTTTGGATGGTTTGGAGTTGCTTGAATGTCTGTCTGATGATGTCTTTCTCTCTCTCTCTGCAGCATGGCTGGACAGAAACTCTTTTTCAGAAGTCCTTTACTGCTTTTATGAAGGCAAAGAGGAGTGCTGGTACCTTCTGGCACTCACCAACATCTGCTTTCTCCTGGAGGAAATGTTTCAATTTGGGGAAACATTACACAGCATTTCAGTGATGTGGCTGCCTTTGAATCATTCATGTGGCCAAAGGCAAACCCTAACATGTGTGTTTCGACATGTGAGCAAAGCAGCTCTTATTCTTTAGCAAATAGTTTTGAAAATGCAGATCTAGTTGGTTAATGATTTTTTGAGGGGGCTGCACTACTTTAAAAAGTATATTAAGTAAAGAATGTGATAATTGACCCAGTCTTTGAAAAGATCATAAAATATATTTTGTTAATTATTACTAAAATAAAAAGTAATCAGTAAAATTCTGGGGAGATGGCTCAGTAATGAAAAAGTACTTGCTATTCTTCTAGAGACTCTATCTAGACTTGGTTCTCAAAATAGACATCAGGCAGCTCACAAAACCCACATTCAGTCAAAGTGGTTTCCAACAGCCTCTTCTGGCTGCCACAAACACATAGATGTACATGGTGCACACACACAGTGAAGCACACACACACACACACGCACACACAGCGAGACACACATGTACAGAGTCAGGCACACACACATGCACAGAAATTAGTCAATTGATACATCTTGTAAAGGTCCAAAGGACAAATTAGAACAACTGGACTCCTAAAAATAACACAGGTTTAGAGACTAGAGAACTAATGGTTCTACCTGTAGATTTTTCAACTCTGTCCCCTCTTCCTTCAATGAAGCAGAGAATATATTCTACAGGAGAAAGAAAATCTTACTTCTAAGGGAAGTCTAGCCTTATACATAGAAGCCCTAGTGCTGTGCCTTTTGTTAGACTATAAAATCCTTCAAATATGAATTTTAACTTTTCTTTCTCCCCTATGCCCACTTTGAAAACACAAAACTTTGCAAACTTACTGCTGCTTTGGGGGAGGGGGCAGCATCCAGGAGCTTAGAGCTCAAAGGGAAATGCACAGGTTTGGCTTACTGTGACCTTTTTTATCTAAAAGGGTTAGGGAAACGCATACACACACACACACACACACACACACAATGATTTTCTTTTTTATTCTTCTCTTGATTCTCTATTTTTCCTCTGCAACTTATGTACCCCAACAAAATCTTTCAGACAATATTTAAGGTGAATTATTATAATGAATATAGGTAAAAATATGTATTTTATCTTAGATGACTAAAACAAAGTCATCCTGAGACGTCATATACATTTTCATCTAAGTAATTTGTTACAGATTAACAGTGTGAGCAAGCAGGATATCTTTCTCCATCTATTCTTCTACTGGCATGCTGCATTTTGCAGTTACAAAGAAAGAACCAATCACTTTATCGTTTATTTTGAAAGTTAACCTGAAGAAGAATCTTAAAGGAACCATAAATCTAAACTTTTATACATGAAAACAATCAGTAGGTTTCTGCCTTAAATGTGTAGGTTGCATACCCACTCATCAATATTTTGTTGTTGTTGTTCATTTGTTTTTTTATTCAGGAGATTGAAGACAAAAGCTGGGTTAAATGAATCATTCAGCACCTTTGGTTATCAAACCATCCTAGCAAAAAAGGCACATCAGCTAATAATAATTGGGCTACTTTGTTTTTTTTTTTCCTGACCTAAACAAGTTCCTCATTCTATTTGCCTTTTCAAAACTTTAGATTGTCTTTTTTGGTTTTTCACCTAAAAGCTATTTGATAAAAGCATCTAGTCTAACCTTAAGTTATTTTCAAGGCTGTCTTTCATCTGTGATACACTCTGAAACCATAACACATTTCCAAGAATTAAGATTAAAAGAATTTTATCTAGCTGGACTACTGGGAATCAATTTTAAATCATTAAAATAAGCCACAATCTATGGGGCATTTCAATAGAAATTCATGTGTCCTAGCTGAGTGACACTTGTGTATTTGAATTTTTATCCCCCAAACTCTACTTAAACTGACATTGTTATTATCAACTAGAGAGTACAGCTTAAGAAGAAGTCATATTCATGATAATCCACAGGTAAAAATGCCTAGTAGAACAGGATATTTCACACTAAATTACAGGCAGTGGGGATTCCTCCACAACCATTCACTTCGTTCTAGAAACCAGAAGATGATGGTAGGAGCAAGCATGTGAAGGCAGAGCAGAAGCAAAATACATTCTGGGGTCTGAGTTCTTGTGTCCCTTGGCTATCCGAGATTTTTGTGTCCTGGTGGGCCAATCCCCTTTATTTGCCATTTGCTGTTCCTCTGACATGGCCACCACTATAAACTCAACACAATCAAAACCAGGAGTAAGTTGCTCCTCTCCATCTGAGTGTGTTCCTCCAGACAGAACTATGGCCAAACAATTGGCATAAGAGCATGTTCAGAATAACAGTTTTCGGGTGCAGTTATAAACCGATCACAGTGAGTCATTTTTCAACTTAAATGAAGCCGTGACTGTGTCTCCCTGTATCCCACTAATCAAGCTTTATCATTGATGAATTCAGACTGAAAAGAAGGGAAACACGTTCACACCTTTTCACACACACACACACACACACACACACACACACACACAGGCAAACACTAACACGATAATTAACATTTCTGATCATCTAAGGAGATTTTTATACTCTGTGTTTGTTCAGATTCAAATTTTTCCATTTGGTTCGGATCCTACTGTGCTTCACGTTTGCTACTCACTTATACAATCACAAGGTGATTTTATCCTCAGGTTTAAACATTATTTTTACAAAGCATCCTGTAATTGTGCACATTAGTGGGATACAATGTGGTATTTCAATATTTGTTTTCAATATGTAATGGTGAGATCAAGGGAATCAGTGCATCTCTCCTCCTAACATGTAGTGCTTGTTAGTGATTAGGATATTCAGAGTGATCTGAAGTGACGTTTTTTCAAGTAATCCTTTATAATTGATATTAACCTCGGTTATCCTACTGTGATACAAGGCTTTCGTTATCTCTTCTACCCAACTGACGCATGTGTTTATGTCTTATGTCATCTCACTGAGGTTTAACCCCCTCCCAACCCCATCTACCTCTTCTCTTATCAAGAGTCAAATTCACAAATATATGAAAAATACTTGAGTGATATCTTTGATACTTATCAGAGCTTAAATGGTTTGAAATTATTAATTCCTCATTATACTATGATATATTAGGAATGCATATTCTAAATTAAAATTATTTTAAATGAACTTCCATTCACCCTTTTTGTATTTAATTATATGAATTTCATTTAACCTTTATTTAATCTATACCAACTTCATTTGGGTTATTAGGCTGAATTACATATATATGTGTATATATATATTTGTAATACTCAATTACATTATTCAAATCATTTATGGCTAAAAGCTACAAAAAATAGGGCTGAAAATATGGGTTAATGGCTAAGTGTTCTTGGTAGAACACCAAAGGTCTCCAACTGCATTCCAAGCACCTATGTCTAATGACTCACAATAACAGATCCAGGAGGTCTGAAACCTGCTCCTGGCTCCTGTAAAAATCTGCACACACATACAAATAAAATCGTATGGATGCACATAAATAAAAATAAAAATATTCAGATTTTGGGAGAATAAAGCGATGACTTTCTATTTTTCCACTTAATTTTCAATTATTATTTTGCTCAGCATAGAAATAATGGAATTCACAGAATTTTCATATACTTTATCATTGTGACTGGCTCGTATTTGCCATACTCCTATCACTGACCTCGTTTACACTCCCATGTAATCCCCATTCTGCTTTTCTCTATATATATTCTATAAAAATCTCTCTATATATTTATACCTATATAACTTATATGGTTTTAAATGTATATACTGTTTGTGATACTGAAATATATTTAAATTATAAAGAATTAAGAGAGAAGCTATAAACATATGTATAATGTGACTATTGTTATAAAAGAAAATAAAATTTAATAAAGAAATAATGATTTCAAAGAACCAGAAATAAGAATTGACATGAAAATGTGAATTTATTATATATAGATTTTTAGTTTTTAAAAATGTAAGTTTATATGAAGAAAAATCAATTTACCATAATAGTTAAGAAAAGCAAAATACGCATGTGTATTTATGAGACTACAACAAAAAATGTTCTAGCACTCATTTCAAAACAGGGTTTATAAAAAATATCAGCTATACTGTTTAAAACAAACAAAATCCTTCCAAATTAGAAGACTGACGCAATGGAGTTCTTTTATACTTGAAATTTTTATTTGAAATTTTATGCTTTGTTTGCATGAATACCTCCAATATCGTCCCCTCACTCCCTCCAAAATTCATGGTCTCTTTGATTTAATTACATTATTACATATGAATAGAAATAGATAAATCAGTAAATGTCACCTGATGATTTTATTTAGTGTTGATTTTGTGTGTGTGTGTGTGTGTGTGTGTGTGTGTGTGTGTGTGTGTTTTCATAGTTGATAAACCATTAGGGGCCCCAAACCCAGGGAGGACTACTTCTCCATTTCTTAGTAGTTTTAATTGTAGCTCTTTTGCTTTGAGTTGGGAACCTGTTTACTCTTTCCCTCTAATGCTAATTTACTAAACTAGTATTATCCATGACTGAATTCTCTCTACTGGCCATTATCTCCAGATGGGTGCAGTTCTCTCCTCTTCATCAAGGTAGCTTCTTTGGTGCAGGGGAAAAAGACCACTTCAGAGTCACACTGATGAATATGCATGGAACAACTGACCATCAATCAGTGCATAATTGACACATTCCCAGCACAATCCCTATACTTAAGGCAGGAAGATGGTAAGAACAAGGAGACTAGAAAAACTGTTGTAAGTTTGTATCTCATAGGGAAGCTGCACCCATGATACCTCAACCATATAGCTACCAAGACAATGGCACTTTTTTTGCTCTTACTGATGTGTCTTTTGATACTTTTGTGACTGTAACTGACTATCTTCCTGGCCATGATCTTTAGTTTTACACTCAAATTTGGATGGTCTATGCACTTCATTCATTCACACATCTACTCACTGGAGATGTCTTAACAGCTGAGACTTATTCCTCCTACAGGTTAGTACCAAAGAGGAAGTGGTATCATAAGAATGTTCTCAATATCAAACAAGAGTAAACACTATTGCATAATAGTCATTTAAAACTTTTATTTTAGCACATTTGACACATTCATCTGTGAAAAACTAACAACAAAGTATATAATTAATGGAATAAGTATCTGCAAAGAAATTGAGGTCATAATCGTATGACTCATGGGGAAGACGAGGCAACCGTGTAGACTGGATACTGATGTAGCTTTGGGGTCATACTGCTTCCCACTGGAATGTACATTCACATTACATTATCTCCAAGCAAACCTAAACTGTGACACTAAAACACAAAATATTGAAATGTCATTGTGTTGGTTTCCAGCAATGTATTTTCTACTTAAAATGTTACGGTTTTGTTATTGATGAAAATCTCAAACATGCGTATCATGTCTACATAATTTCCAGCCATCCCTATCAACCTCCATGTCTTCTTATGTGAACATCACTACTAAACTTTATGACCTCCTATTCTATAGTTACCTTGTTAAATGCGCATAGCTACATACCATTGGTGATTACTTTCTTCCCTTATCAGCCTGCATAGCTTATCCTGAAGTTATGAGACCTAGTCCTCAGAAAGGAATTCCCATGGCATTTGCTGCATAGCTCCTTTGAATACTGTGTTCTAAAGGTGCAATGTCATCAGCAGAATGTTATTACCTTTAAATTCAGTGTGTCTCCTTGCCAACAAGAGCATGAATGAAAGTTTCCTATGTCTGGCAAGGCAAATTTGTAGATAGTCTATGGATCATGGGGAAGACCTGACAATTCCATGTTGCAAAACTGGATTTAAAAATATATGTGTGTATTTCCTCTGTAGAATGGTTTTGATGAAATCACTATTGTTACTTTGTTTTTCCATGATATTAAAAATGGATTCTTTCTTCATGCAATGTATCTTGATTAGAATTTTCCCTCCTTCTAAGCCTGCCGTTTCCTTTACTCCTTCCCTCCTAGCCTGTAGTCTCTCATTAGAAAAAAATGTCTTCTAAGAGGTAACAATAAATATAACATAATAAGCTATAATAAGCTAAAACAAAACTACTGACATCCTTTATACTTTTATATTTTGCTGTGTGTTATGCCCGTGTGTGCACTTTGGAAGCAATTTTAGAATGTGCTTTCTTACACCCTTTTTAAACATTGCCAGTGTTCTCATCGCTCACTGCTAACATCTTCCACACCCCAGTTAGATTCTTTCCATAATTTTTCCTCTTTCTCCCTTCATCAAGTCACTCTCCTACTCATTGCCTCTCCAGAGCACAACCCCCTTCCCCTTCTCCTCCTGTACATTCTTGGATTCTCTGATTACTGAATATTATTTACTAAGTCTAAATATTCATAGGTAGGGTTTGCAAATGAGGGGGAGTTTGAGGAATTCTTCTTACTGGGTCTGGATTACCTCTATAGCATATATTCTGGTTCTATTGATCTACCTAAATTTACCAATTTCATTTTTCCTACAGCTAAACAAATGATTGTGTTAATGGACCACATCTTTATTATCCATTCATAAGTTTATAAGCATTCAGGTTGTTTTCATTTCCTAGCTATTTTAATAGAGCAGTGATGAGTATGAATAAGTAAGTATCTCTGTAGTAGGATAATTACTCCTTTTGTTATAAGACAATTGTGGTACAGCTTCGTGATTTTATACATCTCTGTGACATCTTGTGAGTTCCCAAACTGCCTTCCTAATGCTTGCATCAATTTGTAAGTTGAACTAATAGTGAATAAGGGGCCATTTTTCTGCACATTCACTAGAATACTTTGTCAGTTGTGTTTAATTATAATTTCCTTGATGTCTAAGGATGATAAACACTTTTTGAAATGTGTTTCAACCAATTATTTTCTTGTTTTGAAAAGTCTCTGTTCAGACCCATTCTTAATTTGACTGTTTCATTTACTCTTTGCTTTTCTTGCTTTGTTTTTCTTTTTTGATTATCTATATATACACTCAATATTAATCCTCTATTAAACATATATCTGGAAAGCATTCTTTCCTATTTATTCTTTCCTATTTTGCAACCTTCTATACTCAGTTTACTGTTCATTTTGCTGAACATGAGCTTTTTAGTTTTATGACAAATTGTCTGTTGTTACTTTTATTTCATGAATAGACAGAGTCTAATTTAGAAATAAATTCTTATATCTATATGTAGGGTATTGTTTATGTTTTCTTCTAGAAGGTTTAGTGTTTCAAGCATCATATTGATTTTCTTGGAGTCTGTATTCATTCAGTGTGATAAATATAGATCTAGTTTCATTATTTTAAATTTAGTATCCATTTTTCTCAACACCACTTATTGAATATTCTGTCTTTCCTCATGTGTGAATATTGCACATATATAAGATGTCTGTAGTTATGGGCACTTATCTTTGAATTTGATATTTTGCTCCATTGATCTAAAGGTTCCTTTGGGGCCAGTACCATTTATAATATTGCTTGAAATCTGTTATGACAAACTCCCTTTAATATTTGCTTGTTTGCTTTTCCTTCAGGATTTTGTTTTGGCTCTCTGGGGGCAATTTTGCTTCCAAAGTAATTTTACAATTTGTTTTTACATTTATGTAAAATATCTCATAAGTATCTTGATGGTATTCTATTTATTCTTTACACTGGTTTTAGTTGAATGGTGATTTTCACAACAATAATTCTACTAATCCATTAGCTTGGGAGATCATTGTTCTTGATTTTCACCTGTATTTTTCAGAGATTTACAATTAAAATTCTAGAGATTTTAAACCTCATTGGATAAGTTTACTCCTAGATATTTTAAATTGATGGTATTAAGAATGGAAGGCTGGTAATTTTTTTCCAGGTTGATTTTGTACTTTGCCACTTTGCTTTGACTGATGATCATTACTAGAACTTTCTGGTGGAATTTTGGGGATCTCCTCTGAAAGTAGGAATAATTTGACTTTTTTCATACTTGCTACTGCATATAAATCAGCATTTTCACCGAGGAAACATGAAAACTGAGTGGTACTAAATTGGGGAATCATTTTATGTGGCCAAATTTATTATTTTTGCAATTGTTACATATATTTATCCATTCCTTAATTTTATATATTTTTGATGTTAATTTTTTGATACCAATGGGAATAAGAATTCAAAAAGACTAAGAATTGTTGTCTTACCCTGTTAAAGTGATTTTATAGAACAAAGATCACTACATCATCAAGCACACCATGGGGTTTGCTCAACTCTAATTAAGTAGTGATGAAATGAAATGTAACATGAAAAGTACATCGTGATTAGGAAGAGCAAATGTTGTACTCACCTGCTTCTATTCTGACTTTTCTTTTACAAACATGATAAAATTAATATATTCATATAATGATTTCTAGAAAAAGATCCAGAAATTTTAAGATATCAATATTTAATTGCTTTCTATAGATTATGTGAATTTTGGGAGTGATATTATTAAGTGGTTGCTCTTATGAAGGAGGTAATATTTCAATCGAACCTAAAGTGGACTAAAAATTCATGTACGTTGCTAGGACATTAATATAAGGGGAAGCTGGAAAGCACAGGAGGAGGCTGAAGAGGAGGGCATGGTATAATGGCAATTCTCAAGTTCAAAATTCTAGGAACCATGCAAAATTACTTTATAATAAAAATCGAATGAGAAAATTTTAAATAAACTGCTACATAAAATATTCAGCCAAAGATTTATGGTAGTATGGAGACATTTCTAATCAGAACTATATTCTTCAAGTGAATCATTCTTAGAGTAGATCATAGATCATAGATACCTTTAATCTTTTACTGTTGTTCATGATGAGACTGAGACTTGCTCTCTGTAACTTATTGGCCTAGAAATCACCGTGTAGATGAAGCTGGCCATGAACTTGCAAAGACTATTTTGCCTCTTTCTAATGGCTTCTGGATTTGCATGGTGTACCATTGCACCCACTATTTCCTATAGTGCTTTTAAATTAAATATTTTAGAAACTGTATTTGAGAATTGGACTTCCTAAATATAAGATACATTACAGTGATGTTCATTTCATCATGACTTTACATTTTCATATAGATGTAAGTGAAATAGTAGTTCCCTGTGGTAGGAAATTCTGAAGCACTGGGTAGCAAAGTCTAAAAATGGTGTAATGGTATCTTACTGGGTCTTCAGAAAATTTAATACATTAGTACAGAGAAGAATTCCATACAGCCATGCTGATTTTCCTGTTATGTTTCTCTTGCTGCTGAGTTTCATTTACTTTTGTTGTTTTGTTGTCTTCTTTTAGTTGTACCCATCAAATCCACCTTATGAGTTCGTATGACAAAAAATTCTCTTGATATCCCATGAAGTTTCAATTATTGATCTCTGGTAGCAAATAAATGAATTAGTAGAAGAATGTTCCATTAACGATTATTCAAAGATAAACAAAGAAATGTGGGTAAGCGTGTGAATTTTATTCAAAACCAGGGTGCTATGGCATGGGCATTGTGTTCCCAGGGACAGTGAAAACCATGCCTGAGTTCAGAATGTGTCAGGAACTATTTCCCGTTCACCTTACATAGCAGCTGGAATATATTTGCTCTTTAGGAGAATAGAGGCCCTGAAAACTAATAAATGAAAGAAGTTCTCATGTGATAGATGGTGATAATCTGTCTGAATAATACTTCTAATGCCATAGCTATGGCATGAGGTCATGAAGACCTAGAGAAAGGAAATATTTTAAAGAGTGTTAGGTTCTTGAGTGTGTGTGTGGGGGTATGTGTTTTGAATTCTGTTGTTGTTGAGGATATATGGAAATTATACCTTTGAAATAATATGGAGGTCATTATAAGAATTATCACTAAGTCATGTTATATCCCCTTAGTCTTATTATAGTGACAGGCAGTTTGTCTGAGATACTGAACTACTCAAGAAAGAGCCAAATATGCTATGAAAGATTATTGATTTCTATCAGATTCTTAAGAAGAATAGAATTTGTCAATATATTTCTTAGCCACTCAGTCATGCTCTAGGAATTTAATTTCGTCTGCTTAGGCACACTGAGATCATCACTAGATTCAAATCCCAGAGGGAATGGTGATGAGCTAAGAGTTCATTATGACTTCAAATATACAATGGTGGAGTAAATTTCAAAGATGTAAAAATGACATAATTCTGTAGAAAAAAGAAAATATTGTATGTGTTTCTGTTAATTTTGATTGGCATTGTGAAACTTTAAACCTCTACTCAAGTCCCCCAACCTTATATGAGGAACAAAAGCTCTAAGGTAAAATTATATTATGCAGAACTGAAATTTTTTATTTAGCAAGCACATTTATGCTATCCTTTATCAAAACATTGATATCATCGGAGGGGTAGTCTTCCCTCTTGGGAATAAAAATAGCTGATTTTTGTTTCCTGTACAGGAAACTTTGCTCAGAATTAGTCATTGTGATGATGAGAAGAAAGGTGTATCTTCAAAGGAAGCACCTGTGTGTCCAGCCACAGTCACCAGTGCTAAAAGAAAGTCACTTAGAATGTCATTCTATGTGTCAGCTCTCTCTAAAGCACATGTGTGTGTGATATTGAATATCAACTACAGAGCCTCATAAGCAGACAAGCACTGTATAAATAAGATATGTGCCTGCTTTTTTGAATTTTAAATTTTTGACACAATTTTTCATTAAGTTCTCTAGGCTGGTTTGGTCATATTTTGTAAATCAGGAAATCCTTGAACTTTTGATCCTCTTGCCTCAGCCTTGAAAATAGAGATTATAAGCTTTCATTACAAGGCTCAGTTACCCTATCTAGGTCATATATCTGAGCACACTGGCTCAGTAATCTTACGAGCAAAGTTTATTGGAGTAACTTTGGTTAAAGTTTATTGTTATGGGAAAAGAAGACACACACACACACACAGTAGGAGAAGAAATGGAGAGAAGGAGTGACAAAACAGGGTGATTGAAATGAATATGAACAAAGTAAAATAATACATATTTGTGAACATGCTGTATGAGGCTGTTGTTTTTATGTACTAATTAAAAATAACTCTACAGCCAGGCACTTTCTATGTGTGGACAAGAAATGTTATTCCAGATGTGATTTCATGGGGTTGTTAAACCACTACTGAACCAAATTAGTCATTTGTTCTTAACAGAGTTTTTAGGGAGAATATATTTAATCATGCCAAATAGAAAACTTATCTTTCCCTGTGGTTATATTTCCAGCCCTCCCTCAAGATGTCTCCCATGTAGATAAGGTGATTCTCCTTGTGAAATCCAGTGTCTACTGTGACTCAAATAGTCTTGTAAATAACAAGCACCTGTTAAATAAACATAGTGATAAATAGGTTCTCAGTTCCTTATCTATGGCTGATATCTGATTTCACCTGCATTTTGTTAGAAACAAGTATCCTCAGAAGACACTAGACAGTGAGTGGTATCCCTTTAAAGAGAAAGTTCCAGAGAAGAAAAAACGTTGGATACACTGTGATCTATGTCTAAATTCATTCTAATTTTCCAGCACTGCTGTCCAAACATACAAATGTTTTTGGAATACTTAATTTTATCATCTAGTAGAATTCCTCTCCATGCAACTCAATAGGAGCATTGATAAAGAGAATTTAGTTTTGCAGTAATCTACTAAGTAGGATGGATTTCTCTTTGGCTTATTTCAATTCTATGACATTAAATTAGAAATAATTTGGTGGAGTCTTACCCTCTCTAGGGAGGTGAATGGGAATTTAGTGAGGGGGTTGGGGAATTGGTGGATGGCAGGGGAGGGACGGAGGGAGAGGGAGCTGGGATTAACATGTGAAGCAAGCTTGTTACTAATTTAAATAAAAAAATTAAAAATAAAAGAAATGAATTTGTTGACTCTCCACGGTAGGCCTTACCCTTTCTGAGGAGTACATGGAGGTGGATAGGGAGGAGATGGGGAAGATGGAGAGGAAGTAAGGGAGGAGAAACTATGTTTTGTATGTAAAATGAATAAAACTAAAATAAAATATAAAAAATGATACAGGACCCATAGTAAAATCATAAATCTTTGTTCAGTTCCTTTTGAGTCAGAATGGTATGATCATGACAATGTTAAAATGTGGTTATGTTTAAATAATGTATGTTGGTTTGTGAATTGTGAAATGGTATGCAAGCTGCACATTGATATTCATTTTTTGCTTGTAACTCATTTTGTGGTTAAAATTAGAAATATTTCTATGAGACATATTTTTATTGATTAGCATGATTTTTATATGTGAAAAAATTTATAGAACTCAATATAGGCATAAGAAGGTTATATTGCACTATCCACCGAATAAGTAATGTATATATATACATTTGTTTATGTATTTTAATGGCCTATGTATTTTACTGTGCAAGAACATATCTGAGTTTGTTAGAATAGCCTAAATGAATCATGGGAAAAATTAGGAAGAGAGCTGATAAATATCTTCCAAACACAGATATGAAAGCAATATTCCCTTTTATATGCAAATCAGATATTCCCATTTAATAAAAAAGAACAGCTATTTAGTTGCTGTTCACCCTGATATTTGGTTATATCTAAATAATAAAACAGAATCCCACTATGAACAGTATGTGTTGATACACTCTACTGAAGACATTTTCCTCTGTTGTTTTTTGGAGCATCTTAAAACTTGCCACTCTTATCAATAAGTTTAGAGGAGCCCTTCATTAAGATTCTTTGAGTATTCAAATGTGTTTTCTCTTCATGTATTTGTCACTTTAACACCTTCAATCATGCATGCATGAAATGCTTTGTAATTTTCATAACTTTCTACAGAATTTCTTTTTATAATGCATGTATTTTACTTCCCCACTCCTTCCAGTCTCTCCCTCAACTCTGTTTCCACTGCCCAGTACATACCTCCACTGTTCCCAACCTCCAGTACACTGATCTTCTGTTTGTGTTTTAGGGAAAGGCAGGGCTTCCACAAATATCACCAAACATGGCTTATCAAGTTGCAATAAAACTAAGAATATCCTCATGTATTAAGTCTTGGCAAGGCAAGACTTTGAGGTGTCCCCAAAGCCTGTAAATGAGTTGGACACATGATGGGGGAACTCCTGTGTATATGTCAGTAAAGCACTGTTGGCCAATAGGGAACCAAGATAGGTGGGACTAGGCATCCAGGAGGACTCTGGGTAGGAGAAACACAAGAGAAAGACAGAGGAGTCAAGATGTAACGCCATGGGGTAAGAAGCCCAGAAACCTCTCTGGTACGAGAAATACTAAGATTAGCAATTATGGGATAAATACTTAAGTCAGAGCTAGCCAGTAAAAAACAAGCAAGGCCATCAGCTTCATAATTAACATAGCCTCCTGTGTGTTCATTTGGGACTGATGTGGCTATGGAACCAGGCTGGCGGGAAGGCTTCTCTCAAGGAAAAGGCTTCTCTTTACATAATGGTGATCAGGAGTGGGATGATGAATTTCCACGTAGAACGACAAAAGATTTAAGGGAATTTTAGAAAAAAAAAACAGAAAAAAAGCATGGGCTTTTTGGTAGCAGAATTTTTCTCAGGTGGGCTCTGTTTTGCTAGCTGCAAGCAGAGACTCACATCACTCGCTTAAGGGAGTCTTCGAGTCTTCCTGACACAGCATTAAAAAAAGAAAAAACTAGCAAGGTTCATTTTTGGGGTGGTCTTACTCCCCTGCCATGGCTTTTAGGCTAGATATGATATTGGCTCGTCACTTCTTCTCCCTAAGACACAATTGCCCCAGTACATCCCATTATTTTTTGGGGGGTATATGGCTGGGTTGGTTCCCAACTGCCTGTGCCTGTAGTCTTCTGTGGTCATAAGAGATGGCTAGTTCAGGCTATGTATCTGCTATTGCTAGGGCACATACCTGGGGTCGTTCTTGCAGATTCCTGGGAGATTTCCTTGCCCTAGGTTTTTACATGATCATGAAATGCCCCCATTCTCATTAGTCCCTTCATTTCTCTACCCCTTCATACCCCTTAACCAGATCACTCATATTCCCATCTTCACCTTGTCACAGGCTCATGAAATCTCCTCTATTTCCCTTTCCCAGGGAGATCAGAGAGTCCCCACTCAAAAGTTCCTTGTGTAAATGGAAACCTTTTCCTTGAGAGAAGCCTTCCCACCAGCCTGATTCCAGAGCCACATGAGTCCCAAATAACACACAGGAGGCTCTATTAATTATGAAGCTGTTGGCCTTGCTTGTTTCTTACTGGCTATCTCTGACTTAAGTAATTACCCCATAATTGTTAATCTAAGTATTTCTCTTACCCGAGAACTTTCCGGGCTTCCTAACCCATGGCGTTACATCTTGACTCCCTGTGTTTCTACTTCCCAGAGTCCTCCTGGACTCCTAGTCCCACCTATCTTGGTTCCCTATTGGCCAACAGTGCTTTATTGACATATACACAGGACTTCCCCCATCATCCTTGTTATCTAGTTCTGTCAATTGTAGCATATTTATCCTACAATCTTTTCCTTTTTATCAAAATTAGTTTCCACTTTACATACCAATTCCAGTTTCCCTTCACTCCCCTTTTCCTGCCCACTGTCACTCCCTTCCTATCCCCCATCTACTCCTCAGACCGGGTAAGGTGTTCCTTAGGGAGAGAATAGTTTTGCATACTAAGCTTTGGCAGGAGCAAACCTCTGCCTCCCCATATAAAGCCTGAGCATGGTATCCAATGATAGTGAGTGGGCTCCAAAAGTCACTTCTTCCCCCTGGGATAGGTCCTAGTGCCATTGTCAGAAGGTCCCCCAATTGATAAAGTCACAAAACTATCAACCACATTCAGATGGTCTAGTTCAGTCACTTTCAGATTCCCAAGATGTCAGTGAATAGTCAGTGAGTGACTACTACCTTGGGTCAGCTATCTCTCTGGTTTTCCCCATCATGCTCTTGACTTCCCTTGTTAATATGATCCCTCCTTCCTCTCTTCAACTGAATTCCAGGAGCTCAGGCTGTGGGTCACAGCATCTGCTTCCATCAGTTGTAGGTTCTATGATGACAATTAGGGTAGTCACTAATCTGATTAAAGGGGAAGTCCATTCAGACACCCTCTTTATTATTGCTAGGCGTCATCCTTGTGGATTCCTCAGAATTTCTCTAGCACCAGGTTTCTCCCTAACCTCACTTGGCTCCCTCTATCTCTTTCCTCTCAAGCCCTCCCCAAATTAGTCTTCTTTATTCCTCATGCTCTAGTCCCCTTCCAATATTTTCCAAATAAATATTAGAATATTTTGTGAGTAAATTCAGGTTTTTGGCAAACTATACTCTTGCTGAACTTTGAAAATCACTAGGCTGAAAGAGATAGTCACAGAAGAAGCAATATAAGCATTCTTGTTATAAAATAAATGGATTGTAACCACAAATCAAACATAAATTTGAAATAAAATCCTTGTTAATGAAAAAGCATTGGTTCATTCAAAAAATATTTGAAGATTCCCCAATCCCTGATAAAACTTAGGTTCAGGATAAACTAATAGGCATACGAAAGAATACAGAAGAAAATGCTCATGGGAATAATGAAAGCCATGTTTTTTGAAAGACTTAGCTTGATACCAAAATACACAAATATTGCAGTACAAATATTGGAGTTGTATTGTCTCCGGCATGTTTAGGAAATCTAATAATCAGATAATTCTTATGAATCACATCTTATAGTGCTGTATATTTTTTTCCTTTTGTGGCTTGAAAATGCTTTTCATGAAAATGAGTATTTTACTGCAGGTGTACTTTTAGTCCACAATAGCTTGCCTCTGGAATAATTAAACTATTAACATATGGTGAGAAACAAGTGTACACGACTGTTATGCAATTGAATGTGTTACATCATTTTTCTTTGAATTCATTTAATTAATATCAACTTGATAGAATTTCAGCAAGTATTGCAGTCTTAATTCTCACTGATTTTTCTCCAGTTTTCTATCTATAGAGTCAACTCCTTAAACAATTAATGAAATCAACTGGTTTTTAATGTTTTCCACCACATAGTTCCAAAACAGTTTTAAAGATGTGTTGATTGTAAAATACATGATGGAAAAGAAAGTCACACAATTCAAATGCAGTCATGCATTTCTGAATTATGAGAACACATCTTGAGCAATTTCTCTTTGTGTCATCAAAATAGGGTGCACTTACGCATACAAATGTTGTGTGTATATGTTGTAGGTAAGACCTTATCCTTCAGCAATTGAGAGACTGGCACAACAGACTCTGCCAGCCTGAAGGTCACACCTGTAATTCTTTTATTATTATAAAGAACACATTCTAAACTGCTAAAAAGACTTGCAAATATATAAAAGCATGGGATTGTATCTGATCACTTCTAAACATTTTAAAATATACAAAATTTAATTGCTGACCCTTTGTGCCATATGATTTTTTAAGATGGGGTCTCACGCACTCCACGTTGACCTCACATTCACTGTGTGGGAGAAAACCTTGAATTCTCATCCTGCTGCTTCTACCATCCAAATATTGGTATTAGAAAGCATGTGTCAACACACTATGTGGGCTTTACTACAGTTTTATGTAGCAAGAAAAGAAGCATCTCTGTTCAGAATACCACCTAAACAAAGACATGAGGAATATACATGCTGAGGCATCATTTTAAAAGCAATGACATCACTAGGTAATCACCATTATTCTGTGGGATCTGCCCCATGTATTCAGTAAATTCATGATAGAAGAAGTGATGGAAAAGTAATGAAACAATCAAGTGTGGAAGGAAACTGATACCACGTCAAGAAAAGCAAGTTCTTTCCTTTCTGTCCATTCTTTCTGTTCTTTCTTTCTTCTTTCCTTCCTTTCCTTCTGTCTCTCCCTCTTCTCATTCCCTCTCTCCCTCTTTCCTTCTTTTCTTTTCTTTATGAAAACACTTCAAAGGCTCTTACCTTAGCCCAGTGTATCATTGGGCCCTCCAAAATTTATAACTAAACATGTCTGATGGTATAGTACTGAATATTTCAAATCCACAGAAATGTGTAAGGTTTATTTAGGTTTAGTCTTACTAGTTTTCAATATTTACTAAAGTATGATGTGTACCAAAGTTGAAGTTATGCTGTCTATCCTTTTCCTTTTCTTAAATTTTAGTGTTAGGGAAAGCTAATAATCTTGTGTGACGTGAAAACTTTCCAGTTTCTTTATTTCAATGGCAGAGTAACTGTTGCATAGCTCTACATGTGTTTAAACACTACAGATATACCAACACAGACAGAAGGAGTCACTCTGTTTGCATATCTTTTGTGAAACAGTGGTTACTGTGTATTTGTGTGTTTGGGGGCATCAAAACCCAATGCTTCCACTCTTGGGCATATATCCAAAGGATGCTCAATCATATCATAAGGACACTTGATTATCTATAGTCATAGCAGTTGTATTTGCAATATCAAGAACCTGGAAACAATCTAGATGACCTTACTTAAAGAATGGATAAAGAGCCTGGCAGTGGCGGCACATACCTTTAATCCCAGCACTCAGAAGGCAGAGGCAGGCAGATCTCTGTGAGTTCAAGGCCAACCTGGTCTACAAAGCTACATAGAGAAACCCTGTCCAGAAAAAAATGAATAAAGAAAATATAATACATTTACATAATTGATTATCACTCAGTTGTTAAAAAAATGTTACATCAGGAAATTCAAAGGCAAATGTATGGAACCAAAAAAAAAATCACCCCGAATGAAGTAACCCAGACACAGAAACATAATATTCACTCAGCCATAAGTGCATATAACTGTAAAATAAAGGATAACCATGCTACAATCCACAGATATAGAGAGATTGGGTAACAAGGAGGGGTCAAGTGGTGATCCATTGATCTCCTGGAAGAGGAAATAGAGGAGTTGTCATGGGAGGACTGAGAGGATTGGACATGGGAACCTGAGCTTTTCGATTGTGGGCTGGGTACAGGAGAGAGATGACTGGAAAGAAGGGCTTTCCTGGATTGGTTAGAAGCCTAATTCAAGAACAAATCCCAGAAGTCTACAAGGATGGCCAGAACTTAGACTTCTGCCAGCAGTGGATGCATAGCCTGAACTGTCCATCCCCTGTGATCAGATTGATGACTACCCAGTTTTTCAGCAGATTGCCTTAATCAAGTGATTGACAGAGACCAATTCAGACACCCAGCACTAAACAGTGAACAGAGCTCAGGTAGTTTTGCTGAGGAGAGGGAGGAGGGACTTTAGGAAAAAGGACATCAGAGACACTGAAGGGTAAACCACAAATGGCTAGCCTGGCTCATAAGAACTCAAAGAACCAACAGCCAGGGAGCCCACATATAGCCAAATTATCCCTTCTTATATATCTGACAGTTTCATAGTCTCTCCACTCCTCCCCTGACCCCCACTGACCCTCATCCCATCCCCTTTCTGCTTCCCAGGGAGGGTGAGGCCTTCCATGAGGGGATCTTCAAAGTCTTTCATATCATTGGAGCAGGACCTAGGCTCTCCTTCGTGTTTCTAGGCTGAGAGATTATTCCTCTATGTGAAATGGGCTCCCAAAGTCCATTCATATGCTAGGAATAAATATGATCTAATCCCTGACACCCACATTCAGGGCGTCATCAGCTACTTTATGAAAGCAGAAGCAGACACCCACATCTAAACACTGAAATGAACTCCTGGAATACAGTTGCAGAAATGGAGAAGTGATAAGCAAAGGAGTCAAGACAAGGCTGGTGAAACTCACAGAAACAGCTGACCTGAACAAGGAGGAGCTCATGTTCCCTAGACTGATAAATGTTGTGTGTAGGCTTCAATGGGTGCTGTAACAATATGCGACACACAATTACTGAAAGTAAAGCTAAGTATTTAATGTAGAAATTACTCACAAGATACCAAGCCCAGAGGAGACAAGCAGTTTTCAGCTGTCAGACCGGAAGCCGAACTCCAGGAAAAGAGAGACCGAGACTTCCTGTGTGCTGTCTTTTATGCCTTCCCCCCGTAATGCCCCCTAGCCATGCCCAAAAGTGATGTAGTTCCGCCTACGTACGTATACGTCTTTATGTCCAGCCGTATACGTCTTTAGTCCTGCCTAAGGTGGGTGTGATTAGTGGTGTGGTAAACCGCCCTTTTATTACCTCATCTGTATGTGCCTCTAATAAGTCACATGTTTAATGGCGGCATCAGACTTCCTCCTACAGTTGTGTTTTATAAGAGTCTTCTGGTTGGCCATGCTGTTTCTGCACAGCAGTGAAAATCCCAAGGCACCCACTCATTTATTTTATTTTATTTTTTTGTGATTTCATTTCTCCAGTCCTCACTGTGAAGTTTACATATAGAATGCTTCTAAGTAACATAATAAAGAAATTGCAATATCCATGTGACTCTCAGTATTTGTTCTCGAGTTACATTCTCCAATTTTAAGTGGGGACACATATTTTCTATTTAAAATAATCTGTGTGACTATGGTTAAGTATTCTCTGACCTCTAATGTCACTGACTAAATTCTCTCTATGGTCATGCAACATTCTTGATATCATTAATACAATTTCATTTGAAGATGAAAGATAATTGTATGGATACCTTTTTCTCTACATGTTATGTAGAGACTTTTGTTTTCTTAAAAAGTGAGAAATGTTCATTTGCTTTCAATAAAATCTAGTAAAATTACATTTCAAAGTTTTACCATTCAGCAGTCTTTAGTAAATGTCTTTTTAATTATAAGTAACTTTTTGACATAGACTACAAAATGGTTATACCGTACTAAGGAAATAATGAGGCAAAATGCTGTTTATATTACATTTTTGTTTTATTTGCCCTTAATGCAAACATGAGGATCACAATTTCTCCTATAAAGTATTTACCACAACCATTTGTGGAGATGAACATATATAAACACAGTATTTGAAGTGGAAGGATAAAGGGAGCAAAGAAAACACAAGAAATAAAGATATAACAACATGGGAGAAAGAAGAAATACAAAGTGAATTTATTTGTGATGTTAACATTATGGTATAAGATTAATTCTTCAAAACCTACAACCTATTAATCCTATGCAATGTAATGAAATATACTGAGGTTATGCAAATATAGAAGTTATACATAGGATTAATTTTGTTAAAAATATAAAAATGTCATTTTTACAACTGTCTTGGTAATATATGCCTTTGTTAAATTAACTGGGTGTTTGTTCACTGACATCTTTTGTTCAGAGTACAATTTTGTCCATTTATGACAGTGTTGGTAATTGTAAAAAAGTTCTTCTGAATGTTAGGAAAGTGTTCTACCACTGACCCACATTGCTGACCCTTTCTAATTTACTTTAGTCTGAGCTATGCTTTTGGAAAGTTTTTCAGACAAGCCTTGGCTGTGCAGTCACCTTACTATAGCTTGCCACATCCCTGTGACTAAAACTTCATAATTTTCATGCCTGACTAGACTTCAATTTATGGAAAAGCTTTGGTAAAATTGTAAAACACAGAATTCATTCATCCCAAGTTTAGTCCCACCATTGATGCAATAGTTTTACAGATACATGCTATAGGAGAGGTGCTCTTCTGTTATTACAAAAAATATAAAACAGATCTCTATCATATCCAGTATTTTAAGTTATGACAGGTCTACTAGAGTGGAGTTCACATGCACAATAGCCATGCGGAGTTCCCTCATGGCATCTTCAAACTCAGATGTCCAATTCTGTAATAGAAACTGAGACAATCTTTTAGACAGGTTCACCGCGTGAGTGAAATTTTGATATTGTACCCATGTAACACATAGTCCAGCCATTCTCCATTCACATCCCAGTTGGGCTAACTGCCACAGAGTATCAGTCTGTTCCTGCACTAAATCTATGTGCTGATTAATGATCATCAAGCCCCCTTTTTATTGAGAGTTGAGAGACATTTGCAAATCCAGGGCAAGAGCCACACTCACTGACAAGTTATTTAAGGCGGAGGCAGTTTGCACTGTACTGGACAAAGCAACAGCGGACACAGTAGCCCCGACTGCTGCAACAGTAATAGCAGTCACTATGGCGGTCGTGACACCAAAATCTCTTTTCTGTCTGAATAAAATCATACTGCTAGGCGGTTCTACAGGACGACATTCCTTGGTACATTGTTCAAAAACTAGCTGTTTAATAAGAGACATGGCTGCATCTGGGTCCACAAAAATCCTTTCAGCTTCCACTAGCCTTGCTACAAAGTCTGAGAAAGGTTCCATAGGGCCTTGCAAGATCTTGGTGAGCTTGCCACTCACTTCTCCTTTTTTTTTGGCAATGATTTTTAAGCCTTAATGGCTATCTGATTTACTTGTTCAAACACCTGTACTGGATATCCTGTTTGCATGTTTGTAAATCTACCTTGTCCAAGTAGCATATCCCTATCCCAATGTTGATTTCCTGCAGCCTGATTGGCGGCAGCTTGCTCATTGGCAAATTCAATTAAAAAGGCTGTCCTTTATGAGAGCTTGGAGTTCCTCCTCATCCTCCTCATCCTCCTCATCCTACTCATCCTCTTCGGAGTCCATAGACTCTGAATCTTGTAGACCTTTTAGAGCTGGGTAAATCTTTCTTTTCTGTTTTCCTCCCTTTTCACCGTTTGCCTGCTCTGATCTATCCTCTTGTAATTGTTCTAAAGCATTTCTCCCCTTTTTAACTGCCTCACTATACTTTTGATCCTCAAGGCAACTCTTTACTAGTCTACAGACAGGCCGAACACCACCTCTGAGCGTTTGAATTAATTCAGCAGCATTTATCATCAAGTGTACGTTAGCAGTTGTTCCTTCCTGAGCAATCAAAAAACTGAAAAACACAATAGTATACAGTATCCAGACTTTCTGTGTATTTTCCATATTGTTCCTCGGTCCCATGCAAAATCAAGATCTCTCCCTAACTTCCAAAAATCTTAAATTCTTAGAACGAAGCAGCTCATTCAGAGCCAAAAAAAATTGGGTGCGACTGAGAAGTGCCCATAGACAAACTAACAATGTTTCTTTTAAGCTTTTACTTTCAGTTCTCTGCTCCACGAACCTTTTGTCCCACTCTCTCTTTAACTACAGAGAAGAGCAAACCAACTGCTCTTGTCGCAGTCCCTTTCTTACCTCACTCTTGTCGCGGTCCTTTTACCCCACTTTTGTCCTGGTCCTTTTACCCCACTTTTGTTGTGGTTATTTTCCGGCTCTTGACGCGGATCCCCCTCTTACCTGGGGACTTACCAGTGCACTGCCCTGACCATAAGAAGTTCTGAGTCCTCAGCTGTTCCCCGTATGGGCCACCAGTTGCCGTGACCGCCTCAACCAGCAAGGAAGATGCGACTCAGGAAATCTCCAAGCGGTTTATTCAGGAACCTTGAAACAGTCTTCTTCTCCCGGGGAAAGCCAGCCCACAGCTTATATGGCCTAGACATAGCCAACCCCAGCATGCCACTTGGCAAGAGCAGATAGGTCCACACACACACACACACACACACACACACACACACACACAGAAGCAAGCCGTGGACCCAAGCCTTGGCCAAATATGGAGTTGTTTACTCTCAGAGCACTCACCATCGGGAGGGTGGTAGTCAGAAACCAAAGGCATCTTTAATGCACAGCACGTGGCAGCTCTCCACAAGGGAACTCTTATATCTGATGAACACCTTCAGCAAAGTGGCAGGCTACAAGATCAACTCAAGAAAATCAGTAGCCCTACTATATACAAATGATAAAAGGACTGAGAAAGAAATCAGAGAAACAACACATTACAATTGCCACAAACAACATAAAATACCTTTGGGGAACTCTAATCAAACAAGTGACAGACATGTATCACAAGAACTTTGAGTCTTTACAGAAAGAAATTAGAGAAGCACTCAGAAAATGGAAAGATCCCCCAATCTCTTGGATAGATAGGATCAATGTAATAAACATGGCAATCCTGCGAAAACAATCCACAGATTCAACGCAATCCCCATTAAAATACCAGCACTATTCTTCCTAGACCTTGAAAGAACAATAATCAATTTTGTATGGAAAAACAAAAGACCCAGGATAGGCAAAACAACCTTACTCAACAAAGCAACATCTGGAGGCATCACCATCCCCGACCTCAAGCTCTATTATAGAGCTGTAGTCCTGAAAACAGTTTGGTATTGGCACAAAAATAGACAGGTAGAGCAATGGGATCGAATTGAACACCCTGATACTAACCCATACATGTATGAGAATCTGATCTTTGACAAAGAAGCTAAAAATATACAATGGAAAAAAGAAAGCATCTTTAACAAATGGTGCTGGCATAACTGCACGCTGGCATGTTGAAGTATGAGGATAGATCCATGTTTATCACCATGCACAAAACTTAAGTCCAAATTGATCAAAGACCTCAACATAAATCCAGCTACACTGAACCTCTTAGAAGAGAAAGTGGGTGGTACCCTTGAACGAATTGGTACAGGAGACAGCTTCCTGGACACCAGTAGTACAGACAGTGAGATCAAAAATTAATAAATGGACCTCCTGAAACTTGGAAGTTTCTGTAAGGCAAAGGACACAGTAAGCAAGACAAAAAGGCAGCCTACAGAATGGGAAAAGATATTCACTAACCCCACATCTCATAAAGGGCTAATCTCCAAAATTTACAAAAAATATCAAGAAGCAAGTCTCCAAATCACCAAAGGATTCAATTAAAATGTGGGCTACAGAACTGAATAGAGAATTCTCAATAGAGGAGCCTAAAATGGCTGAGAGGCACTTAAGAATGTGCTCAACATCCTTAGCCACCAGGGAAATGCAAATCAAAACAACCCTGAGATACCATCTTACTCCTGTCAGAATGGCTAAATTCAAAAACACCAAGGACAACTTATGCCACAGAGGTTGTGGTGAAAGGGGAACACTCATCCACTTCTGGTGGGAGTGCCAATTTGTACAGCCACTTTGCAAACCAGTATGGAGATTCCTCAGAAAAATGGGAATAAACCTACCACAAGACCCAGCAACTGCACTCTTAGGCATATAGCCAAAATATGCCCATTCATACAACAAGGATGTCTGTTTCAGTATGTTTATAGCAGCATTATTTGTAATAGCCAGAACTTGGAAGCAACCTAGATGCCCCTCTACCGAAGAGTGGATAGAGAAAATGTGGTACATTTACACAATGGAGTACTATTAAGCAGAAAAAAACAATGGAATCCTGAAATTTGCAGGCAATTGGATGGCACTAGAAGAAACCATCCTGAGTATGGTAATCCAGTCACAAAAAGAGAAACATGGCATGTACTCTCTCATATATGGATTTTAGACATAGATCTGGGGAGTGCCAGCCTACAATCCCAAGGCCAGAGAGTCTGGGAAATAGAAACTTCACTCAGTGGCTGATGGAAGCATAAGCAGACTCCCACAGCTAAGCACTGAGCTGACCTCAAGAAAGCCAGTGACAAAGAGGGAGTACTGATGACAAAAGAGGTTAAGACTGGGATGGCTTAACCTCCAGAAATAGCTGACCTGACAAGGTTTAACTCTTGAATCCCAGACTGATGCCTGGGAATCCAGAATGGGACTGATCAAGACACCCTGAATGTGGGAGTCAGGGAGGAGGCCTAGGCAATCTGTGGGGCCTTGGGTAGTAGATCAGTATTTATCCCGTGTATACAAATGTACTTTGGGCTCCCATCCAACAATGAGAGATGTACTCTCACCCTGGACTCTTGGCGGAGGGTCTAGGCCCTGCCCTGGATGAAATGACAGACTATGGAGAACCCTCATGAAGGGCCCCACCCACCCTGGGTAAATAAGTGGATATAGTGGTGGTTGGTGGGAGGGCACAGGAGGAGGGGAGGGACTGGGAGATGGACCTGGAATTGACATGTGAAGCAACCTTGTTTCTAATTTATATTTAAATTTAAAAATAAAAAATAAAATAAAAAATTTACTCAAATCAACAAAAATTCCAAAACAGAATTATTAACAGTGCAAATATTTCATAAAGTAAAATTGCTTTTTATGCAATTTTTCCACAAAACTTCGATAATTCATTTAAGCTCCTGTATCAAGCTAATCAAATAATAATGATGATAAATGAGAATGCATAGATGATTTAGAGATAGTTATATGACTATGTAGGTGACAAAGTATATAGGTAGATAGACACATAGAGTTATAAAACGGCTTTCTGGATAACCTATGCTCAGAACTTAAGTTTAGGTCTTAAATTTTAAAGTTCCATAGTAATTGAATAATTTTAAAGGTGTAGTGTTTGGATAAAGTCAACTAGTCCACAAAACTCCTAGATTTCAATAATATATATACAATGCACTATTAAGGTTCTTATTTGCTAAATTATATAAATCCCAATTATTTACCAGGACACACATACCCTAAGCCAGGACAGTGGAAGAGAGACAGGGATCATCAGTATCATGAACCATAAATGAGATATTTAATAAACAGAGGAGTTGAATAATGTCACAAAACTGCTCATTTACATAACATTTAATTAAAATAGAGAATAATTAGTATTCATGCCTTAATTTCTTTTAATTTGTGTTTTCAAACTGAATATTTGCTTCAATATATTTGGAGAAGGGTATGTGGAAGATATAGGAAAGAGGAAATATTAAAAATAAAAACCATAATAAAACTATAAATTAATTAATATATGTAGCATACAGAGATTATAAATAAACTCCCACAACCATTCTGTGAAATAAAATAATTTCATTATCAAACTAAAAAGTTTCATTATTAATCATCAAATTGTAAATTAAAGTACATAGTGCTAAACAGATTAAAATATAAAAATGCCCATGAAAACAGATAAATTAATTAATAAAGCTAATATACTGTTGGATTTCATTTTACTTTGAACTCATTTCAAACTCTGTAATGATTATAGAAGACCAATGTTTCTATTTAAATCCTATTTTTTCATATCCAATGTATTTCAGTATCAACAGATGCATGCTGAATCTTTGTCATATTTTCTATTTCATACTGATTCCAACACCACATTTAAAAAGTTTCTAATACTAATGGCATAGTAAAAGTTAAACAGCTTTGCTCTGTGTTAGTGGAGAAAAACTGTGCTCTGCATTTTCAATATAATTAATATAAAGAAAATAAGAATTACTTTAAAGCAAAACCTAGCTGAGGAAAGAAAAAGAGCCTGTTAATTAAAATGGTGTCTAATTACAAGATTTTTCTTTTTTTTATGTAAAGACAAAATGTGTTTGCATTATATACCCAAGAACAGATCAAACATGTCCTTTGTAGGATTCTGATCTTGTTTATAAAATACTTTGTCCAGAAAAGACAGTTAAATAACGAGGAAACTTCTCAGGCTCAGTCTGGAGTATATTAATCCCAGTTTTTTAATGTTTTCCAACAGTTCACTGATATACCACACAGAATTTTGTCTTGAACAGAAGTGGAAGAGTGACAGCAATGACATCTTTAAGGGCCAATATAACTAAATGTTTCTCTAAAGAGTGTTAAAGATATTTTAGTATTTTTTGAAATTTAGTATACCTTAGAAAATTTTCTCTCCTGAAATATGTAACAAATTTCAATGCACACAATCAATCAAGTTTATATTTGTTTTTCTTTCAGCAGGCCATAAGTAATTCATATTGATTTCATCTTGTTTCGTTTTACTATTCTGTTGTATTGTTTGGTGGCTAGACAGGGATTTTAATCTCCAAAGGACTGTTAGTCAAAAGAAGAGGTCATTTACAGCAACAAAAATAGCACAAATTCTCCTCATAAGTGTTTCTTCAAGGTAGCTAGAGTGCTATAATTGATGATTTGGACATGGAATTATTATGTACTAATAACAGTGCCTGGCCTATTACTGTGAGCTATCTCCTGCTGTTTTATAATTAGTACTGTTCATAGGTTGGACAAGTAGCTGTGTATTTTATGGACAGTTCACTAGGTATAATGTAACAGCTCCTTGGGAGCCAATTAGTTGAACCTGTCAAACTCAATTTCAGCAATTTTAGTTTGTGGATTACAACCCAAAAAGCTGTAATTGTAACCCCCCCAAAAAAACTGCCTAAAAGGAGTTTCTGCTTTGAAAATACAATTTTCTCCTTATTCATGTTTTTCATTATTATACTAAAGAGCATTTCTTACAATTGTCTATGATTCAGAGATGGGGAAAGTGTTTATCCTGCATACAGCAGTTATTTTCAGTGCAAGTTTTTAAGCTTGAATGAAAATGAACAAGGAAAAGAAGTGAAACAATGTAAATTATTTCTTAAGACAGTGTTACTGGAGTATATATAATGCTTCCTTAATATAATCCATTATAAAACAGAAGACATCAGAAGTAGTATTTCACTGAAATGTATTTGGATTAAACCCACCTCCTGTCTTCTCCCTTCCTGTTTGATCATTATCCTTTTACTAATTTTCCCTTCTATCTTCATGAGTTGTTCTTAATTATTTCTTTTATTATTTCAGATAATATCATACTCTCCTCCTAAATCTTCCCACACATCATTCCTTGCACCCTTTAAATTTCATACCCTTCTTTTCCATTAATTGTTGTTACATACATATATGCATATGTATATTACACACACATGAACATATTTTGTTACATATATATATATATATATATATATATATATGACTAGTAAATACAACCAGCTCAGGCTGCTTAATGTTACCTGTATGTATGTTTCAAGGGCTGACGTGCTACCCTGTGGATAAGCCTGTTTCTCCTGTTCTCAGCTTCAGGATTGCCTGCAGTTCCTTTTAAAAGGCCACCAAGTCCTCTTTGTGTTCTCTGTGTATGTACAGGTCTAGTGCAATATACTACTGTATTATTATGCTCCCCCTCAGGAACCAGAAATTCCCAACAGCACTTCCATTTCAGATGGGACCTCATAAGCATTTCAGTATATCATGAGAGGTTGTCTGGTGTTGCCTCAGCCACTGTGAGCTTGTATGTACTAATGCCATGCCAAGTGTCATGAATAATATTCATCTGCAGATATTAAGGACTGCAGGCTCTTAGAATCTCTCTAACCCCTCTCCTGCAATGATCCGTGATCCTTGTGTGCAGTGAAATAAAGAATTGAGTACTTCACAATCTCTTATTGCCTGGATGTTTATTAATTGTGAGTGTCTATACTACCTCTGTTCTTTTACAAACAACAACAGCAACAACTAGTGTTTGAGAGAGGCAATAACCTATATACCTAGCAATAAGTCAGTAAGTGTTAATTTCACACTATGTCCATTTGGCAGAATAATAACATAAGGTTCCTCCTTATGGAGTATGACTTAGCTTAGCCAGTCACAGAGTTTTGGCCCAGTTACCATTGTGATGCTTGGGTTCCATCTTATAGAGCAAGCGTTAACCCAGTCAGATGATTGGTTATGCCCATATCATGTATGTCTCTGTTGTAGCAATGGACATATCTTGCAGAGCTCATCACTGTGCAAGACTGCTGATTACTTTTCTACCCTGGCAACACAATGGAAGCTATCCAGTAGGTATGGAAAATACTCAAAATGCTAGTCTTAGATCTTCCATAGTATTCAGCTGTAACACTACTGGGCAAATTCCTAAAGAAGTTTATATGCTGTTCACATATCCTTGCCCATTCATGCTCACTGCTAATTTATTCACAATATCAGGAATTAGGAAAGGTAAATTGTCCATCAATTGATTGACTGATGATGGGAAGGATGTACTTAGACATAAAGGAGCATTACATATCTGTCAAGAATAATGAAATAAGGAAGTTCACTAATGAAATAATGGAGCTGAAAATAGTCAGTGTCAATGATGTCATTATACCTAGAAATGTGAAAGATTTACACTATCTGAAGAGAAACCTAGTGCTGGAGAAATTCTCAAGAATCCACAAGGATGACCCCAGTTAAGACTCCTAGCAATAATGGAGAGGGTGTCTGTACAGGCCTTCCCCTTTAATCAGATTAGGAACTACCCTCATTGCTATCATAGAATCTACATCCAGTAACTGATGGAAGCAGATGCAGTAACCCACAGCCAAGCTCTGTGCTGAGTTCCCGGAGTTCAGATGTAAAGAGGAGGTCCAGAGCATGATGGGAAAAATCATCAGACAGTTGTCCTGAACTAGCAAAAGCTCACGGATTACTTTGCTGAGAGCTGAAGAATCTACATTGGACTGAACTAGGCCCTCTGAATGTGGGTAACAGTTATGTGGCTTGATCTCTTGGGGAGGGCAGTGGGACCAGGACCTAAATGAGAAATAATTTTTATAAATAAAAAAGAGAAAAAATATACCTTGAAAGACAGATACCGTGCATTCAACCACATGTAGATGCTTGTTAGTATTTTTATATTCTCATACACGTGCAAACCAGTGATTGTGACATTACCTGTTTTTTTATGAAGGAGTCAGATCATGCAAAAGCACACACTACTGGGGTGTAACTAAAACTGTTTGCCCAGGTAACACTGCAAGATCTGCTCGATCCTCCCCTAAATCTCATTGTTTTACATACTACACACTAACTTTGCCCTGCCCCCACTGTCCCTGTCACCACTATCTCCTTCTGTCTTAAAAATAATGACATAAAAGTGAGAACAGATACAGCATAAGTGGCTAATCTGTATCCAAACTTAAAACTCTAGATAGCCTCAGACACGGTTTAAGAAGACACAGATGCACGATAAGTTATTTGAATATCTTATATAATGCCAAAACAATTAATTTTAAATGTCATTTTTCATCAAAAGTTATCATAAAAGGTGTGCTTCTCATCTCTCCTTATTATTTACATTTCCTCAGTTGGCAGCATCTTGACATCCTCTCTCGAGAGCACTGCAGTGTGATGTAATTACCCAGTTCACCACTTTGTATAAACAAATGTAAAAGAGGTAGCATGGGGACCTTCAAATTAAAATAGGCTGTAGATGAAGAGGTCACCTAAAATTATTCACATGTATAGTGACATAAATTCTATTTGCAGCAGGAAAGCATTTCATATTGGAAGGCTAAGTGCAACCTTTTTATTCACAATTTTACTTTCTATACTGTTATTTATCAATCACCACACTAGGTTCACACCTCAGTCATGCTTAGCATATGTAAGATCTTTAGCTTGACCCTCAGCATCTCCAAGGATAAAGGAAGCAAAAGTAACATAAAAATAAAAACATAAATATTTAAAATTTAAAAATTATTATAATACAAACATTTCACACCCTAAATTTCTGCATTCTGAAATTAACTGCATTAGCAATTTTCTAAAAATTGTGGACACTGGCTTCCCTTCCAATTGGACAGCTACAAACAATTTAAAGTGTATTGACTTGATTGATTACATCTGTGATGCTTTCATGGCCAATGCAAATTATAGACTCTATGGAAATAATTAGAAAAATCACAAATCAAGATTGTTTATATAAATGACTATTGACTTTCACTTGAAAATAGCATTCTAAAATGCTTATTCCCTTGTAATGTCACACATGGAGTTCTCGTGAGTGTGTGTGTGTGTGTGTGTGTGTGTGTGTGTTCAGATACATATGTGTAGCCATGCATGAGTATGCATGTAAATGTGGAGGTTAGAGGTCACCCTCTGTCATCCTTCTCCAGGAGCAGTGTTTTCTGATAAGGGACACTCTTTGGTTTGTGGATTCCCAGTTTGACTGATCAAGGAGCCTCAGGGTCTATCTCCCCAGCACCGTGATTACACCATCCCATAAATTTGGGGAATCAGATTTAACTCAACTACTCACTATTGCATCACAATCACTTCATCATATGATAAATTCCCGAATATCTATAAAAATTCTTTCCTACATTGGCAATCTGTGTTTGGTGTGTGTGTGTGTGTGTGTGTGTGTGTATGTATTTGTTAATATTTGTCACAATTTTAAAGCCTTATAAAATTATTTAGATTCTTATTTATATTTAGTAAGATTTTATTTTTCAGAGCGGAAATTATCTTTATTTTCAAAGTTTTAGATTATAAAGCGTGCAATAATTTAGTAACAAATCCTTTTCTATGTCATTTAAAATTAGTAAACCAATGTCAGTATATTATTATTATCTGAAGTTTAAACTTCAAATTTCCTTAGTTTCTACTCAGTATTCTCTAGGTTTATTTAAGTCATCCTTTACAGAAAAGAAACCTATCTTCATTACTAGCAGAAGATCTGACAATAACCCAGAGTGTGAAATAAAATCAAAGAACTCAATAGCAAAAAGTAAAATCATACAACTGTAATTTAAACAATGCTTCTATTTGATGCTTCAAATTTCCTCAGATAAGTGTTCAACATATGTCTGAAAATTTTCTACCATTTATTCAATAATCACAGATATGCAATAGAACATCTTAATTAGTACAATTGCTAAACAGTAAAAAGTAAAAATTCATTGTACATTGATGAGGACCTGCATTTTGGTCATCAGTGAGCAGCTTATAAACAAAACTTTGAAATACCAATATCAGTCTCTCTAATGGTTATGCCCAAAGGAAATTAAATTTGTGTTACTGAGATATCAGCAGCATTGCCATGTTTTCAGTAGCACTGTTCATAGATGGTAAAATAAATAAAGAGGCATAAATAAAGTGCCTCTTTAAAAGTGAGTAGATGAACAACACAAAACACACACACACATGCACTCACACATACAGTCACACACACACAATCACATATACAATCATACACACACAATCACACAATAACACACACACACACACACACTCATGGTGCAGTCTAACCGCAAAGCAGCTCTGTTTGAATAGTAGGAAGACATGATGGCACAATCAGTGGCCACAGCAACAGAACAGTGCCATGGAATCTCCTCTCCAGTGAAGACAAAATAAAAATGATCTCATAGACACAGAGTGGGATGTGGCAGGGACTAGAGGCCAGCTGAAGGAGGGGAACTTGGAACTTATTGATAAAAGAGAAATATTTGCATGTGTGCTTTGGAATGAAGGTGGTGGTAATACCTTGCTGCACTGTGTGTTGTAAAATAGCTAAAAAGAGAATATGTATAATGTCTTTCAACAGTGATGAATAGCATTTGGACATGATATTCAGGGTATCCATATTTAGACCTTTGAAAATGACAATATTCCAACACTGAGTGTCCACTGCATACATTGCTACTATTATAAGAAACCTTGAAACAAAACAAAATAAAAATATGAAAGATTATGTATCATAGCCATGTTATTTCTGATAATTGCATTATTGTATTTTATAATATTACTGATTGATGATTGATTGAATGGTTTACATGTTTTGTCTCTATGTATGGCTTGCCAGGTCTACAGAACGAGTTCTATGACAGGCTCCAAAGCAATACAGAGAAACTCTTGTCTGGAAAAAGAGAAAAAAATAAAATAAAATAAAAGCTACTGTCTTGCTTATGTTATATATTTTCAAAAACTTATGAGAGATTATTGTGAAATAATGGTTTTGATTATTTCACCTTTCATTTGGATTTTTCACACTAAGAAACCTTATAAACTTTCCTCAAAATTTCAATCTCCTCTAATGACACTATCAAATAGCCTTTTTCCAATGCAAAAGGAGTTTCAAAAAGAAGTGTGGTGTCTGAAAACGTCTTCATCTGCCTCATCAAGTCATAAGCACCCTTCTGGTTTTGGTTTATTGCATCTTAAGGGATGTGCTTAGGATTTAATCCTACTCCATTCTCAATGAAAGTGGAAGGGACCAAGATTGAAATGATTTCCTCTGAGTAATTCCTGTGATTTAAATTTGGAAATTCCCCCTTAGTGTCACATTTCAATTTTGATCCAGAACTCATGGCAGTACTTTGAAAGTTGTAGGGTTCTTAGGCCTGTTTTTAAAGGTTATAACTCTTCTCTTTTCTGGGAGAGTTTTCTTTGGTCTGAACCAGCAACGTGAAACCGTGGCTGCCTCATCACACTACACCGGCTGACCTCACATCCATGTTTCCATGGCTTCCTTGGTCATGACGGAATTCACCTGTGACCATGACCCAAATGAATTTGTCATTTTCGGGGTTTGTTCTTTCGGGGTATTTCATAATAGAGCTAAGAGAATGATAAATGCGGTCTTATTTTCAATTAGAAGTATTAGTTTTATTTATTTATTTATTTATTTATTTGTTTATTATTTTCCAGTTTAAATTTAGATAAGAAACAAGGTTGCTTCCCAAGTCAGTTCCAGGTCCCTCTCCCTTTCCCTCCCCTCCTCCCGTGCCCTCCCCCCAACACCCCCCCCCGTTATAGTGGATTTCAGGGTGTTGCCACCTCCTTTTAGGGCCAGGAGCTATATTCGCAGTTCTTACATCTCAAGGGACACTCAAGGAAGTTCAAAGTTGCTCTGGAGGTTACTCATTGTATCACTGACAGTGTTATGAAGACATACATGTGACAACCAGCAGCAGATGCACACTGTCTAAAATAACAGACGTGCCTTGCTTCTTTCACACGGAGATGCAGACATTCTAGGAGAAAGAATGTCATTTCCCAGGTACAAGGAATTTCTGTTCACAATGAAGTCTTCCTGCACATGATTCTGATCTCTTGCCGGTCTTCCTAAGGGCTTTGCTCTGCTAATTTACATGAGACATGAGCATATATTTGTGTTTCCTCCAGCTTAAAGAAGTCAGACTACTAGGTTCTCCTCATGATCCGCCTTCAAACATTTTCACCCCTCTCTGAAAACAATCATCACTTCATAAAATTCAAAATTTATTTCAGCTCAAGTTAGTCACTCATTCACATTGCAATATCCATTCATGAATGAAGCCAAATCTTGATGTTTTTTAACTGGTGTCGTCCAGTATCACTTCCAGAAAGAGTCACCCCATTCCTTTTCTTAGTATTATCCTTGGTACCTGATATTTTCTTCCAGAAGCCACACTTGTACTCTACCCCATATATTATGGTTGGATGAGACCAGTAAAATGAATAATAGAAACAAGGAAGTCAACTAACCTCACTGAGTAAATCATGGGACTCAAAGCAAAATTAAGGAATTCCTTGCCAGAAAATAATGGAATAATGGTCTCAAAGGAAAATTAGGCTTCAGCAAAATGACTGAAACATTGAGATTACTAATTGGTGATAAAATGTGGGTGACCTGATGAATTAATCTCTTTTACTAAGAGAAAAGGAAAGAGTTTGTGAAAGAAATTGGGGACAGAGGCAAGCATTTCTTTTAATGTCTACAAAGAGAAAATATAAAATATGAAATCCTATATTGAAGGGAAACCAAGCTTGGAATGCTGATAAGTGGTACAAATATAATGTACTTTCTCAAAACAGCATAGAGATCCAGCAACAAATATCCCAAATATTTGTGATATCTTAAGAGGTTGGATTCACTATTAAGATGACCCTCCTCAGGACCCTCAGTAGGCATTTATAATTTTTGTTGTGAGCCTTATAGAAATGTCCCTTGAGTGGTGTTGTTCATGAACATTCTTGAAAAATCCCATATGTATTTGATGTAAGAGCATCAATGAAATTGAAGTTTTATATAAACCAAAAAACATTAATAATGACGTCAATAAAGTTGTTTTCCAATCTCAGGGCTGCAGACAAAAGTCTTCTAATTTAGAATGTGTGACTGTTTCCTGATTTATCATTTCACATTCTGAAGATGAGTAGAAGGATTAAATTGGTTCTACGGTTTTATTTTGAATAATTTACAATTTTAGAAAGTAACACTACCTAGAAAATTTACTAACATAGGAATGCTTTGCTTCAATTTGATGCTTACTATACATAGGTAATACAGAGAGGATGAATGGAAAAATTGGCACCCTTCCCATCCTTAAATTTGCTGCCATGCATTCCTTAATCTTTCATGCTGCTCTATACTACCAGCAGTAATTATCTTTATGCTAGCAACCCCTAAGACTAGTCTGGCATGGAGATCTTCGCCTACAGTGCTTCTAATTATTGATGCATTTTTCCTTTTCCCAAATGTCAAACAGCTTTCTTTAAGTGAAATCATCTAGTTTGCTGCCTGTGGCTACTTTTTCAAATACTACAAATACAGTCAGTAGTAACTCTGCTTCATCATTACAATTTGGCTCCTGAGGAATCAAACTATTTGTGTGTGTGTGTGTGTGTGTGTGTGTGTGTGTGTGTGTGTGTTTGTGTAAAAATGCTATCTGTAAAATCTTCAAATTCTATTTCTTGATTAACTCCATGAATTTTTCATCTGGTTGTCATTACACAACCTAGTAGATGCTATCTGATTGGTGATTACAAGAAAATTAAATTTCTTATTAGTTATGTTAGTTTATTTTTACTAAATTTGATTGCTGTGTTGGTAAAAGTAGTTAGCACTGACCTTTCACATCATGAGAATTGTTTGGCAGATATTGACCTGGAGAGGTTACTTTACCTGTAGATTAGCATAAAATATCAGGTTCTGGCCCAAATGATGTGACAGACTTTGGTGTTTCCCCATGGAAGGCCTCACTCTCCCTGGGGAGTGGATTGGGTGTGGGATGGGGGTGTCGGTAGGCGGCAGGGGAGCATGGAAGGGAGAGGGGTCTGGGATTTATATGTAAAATAAGTTTGTTTCTAATTTAAATAACAAGAAATGCAAAAAATATTTTCAAAATTATTTTTCCATGGTTGTATTTTTTGGTTCATTGCCTATTCCATAGACTTTTTGTTTTAATTTCAGTGATGATGCTCAGTGAGGGGAAATGATTTGTGTGGGTAAGTGGGACAGTGCCAGGACTAATTTTTTACTAGTATCTTTGCTACTTTCCTTCCTCCTAACTTGAAATTACTTTTAAAGTAAATATACACATGCCAGAGTATTTTCACAATCACAAATATACTCTGGATGATACATCTTTTATTTTTAATAAAGAAATAGTGCTTGAATGAAGATACAAAATATTTCTTATACCTGTAATCCCAAAGTAATTTTCTACAATTTATTTAATCAATTTATAATTTGTTTCCTCTAAATACAGAGCACTCATGAAGTTTTCTTCATATTACTTGCTTAATTAATTCCTTTTCTTTTTTTTGTGTAGTTTTTAGTCATACTATATTTCATAGTCATACTTTCCTGGTAATAATTCAAGGACCACTATTAGCTTCCATAATATATTTACAAAAACTCGGCTGTTTGACTTTCTTGCTCAACTCAGTATTTATGAAAATACATTTTTAAGATGACACTGGAGCTTATTTGCAGGTTTAGCAGGGGAGCACATCTACTCTTATACCATTGAATGAAGACCGTTTGTCCTCCTCTATCCAGGAAAGGTTGTCTTCACATCTTGGGGAGGCATGTACACGGTGTGGTGAGGGAGGGAGGCAATGCCCGCCTAGGCAGCCAGATCAGTCAAATCAACCCTGGCTGGCCATCAATGGGGTGACAGATGTCACAGCCAGATCGCCCTCACATCCATTGCCATCCTCGGTCTTAATGCATGGGAGAGGGCCCTGACTTTGCCCCAACCTACTGTGCCAGACTGTGTTGGCTGCTCATGGGAGTCCTTACCTGTGAGGAAGAGGGGATTGGAGATGGGCTAAGGAGGAGATGTGGGGAAGAGGCAAGATTGGAGGGGTGAGGGATGGAGGAGAGATTGTAGTTGGGATGTAAAAAGAAATAAAAAAAAACTAAAAATGAGAGAAAATGATGACACTGATACAAGACAATCACAGGAATAATTTTGTTTTGTATTTCCTTTTTGTTTGTTTTTGAGACAGGTTCATGCTATGGAGTTTGGCTATCCTGGGACTCTTTATTTAGACCTAGATAATCTTGAACTCACAGAGATCTGCTTGCGTGTGCCTAACAACTGCTGGAACTATGTGCCACATTGCCCAGCTATAATAGGAATAACTTTCAAAAATATATTTTTTGTTGTTCATATATCTATAAAGTTAACAGAGAGACTAAAAGACACAGAAAGAAATAATGAGACAAATACACACAGTTTAAGTTAGTATTTGTAAAAATGGGAACATACAAAAAAATTCTTGTAAAGTGCCTGCCAATATATAAGTGAATTAGAATGGCTGATGATTACATTAACTAATAATTTTAACTTAAATCTTCATTATCTTCATTATTAATGTATATCATATATTACTCTCTGTCTCTGTCTCTGTCTCTCTCCCTCTCTCTCTCTCTCACACACACACATACGCACACACACACACGTGTGTGTGTGCACATTTGCTATTTTGGCTTGCATTATTTGGTTTGGGTATTATCATAGTGGACAGCGGCATTCTTGGAAGGATAGGAAACCAGTAGCAGCTCACTGAACCAGTCTAGATGCCACAGTGTTGCCAAACCAGCACTGAGGACATGCAGGATTCTCCGCATGTCTCACTTCTCCATTCCAAGGTAGAAGGGCAAAGAAGCGGAGTCTTGCTGTCAGGAAAGGATAACAACAATGATTTCAACTTAGAAGATGCATTCAGCTTTTTCCCACAGATCACTTTCTTTCTGAACTGTGGCTGGGGCTACCCATTCTGGGGGAGACATTTCCTTTTTAGTTAGTCCTTCCAGGAAACATTGATAGACTGGCCAGTGGTGTGTCTCTTTTTTGAATACAGATCCAATCAAGTTACCAGCAAAGGATAACCACTGCATATGCATATCATGCTTTGTAAGTCACAAACTAAAAATTATTTTTATTGTTATCTGTCATCATTACACAGATTTCATTATTCATTATTTGTAATTTAGGGGGAAATTTGCTCAAATTTATTCTTCCCAGAGTCTAAATTTTAAAAATTATTATTTTTAAATACTTCACTGGAAATCAGGATTACAATTTAGAATTGCCTGAACAATTTTCATCATGTATAACACTGCCTGTAAAACAATACAGACCATATGTAGTGACATTCCTATCTCTTAATCTTTAACTTTTAAAATAAATTCTTAACTTTGATTATTTTGATTATTTGATTATGAGTAATAAAATGTAGATGTGTTCCCAAGTATACTATGTAAGGGAATCAAGAAACCTTTTTTCTTATACTGAAGTCGTTTATTTCTATGGAACAGATTACACTTGTACCAATTTATTCAATATGAGAATCATGTACCACATGATCTTTTTACAATTTTATACTTATATTTACATTTTGTAAAAGGTAAATAAACATATCTTGAAGTAGTGAGCAAATACAGAATCACAGCCCATTTATGAAGATTATTAAATATAATAAACAACTGAGTGTACTGCTTACATTCAAAATTATTTCATCATTTCATAAGCTTAAAATGTGATTATTTAAAACTATATAAAGTGTTTCCCCTAATTGTCTTTTGGAAACTAAATAGAAAAACATCCTCTCATTGTTTCAGGAAAAATTAGTTTAAGAGGATTAGAAGTCTAGATAAAATTAAGGATACTCTGAAATACACTCTGAGATGGATTATTTTTCTTTGTTTGTCAAGAGTGATACATGGGAGTCATTAGTAATTAAAGCATATTATTTCTTTCTTTTTAAGTGATTGCAGCTGCATATGTGCACAATCTTCCAGAGAATAAGAATACCCAAGGAAAATTGAGTCAAACATTTCTTTAAGTTTATTGAAATTATAAAATGAATTCCGGTAGCACTGTTGCCTCAATTTCATTGGTATCCCTGTTATCCTACAACACTCTGGCATAAAGAAGATTTGAGTTTTCTGTTTTGTATTTCCAAAACTAAGTCTGCCTCCAGGAATTTTTTTAAATGGAGAGAGTTAGACAAAAGTAAAACAAAAATCAAGAGAACATATATTAAATCATGTAATAGCTTGTTAGGTAGTATCTAGTGTCAAACAGTTGTTGGAAATGGAGTTGTTCAGAGCTGTGACAGTCCCAAACATATCTGTATCCTATATGCCTACTATCTCTTGATAAGAATTCTGCATTCCTACCATCTATAATTCTCTGTGATCCTCATAGGAGCATAGACTTTACTCAGGGCTTCAAATACCATTTATCAGGTGCTGCTTCAGGAAGAAGTAGGGAACAAATAAAATAACAATAGGAATTTCTAGAAAAGCCTAAGGAATCACATTATTTTTATTTTTTTACACTTTCTATTATACATTTAAATTAGAAACAAGCTTACTTCCCACGTCACTCCTAGCTACCTCTCCCTCCCTTCCATGCCCACTCCCTCCAGCCAATCCCCCCAGACCCCCCACCTAATCCCCACTCCATTCCCCATCAAGGGTAAGGCCCTCCATGGGGGATCTATAGAGTTTGTCATTTCGTTCCCAGGCCAAGTGTCCAAATTGAGAAAGCATCCCTCATTGTGGGATGGGTCCCCAAAGTCCATTTGTGTACCAGAGATAAAATATGGATCTATGACCCAGGCTCCATAGATTGCCTGAGTCTCCTCACTGACACCCACATTCAGGGGGTTCTGAATCAGTCCCATTCTGGCCTCTCAGTCGTCAAGCTTGGGTCCAAAATCTCCCCCTTGTTTAGGTCGGCTGTTTCTCTGGGATTCACCAGCCCAGTCTTGACTGCTTTGCTCATCACTCCTCCCTCTCTGTCACTGGGTTCCAGGCGTTCAGCTCAGTGTTTAGCTGTGGGTGTCTGCCTCTGGTAGGAATCACATTATTAACTATTAACAGAAAATATGTAACACTCAGAACTCTATATGCAAATAGAAGTATACAGCATTAGTGTTCTTTTCTCATTTGAGATGACAGTGCACATTTTAAGAGGCAATTAACAACTAACAAAACTGCTATTACCAGATATGAGTAGCTCTCCTTTGAGTTGGTAGCTAGGGCTGCCCAAGAGACTTCTAAAACAATTTCTTCTTGTTGCCATTAATTACTCTGAGTAAGTCTCTATTGCTCAATATACCATACACTTTAGAATTAGGTAACAGAGACCACTTGATTAGAAGCTTACTCAAATGTCACCTGTTTTAGGATTAACTATCATGGTACCAGAAGACACTATAGAAGCATCTTTGAAAGGGAGGCAACTTACAGTCTTGTCCAGCTATTATACCTATTAACCACATCTATGACCCGCATAACCTCACAGGTGTGGTAGTACCATGAATATCCTGATGGCAAACAACTGCTCTCTAATTGAACTTATGACCAACTCTAAAAGAGAGAGACTATGTCAGGTAAATACTAGAAAACTATGTAAATTCCCAGTACTAGTGAAGTCCTGGTGATTGGAGCAAAATCTTCAACCACTAATTTACTAAAGAAGTATGATCCTTATCAACAACTCATAAACATTTCTCCTTATGCCTACAAATAAATGCAGTTTTCATCTCTCATCAAGAAAACTTTTCACAACAGACAGAAACTTCTACATGAAACCACAACTAATCAAAATGCAGAGTTGTGTATTTCAATACCAATGGATACATCTACAAAATCACTCCCACAACTGAGTCTATAGGAACATTGTGAAAGAGGTGAGGAAAAATTTATAAGACAGAGGTTCAGGAAGTTTGCTGTGAGATGTTGTCTCCAAATACTATCAGAATCTACACCCATCAAAATCCCACTAAATGGAAAGGATAAAGTGAAATCATCAAGGATGGCATCAATAAGCATGTCAAACTTGACATAGAAAAGCCCATGAGACCTTAACTCTACACAGAGAACTATAGTTAAATGAGGAAACCAGGGACTGGGAGAGGTAGACCTATGGAGGAGTAAGTAGACCAACTGATTATCAAGTAACATATATAAAGATTATAATTATGGATAGGTATATAAGAACATACATATATTCATTAAATGTCCCTCCGGCAGCATCAGGTAAACAGGCCGGCTTCCCGGCCTGTGTTCCAGAGCCTGCAGATCACCTGGGAACTGCACAGAGCTCCCAATCCCAGCGGGAGCCAAGCACCCCAGACTCCAGGTCTTCTCTCCAACCAACGAGTCCAGGAAACGAGAGGAGGCTGGGAGTACAGGGAAGTAGCTGTCCCTCCGGCAGCATCAGGTAAACAGGCCGGCTTCCCGGCCTGTGTTCCAGAGCCTGCAGATCGCCTGGGAACTGCACAGAGCTCCCAATCCCGGCGGGAGCCAAGCACCCCAGACTCCAGATCTTCTCTTCCACCAACGAGACCAGGAAACTAGAGGAGGCTGGGAGTACAGGGAAGTAGCTGTTCCAGATCAGGTACAACAGGACCCAGTATAGGGTCCAGGGGACCAGGTAGGAGGCTAAGCGCCCCAGATTCCTGTTCTTCTTCTCCACCCACGGACCACCATTTGGACAAGGCATAGAAGAACCAACAGATTATTGGACTTGCTAGCACCCATCAATAGGGAACTCTGGTCCCCAGACCAGTAAGGGGCTCTTTCTGCACCCACTAGAAGAAGAGATGGGAAAGAGACAATACAAAAACACAGTCAGCAACAGAAAAACAAATATGACACCGCCAGATTCTAGAGACTCCACACCAGCAAGACCCCAACATTCCAATCCGAAGGAAGCAGAAGAGAACGACCTTAAAAGCACTTTCATGAAAATGATAGAGGCCCTAAAAGAGGATATTTGAAAATCCCTCAAAGAAATGGAAGAAAAAACAAACCAAAAAAATGCAAGAAATGGAAGAAAAAACAAACCAAAAAATGCAAGAATTGGAAGAAAAAACAAACCAAAAAAGTCACGAAATGGAAGAAGAAACGAAGCAAAAAATGCAAGAAATGGAAGAAAAAACAAAGCAAAAAATGCAAGAATTAGAAGAAGAAACATAACAAAAAAGGCTGGAAATGGAAGAAGAAACAAAGCAAAAAATGCAAGAAATGGTAGAAAAAACAAAGCAAAAAAATGAAAAAAATGGAAGAAGAAACAAACCAAAAAAGGCAGGAAATGGAAGAAGAAACAAAGCACAAAATCCAAGAAATGGAACATAAAGCAAACCAAAAAATGCAAGAAATGGAAGAAAGAACAAACCAAAAAGTTCATAAAAGGCAACAAACGGACGAACAGATAAACAGAAAATTGCAAGAAGCAATGCAAACGCTGCAAGGGTTGAAAACTGAAATAGAGACATTAAAAAAAACACAATCTGAAGAAAGGCAGAAAATAGAAAAGCTGGACAAACAGTCAGGCACTACCAATACAAGCATTACCAACAGAATAGAAGAGATGGAAGAGAGAATCTCAAGTGTTGAAGATACACTAGGAGAAATGGATTTATCAACCAAAGAAAACCTTAAATCCAACAAATCCTTAACACAAACATCCAGGAATTATGGGACACCATGAAAAGACCAAACCTAAGAATAATAGGTATAGAAGAAGGAGAAGAAATCCATCTCAAAGGGGCAGAAGGCATATTCAATAAAATCATAGAAGAAAACTTTCCCAACCTTAAGAAAGACATGCCAATGAAGGTACAAGAAGCCTACAGAACACCAAATAGAGTGGACCCCAAAAAAATTCCCCTTGCCACATAATAATCAAGACCCCAAACATACAGAATAAAGAATATTAAGAGCAGCTAAGGAAAAAGGTCAAGTAACATATAAAGGCAGACCTATCAGAATTACACCTGATTTCTCCATGGAAACTCTGAAAGCCAGAAAGTCCTGGATAGATATTCTACCTACACTGAGAGACCATGGATGCCAGCCCAGACTACTATACCCGGCAAAGCTCTCAATCACTATAGACGGAGAAAACAAGATATTCCATGACAAAACTAGATTCAAGCAATATGTGTCCACTAACCCAGCCCTACAGAAAATTTTGGAAGGAAAACTTCAACCCAAGGAAGCTAACTACAACCAGAAAAACATAAGCATTAGAGAATCCCTCTCTACCAACAGCCAAAAGAACAAATGGGTGAAATTCCACCCATAATTCCACCAACAACAACCATCGCAAATCGAAGAAGGATGAGCAATCAATAGTCATTAATATCCCTCAATATTAATGGCCTTAACTCACCCATAAAAAGACACAGACTAGCAGAATGGATTTGAAGACAGAACCCTTCCTTCTGCTGCATACAAGAAACACACCTCACCCTCAAAGACAGACATTACCTGAGAGTTAAAGGTTGGGAAAAAATTTTTCAATCAAATGGACCCAAGAAAAAAGCTGGGGTAGCAATCCTAATATCTAACAAACTAGACTTTAAAATAAAATCAATCAAAAGAGATAAAGGAGGTCATTACATACTCATCACAGGTGAAACCCACCAAGATGAAGTGTCTATCCTGAACATCTATGCCCCCAATACAAAGGCATCCACATTCGTTAAAGAAACATTATTAGAACTTAAATCTCATCTAAAGCCCCACACAGTTACAGTGGGAGATTTCAACACACCACTCTCACCACTAGACAAGAATACCAGACAGAAACTCAACAAAGAAGCAAAGGGTCTAATAGAAGTAATGACCCAACTGGGATTAGCAGATATCTATAGAACATTTCATCCACATAAAAAAGAATATACCTTCTTCTCACCACCACATGGAACCTTCTCAAAAATCAACCACATACTTGGCAACATATCAAACCTCAGCAGCTACAAAAAAATTGGAATAACTCCATGCATCTTATCAGACCACCATGCCTTAAAATTAGAATTCAACAACAACACAAATTGCAGAAAACCCACAAACTCATGGAAATTGAATAATGCTCAACTGCACCATCCCTGGGTCAAAGAGGAAATAAAAAAGAAATTAAAGACTTCCTCGAATTCAATGAGAATGAAGACACAACATACCCAAACCTATGGGACACCTTGAAAGCAGTGCTACGGGGGAAGTTCATAGCACTAAGTGCTCACATGAAGAAACAGGAAAACAGTTATACCAGAGAATTAACATCACAGCTAAAAGCTCTGTAACACAAAGAAGCAAACTCCCCCAGGAGGAGTAGACGCCAGGAAATAATCAAATTGAGGGCTGAAATCAACAAAGTAGAAACCAGGAAAACAATACAAAGAATCAATGCAAGGAAGAGTTGGTTCTTTGAGAAAATCAACAAGATAGACAAACCTTTGTCCAAACTTACCAAACAACAGAGAGTGAACACGCAAATTAACAAAATCAGAAATGAAAAGGGGACATAACAACAGACTCTGAGGAAATCCAGAGAATCATTACGTCATACTTTGAAAACCTGTACTCCACAAAATTCGAAAATTTAAAGGAAATGGATGACTTCCTGGACAGCTATCATTTGCCAAAACTAAATCAAAAACAGATAAGCAATTTAAATAGACCTATAACCCCTATGGAAATAGAAGCTGTCATCAAAAGTCTCCCAACCAAAAAAAGTCCAGGTCCAGATGGCCTCAGTGCAGAATTCTACCAGAAATTCAAAGAACAGCTTATACCAATTCTTCTCAAAGTGTTCCACACAATAGAAGCAGAAGGGTCTTTGCCAAACTCTTTCTATGAGGCTTCAATAACCTTGATCCCCAAGCCACACAAAGATACAACCAAGAAAGAGGACTTCAGACCAATATCCCTCATGAACATTGATGCAAAAATACTCAATAAAATACTGGCAAATCGGATCCAAGAACACATCAAAACAATCATTCACCACGATCATCCCAGGGATGCAGGTATGGTTCAACATACGAAAATCCATCAATGTAATCCACCATATAAACAAGCTGAAAAACAAAAATCACATGATCATCTCACTAGATGCTGAAAAAGCCTTTGACAAAATCCAACACCCCTTCATGATAAAGGTCTTGGAGAGATCTGGGATAACAGGGACATACTTAAACATAATAAAAGCCATATACAGTAAACCAACAGCCAACATCAAACTAAATGGACAGAAACTCAACGCAATTCCTCTAAAATCAGGAACAAAACAAGGCTGTCCACTCTCTCCATACCTTTTCAACATGGTACTTGAAGTTCTAGCTATTGCCATATGACAACAAAGGGGGATCAAGGGGATACAAGTTGGGAAGGAAGAGGTCAAACTTTCACTGTTTGCAGACGATATGATAGTTTACATCAATGACCCAAAGAACTCTACCAGGGAACTCTTACAGCTGATTAACACCTTCAGCAAAGTGGCAGGCTACAAGATCAACTCAAGAAATTCAGTAGCCCTATTATATACAGATGATAAAAGGGCTGAAAGAGAAATCAGAGAAACATCACCCTTTACAATTGCCACAAACAACATAAAATACCTTGGGGTAATGCTAACCAAACAAGTGAAAGACCTCTATCGTAAGAACTTTGAATCTTTAAAGAAAGAAATTAAAGAAGCCCTCAGAAAATGGAAAGATCTCCCATGCTCTTGGATAGGTAGGATCAATGTAGTAAAAATGGCAATCCTGCCAAAAGCAATCTACAGATTCAGTGCTATCCCCATTAAAATCCCAGCATAATTCTTCACAGACCTTGAAAGAACAATAATCAATTTTGTATGGAAAAACAAAAGACCCAGGATAGCCAAAACAACCCTGTTCGACAAGGCAACGTCTGGAGGCATCACCATCCCTGACCTGAAGCTCTATTATAGAGCTATAGTCCTGAAAACAGCTTGGTATTGGCACAAAAATAGACACGTAGACCAATGGAATCGAATTGAAAATCCGGGTATTAACCCACACACGTACGAACATCTGTTCTTTGACAAAGAAGCTAAAAATATACAATGGAATAAAGAAAGCATCTTCAACAAATGGTGCTGGCATAATTAGAGACTGGCATGTAGAAGAATGCAGATCGATCCATGTTTATCGCCATGCACAAAACTTAAGTCCAAATGGATCAAAGACCTCAACATAAATCCAGCCACACTGAACCTCATAGAAGAGAAAGTGGGTGGTACCCTTGAACGAATTGGTATAGGAAACAGCTTCCTGAACATAACACCAATAGCACAGACAGTGAGATCAACAATTAATAAATGGGACCTACTGAAACTGAGAAGCTTCTGTAAGGCAAAGGACACAGTCAGCAAGACAAAAAGGCAGCCCACAGAATGGGAAAAAATATTCACTAATCCCACATCTGACAGAGGGTTGATCTCCAAAATTTACAAAGAACTCAAGAAGCAAGTCTCCAAAACAGCAAAGGACCCAATTAAAAAGTGGGCTGCAGAACTAAATAGAGAGTTTTCAATAGAGGAGTCTAAAATGGCTGAGAGGCACTTGAGAAAGTGCTCAACATCCTCAGCCATCCGGGAAATGCAAATCAAAACAACTCTCAGATACCATCTCACTCCTGTCAGAATGGCTAAAATCAAAAACACCAATGACAATTTATGCTGGAGAGGATGTGGTGAAAGGGTGACACTCCTCCATTGCTGGTGGGAGTGCCAATTGGTTCAGCCACTTTGGAAAGCAGTATGGAGATTCCTCAGAAAAATGGGAATAAACCTACCACAAGACCCAGCAACTCCACTCTTAGGCATGTATACAAAAGACGCCCATTCATACAACAAAGATGTCTGTTCCACTATGTTCATAGCAGCTTTATTTGTAATAGCCAGAACTTGGAAGCAACCTAGATGTCCCTCACCCGAAGAGTGGATAGAGAAAATGTGGTACATCTACACAATGGAGTACTATTCAGCAGAAAAAAAATAATGGAATCATGAGATTCGTAGGCAAATGGATGACACTAGAAGAAACCATCCTGAGTGAGGTAACCCAGTCACAAAAAGAGAAATATGGCATGTACTCTCTCATATATGGATTTTAGACATAGATCTGGGGAGTGCCAGCCTACAATCCTATGGCCAGAGAGTCTGGGAAATAGAAACTACATTTAGTGGCTGGTTAAGTACTGAGCTGAACTCAAGAAAGCCAGTATCAGAGAGGGAGGACTGATGATCAAAGGGATTAAGAGTGGGCTGGTTTAGCCCCCAGAAACAGCTGACCAGACAAAGGTTAACTCTTGAATCCCAGGCATCAGCCTGGGAATCCAGCATGGGACTGATCAAGACCCCCTTTATCTGGGTGTCAGTGAGGAGGCCTAGGGAATCTATTGAGCCTTGGGCAGCAGATCAGTACCCATACCAAGTATACACACGGACTTTGGACTCCCATAGAACAATGTGAGGTGCACTCTCACCCTGAACTCTTGGGGAAGGGTCTAGGCCCTGCCCTATATGAAATGACAGACTATGGACACCCCCATGGAGGGCCTCACCCTCCCTGGGGGAATGAGGGGATAATGGGGGGGGATGGGGGGAGGGCACGGGAGGAGGGGAGGGAAAAGGAGAGGGACCTGGAACTGACTTGTGAAGCAACCTTGTTTCTTATCTAAATTTAAAAAAAAGAATAAAAAAATCATTAAAAAAAAAAAGAACCATGAATTTGAAGAAGAGTGGGACAGAATATATGTGAGGATGTAGACAGAGGAAAGAGAAGGAAGAAGCTTTGTAATTAGATTATAATTTCTGTAAAATAATGTGGGTAGATGTCTCCATGGTTTCATGACTCTTACATCAGGCATTCCTCCCCAGTCAACATGCCATAAAAGATACTAAAATCTTCATACCACTACATCCATGGTTGGATGTGGTCCACAAATTCTGGAGATCTCCTCATAATCCTAGTGTGATAATACGTATTTTTGTTAATTTTGAATAACACATGTGAGTTTTCTCTGGCGTAGCTAGGTCCTGCTTCAATCTCTGAACCAATTAAACACACAGATGGTTTATTAGTACAAAGTTGTTGGCTTGAATAAGTTTTCTTCTTTGCTAGCTCAGTCTTAATTATCCACCAATAATCCATGTATTTCCATATGGTCTTACATTACCAAAGAAAAATTCTGGGCCTCTTACAATTTTGGGGGTCTACAAAGTGTTAGTTTTGCATCTCAACAGAGAAGACAAGACAAGAGAAGAAAGTTCCTGCTTGTCCCTGTTTATATACTGATCACATGGCAAATGCTCTTTACTACGTTTCCCAGAATCCTCTTTGACTCCTAGTCCCTCCTATCTTGCTTCCCTATTGGCCAACAGTGCTTTATTCACCAACCAATAAGACAAACATATATACAGAAGAATATTCCCCATCAAACTCATATTTTATGAACTATATGTACTTTAAACTGAGTTTTTCCAGACTTCTTTCCTTCAAACAGACTCTAGCATTTTAAATAATTTCACTATGTTTCTTTTCTGGCATACACATCAGAAAGTATTAGACATTGATTTGTCTTGAATTTCCACTGCCAAACAAGATACTATATTAATTTGAAATTGAACTTTTAAACTTCTCAGGACACAACAAGTATGCATGAATTCTTTGCCTTAATGTCATATTAATGGCTTCTAATCCAGTTCCTAATGTCTTTCTAACTATCAAAACATCTATGAACACACCATCTTCTGTTCACACTCTTATCTAAGTTTCTGTTTTCTGTGGTTATAATTGAGAAAGATATATATCTATGAATAATGATTAATAATCCTCTGCATAAAGTAGCTCCATGGTCTTTGGAGGCTCGAAGTCAAGTTAAGTCATCACACAACTATGAATTGATTGTATTTCCCTGAAGACAGCTTCTATTATTGCTATGAAAAATAACAACATATTAAGAATAAATTGCATTTTACTTTATCTCATAGTTTCAGAGATTTTAGTATATACTCCTTGTCTTGGTTGATTTTCTGACAATGATGGGACAGATTTTCATGGTAGTGGTTGTTGTAAAAGAGGACACTGTTTACTCATAGGAACAGGACACAGACAAAAATAAACGGAAAAAAGAAGAATGACTATTGCCTTCACAAGGCACGGTCTCAGATTAAATGTTTTCTCCTAGGATACTCTTACTAAAAAGTTACGTAACTTCAAAAAAGGCAGTCAGTGACCAAGCAAGCATTTTTCCCTATGACAATGGTATTATTTTAGTTACGACAATGTATATAAGGATTGGTAACTTTTGTTACATATATGATCACAAATTTCATTTATTATAATTTTAGTAAGTTTTCTATGTAGAAAACGCAAGCATATGTGAATTTAACAGGCTGATAACAATAAAGATTCAAAATCTTAAGTTATTAGTGACTTGTTACATGTATGCTGTACTATGTGGTGATTCATTGTTTATGAGCCATATTAGATACCCATAGATGCCAGGCAGTGGTGTTATACATTTTTATTCCCTGGACTTTATTCCCAGGTCTCAGAAGATAGAGGCAGATGAATCTCTGTGAGTTCAAGACCATCCATGGCTACCTGAGAGCTGATCAGTCCAAAAGAGTAACAGAGCATACATCTTTAATCCCAGCACTAGAGAGGTATACAAAGAAGAAGAAAATGGTCTCTAGAGAGATTCAGTTTCCAGTCACAGGGAAGACAGGATCTCCATTTCAGCCTTGGAAGAGGTAAGAGCCTCTGGCTGGCTGCTTTCCTTTTCTGATCTTGAATCCCAATATTTGCCTCTGGAGTTTTACAATTTGTGCAACAGTACTAGGTAGTTTTATTTCTACTTAATCCAAATCTTGGAAGAAGGAATCTAAGTTGAGCAAACGCCTCTGTAAAATTGACCTGTAAGCAAGGCTGTGGGACATTTTATTGGTTAATAGTTCATGTGGAACAGCCCATCCCACTGTGGACAGTGCCACTCTTAGATAGGTGGTTCATGGCTGCATAAAAGAAGCAAACTAAGTGAGACATGAAGAGCAAGCCAATATGAAGCATTCCATCTTGGTCTGTCCTTCACTTCCTGATCCTGCCTTGGGCTCTTGCATTACCTTCTTTCATTGATTGATTAAAGTTACAAAATCATAAAATCCCTCTCTTCTCTGAGTTGCTTTTTGTCATGGACTTTACCACAGCAGGGTAGTAAACTGGGGCATGGGCAATGTTAAAAGTGACTAGGTTATAGATAAATGCTGAGCTTTAATTAAAAATTTTCGTTATCCAGGGAGCATCCGTTCTGTTAGAAGTAAGACTCTTTGAGACAGACTATTAGCAGAGACAATGATTAATATGACACTATAAGTGATTTAGCAGATGGCAAATATTAAGTAGCTTAACAGGACTTAATTCAATTTTATAAAGCCAAAACCCTAAATAGTGTTCCTTAATGACATTTCAGTAATTAGGCTTTGATAACTAATTTAATTTTACCTGTCTTTCAAATTGAACACAAGAGTGAAAACATGTGAACACTTACTGCTTTTAAGTATCTCTTGTGATTTTCTGCTTGATCGTTTTTTTTTTTTCTTTCATTCTGGAAAAAGGAATAATCACCACACTTCCTCATCACTTTCTGTTACTTTCAAAATCATTGAACCCAAATGTAATACATCAAAAGGGAATCTTATTTTCTGCTAAATTACACATAAATTACTAGAGGAAATTGGTAGAACACTATCACTTTGTGGGATGTTGATGTATGTTGTGGGGTGTTATTATTTCTTAGAACAGGAACTTACAAAATAATACTGATACATATTTAAGGTGATATTTGTGGTTTCAAATTTATAGTTATTTTGTGTGTGTTCATGAACATTTATACAAAACTCACAAACATCTTTGCATATACATATTTACAAAACAAAGTATGTAAGCAATAATAATTTATGTCACATGTGTTTCATTTGTTTTTATCCTATATGTGTTATAGTATTTCAGGTACATATTTTGATGTATTTGTTCATTTAATTTTAGATCAATCATGCACATGCACACACTCAGTGTTTTGCTATTCGATTATAGCTTAATTGAATTTATGCTTGCACATGTAATAGAGTATTTTGGAGGTATATGTTCATGGGAGGCACTCTTGGATTAAAAGTCTCATACACTGTCATCCATTATCGGTATTGTCTCTTAATTTAATGCTGTAATGTGATCTTGAAAGCCCAATAACATATCCTATATCAAAGTCCTGGTCCCAGCCTATGGACAGTTGGACACGGTCAATGTCCTCTTCGAAGGGGAGGTAGAACATTGGCAGTGCCACATCTATGAAGAAAGGGCAGAAGCTGTAGCCCTAATCTGTACTTCTTACTACTGGGCCACAAGGAAGTAAGCAGTCCACAATTGTCACAGATTCTCATCATGAAGTGTTATGTAACAAGTAAAAGGCAAGATGGCCTTGTAATATAGACCCACATTTCTGATTCCATGAAATGAGCATAAATTATCCTTTTGCTTTCTTAAATACTATGTGACATTTTTTGCCAAGTAAGATAAGCCTAGAAGGATAGATATAGCAGTTATCAGTCTAACCAATACTTACATAACCTCAAATTTTCTCAGTGTAAGCAGTAGCTTAATGTATCCTTCCCTTATTATCACCATTTTCCACTTCTTTTGTTTTCTGCCTTTCTTTTCATTTGTAAAATTTCACAATTTCTGTGAAAATGAGAAAATTTGCCTCTGAATTACACCAATGAGCTAGAAATATTTATTCCAAGTGAGGTAACATAGAGCTGGAATGACATACCTTGAACATTTTCCTTCATGTTGATGCTGGATTTATACTTTATATACCTCTGATTTATTAGTGTATGTAGCTAGTAAGGGATCATGTAGGAGGAGGGGATCTTACTATTGAGGGACTACAGAAAGAAGTGTTATTTATTTCCCTGTGTATATGTCTGTGTGAGGATGCCAGTTCCCCTGGAACTGGAGTTACAGACAGTTGAGCACTGCCATACAAGTGGTGGAAATTGAACTCAGTCCTTGGAAAGAGTGGTCAGTGCTCTTAACTGCTGAAACATCTCCCCAGGCCCCTAAAATAGTATTATAATGTGATAAATGGGAAATCATGACAGGACAATTGAAATGACTGGGAGATAGGAGGGCAGTTAACAGGACAGTGTATGGGGAGAAAAAATACAAATGACTTCCTCAAGAGCTGTTTTTGAACACCTATTAATATACAAGAATTCTACATAGGATGAGTTTAAATGGAATTAACATACAATGGGAGAGACAATATCTCAGCTAGACACTATAAGATACCAATATAAACCACTTACTCTAAGGAATGAGTTTATTTTTTTGTGTCATTGGACAGAGGTATTCCATAGATTCTACCCCCAAATCATTTTGGCATACAATTGCCTTGCTATTTGCTGCCCTCCACAACTAGATTAAGAAGCTATTGCTGAAGATACCATACACCTCTGGCACAGAACATGAAGAAATCTACCTGTTATGAAACTGAAAACTTCACCATTATCCATTGATATTCATAGTGATGGAATTTTCCATACATATTAATGGATATGGAGGAAAAACAACCATATTAATTCAGATGGAGGAACTGGAGAGATGTCGCAGAGGTTAAGAGAGCCGGCTGCTCTTCCAGAGGTCCTGTGATCAATTTCCAGCAACCACATATTGACTCACAACCATCTGTAATGAGATCTGGTGCCCTCTTCTGTCATGAAGGCAGATATGCATACAGAACATTGTATACATAATAAATAAATAAATAAATAAATAAATAAATCTTTTTAAAAATTCACAAAGAAAGACACAATTATCAGAGTAAAATATATTCTATTGTATGTAATGTCAGATGTATAAGTACATGTGGTAAAAATAAGACTTTATGAAATTTCAGAACTACTGAAGTATGAAAAGAAATAAACATCAAGGCTTTATTAGATCTACAAAGCAATGTCTTTAAGATTCACTACAGTAACTACATCTTCTAAAGTTCTTGGACAAAATAAACAGACTTTATTTCTAATGCATTTTATCTTAATTTTCCTTCTGTATTTAAAACAGTTTTTTATTCATACAATCTATTCTGATTATAGCTTCCCATCCTCTTAACTGTCTGATATTCTTCCCAATTCTCTATCCACCCAAATTCACATACTTACTCTATTTCAATATAATGTAAACATGCATCTTACGAAATAGTGACCATATGGTAAATTTTCAGAAAAGTAGGGATCAACCTACCTCAGTATTAATTTTGGGAATATACACAAAGGAGACACACTCACACCACAAGGATATTTTCTGAACTATCTTCATATCAATATTATTTGTAATAGCCAGACCTTGGAAACAACCTAGATTCCCCTCAACTGATGATCGGATAAAGGAAATGTGCAACTACTCAGTGGTAAGAAACAATGACATTCAAAAATTCAAAGGCAAATGGACAAAACTATAAAAAAAATCCTGAGTAAGTTAACACAAAACTCACTGATAAGTGGATATCAGACATAAAGCCAAACATACACAGCCTACAATCCACAACTCCAGAGAAGCTAGAATCTTCTTCCAGAAACAGACGGAAGCAGATGCAGATATCTACAACTAACAAATGGGCCAAGCTCCTGGAGTACAAGTGAAGTGAGGGAGGAGGGGTAATATGAACAAAGGAATCAAGACTATGATGGGAAACCCACAGAATCAGCTGACCTGAACTAATGAGGGATCACTGACTCAGGTTTGACAAATGGGACAATTGGATAAGAATGATTTAGAATCCCTTAATATAGGAGACAATGGTGCAACTAGGACAATAAATGAGGATACTGGCAGTGGTTCCAAGACTTAACTCTAATGCACAAACTTATTTAGTGGAGCCTATTCTATATGGAGAGATGTCTTGCTCAGCCTAGACAGAGGAGTATGGGGGGTGTCTTGGTCCTGCCTCAAAGAGATGATGGGGGCAGACTTAATAGACTTCCCAGGAGAGGTGTTACCTCCTCCAAGGAGCAGATGGGAGGTATGGGGTAATGCGGGAAGTGGGAGGAGAGGAGGGAGGGGGAACCTGATTGGAATATAAAAAATAAATTAATAAAAAATTAGAAGATAAGATAAATACAGACCATAAAGTAACTCAAAATAAAAAAGAAACCATAGAGAACAAAACAAAACAAAAAAGAGCAAAAGGAAATGTACAAGAAAAATGTATAGATGCTGAGACACACACGTCTTCCCACTCAGTAAACCAATAAAATAATTGGAAGCCATAATACACAAGCATAAGATATGTAAAGTTAAAAATACCCAGATAAAGAATAAGATCACAAACAAACAAACAAAAACCTTGAAAATATCATAGAGGTCATTAACTCTTGACCACCTACCGTTGGGCATGGGGCCTGAACGTAAGTGAAGTTTGTTTTAGCCATATGACTCCTTTAGAAGAAACATTTTCTTTTCTTTGAAAACAATGTTCAGTTGGAGATAACTTCTGTGTAAGTGGTGGAAACTTGTGTCTCCTTTCCCTTTCCATACTGGAGCACCATGTGGGTTAGAATGTTTGGGACCTGTTCATGCTGCCACTGTGTCTGTGAGTTCATACGTTTTTCCCCAGTCTTTTTGAATCTAGAAAGCTTTTTTATTCCTTCTTCTCCCCTGTATCCACTGCCTCTTACAAACTTCCTACCTCCTCTTCCTCAGAGTTACATGAGGTCTGAAGAGACAGATTTGATAGAGACATCTAACTTAGGAGTACATAGTCCAAGGCTTCTAAACCTCTCTGCATTGTCCAGTTGTAAGTCTCTGTATGCTTCAAGAGGAAGCTTCTCTGATGATGGAAAAGTGATATATGGATTTATGAGTACACCAGAATGCCATTAGAAGTCATTTGCAACAATCCTTCATCATGTTCATTGGCCAGTAGAACTAATGTAGTGAAAAGTTTCATCCTACCAAAAGCAATTTACAGACTCAATTAATTTCCATAAAATTCCAACAGACTTCTTCGCAGAAACTGAAAGGATAGTTTCATCTTCATGTGGAAACACAGAAAACTTAGGGAAGATAAAACAATAAAGAATAATTGAGCTCATGGAGTTCTTCCTATCCTCCATCCCAAATTGTACTGTAGAGCTACAGTAATAAAAAGGTAAGATGTTAGCTTAAACCACAATGATGAATGGAAATTAATTGAAGAACTAGACATACGTTTGAATACCTATGGATATGTGACTTTTGATAAAGAACTCATAAATGCACAGTTGAAAACACACAGTATCTTCTGCAAATAGAGTTGATCAAACTAGACCACTTTATGTAGAAGAATCCACAAAGATCCCTTTTGAAGACCTAACAAAACTCAACACCAAAAGAATCCAAGACCTAAACTTAAGGCCATATTCACTGAACCTGACAGAAGAGAAAGAGGGGGTTAGCGCTGAACTCATTGGCATAGAAAAACAAAACAAATGCATAAAAACTTTCTGACCAGAGCAATGATAGCACAGAGCTAAGAACAACAATTAACAAATGGAAATTCTTGAAATGGAAAAGCTTGTGTAGGGCAAAGGTGATGCATCCACTGGCTACTATAGCAGGCTACATAAAGGGAAAGGATTCTTATCTACTGTACATCTGATAAGGGGCTAATATAAAACACATATAAGGAACTTAGAAAATGGACCTAAGGGAGGTAACTCAGAACTCAGAATACAAATATGGAATGTATGCTTATATGTGGATGCTAGGTTTTATGTCTTCAATAAGCAGGGACAATCCATATAATGACAGAGCTTATATGAGGAGTGAGGTACTAGGTGGGAGGTAAGAACTCTCTAGGATGGCTATAGAAGATAATTGTAGATATTCATGGAGAGTCGGGACTGGAACTGTAGGGTTCAATAGAGAGGAGAAGGAAGAGTTTGGTACTGGAGGTAATATAAAAAGGGACAGTTAAAACTAAGGACTATATGAGGGTTACATGGAAACCTAATGATGTAGAAGCTTCTTAACTTAGATATAAAAAATATCTAAATTGGAATCACTAAATAACACGGCAGACAAAGCACAAAGTAGACATCTCTTTCCAACATATTGTTCTTTTTTAGAGAAACAGATTCTGCTGTTTATGCTGAATTGTCAGAAAACATTATTAAAAATGTTCATACCTTTTTGTTGAAATGTTAGCATTTACATGTATTCATGGGTATAAGCAGAATTCATATTTAAATCTGGGCCACTAAAAGTTTAAAAAATAATAAGAATCAATCTTATGTGAATTAAAATAACTCAGTTCTGTAGCTTTACTTTATTTTTCTCCCAAATGGTATGCACAAACTTGTGTTTCTGAACTTCAGATTGTAAGACTGAACAGAAGGTAACTCGACAGACAAATTTTAATGCCACTTCTATGTAATAGCTTATTGAAGCAAATGTAATGCAAATTTGTTATTATAAACATGGCAGGATTGGTTTGGTTTCCAGTTAGCTCTTTTACTTTAGTTGAGATTACAGTATAATTACGTCATTTCACTCTTCCCTTCCTTTCTTTACTGTCCCATATACTGCTCCTTGCTCTCCTTCAAACACTGAGCCATTCCTTTCCAGAGAGTAAGGTGCTTCTATGCATGATACAATGTTTTGCCTCCCTTTAGAAAACAATGTATTTGTATCTGCAGAAACCATTACACAGCATGTTCTTAAGTAATGTCACCTTTCATTATTTTAAATTAGTATTGATACTTTGATATTCTGGCTCATATAACTTTATTATCTAAATGGTAATTGTAATTAGAAATTTGAAGAAATCTATAATAAACTTCCCCTTAATTTGATTTTGTTCTTTCAATAAATCTACAAATACTTATTGAATACCTCATAATTTTTAGGCACTGATGTAATTGATAGGGACAGAAAAATCAATAAAATAAGCAACACTTCATCCTCTTTGAACTCAATTTTGTGTAGACTAAAAGATATTGTCTCAATGAACAGAATAATACAAATATTCAGGTAATGCTGAATGCTATGAAAAAAATACTAATATAGTAGTCATGGATGGAAAGTGTTATTAGTTTTTCATGAATTATAAATAGCCACTATAGTTAAGTTAATTTTAGTAACAACAAAATGATAGAAAGGAAGAAATCATGTGTTTGTGCAAGTTATACAGAATGGATGGTTTTACCTTCAAAAACATATGTTATTTTCACTTCACTTTATTTGTGGTGTAAGCTGTATTGAATTTGGGTTTGGCAGATGTCGATAGATATAGTGCTTCAATAGGAAGGGATAATTCATTATGTCTGGTGTTCACCAAAGCAAAAATGACAAAGATATTCTTGAAAAAGACTATGTTTGAACAACAAAATACTACAGTCACAAGTAAAGAAATACCATGGATGGCAAAATTCCACAGGCAGAAAGAGAAAAGGCTGATATATCTGTAAATGTTTAAGAGACACTCCAAATCTATCCTCCAAAGACATAAGATAATAACTGTGGTGAATGACAATCTTGAGGTAATTTATTAAATACATACTAGGAAATTGATACATTTCGGGAAACATTTCGGGAAAATAACAAGAGAAAATTTGTAAAAAGTAAAAAATGCATTAAAGATAAACTAGCAAATGAAGAGGGAAGCTAAAGTGGAAACACTTAAAAAGAGAGTCCAGTGGTTGAGACCATTCACATAAGCAACTCCATTAATAAATGAAAAGTACTACATACTTAGAGGTAATGTAAAACAGACAGTAAATGTACTATAAAAGCGATATCCTTCTATAACTTTAAATGACTTAGTTATTTAAGTGTGAAAATTTGCAAGATACATTCCATAATAGTAAAAATATATTTAATATTGTATCTTATTGAATGAGACTTCTGTCATTATTGATTTGTGGTTAAAAAATAATGGTTAGTGATAGATTTCATGATCACAGTATACACTGATTTAGAGTTTTAAATAGTGTCTCACACAGAGTGAGTCATTTCAAATGGATTTTAGCTGTTGAGTAAATGTTAATTAATTTACAATCCACAGACTGAGAGGGTGGTAAAGAGGAAGGCTCTAGAGGGGCACATGAATTTCCCTGGAAAGGGGAAAAAGAATATATTTTTGTGGGTGGGCTGGGCATGAGGGGCACTTGATGTGGGAGGATCAGGCAGGGTGCCAATGGAGGAAGAGAATCGGGGAGAGATCTGGAATTGGGGAGCATTAGGAGGGTGGTGTGGTAAGCTAGGGCAAATGTTAACTGCTGGATTCTACGAGAGGGATCCTAGTGAGTACTTTATTAATGGAGGATATAGAGTCTGAACTGGCCAGGTTTTGTAGGCAAGGCTTCCAGTGTTGAGACTGGGCTACATTCCCTTGTGTTGTTGCCTGGAAGGGTTCCATGGAGACTAGTAAACAACTGAAGCTGGTGATATGATAGAAAGTGATCCTTTGAAAACTGACTTGGACCCATAGCCCGGGACACCACTCACTGTTTACTGAATGTAGAAAAGCCTTCACCCCTGCATTCTAGTCTCTTTGGTGCAGAAATGTCCCCTGCAGGCTACAGAAAGAGGTACCTGGATGCCAAACAGGACAGAAAACTTCAGCCTAAAAACTGTCCTCCCTGTAAGATGTGCTGTAAGATGTGTGTTTCTCAGAATGTGTGTAAATGGCTAACGAATGTTGTGTTTATCTTGAGGCACATTCCACGAGAGCGAGCCCATGTATTACAGTGCCCGGATGGCCAGGAACCAGCGACTAGATAGCCCAGAGACAAAGGATTAAAAAAAATCAATGAATTGATTCCTTATGCTATTCTGTTATACTCATTGGTCGTAGCCATGTCCATTTATCAACAGAGAGGTTTCCTCTGGCAGCAGGTGGGAGCGGATGAAGAGACCCACAGCCAGACATTATGCAGAAAGAGAGACTATAAATTGCGTCCCTCCTCTCAGAGATAGATGGGAAAAAGTATTTTAGGAGTCAGAGGAGATAGAGGACACTAGGAGATCAAGGCCCGTTAAATCAACCAAGTGTGGTTTAGATGGGCTCAAAAATACTGAAGCGAGCTGTGCCATAGTGGCACACGCCTTTAATCCCAGCACTCGGGATGCAGAGGCAGGCAAATCTTTGTGAGTTCCAGGCCAACCTGGTCTACAAGAGTGAGTTCCAGGACAGGCTCCAAAGCCACAGAGAAACCCTGTCTCAAAAAACCAAGAAAATATAAAGAAAAAAAATACTGAAGTGGCAAACACAGGATCTACGTGGATCTATACTATTTCCTCTACATATAAGCTACGGATATTACTTGTTGTCTTGGCAGGACTCCTAGCAGTGGGAACAGATATTTCTGGGACTCTTCCAAATTCTTATGAGACTCTTTTCCCTCCTATTGGGTTGCCTTGTCCAGCCTTGGTAAGAGGATATGAAGGCAGAAGAAAGAGAACCACTGTACTAGGCCATGGGCTTTTGAAACCTCAGTCTACCCACAGTGACACACTTCCTCCAAGAAGGTCACATCTCCTATTCATTTCAAATAGTGTCACTTTCTGGCAACAAAGCATGCAAATCTATGAGTCTATAGGTTTGATTCTCATTCAAACTACCTCTTTTAAATTCATGCATCCTTTCTCTTGAGCATTATTTTGCTTCCTTACATGAAAATGTCTGTGCTGTCTATCTTAGAGATTAAAATAAATTCAATTTTTATGATTTAAAGTATTAAATTTAGCATTCTCACCAGTATTTTTTACATGAAATTAGTGATATAAGTGGAAGATACATTCCTTCTTTTTGCATTAATCTTTTTAGGTTGATAAAAATAATCATGACTTGTGCATTGCTTCCTATATAGGCCATCCATAACCTTATCAAATGCCCTTACTAAATAATTGTGAGGGATATTCAAATGACAATACTGCTACAATAGTCTCAAACCCTGCAGGAATCATTTAATATAAAATATCAAGAACAAAGTAATAATAGTTCCATCACCTTTACCAAAAAGAAAACTGTTTCAGTGTTGTCCTATTCAATGTGCATTAAGAGACATATATTTGTCCATTTGAAAACATTGCAAGATCAGCAATAAAATACATACTAGAGAATATTTTTAACATGACAAAAGTTTATATTTTAATTTACATTTAATATGTTTCAAGTAAGTAAGATTAATTATAGCAAGTCTGAGTTCCTCTATTATCTTACCTTGTTCACATGTCTCAACCTATGAACAGATACTACAATATTCAACCAATATAGTCTAAATTATTTTTTAATCAATTCACTCATTTAATTAGCATTTGTAGCCATCTCATATGGAATCAAAGCAGTCTTCCAACTTGTATTTTCTTTCTAGGTCTAGATTGATATGAGTTTTCCACATTTATTGTTAATGGACTTGAGCAATTCTACCCATGAACATAAAGTCCTTAAGAAGTAGACTACCAGGAGCTGAAGAAAGGGATCACAGGTTAAGAGACCATGCTGTCCTGCAAAAAGACCCGTTTGGTTCTTTTAATCCACATCCAGAAACTGACAATTGTTTGTGACTCCAATTATAGGGAGATCCGGTATGTGTAGTAGGAGTGTGAGCATGAGTACACATACCCATACACAAACATACAACTTGTAAAAAATAAAAATAATCTCAAAAAGTAGCAGGCTGCTAAGTCAAGGCCAAAGTCCAGTTTATGGGAAGAGAGACAAACATCTCTCAAAAGCCACTCAGACTGGAACAAGTATAAAGTATCAGCATGACTGAAATAAGCTTTTTGTTTGGAATTACTTTCCCTCTACTTTCTGCCTGGCAAGCTCGACTTAATGGCCCGTTCCTACACACCATTAGTGGAGTTGCTATACTATTCATTAATGTTAAACACCAGTAAAGTCAGGTTTGTTTTTCCTTAACCCCTGGATGGAAAGATAGCATTTGTACCATAGTAACACATATTTGAACCCCTGGATGGAAAGATAGCATTTGTACCATAGTAACACATATTTGAAAATATCCTGATAATGACATGAGTTTATGAAGAAGCAAAACAAACAAAGGAAAGCAAAAGCTAAAACAAAGAAGAGGAATAGAGAGGAAACACTTTGGTTGGAATACTATATGAATATTGATAAAATGTTCTGGAAACAGCATTCCAATTCATTTCAAAGAACATTTAACATTTCTCTTCATTCTAAGTCAGACCCTCTGAGGTCTTTTCAGCAATAATGAAAGTCTGACATAAAATACCTGCATAAAATAAAAGGGCCCTTTATATTACTGGAAAATAATCTATCTTTTAATCAACTAATACCTTGATCCTTTAAATCCAGGTAAATGAATTAAATCATTCCAATAAATGTTTGGATTGCTATAAAGTAATTCAAATAGACTGGGGTGAACTTTGGCCCAGTAACCAGTTAGAAAATCTAAAAAACAAAATTACAGAAAGAAATCATTACCTTAATTGTTATTACCATGTTAATTTTTCTTGTTGGTTTTTCAAGACAAGGTTTCTCTGTAGATTTTGTGGCTACAATGCTTATATCATGCAGCATTCGTACTCTTTATTTATGTAAGAAAGTACAAAACTCATTTTTAGAAGGTAGAATAATCCCTGTTTAAACATCTGTTTTTGAATCAGTCTGGAAAAAAATGTAACAGGATAATTGCTATGAGATCCGTATAGAGGTATAAATGGACAATAATCTGAAATACCATGGGTGGAATGATAGAATTATAAGACAAAAATGCTCAAAACAAGGTGACTTCTAGACGTTGGTATCTTATAATAACAAAATATAGAAATCTTAGAAAATAGTTCCATTTGCCCAGGGAAGAATGTGCATTGTGCCTCTGAAACTTCGTAGTGTTTCACTCTTTGTGTTATTTGTGACCCTGAGAGGCCTGGATTTTTCTAATGACTCAGTTGTCTGTCAGGACACAGGCTGAAACACTGCTTTCAAGTTTAAGTTGTTGAGAGTCTTTTGTTGTCATGTAACCGAGGGCTTCTACTTTCAAACTCCTATTTATGCGCACTGGCTTTGTGAAACAGCAATATGAAATACAGCAAACACATCTAAAACATGCTAAGTGGAAAGAGATGCCTCTTACATCAGAAGCATGCCTTGAATTCTACCTTGAATTAACAGACAGTATAAACTTTATGTAGAAGTCACAAAAGGAAAAATTGTATCACTTTGCTTTTCCTATGTTACCTGATATTTCTTTAAAGTTTATAGTAAATAATTTAACATTAATGTTTATAAATAATATGTAAACATAAATGAGCAAATGAAAGAACAAATAAATTCTATCACAGATGAATGAAAGAATATTACAATGTAAATACTCTGATGCAGAAAATACTTGATGAATTATATGGTTGCTTAGGCAAGCTGGGCAATTAGCTTGGAAGAATAATTTGTCTAATTTACATATATTTGCACCTTGAGTTTAACAGAGTCTAAACACTAAAACAGAAAACAATTAGCATGCTGAATTTGCATTCACTGTCAATATTTACTGTAAAAATCAAATTAAGTTACACTTTACACCAAGAAATTTCATCACCTGCTTAAAAAGAAGTTTTTACACCTTGCCACGCGCTCTGATTTTATTGGGTCTGGAGAATCTGTTGGCTTCCTGCTTACTCAGTCTCCACACAATACTAACTGAACAGAGATATTCTAGTCTAAGTGCTGCCTCAAGTATTATAAGCACTGTAGTTATAAGCAACAGCAAAAAAAAAAAAGTTGGTTGTATTAACGAAGTCCAAAAGCAAGGTCTCAAAAGGTTTAGTGTCTTGTGACCATGCACTCTCACAGGGAGCTCTTTCTCACTTTTTTTATAAGTTTTTGTAACTTATAAAAAGATCTCTATCCTCCTTAGCCTTTTATACTTCAGGGCATGTGTTGTGTTCATGAGGGTTCATAAAGTATGATATATCAGCTTACCCCAAAGGCATCTTCCTAAAGAATCAACACCTTGACTATTATGCTTGTATATAATATTTGAAGAGAATTCAACCATTCTGATCCAAATAATAGACCAGAAAATGTTACTAATTTATTTACCAAGTATCCAGGAGTCAACACTTAAAAAATCTTGAAAATCTTCACCTTCTATACTTCTTCATTTTAAGATTAAGATAAATAGCTGTAATCAACAACAGAAGATTGAAAATACTACTTTTCTGATGTCAGTTTTTTTAATGGAGATAAAACTAGTCTTTTCTTGTTTGTCATCTGGTTATCTATAAACAGGACCATCATTTCACTGCCACATATATCATATGTCCCAAAAAATTATTCCTTCTACTATGTCTTCATATAAAATTGCCCTCTTGACATTTGTAACTCTCCATTTATAATACTTTCACTGAAGTATATTCATCTACCTCCTCACTAAAAAAGTCCCTGTTCTGAGGTAAACAAAGACTGATTTGTCTATATAGAAAGCTTTGCTATGCCACTGATCTGTCTTTGGCAAACTTAATTATGTTGTCTTGCCTTGTATAAATTAAACATATCACTGTCAGAAAATATTCTCTAAAAATATTTTACATACAAATGAACAGGAGTACTACTAAATTTTAGATGATACACTGCCAAAATCATACCTGTAAAAAGTGAATACAGTATCAGCACTAAGTTCAAATTTACAAAAATGTTCTGTGGGTTTTCTACTCATGAAAGGTTATTTCAAATTCATATGTAAGTTTTAGTTGTTTAGCCTACAAAAAACTGAATTGATGCCATCACATTCATAAATATATCTTAATAGTTATCCAGATTTGGTATAAACATTTTTCAGGTTCTCTGCTTAAAATTTAATTTGATGAGTAAACAAAACACTGTCTTTTAAATGAAATACAATGTTTCACTTAAAATACATGGAGGAAATCAATATTTAGAATTTATTTGAAGAATGGTTATGTAGCATGGTAGTTACAGTGTTTGCCTAGCATGCATAAGCCCTGGGATTGATCTTTAGTACAACATAAAACTACACTTGAGGATGTACTGCCACAGGCTGGCCCTCTGAAGACAGAGACACGAGACATGAGAGTTCAGTGTCATCTTTCCTGCATAACAAATTTAAGGCCAGATTACATTATATTAATGCCGGTCTTTGAGCAATTATGCTCAAATATATCATACCTAATACATTTCAGTCAATATTTGGGACAAATAGGAAATATGTACATGTACAGTGCAAGCATAAAGTCATTATTTTCCTTCTTTTTTAAGTTCCAAATTAAAAATATTTTAATTAACACATGCTGCCAATACATTATACTCATGACATTTTAACATTTGTGATTTCTAAAATGTGCCTTGAATGACATGATATCCACCCTCTTTGCATGAGTGAGTAAATTCTCCTGTCACAGGGGAGAAATGTACATACTTATTTTCTGGCTAATGCTTAAAGACTTTTCTGTGCTATAATTTCAATTTCTATTTAAAAGTATGGTAATGGAGAGAAAGAAATATGATTGAGGGAAAAGTAACGGCAATGACATCAGCATGTAGAATTATAAAGAAGTATGAGTAATAGCTTTTTCTACTTCAATAAGAAACTTCACTTAACATTTGTGAGGATCAAGGAAAATTCTGTTAGATAATACATCTTAATTCAAGCAATAAGATAATTGATTTTTAATAGCTGTAGTTTAAAAGATGATAGTGGAAACAATATGCAAGAATAAACCATAGAGAGTCAGTCAATTATTCTACTGCCTGTGTTTTGGGGAACCTAAGCCAGAGCTTAGGTAATTCTGAGAGCCATGTATGAAGCCTGAGAACCCACCATTACCTCAAATTCTATTTGTTAGAGATGTTGATAAAGCAGAAAAATTAAGTTCACTTGGTTAGGCCAGACAGGGAAGGCAGGTAGTGGAGAAGGCTTTTTCTAAATTTTGAAAACATCTACAATGTTACACAAGAGAAAAATAATATTGGGGAACCGAGCGGGATGCAGTAGCTTAACAGTTTGGTTTGGTGGGGATGGGGTAGGTTCCGTGGTACCCAGGCTGCAGGATCTCCACCATACAGGGTAGCAACACATACATGGAGGGTCCCAGCGAAAGCCTAAAGTAGATGATGTAGCAGAGACCAGGAGCCGTGAACCTGACGATGATTCTTTGCTCGAAAGCCTACATGCAAAAATGTATAGATAAAGGGGTTTAATACATTACTCACTGCTGATTCCATAAGATTTCCCTTTCTCTCAACCCTGTCTTTCTTAAACTTTCTTTTTTCTATTCGGGGGATGGTGGTGGAGGATTGGGCTGTTTTCGGAGGCATGATATGGAAGACACAAAGAATAAATAAAAAGAACGTTAAAAATAGAAAGTGTGGTAAATATTATAGTGAATGAATTCTTCCGTAATTTTCCTATATGGTATAACAAAGAACACTAGTTTCTGATTAAATAACGAATACTACATAACAACTTAGAGGACAAAATTCCACTTATTTTCCTTCCCTCTTTTTAATTTCTCTTCAGTATTCCTACACAGCCACTAAGGAGTCAATTGTTGAAAAATATTGTAGCAAAAAAAAAAAAAAAGAAAACCTCGGCCTCAGGGTTGAAAGCAAAATATGTTCACTACCTTCTGTCAACTCAAAATAGAGACCCTGCTCCAAAGTAAAAATATGAAAATAGCCTATACTGAGTAGAATACGAGTGACCTGTGCCCATGAGCATAGACTCAAACTGCTTTGAATGAGAGTTTCATAGAAAAGGAAACTGCAACAACTGCTATATATAGGGAACAGAGATAATTACTATCAACATGTTCAGTGAGCATGTTAGTCTGCCATTGTAAAGTCTGTCTGAGAGCAATAAAAGGTATGGCCAATGGCCGGAGCAGGTATGCTACAGTACTCTTGTTGGCAAGAATACCCAAGTTCTGTTTTTTGTCATTCTAAGAATAGTTTCAAATGCACACCCCACAGTACAACTTAGTAGTCACAAGAACGTCTTGTCACTCACAAAAGCTAGAATCTCCTAGGAGACGGCAGACCTTTGTATGAGGCTTGCTTCACGGTCTATTTCCTTTGCTGCTGCTGCACCTTTAGGGAACTTTGCACGACTAAAAGTGGTACTGCTGCAGAGAGACCAAATGCAGAAGCAAAAATAGAGTGATTTAGTATGAAAATGAAACATGTGAACTTTAATATCTTCTTGCTTTTATAAACGGATTCTCAGTTTCAGGTTAATAATTTTAAAATCACTAAGGATATTAGATAAATTGAATTCTTTTCTCCTTCAACATCTTCCTTTGGATGAAAATGACACATGGGTCATGATAATTTTACTCTTTTCCTGCTTCATTTAACTTTGAGAAGAACTGATTATTCCCAGTATTTAATAAATTCTGTGGTCTATTTCGTTTAACATTTGTGCAATTACAAAAGAAAACACCAGTGAAGTTTTATTTGCATAAGCCTCTGGGACTTTGGGATGTTTACTTACTATTCTGTGAATTTTTCTTAAAAGAACAATTCCTATTAATTTTATCTACCATTGTATTATATGAGTTGTTTAATTCTGTAACACTTTATGAAAATATAACCCTGTTAACAGGGTGAATAACAGAAATTACTCACAATATGTACATATTCAGTGATCTGAAAATATAATCTTAAAAAGGCCCATATTTGTTTTATGTTCAGACAGAATCAGAGCACCATATTAATCTCATCATCAGTATTAATATTGAGCATCATATAAACCTTATCATCAATAAAAGCTTTCAACATAAGATAATTTTTATTTTTATTTGATGATCCATTGGGGCATACTCAGAGTACTTGAGGCTACTTAAAATGTGAATGATTTTCTTAGATTTGATTTCAGTAAAACATTTCTTAAATATTATTCAGGAGAATAAGATTGTAAAGAAACAAATGATAATAGTATTTTATCACTCAGTGTTCTTATTATATCCAGTTCTGTGTGAAATTCTACATGAAAATATGCATTAGTTCACATGTATATACATGTAAATTATGTATGTGACAACTTTTATTGTAACATAACATAAATGTCTAACATAATATGAAGACAAAGAATATATCATCTTTTTGCTTCATTTTAAGAATATTATGAATTTAATTTGATGCAATTAAGTTATGTAAAGAGAAGATTCAGTAACATCTAATACCACACTAAATTTATCATTCTTGGTGAAATTTGCTTAGAACACAACAACTCATTGCTGAAAGATAATAATGTATTGTCTAAAATTTTGACAGAAATGTGTCTCTATCTCACTCCCTTTTTTTCCCATACTTCTTTCCTTCTTTCCTTCCTTCCTTCCAACCCTCCTTTCTTTTTCTTTTCTATATTTTTCCTTTCTTTGGTTTGCAATAGATATCAGCATAAAAATCTGACTGCAAAGTGTTTGGTTTATATTTAACATTATATCTCATTTAAGCAATGAATTCTGTCCAAATTAACTGCTATTTTTAAGGTAGTTACAAACTTGTTTCACCTGTCAATCCCAGCTCTGTCTCCCTCCCCTCCTCCCCTGCCCTCCCTACCAGGTTCCCCAGTCCCCCACCCAATCTCCACTCTGATCCCCAGGGAGGGTGAGGTCCTCCATGGTGGATCTCCAGTGACTGTCATTTCATCCAGGGCAGGGCCTAGGCCCTCCCCTAAGAGTCCTGGCTGAGAGAGCCTCCCATATTGTGGCATGGGCACTCAAAATCTATTTGTACGCAAAGGATAAATACTACCCAAGACCCCATAGTTTATCTAGGCCTCCTCACTGATTGCTATTTTTAAAACTCATTGATAAATATTTTCCTATTTGATTTTTTTAAAGATTTATTTATGATGTTTACAGTGTTCTATTTGCATGTATCCCTGTAGGCCAGAAGAGGGCACTAGATCTCATTATAGATGGTTGTGAGCCATCATGTAGTTGCTGGGAATTGAATTCAGGACCTCTGGAAACCAATGCTCTTAACCACTGAGTCATCTCTCCAGCCCCCCTATTTGATTTTTTGAGATTCAACTTTCATTATATTTCTCCCTCCACTTTCCTCCCTCCAAAGCCTTCCTTATACCTGTCCCCATTTTCCTTGAATTTCATGGACTACTATAAATTTTTATTGACTGTATATATGTTTTCTACATGCATATATGAATTCACAAACTCTCTCTCTCTGTGTGTGTGTGCATGTGTGTGTGTGTGTGTGTGTGTGTGTGTGGGTGTGGGTGTGGGTGTGGGTGTGTGCATATTACTTCTATGTATAATCTCTGAAATGACCATATTGGAACTAGGCAAGAAATTAGTGTGCTCTCCCCTAGGGAGGAACAATTCATTCATTTTCAGCTTAACTGGGTTACAGGTGATATTTTTAAGGATTTATTTATTTATTAGGTATGCTGTGTTCCATCTGCATGTATGCCTGCAGGACAGAAGAGAGTGCCAGAGCTTATTACAGGAAGTTATGAGCCATCACGTGGTTCCTGAGACCTGAACTCCGGATCTCTACAAGATCAATCAGCTAGTGTTCTTAACCTCTGATCCATCTCTCCAGCCCCCCCTTTTAAATGTTTATTTATTTATTATATACACAGTTTTCTGTTTGCATGCGTGTTTGCATGTCAGAAGGGATCACCAGATCTCATTATAGATGGTTTTGAGCCACCATATTGTTGCTCAAGACCTCTGGAAGAGGAAGCAGTGCTCTTAACATCTGGGCTATGTCTCCAGTCCCTCAGGAATTCTTTATGTAGGACTGGTGCCACATGCCCACTTCCTATGTTTGTAAAAGGATTTTTTTGTTTTTGTTTCCATATTTTTATTTAACTTATTATGCATGTCACTTTCAGTTCCCTTTCCCTCCCCTCCTCCCCCACCCCCCAATCCTTCCAACCCTTCACCCCACTCCATTCTCTCTCCACTCCCCAGGGAGGGCAAGGGCCTCCATGAGGAATCTCCAGAGTCTGTCACATCACCCCGGGAATAGCCCAGGTTCTTCTCCATGTGTCCAGTCTAAGAGAACATCCCTCCACATGGCATAGGCTCCCAGAGTCCCTCTGTATGCCAGGAATAAAAAGTACTCCACTCTCCAAGGTCCCACAGATTGCCAAGGCCTCCTCTCTGCCACCCAGGTTCAGTGGGAGGATGTCTGGGTCAGTCTCATGCTGGCCCCTCAGTCATCAGTCTGGGGGCCATGTGATGCCTCTTGTTTAGGTCAGCTGCCCCTGTGGGCCTTGCCAGCCCGATCCCGATTCCTTTGGTCATCACTCCTCTTTGCAAGTGGGTTCCAGGAGTTCAGTTTGGTTCACAGCTGTGGGTGTCTGCCTCTGTCTCCATTCGCCACTGGATGAGAGTTCTAGGATGGCATATAAGGCAGTCATCATTCTCAGCATCATGGGAGGGCATTTAAGGTAGCCTTAATGCCAGTTGGTGTCATTCCTGTAGATCTGTGAAGATCTCACTAGTGCCAGATCTCTCCTCCAACTTACAATGGCTCCCTCTTTTATGGTATCTCCCATCATTTTCTCCTCGATTCTTACCCTGGCTCATTTTTATCTCTTTTAAAATTGTGTCATTTTCTGATGGGGCAGGGCCTGCTCATTCTGGGTGGTGCCATCCCTGGGCTGGTGATGCTGGCCTCTATAAGAAAGCAGGCTGAAAAATCCATGAAGAACAAGTCAGTAAGCAGCCCCCCTCCATGGCTTCTGAATCAGCTCCTGTCTCAGGTTTCTGCCCTGTTTAAATTCTTGTCCTGACTTCCTTTGATGATGAACAGTGATGTGGAAGTATACACCAAGTAAATCCTTTCATCACCCAAAACTGTGTCATTTTATTTCATTAAAGATTTGCCTGCTTATGTCTGTGCATCATATCTATGTCTTGTGTCCTCACAGAACAGAAGAATATACCACTTTCCTTGAACCCAGGCAATTATGTGTTACCATGTAAGTTTGGGGAATACAGTCCAATCCTCTGGAATAACATTAGGTGCTCTTGGCAGCTAAGTGATCTCCTGAAACTCTGCAAAAGTTTTTTTTTTTTATAATCAGAATTGTTGAAGTATTGTACCAACTTGACACACACTGCAATCTTTTGAGAAGAGGGAACCTCAAGTGAGAAAATGCCTCCAAAAGATTGAACTCTAGTCAGGTAATATTGTACTCATTTAGTGATTGATGGTGGATTGATGGTAGAGGATGAAGTCCATGTGGGTGGAGACACCCCTGGGCTGGAGTAAGACAAGAAGTATGGGCCAGTAAGCAACACTCCTCTATGGCCTCTTCATCACCTCCTGGCTCCAGGTTCCTACCCTGCTGAATTCCTGCCTTGACTACCCTTAGTGATGGATAGTTTCATGAGGAAAAATGTGAAGAAAGCCTATGTTTCCCCAACTTACTTTTGGTAATGGTATTTTATCATAGTAACAGAAACACTAAGACACATTTTCAAAGGTGACATACATGAATTAGGAACACCTATGAAGTTATATAGACAGACTATTCTTAGAGTAACTACCTTTAAAAGAAAAAAAACTTGTCTTGATAGGGAAATGTCAGAACAGATCACAAATTTCAAGAGTTTTATGTTACATTACTTCTGATGCTACTTAATGAAATTCTAAAAGGACAGTCACAGATTTGAGACATCCATCACCCTAGTGTTGTTTTGAAATACATATCAGCATTAAATATACATATATATTATATATATATATATATAATCCAGATTTAGTTTTACCTTAGATGGTCTCAAGAAAAATCATACAACTAAATATACCATTCTTCAGTTAGTTTTAGTTGATATTTTCAAAAAAACACATGTCCAAGCACCAGAAATTTATTTTACGTCATGTAACATTTTTAAATTCTTTGTGCTTTCCATGAAAAAGAGCATCATAATACATCTGTGAATATAATTTAGTAGGATTTTTAAATATGTATTGTTATATAAACTTTGCTGACACAGCAATTCTCTGTAAATATTTTTAAGTGTATGTTAATCATCTCTAATAAAAAAAGGCTATTAGACACTAAAATATCCAGGGGTATGGATTTGAAGCAAAAGCTAAGCCTTTGACAGAGGACAATAAAATAATTAAAAACATGCCTCTTGCCTTTTGAATATTTTTCATGCATCAGTAAAAATCTTTCCAACAAAGTAATAAGACAAAGTATAATTAGAAAATGGCAGTCAATTACTCTTGGAAGTATTCCTATTTATCTCCATTAAAACGTTGCTAAGCTTAAAGACAAATGTTGTATGAGTGTGCATTTGTCAGATAAGAATTCTGAATAAATAGTGCTCTTAAGATTAGCATAAATTGCCTAAGGGAATTTCAGCACATAAAATAAGTCAAGGAAGAGGGAATAGAAGAAGAAAGGAAAATAATGCCAGTAGGCTCATACACAGGAATAAAGAATATGTCTGTGTTTTCCTGTTCACTGAAATATATGAATACATACTTGATCTTTTTTGTTTGTTTGTTTTTCTGATACAAGCTGTCCTTACCTCCATGTATCGTGGTCACCTATGATAATGAGGTTACATTCTTCTACACCATAATTTCTGAAAGAGTTTAAGGAATTTTTCAAGGACAAATCATCACTCTAGCTCAAGCATTCTTTTTTTAGAATTGACTATAGAGCACTGCACACACCTTAATCACAGCTGATTTAATGCTACCTAGTCCTCACAACTCACTAGCCAATCTTGCCTATGGAAGTAAGACTGACAACCACCTGTGGCCCTTGCATCTGTATCTGTCCTATGTTAGTAAGGACATTTCCAATGTTTTATTTTCCAGTTTGGAGCACTAGGTGTGTACTTTTCTGATAAATGTGACCCTCTGTATACTTTTCTTGCTTTTAACCTTTCTATTCTTGCAATTTAACCCAAATTCTTTCCAGTCATTAATAATTGGCTACAGTTTGATGAATTTAATTTGGTTACACATACTTTATCAACTATGTAATCCCACATATATAATCTTTAATACAGTCTTCGAAGTTGTTATTGATGAGTCATGCTTCTCACCTTCCATAGAAAATACCTTGGTTAAAATATGTTATTTTATAGTGTTCACATACTAAGAGACACAATGAAGGGATTCCTTAAAAATCTTCTTCTTGGGTCCTAAGCAATAGTGGAGAGGTTACCTTAAGTGCCCTTCCCTGATAATGAGAATAATGATTACCTTAAATGCTATCCTAGAGCCTTCATCTAGTAGCTGATGGAAGCAGAGGCAGAGATCCTCAGCAAAACACTGAGCCAAACTCTTTGAATCCAGTTGCAGAGAGAGAGGAGTGACCAACAAAGGGTTGAAGACCACAATGGGAAAATCCACAGAAATAGCTGACCTGAGCAAATGGGACCTCTGACATCTGGGAAACCAACATATAATGAAACCAGGCCCCCTAAATATGAGTGTCAGCTAGAAGTACTGGGAAGTCAGCCTATGGGGCTTCTGGCAGTGGAACCAGGATGTGTCCTTAGCGTAGGCATGGAAATTAGGAGTCCAATTCCTATGGAAGAATACTCTCTTAACCTAGATACACAGAGGAGGGCATAGGCCCTGCCCCAAATAACTTGACAGATTTGATAATCCTTCATGGAAGGCCTCACCCTCCCTGGGGAGTGGATGGAGGATGGGATGGGGTGGTCGTTGAGGGGCATGGGACAATAGAAGGGAGAGGAAACTGGAATTTATATGTAAAATAAGATTGTTTCTAATTTAATTAAAATCTATAAAATAAAATCTGATTCTTGGTGTTTTTCCTTCCTCCTTTCTTTCTCCTTCCTTCCTTTCTTCTCCCTTCTTTCTTTCTTTGATCCTGCCTTCCTTCTTCCTTCCTTTCTGCTGCCATCAGTCACTGAATGAAGGTACTCATTCCTCTTCACTGGGGGTACCATGCATATCTCTCTTAGGTTCTTTTGTCTATATCCCTTTCTCAGGGATCCATGTATGTCTCTCTTAGGGTCCTCTTTGTTTCCTGGTTTCGCTGGAGTTGTGGATTGTAGACTGGTTATCCTTTGCACTATGTCTATTGTCTACTAATGAATGACTAATACTATATGCATCTTTCTGTGTCTGGGTTTCCTCACTCAGTATGATTTCTTCTATTTCCATCTATTTGCCTGTGAATTTCAGGATGTCATTGGCATTTATTTTCACATTGAATAGTACTCTACTGTGTAAATGTACCACATTATCTTTATCCATTCTTCAGTTGACCTGCAACTAGGTTGCTTCCAGGTTCTGGCTACTACAAATAATGCTGCTATGAACATACTTGGACAGATGTCCATACATTATGAGTGTGCATCCTTTAGCTAAATAACCAATAGAGGAATTTCTGGGTCTTGAGGTAGATTGATTCCCAATTTCATGAGAAACCTCCATACTGATTTCCAAAATGGCTGTACAAGTTGGCACTCCAACCATAATTTGAAGGAATGTTCCCCTTTCTTGACAAACTCTGCAGCAAAAGCTTTCCTCATTGTTTTTTTGATTTTAGCCATTCAGACATGTGTAAGACAGTATCCCAGAGTTGATTTATTTACATTTCCCTGATGGCTAAAGATGCCACATGGATGACCCCAAGTAACAATATAAGCAATAGTGGAAAGGCTACCTTAAATGCTCTTCCCCAATAGTGAGATTGAAGACTACATTATATGCCATCCTAGAGCCTTCATCCAGTAGTTGATGGAAGCAGAAACAGATACCCACACATAAGCATTGAACTAAACTCCTGGAATCCAGTTGCAGAGAGGGAGGGTCAGTGAGCAAAGGGGTCAAGACCAGACTGGTGAAACCCAGAGAAACAACTGACTTGAACAAGTGGGAGCTCACAGACTCTATCAGGACTGATAGCTGGGGAACCTGCAAAAGACTGAACCAGGCCCCCTGAACATGAGTGTCAGTTGGGGGACTGGAGCAAACTATGGAGCCTCTGACAGTGGAACCAGTATTTATCCCTAGTGCATAAATTGGTTTTGTGGGGGTCCATTCACTATGGAGGGATACTCTCTCAGCCTAGATACATGGGAAAGGCTAACACCCTGCCACAAATGATGTGACAGACTTTAATGATCCCCCATGGAAAGCCTCACCCTCTCTGAGGAGTGGATACAGGGTAGAAAGGGGAGATGGTGGAGTTAATTGGAGGACAGGAGGGAGAGGAAACTAGGATTGATAGGTAAAATACCATTGTTTAGAATTTAGGTAAAAATTCTCTATTTAGTTCTGTACCCCACCTCCCACCTTTTAATTGAATCCTTTGTTGTTTTGGAGACTTGCTTCTTGAGTTCTTTGTAACAAAGCACCAAAGGATCCAATTAAAAGGTGGGGTACCGAACTAAATAGAGAATTCTCAATAGAGGAGGCTAAAATGGCCAAGAGACACATAAGAAAGTTATCAACATCTTATCCATCAGGGAAATGCAAATCAAAACAACTTTGAGATACCATCTTACTCCTGTCAGAATGGCTAAAATAAAAAACACCAAAGACAATTTATGCTGGCGAGGATGTGGAGAGAGGGGAACACTCCTCCACTGCTGGTGGGAGTGCCGACTCATACAGCCTCTTTGGAAATCAGTATGGAGATTCCTCAGGAAAATGGGAATTAATCTACCACTAGACCCAGCAATTCCACTCTTAAGCATACATCCAAATGAGGCAAATTCATACAACAAGGGCATCTGCTCCACTATGTTCATAGCAGCATTATTTGTAATAGCCAGAACCTGGAAGCAACCTAGATGCCCCTCAACTGAAGAGTGGATAGAGAAAATGTGGTACATTTACACAATGGAGTATTACTCAGCAGAAAAAAACAATGGAATCTTGAAATTCGCAGGTAAATGGATAGCACTGGAAGAAACCATCATGAGTGTGGTAACCCAGGCACAAAAAGACAAACATGGTATGTACTCACTCATATATGGACTTTAGACATAGATCAGGATAGTGCCAGTCTGCACTTCCACTGACAGAGAGTCTGGGAAACAGGAAAGAACCTAAATGATATGCATGGTACCCAAGAGAAGAGGAATGAGGCAAGATCCTCTGAACAGATGGGGAACACGGTGAGGGGTGGGGGGCATTGGGAGCTGGGTAGAAGAGAGGGAGAGAAGAGGAAGAGAGAGTAGGTCATGGGGGAACAGGAAGGTTGAGTGGGGGGGTAAAATAGGGGGAAGAGGGAATCATTGGTTAGAAGACAGGTCAGGCACCAGTGTGACCTCTAGTGATCTAAAGGGATGACACCAATTGGCAAGCTAAGCAATAGTGGAGAGACTACCTCAAATGCCCATTCCTGATAATGAACTTGACGTCTATAACCATCTGGAAGCCTTCATCCAGTGACTGATTGAAGCAGAGGCAAACACCCACAGCTAAACACTGAACTGAACCCAAGGAACCCAGTGACAGAGAAAGAGGAGCTATGAGCAACCTGGCAAAGAATGGGCTGGCAAAACCAGCAGAGACAGCTGATCTGAACAGGGGAGAGCTCTTGGACCCCAGATAGACAGCTGGGAGGCCAGCATGGGACTGATCCAGACCCCCTGAATGTGAGAGTCAGTGAGGAGGCCTGGGCAACCTATGTGGCCCTGAGCAGTGGATCAGTGTTTATCCCTGGAATACAAACAGACTTCGTGTGTCCATAACACAAAGAGGGATGCTCTCTCAGCCTGGACTCTTAGGGGAGTGGCTGGACCCTATCCTGAGTGAAATGTCAGACTCTAGATATCCCCTATGTGGAAGGAATTGGCAATAGGGTGGGAGGCTGAAGGAGAGATGGTGGGGGGGTGCGGGAGTAGGGAGGGAGAGGGAACTGGGACTGACATGTAAAAAAAATAAAGAGAAAAAAATTAGGTAAAAACATAAAGAAATAAGAAGCTGGGGGCGTCAGATCAATTCTGACACTGTCTGGTGTGGTTTAAATGAAATGTTGCAAGTAGTTTCAGAAATTTCAGTATGTGATCCTCTGTTGTTGTGCTGTGTGTAAGTTTAGAAAGGGTGTCTGTGAAGAAAGTGTGTCATTGGTGGTGGCTTTGTGGGTTTCAAAAGCCACAGGAATTCTCAATTATATCTCTTGGCATTCTGCTTGCAGTTTAAGATGTCAGCTCTCATCTGCCTGCCAATCACAAGGCCTGTGTGCTATCACAGTTCTTGACCCTGATCTGCATGAACAAATAATTCTCAGGAAGTACAATTCTAAATAGGCCTTTTCTTCCAATGTTTGCATTTGCTATGGTGTGTTATTCCAGTCTTAGAAATATATCAATACATAACTGCTTTTGAAATCTTTAAAAACACTTTCTAGGTTACTGCCAAAGGGTGAATGTCTATATCATAGGCTTCTGAAAGTAATCTTAAAGACGGATAGAAACTATATAACACTCTCTACAGAGGAGCCTAACTGAGGCAGCTCCTGGCACAAAGTATGTCGTGACATAAATGCCTGGGGTTACGCCAGTCAGCAATGTGGGAACTCAATCCATCAAAAGCTAACATAGTAATACATTGAGAAAATTTTATGTGGTATTGCAAATACACACTTGATTCTAATTTAACCAAAGCAATAATGAAAGGATGTGAAATGAATATAAGGGGAGATCCTTTTCAAGCATCTAACTAAAAAAATACTAACTGGATTTCTTAATATCAAAAGGCATGGTACACTTAATATGAAGAAAAAAATCATTCTCCAAAGAAATTATACCTGATACAAGTGGATTACCTTGGGAAGGGAGAGAGAGGTAGGCTGCTCACAGGGAAGATGAAAAAAATAATTCATGGGTTAATATTGATAATTACCAAAAGTCCAACTATTTATCTTTATATAAACATGATATGTTTTTGTGCCCATATGCCATTGATAGGAGCTGCTTCTTTGATAAGGAATTCATGTATTTAAGAATGCATACACATGCATTTATATATAAAACAGTCACATATGTACATGATATTATGTATGTGGGTTAGTGTGTGTATATAAGTAGGTTTAAAACATTAAAAGGAAAAGGTCAAGTGTTTAAAAAAGGATTAAGTGGGAGGTTGTAAACATCAGGACACACATGTGAAAATATATAGCATATATAAATATATACGGAGTAAATTTTAAACTAGATTTATTTTGTATTATTACAAACTATAAGTATATAGAACTGTTTGTTTATTTATTTATTTATTATTTTGGTTTTTATGAGACAGGGTTTCTCTGTATTGTTTTGGAGGCTGTCGGTCCAGCCCAGCCTCGAACTCACATAGATCCTCCTGCCTCTGCCTCCCGAGTGCTAGGATTAAAGGCGTGTGCCACCACCGCCTGGCTATAGAACTGTTTAATATTAAATATTTGTATAACACTTAAATACTGAGGAAATTCTTACTGCATACAAACTATAAGTATATAGAACTGTTTAATATTCAGTATTTGTGACACACAGGAAAGACATCAGCCCTTCCAGCCCCCAAACTCTGGTGAGCCCAGGTTCAGGTGAGATTGGGTCTCTGGAGGGGACACCCCCGATCCCCTACCCAAAATGTGGGGACACCAGACCTTGAGCAGAAACCCACTTCCCCTTTGGCCTGGGAGCAGGCAGCTGTGTAATGTTTACTGAAAACAATTCAGTGCTATAAAGCTCTTGATAGGGCTCAGATAAGGGCTTGCTCACTGAGATACCATGACTTTCACACCCCCTAAGGCTAGATGCCTCTTCCTGTCCCCCCTGCTGTGTCTCTGGGGCCTGAGATTAAACCACAAGCCAGGAGGGTGAGAAGTCTGGGAGACTTGTTGGAGAATTGTATGTAGATGGATGGCAGAAGTCCTTAAAAAGGGAAGCATTTTTTCTTGGAGAGACTTCTCTCTCCTAAGCAGACTTGGGGTCTCTGGAGGGGACACCCCCGATCCCCTACCTAAAACTCATCCCCTCAATCTCCCGGGCCGCTGCTGGCATCCAGAAGACCCATCCACACAGGAAAGACATCAGCCCTTCTAGGCCCCAAACTCCTGCAAGCCCAGCTTCAGAAGATCCATCCACACAGGAAAGACATCAGCTCTTCCAGGCCCCAACCACCGGCAACCCCAGCTTCAGCTTCAGGAAGGAAGGAGACCAGTGGAGACAGAAAGACCCCACCAGCACTCATTGGAAGAAGAGATGCTCACTCAGCAATAGAAAGACCAACATGATTCCACCAGAATCTAGGGAACCAACACCAGCAAGACCTGAAAAGCACTACATAGATGAAGAAAAGGAGACAGACCTTAAAAAATATTTTATGAAGATGATAGAGACCCTCAAAGAAGAAACGAGGAAATAGAAGAAAAAACAAACAAAAAAATCCATGAAATGGGGGAAAAATTCAAGAAATCTCTCAAAGAATCTAAAGAGCACCAAGAAAAAACAACCAAACAAATGAAAGAAACAACTCAAACAGTTAAAGGATTGAAAGCTGAAATAGAAACAATAAAGAAAACACAGAACAAGGGGATGCTAGAAATAGAAAAGCTGGGTAAATGATCAGGAACTACAATGCAATTATCACCAATAGAATACAAGAGATAGAAGAGAGAATCTCAGGTGTTGAAGACTCATTAGAGGATATAGAGATGTCAACCAAAAAAAATCTCAAAACCAATAAATCCTTAACACAAAATATCCAGGAAATATGAGACACCATGAAGAAGCCAAACAAGAGAACAATAGGTATAGAAGAAGGCAGAGAAATACAACTCAAAGGTACAAAAAACATATTCAACAAAATCATAGAAGAAAACTTCCCTAACCTAAAGAAAGATATGAATATGAAAACACGAGAATATTCCAGAACACCAAATAGGCTGGACCAGAAAAAGAAGTCAACTCGCCATATAATAATCAAAACATCAAACCTACAGAATAAACAGAAAATATTAAGAGCAGCTAAAGAAAAAGGACAAGTAACATACAACGGCAGACCTATCTGAATTACACCTGACGTCTCAAAGGAAATGATGAAAGCCAGAAGATCCTGGATAGATGTCTTACAAACGCTATGGGAACAAGGATGCCAGCCCAGACTACTATATCCAGCAAAGCTTTCAATTACCATAGATGGAGAAAACAAAATATTTCATGACAAAGCCAGATTTAAACAATATGTATCCATGAATCCAGCTCTACAGAAAGTGCTAGAATGAAAACCTAGATCCATGGAAGATAACTACGTTCACAAAGAAACAGGCAATATATAATCCCACTTTACAAAACACCAAAAGAAAAAGGGAGGAGAAACTAAACAAAATAACTTCACTAACAATACATCAAGCACAAACAAGAATCATCAATCAATGGTCATTACTATCCCTCAATGTCAACAGCCTCAACTTGCCAATAAAAAGACACAGACTAGCAGAATGGATATGAAGACAGAACCCTTCCTTCTGCTGCATACAAGAAACACATCTCAACATCAAAGACAGACATTATCTCAGAGTAAAGGGTTGGGAAAAGATCTTCCAAGCAAATGGTCCCAAGAAACAAGCAGGTGTAGCAATCCTAGTATCTAGCAAATGAGACTTCAAATTAAAAGCAATCTAAAGAGATGAAGAAGGACACTTCATAGCCATCAAAAGAAAAATACATCAAGACGAAGTCTCAATTTTAAACATCTATGCCCCCAATACGAAGGCACCTACATTCATGAAAGAAACATTACTAAAACTCAAAATGAACATAAAATCTCACACACTAATAGTAGGAGACTTCAACACTCCGCTGTCACCACTAGATAGGACCTCCAGACAGAAACTTAACAAAGAAACAAAAGAACAAATAGAAGTCATGACCCAATTGGGTTTAGCAGACATCTATAGAACATTCCACCCAAATACAAAGGGATATACCTTCTTCTCGGTGCCACATGGAACATTCTGTAAAATTGACCACATAATAAGAAACATAGCAAATCTCCACAGATACAAAAAAATCGGGATAACCCTCTGTATGTTATCAGACCACCATGCATTAAAATTAGAATTCAACAATAACACAAATTGCAGAAACCCTACAAACTCATGGAAATTGAACAATGCACAATTGCACCATCCCTGGGTAAAGGAAGAAATAAAAAAGAAATTAAAGACTTCCTGGAATTCAATGAGAATGAAGACACAACATACACAAACGTATGGGACACATTGAAAGCAGTGCTGAGAGGAAAGTTTATAGCTCTAAGTGCCCACATGAAGAAACTGGAGAACAGTCATACTAGAGAATTAATAGCACAGCTGAATGTTCTAGAACAAAAAGAAGCAAACTCACCCAGGAGGAGCAGATGCCAGGAAATAATCAAATTGAGGGCTGAAATCAATCAAGTAGAAACCAGGAAAACACTGAGAAGAATCAATGAAACAAAGATTTGGTTCTTTGACAAAATCAACAAAATAGACAAACCTCTGTCCAAGCTAACCAAAAGACAGAGAGATAGCATGCTAATTAACAAAATCAGAAATGAAAAAGGGGGCATAACAATGTACACTGAGGAAATCCAGAGAATGATCAGGGCATACTTTGAAAATCTGTACTCCAAAAAATTTAAAATTTAAAGGAAATGGACAATTTCCTGGATAGATATCACTTGCCAAATCTAAATCAAGAGCAGATAAACAATCTAAACAGACCTATAACCCCTAATGAAATAGAAGCAGACATCAAAAGTCTCCCAAACAAAAAAAGCCCAGGCCCAGATGGCTTCAGTGCAGAATTCTACCAGAAATTCAAAGAAGAGCTAATTCCAATACTCCTCAAATTATTCTACACAATACAAGCAGGAGGCTCACTGCCAAACTCTTTATGAGGCTACAATTACCTTGATACCCAAGCCACACAAAGACACAAATAAGAAAGAGAACTATAGACCTATTTCCCTCATGAACATCGATGCAAAAATACTCAGTAGAATACTCGCAAACAGGATTCAAGAACACATCAGAAAAATCATCCACCATGATCAAGTAGGCTTCATCCCAAGAATGCAGGGATGGTTCAACATTAGAAAATCTATCAATGTGATCCACCATATAAACAGACTGCAAAAGAAAAACCACATGATCATCTCACTAGATGCTGAAAAAGCCTTTGACAAAATCCATCACCTCTTCATGATAAAGGTCCTAGAGAGATCAGGGATAACAGGAATGTACCTGAACATTATAAAAGCAATATACAGTAAACCAACAGCTAACATCAAACTAAATGGAGAGAAACTCAAAGCAATTCCTCTAAAATCAGGAACAAGACAAGGCTGTCCACACTCTTCATATCTCTTCAATATTGTACTTGAAGTTCTAGCTGCAGCAATAAGACAATAAAGGGAGATAAAGGGAATACAAATAGGAAAAGAAGAAGTCAAACTTTCACTATTTGCAGATGATATGATAGTTTATATAAGTGACCCGAAAAACTCCACAAGGGAAATCCTAGAGCTGATAAACACCTTCAGCAATGTGGCAGGATACAAGGTAAACTCAAAAAAATCAGTGACCCTATTATGTACAGATGATGAAGTGACTGACAAAGAAATCAGAGAAACATTACCCTTTACAATAGCCAAAAACAGCATCAAATATCTGGGGATAATGTTAACCAAGGAAGTGAAAGGCTTGTATATCAAGAACTTTGAGTCTTTAAAGAAACTTTAAAGAAAGAAATCAAAGAGGATACAAGAAAATGGAAAGATCTCCCATGCTCTTGGATTGGTAGGATCAACATAATAAAAATGGCAATCTTGCCAAAAGCAGTCTACAGGTTCAATGCAATCCCTATCAAAATTCCATCACAATTCTTCAATGACCTGGAAAGAACATTAATCAACTTTATATGGAAAAACTAAAGGGCCAGGATAGCCAAAACAACCCTACACAATAAAGGAACTTCAGGAGGCATCACCATACCTGACTTCAAGCTATATTATAGAGCTATAGTCCTGAAAAAGCTTGGTATTGGCACACAAATAAGCAGGCAGACCAATGGAACCAAATTGAAAATCCTGATTTTAACCCACAAACCTATTAACACTTGGTTTTTGACAAAGAATCTGAAACTATGCAATGGAAAAAAGAAAGCATCTTCAACAAATGGTGCTGGCATAACTGGCTACTGGTAGATCCATGTTTATGGCCTTGTACAAAACTTAAGGACAAATGGATCAAAGATCTCAACATAAATCTAGCCACACTGAAACTATTAGAAGAGAAAGTGGGAGATACTCTTCAACGAGTTGGTACAGGAGACTAATTCCTGAATATAACACCAGTGGCACAAACACTGAGATCGACAATTAACAAATGGGACCTCATGAAACTAAAATGCTTCTGTAAGGCAAAGGACACAGTCAACAAGACAAAAAGGCAGTCCACAGAATGGGAAAAGATATTCATTAACCCCACATCTGACAGAGGGCTAATCTCCAAAATTTACGAAGAACTCAAGAAGCAAGTCTCCAAAATACCAAAGGATCCAATTAAAAGGTGGAGTACAGAACTAAGTAGAGAATTCTCAATAGAGGAGGCTAAAATGGCCAAGAGATACTTAAGAAAGTGTTCAACATCCTTAGCCATCAGAGAAATGCAAATCAAAACAACTCTGAGATACCATCTTACTCCTGTCAGAATGGCTAAAATCAAAAACACCGAAGACAATTTATGCTGGAGAGGATGTGGAGAGAGGGGAACACTCCTCTACTGCTAGTGGAGTTCCAACTCATACAGCCACTTTGGAAAGCAGTATGGAGATTCCTCAGGAAAATGGGAATCAATCTACCACAAGACCCAGCAATTCCACTCTTAGGCATATATCCAAAAGAGGCAAATTCATACAACAAGGGCATCTGCTCCACTATGTTCATAGCAGCATTATTCATAATAGCCAGAACCTCGAAGCAATCTAGATGCCCCTCAACTGAAGAGTGGATAGAGAAAATGTAGTACATTTACACAATTGAGTATTACTCAGCAGAAAAAAAACAATGGAATCTTGAAATTCTCAGGTAAATGGAAAGCACTGGAAGAAATCATCCTGAGTGTGGTAACCCAGGCACAAAAAGACAAACATGGTATGTACTCAATCATATATGGATTTAAGACATGGATCAGGATAGTGCCAGTCTGAACTTCCACTAACAGAGAGTCTGGGAAACTGGAAAGAACCTAAAAGATATGCATGGTACCCAAGAGAAGAGGAATGAGGCAAGATCCTCTGAACAGATAGGGAACATGGCGAGGGGTGGGAGGGGGAGTGGGAGCTGGGTAGAAGAGAGGGGGGGAAGAGGAAGAGAGAGTAGATCCTGGGGGAACAGGAAGGTTGAATTGGGGGGTAGAATAGAGGGAAGAGAGAGTCATAGGTTAGAAGACAGGTCAGGCACCAGTGTGACCTCTAGTGATCTAAAGGGATGGCACCAATTGGCAAGCTAAGCAATAGTGGAGAGACTACCTCAAATGCCCATTCCTGATAATGAACTTGATGTCTAAAACCATCCAGGAGCCTTCATCCAGTGACCAATGGAAGCAGAGGCAAACACCCACAGTTAAGCACTGAACTGAACCCAAGGAACCCAGTGATAGAGAGAGAGGAGCTATGAGCAAAGTAGCAAAGAATTGGGCTGGCAAATCCATCAGAGACAGCTGATCTGAACAGGGGAGAGCTCTTGGACCCCAGATAGACAGCTGGGAGGCCAGCATGGGACTGATCCAGACCCCCTGAATGTGAGAGTCAGTGAGGAGGCCTGGGCAACCTATGTGGCCCTGAGCAGTGGATCAGTGTTTATCCCTGGAATACAAACGGACTTCGTGTGTCCATAACACAAAGAGGGATGCTCTCTCAGCCTGGACTCTTAGGGGAGTGGCTGGACTCTACCCTGAGTGAAATGACAGACTCTAGATATCCCCTATGTGGAAGGAATTGGCAGTAGAGTGGGAGGATGGGGGGAATTGTGGGAGGGGTGAGGGAGGAGGGCATGGAGAGGGAACTGGGATTGACATGTAAAACAAGCTATTTAAAATTAAAATAAAAAATTAAAAAAATATTCAGTATTTGTATAAGACTTAAATACAGAGGAAATTCTTTACTGCATTCTACTACATTTACTTTAATTTTTCTACTCTCTCTTATGGTAGCATGATAGCTTTTAATCATTTAAAACGCATTAATATAGAACTCCTTATAAAAGTTTATAAAACATCAACATTTTGTCTCAATAAATAGAAACAAGTTTAAAATTTAAACTCTCATGAAAAGATATGATTCATATAACAGGAGAATATATTGCAACTTAAATACCATTTTATAGAAATCATCAAATTCAGTTAGGTAATAATATTATAAAAGTAGGCATACTGTCTTTTATTGGGTATTGAGGGATTTGCTTTCTGGTCATGTTAAATATGAATTTAAACATAGAAAACTATCCCATATTATAATGAGTACTTAAACCAGTGTTTACTGGTAATAATTTTTTAAATAGTTTTCACCTTGTCCAGACAATTTCTCATCTAATAAAAGGCATATATTTTCACAATTCTGAACAATTTCTAGGGAAATTTTAATTTCCTTTGTGGAATTTTGAGATAAATAAATTCATGAAAATATACCACAAGTGATTTTTCTTTGCTCGGCTTGTGTGTTTTACTGCACAAAAGTCTGATCTTTTCAATTAGAGGAAAGTTAATGAAATCCTCCTTCATGTAAACATGAGGTATACTTTCTGGACTACTGAACATATATTCTATGGTTTTGACATTGGAAATATTGTTCTCTTGTTCAACTCAATGACTATGATATATAAAATCTCATTAAACTTTAACTTTTGTTCCATGTGAGTTGATTAAACCACATGCATATTCTGATGACCCACACTGTTTATCACTGTGCATTGTGAGGTGCTTTGCTTGAGTTTGGCCTTTACCCTTATCCTAGTATAAATCCTATGTGATCCTCAGATGAGTGATTAAAAAGCAAAGAGAGTCAGTTCCTAACATTGCTCCTCTGTTATTATTCTGAACCAAAGAAAGCAGCAATTTGAAAGAATACTTTTAGTATTCAGAAGCAATATAATACACAAAGCCATGTTTGAGCATCATGTTGTTTTTATATTCATTAGTTATACACGTTTTTCTCAAGTGACCTTTCATTCTTAACTGTAGATACTTGGAAACAGAATTAGGACTATTTGCAGAATGGCAGAACAAAGACTTGCCAAGTACTCATTGTTTTTCAGAAAAGATCTTCATCAACCGCACATTTGTCAGAGGGCTGATCTTGAAAATATACAAAGAACTCAAGAGGCTAGTCACCAAAACACCAAACAATCCAATTAAAACGTGGGGTACAGCACTAAACAGAGAATTCTCAATACAGGAATCTAAAGTGGCTGAAAGACACTTAAGAAAGTGCTCAACATCCTTAGCCATCACGGAAATGCAAATCAAAACAATTCTGATATACCATCTTACTGTCCCAGAATGGTTAAAATAAAAAAAAAAAAACACCAATGATAGCTGGAGAGGATGCCGAGAAAGGGAAACACTTCTCTATTGTTAGGGGCAGTGAAAACTTGTTCACCCAATTTGGAAATCAGTATGGTGGTTTCTCATTAAAATGGGAATCAGGCTAGCTCAAGATCCAGCCAATCTACTCTTGGGCATATACCCAAAGAATGCACATTCATACAACAAGGACATAGGAAACTATATTCACAACAGCATCATTTGTAATAACCAGAACCTGAAAGCAGTAAAAAAAAAAGCAATGAAATCTTGAAATTTGTAGAAAATGGATGGAACTAGAAGAAATCATTCTGAGTGAGGCAACCCAGTCACAGAAAGACAAGCATGATATGTACTCACTCATATATGGATACTAGACAAAGAGCAAAGAATTACCAGCCTAAAACCTGCACCATCAGAGAAACTAGGAAACAAGGAAAACCCTAACTGGGAAATACATGGTATCCCAGAGAAGGGAAAATGGTCAAGAACTCCTGAGCATATTGGGAGCATGGAGGGAGAGGGGAGAAGGTAGGAAAAAGAGAAGGGGAGAAGAGGAGATTGGAGGAGAACATGAGGGATCAGGAAGATTGAGGAATGCAGGAGAACAATAAAAGTGATATCATAATAGAGGGAGTCAGTATAGGTTTAAAGAGAAATCTGGCACTAGAAAAATTTCCAGAGACCCACAAACCAAAAAAAAAAATGCAAGAACCCAAAAAAGTCTCTTAAAGAACCAAAGAAAGCCAAGGAAAAACTATCAAACAAATGACGCAAACAATTTAAACAGTTCAAGATCTAAAAATTGAAATGGAGACAATAAATAATACACAAACTGAGGGAATGCTGAAAATAGAAAAGCTGAGGAAATGATCAGGAACTACAAATGCAAGCATAACAAGCAGGATACAATAGATGGAAGATAGAATCTCAGGCACTAATGATAAACTAGAGGAAATAGATTCATTAACCAAATAAAGTCTTAAATCCAAAAAATCCTTAACACAAACTATCCAGGAAATATAGAACACTGTGAAAAGATGAAACCTAAGAATAATAGGTATAGAAGAAGGCAAAGAAGCCCAGCTCAAAGGTGCAGAAAACATATTCAACAAAATCATAGAAGAAAACTTTCCCAACCTGAAGAAGCACATGCCTATGAAAGTTCAAGAAGCTTACTGAATACCAAATAGACTGAACCAAAAGAAATTCTCCTTGCCGTGTAATAGTCCAAACACCAAACATACAGAATAAAAAAAAACTATTAAGAGCAGTGAAGGAAAAAGTTCAAGTAACACATAAAGGCAGACCTAAAAGAAATGAGGGGATATTGGGGGGCTGGTGGTTGGGCATGGGAAGAGGGGAGGGAAACAGAGAGGGACCTGGAATTGATATGTGAGGCAACCTTGTTTCTAATTTAAATTTAAATATAAAAAATATATAAAAAAGACTGAGAAAAAAAGAATTAAACCTGCCTACTTCATGAAAACTCTGAAAGTCAGACAGTACTGGATAGATTTTCAACAAACACTAAGAGACCACAGAGTCCAACCCAGACTTCTATACCCAGCAAAACTCTCAATCACGATAGATGGAGAAAGCAAGATATTCCATGACAGAACCAAATTTACTCAATATATATCCATAAATCCAGCCCTACGAAAAGTTCTGGAAGGAAAACTCCAACCAAAGGAAGCTAATTTCTCTCACAATAACATAGGCAATAGATAATCTCCCTTTACCCAAAGTCAGAAATAGGGAAAAAAAAAGTCACACACAATACCACTACCAAAAACTAATCCAAAACAAATAAAAATAAACAATCAATGCTCATTAATATCCCCCAATATCAATTGTTTTCGTTCTGCTGAAGAACACCTAAACTTCACACACTGACATTACCTCAGAGTTAAGGGCTGGGAAAAGATTTTTTCAATCAAATGGACCTATCCTAATATCTACCAAATTAGACTTCGAACTAAAATTAATCAAAAGAGATGAATAATGTCATTTTATATTCATCACAGGAAAAATCCATCAGGATGAAGTTTCAATTCTCAACATCTATGCCCCAAATGCAAAGGTTCCGACATTAGCAAAAGAAACATTACTAAAACTCAAATCACACATTAAACCCCACATGCTTATAGTGGGAGACTTCAACACCTCAGTCTTACCACTAGAAAGAATCACCAGACAGAAACTTTACAAAGAAACAAAGGAAATAACAGAAGTTATAACAAAATTGGGTTTAACAGACATCTAAAGAACATTCCTTCCAAACACAAAAAAATATACCTTCTTCTCAGCACCACATGTAACCTTCTCTAAAATCAACAACATAGTTGGCAATAAAGCAAACCTCTACAGATACAAAAAAATGAAATAACCCCCTGCATATCATGGAACCACTATGACATAAAATTGGAATTCAACATTAACACAAATCGCATAAACTCTACAAACTCATAAAAAATTGAACAATGCTCAATTGCATCACTCCTGGGTAACAAAAGAAATCAAAAACTTCCTAGAATTCAATGAAAATTAAGCACAACATATCCAAATGTATGGGACACTCTGAAAGAATTTATAAGAGGAAAGTTCATAGCAGTAAGTGCCCACATGAAGAAATAGTAGAATAGCCACACTAGAGAATTTACAGCACAACTAAAGCTCTACAACAAAATGAAGCAAACTCATCCAGGAGGAGCAGACACCAGGAAATATTCAAATTGAGAGCCGAAATCGATAAAGTAGAAACAAAGAAAAAACACAAAGAATCAATGAAAGCAAGAGTTGGTTCTTTGAGAAAATCAGCAAGATAGACAAACTTTTATTTAACCTAACCAAAAGGCAGAGAGAGAACGTACTAATAATTAACAAAATCAGAAATGAAAATGGGGACATAGCAACAGACACTGGGGAAATCCATACAATTATCAGGACATACTTTGAAAACCTGTACTCCACAAATTGGAAAATTTAAAGGAAATGGATGGTTTTCTCGATAGGTATCACTTACCAAAATTAAATCAAGGACTGATAAACAATTTAAATAGACCTATAACCCCTAAAGAAATGGAAGTAGCCATCAAAAGTCTTCCAAACAAAACAGTTCAGGGCCAGGTTGTTTCAGTGTAGAATGTTACCAGAAATTCAAAGAAGAGCTTTTACCAATACTCTTCAAATTGTTCCACAACGTAGAAGCAGAAAGATCACTGCCAAACTCTTTTTATGAGACTACAATTACCTTAGTACCAAAACCACACAAAGACACAACCAAGGTAGGGAACTACAGACCAATCTCCCACATGAATATTGATGCAAAAATACTCAATAAAATACTGACAAATCGAATCCAAGAAAACATCAGAAAAATCATCCGCTATGATCAAGTAGGCTTAATCCATGGAATGCAGGGATATTTCAACATATGAAAATCCATCAATGTAATCCACCATATAATTGTCTGAAAAAAGAAAAACCTCATGATCTTCTCACTAAATGCTGAAAGACCCTTTGACAAAATGATAAACATCTTGGAGAGATGAGGAATAACAGGAACATGCCTAAACATAATAAAGACAATGTACAGCAAACCGACAGCCAACATCTAATTAAATGGAGAGAAATTCAACACGATTCCTCTAAAATCAGGAACAAGACAAAATTGTCCACTCTCTCCATATCTCTTCAATATTTTACTTGAAATTATTTCTAGAGCAGTAAGACAATAAAAGGAGATCAAGGGATACAAATTGGAAAAGAAGAAGTCAAACTTCCACTATTTGCAGATGATATGATAGTCCACATAAGTGACCCAAAGAGTTCTACCAGGGAACTCCTACAGGTTATAAACATCCTAAGCAAAGTGGCAGGATTCAAAATTACCTCAAAAAAATCAGTAGCTTTACTATATATAGACAATAAATGTACTGAGAAAGAAATCAGAGAAACATTACCCTTTACAATAGCCACAAACAACATATAATATCTTGGGGTAACTAACCAAACAGGTGAAAGACCTGTAAGACAAGAACTTTGAGTCTTTAAAGAAAGAAATTAAAGAAGATACCAGAAGCCAGGCGGTGGTGGCAGACGCCTTTAATCCCAGCACTCGGGAGGCAGAGGCATGTGGATCTCTGTGAGTTCGAGGCTGGGCTGGACCAATAGCCTCCAAAACAATACAGAGAAACCCTGTCGTGAAAAACCAAAAAAAAAAAAAAAAAAAAAAAAAAAAAAAGAAGAAGAAGATACCAGAAAAAGGAAAGATCTCCCATGTTCTTGGATAGGTAGTAACAACATAGTAAAAATGGCAATGTTAATAAAAACAGTCTACAGATTCAATGCAATCCCCATCAAAATGCCGGCACAATTCTTCACAGATCTTGAAAGAAAAATTCTCAACTTTATATGCAAAAACAAAAGACCAAGGATAAACAAAACAACCCTGTACTATAAAGGAACTTCAGGAGGCATCACCATCCCTGACTTCATGCTCCATTATGCAGCTATTGTCCTGAAAACAGCTTGGTATTAGCACAAAAATAGACAGGTAGACCAATGGAATACAATTGAACACCCTGATATTAACCTACAGACCTATGAACACTTGATTTTTGACAAAGAAACTAAAATTATACAATGGAAAAATAAAGCATCTTTAAAAAATGGTGCTGGCATAACTTGATGCTGGCATGTAGAAGATTACAGAGGAATGGAGGGAGAGGGACCTGGGATTGACATGTGAAGCAAGCTTGTTTCTAATTTAAATTAAAAACAATAAAAACAGCATAAGTTAAATGACAGTAATGTTCAAATGAAGACATAATTAACAACTCAAGAAATACTGAGACATCGAGTTGTATATATGAGTACTCATGTTTCCCCGTCCTTCATCAGGAGGCATTTATAGTGCTCAAGATTAAAATGTAGAATTAAAGAAGGAATTGACATCAATTCTGCCAGTTGTTTTATTCTTCATTTTTATAAGGCTCTTATGAGAAATAATACATTTTATATTGAAGAATTACATTTTAACAAATTCTTCAGTTTACTTACAATTGCTTTTTCTTCACTTAAATGAGGAAAATTCTATTGAATAACTTTTATTAAAATATGAAGTTTATAACTAAAAACTTTGTATATATATACATATATACATATATATGTATGTATGTATGTATGTATGTATGTATATATAATATTATCAGATCAGCCCTTGGGAACTGAAACATAGTTTGCCCCAAAATCTATACTTAAATTCCGTTTTGAATAAAGATTTTTATTGACTTTTTTCTGAAAGTCAAAAGTTTAGTAATGTGGGTGAGTGTGTTTGAGCACATTCCCCTGTCAAACTCTTTAACAGCCACCTGCTTTCAATATCAAGACTGAAGCACTATTGAATGTCAAAATTACTCATGATGACTGTCAAAACTAAACCAGCTCACCAACCAGATAAAAAGCACAAATTATAGTCATTTTGCAATCAGCTGTTATGCTGCGTGTCCAAGTTCTTGATTAGGTGAATCTGCTAGTCATTGGATACTTTTATCTTGCTTTTATTTAGGGGGCATATTAACTTAAAACTATACTGCTCAATGTTAGGGTGTATATTATTTTATAATTTTGTAAATATAAAATTCTTAACAAGAATTTCAGTTTATTTACTTTTCCTTGTATAGTAGATAACTGGAATCCAGTCCATTACAATGTTTTCTGTCTTACAATCATGCAAACATTACTCATAATATTCTAGGCCATGTCAGGTTTATAGTTATTTGAGGTCAATTAATTTCGACTTATGGTTCAACTAAGAAAAGTCTGTTTTGTAAAAGTACACGATTCTATTCAACATTTGGTATTTTTACACTTATTGGAGTTCACATAAAGACAAGTCAAAGGCCCTCTGTTCTTAGTGATTAAACTTTCTCATCAATAATATGCATCTCAGTTAATGTTCCTTTCCATCTTCTATTTGATTAAGAAACTCAAATTATGCGAAAATTTTGAAACGAAAAACAACTGATGATTTGGAATCAGTCATTAAATGAATATTTTACATCCATAAAATATAGAATTAATGTTCATATTTCATAATTTCCATTAGCTAAGTTCCACAATATCTTAAGGGATAGATACATTTAGTATAACATACCACATGTTTAGTAAAAAATTATATGAAATATTAAATGTATATCTATCTCAAAATAACTCTTTATTAAAATTTACACAAAAATTGAAAATTCGTACGATATATACATACATACACACCCAAACACACACACACACACACACACACACACATACACCTGGAACACAGAACAGACAAAAAAAGTTTTAACTTCAAAGAGAACGTTAATGGATATGTCCTATGTAGTCTAGCAGTGTTTAAACCTCAAGTTTTCTCAGTAGTCAGGGTGCTGGTGAACGGCTAATCATGTACTTTTTATATTAATTCAGTGAAGAATTACTGGCAAGATAAACCACCATTGTTCCTCAATTTCTACCATTGATTGCCAGCAAATTATTGTGGCTACTTTTTCTTAGAAATATTGGCCACAGGTGTTGCTATGGTAAATCCATTTAAATTATAAGGGGAAAATATGGCCATTATTTGAGTAGCTACAATTTTGACTACTTGAAGAGAAGACTAAAATCCAAATGAATATGGTAATAAATGAGTATAAGACTGCCACAAAATATAAATTGGGGAAATAATTTCTGGAGAGTTAGAACTGAAGTTCACGTAATGCATTACACCTGTTTATCAAGAGCTGAGAGTTTAAGAACACGATGTGAAAAAGATGACACATGACATCCAGAATTATGGAGATATGCCTGAAATTTTACTCATACTTTAATATCTACTCCTGAGAATCCTTGATTACTGACAGGAACTTTTGAAACTGTGAAATTAAGGATGAAACAGCAACTGTACTTTCATGAAATAGGTACACAGATAATAATAATAAGTTTGAACTGAACATAAATACTTTTTTACCATGAGATTTCAAGGGTATACTCTTTTCAGAAAAAAAAGCTAATTTGTCTACTCTTTCCAATGTTTTTCCTTAATCTTTTATATTTCTTTTAGGAAATAATCAATATTCCTTCTCAATTCTCAAAACAGAATTTGTCTGTGTGCTAAAGTACAATGTAAGTATGTATAGGTGTGTCCATCTCTGCAAGTATCATGGCACATGTGTAGAGATAAGATGACAAGCCTAGGTAGCTGTCATTTCCTAGTACATTGATGAGCTGTTCACTACTTCATCCTCTAGACTAGATGCACTATGAGATTCTCCTTCCTCCCTCTCCAGTCCAGCCATAAGAACATTAGGAATAAGAACACACAGTACCACTCTTGGTTTTCCATGAGTTCCGTCATTTGCCTGACATGGGCTCTACTCATTGAGCCATTTACCTCAGACTAAATCTTTCATGTTCTCTGCAAGAAAGAATTTTAAATGGTGATTTCTCATATCATGTCATATTTAGGAAATAAGGCATAAGACTCAGTTGTACAAATAGTCTCATTCTAACTCAATTCTGTTTTCCCTATGTAGTTAATTAGAAAGAGTTTAGAGACCCCCCACTTCCTTCAGATTTACATTTATAAATCTTAAATATTTAATATAGTAAAAATGCAAATTCCATGCCTCATATAAACACAATTTTCAAATGTTGTTTACATGCTGCTTCAAATTAATTTTAACATACATATTTGTCTCACACTTTTTTCTATGTACATTTTTAGTATATGTATATAGACACACTCATTTGTTGTACTTATTTTTCTGCATAATAAATCAGTACTTCATACAGTTGGATATTAACCTCAATCACTTATAAAAAAATTCAGCAATTTTCAGGCTTGCCGTTTTCTTGAATGTGTCTCCTGGTAAGATAATTATTGGTCATGAAGTGTTTTTGCTTGGTACATGTCACTTTATTTATGACCAGACTCTGAGGCCTGGGCCAGCACACAAGGCAGTATTAATAAGGCATGTCTAGCAGCAATGTATTTGTTTGCATAGACTGAAATCAATTTATTTTGAAAGCTCTGCTCATATAAGGATGAATAACTCTGAAGCTAAAAAGATCTATCCTATTAGCAATGAAAAAATACCTTCATACACTTATACATTTAGGACCAAATTTGTTTGTTGATATTCTGTGACTCCCTAAAGCTCATACTAGTTTTGTTTTCAGTGTGCTGCATGTGTTTTATGTATGTGTCTGAGTGTGTGTGTGTGTGTGTGTGTGTGTGTGTGTGTGTTACAGTGGCAATCTGGTACTGCTAGAAACCAGTGCAAGAACAATTCAGCTAAATCATGCAGTCTCATCCGTGGTTTGAGCGACTATATGAAACAATAGCCATACAGATCAAAATGCACAGGAGTTGTCCATTCACAGTTACTCACAATAATGTGCAATTTGGATTCACATGACACGATTATGCTTAGAATAGACAGAGTAGGCTGGCAGTTTTCAGGGAGTTACAAGAATATTTTTGTTCACTTTCATGGGCCAAATGAAATCTTTAAGAATTGTTATAAGATGTATTAAATAATGTTTTGAACTTTCAGCAGAATCATTGCACTGTTAATAGAAATATGTAAATCCTTATGTCGATTTCATATAATATTTTCTATATAGAAAAACGTGTGGAAAGAGACATGCATTAGCAGGTTAGGTGCTTCTCCCACACTTCTGCAGTTTCTCCATATTGTGTGAAGTCGGCAATACAAAGACTGTGCCTCAGCCTTTGACTTTAGGAATAGAGCATTTTCACCATCTCAACTACTCTGAACAATAAGCCATTTCTGACCTTAGTGTGTTTGCTATGCATTCCTTTAAATATGTTAATAGTATGTATTCTTTATGTGTAACTTACCTTATCTGAAGCTAGGAAAATGTTAAATTATGAGTTAAGCAAGGAAAGTACAGACCTAAAATGAGCAGATGGCAAATTTGGAAAGAAAGTGCTTGCAACTTTTAGAGACTCCAAGAAGACCTCAATCTACCAAAGACAAAAACAGTCAGCGTGTACATTGTTATTCACAGACTAGATGAAGTATCTGACTCCTGTTCTTTGGGAGTGGAAGAATCTCTTCTGGATAGCATGTCCAGTACTCTTTGCTAGTTAAAATGTACCCATACCAAGTATACACACGGACTTTGGACTCCCATAGAACAATGTGAGGTGCACTCTCACCCTGAACTCTTGGGGAAGGGTCTAGGCCCTGCCCTATATGAAATGACAGACTATGGACACCCCCATGGAGGGCCTCACCCTCCCTGGGGGAATGAGGGGATAACGGGGGGGGGATGGGGGGAGGGCACGGGAGGAGGGGAGGCAAAGGGAGAGGGACCTGGAACTGACTTGTGAAGCAACCTTGTTTCTTATCTAAATTTAAAATGGAAAATAAAAAAAAATATATTAATAAAAAATGACATTACAACAAAAGGGACTATAAAATAATCCCTAAAAATGATTTTAAATTGACAAGTACTAATTTTTTATGACTTTTGTATTTATGATTATATTTACTAAGCATGATTTTAGAACTTAAAAAATCAAATTATAACAAAGGGCTAATTTCATCTTTATAAAGTTCTCTGGGGAAAATGAGTAAGTGGCCTACTTACTCATTATTGTCTACCCATATGAAATAAATTTAAAGTGTTAAAATAAATATATAAAAACTATGAAAAAAATGTACTTATCTGCCTAAAGATGACATTGAGACCATGGAGGAAATCTGGACAAGGATTTGATGAAGGACCTGATAAAGGATGCTAGCTGGAGGTTACAGTTTCAAGCTCCTGTTCTTTTTTACCTAGAGATTTGGTAATGTGAATGACAATCTCATGCAGAGCAAAACTGAGTTCTACAACTGAGCTTCTCTGCCCTACTGTACACTGTTTTATTACAAGTCAGTACAGTGTGGAACAATAAAGGTAAAACAAAGGGTTTTCCACATAGGAAATGATCTGTGGAATTAGGGGACGGGTAATTGCTGTTAAAATATTTCTTGGAAACATAGCCCACACTAAATATTTGCCAACTATGAGGTTTGGATATATTTTCTTCAATGCAGAAAGTGCATATTCACCCTTTGTTTTTAGATTCTTTACTGATATATATATATATCACTAAAACTACATAGTTAAAATATGATTTTATCACATGGCAGTAATACATAGATATATGTATGAACCCATTGTAGTGTCAGTGAGTGTATTAATCACACTGAAGGCCAGGGGACAGGAGGCTGGCCAGCAACAAAACAAATATAGAGTTTTTGTAAGGGTTTTGCTTATTTTTTGTTTTTTATTGTCTATTGGTTTTCTGTTTTATATTCATTTTTTGGTTTCTTTCATCTTATGAAGAGATCATTAAGTAGGATATGTAGGAAACTGGAGAATTGGGGATACTGTGGGAGGGGTTGAGGAAATGGAAAATATAATCAAAATGTAAAAGAAAAAGTTCACATTTTAAGGAAAAAAATTTCCAACAAAGCAACAATTTGAAAATATTCTGCTTAAAATTTTCAGATATTTTCCTATTTTCACTCAATTTCAGGCAAACATTTTAATGCTTTAGATAAGCTAGGATTGAAAAATTCTTCTCTGTCATCATATATGTCATCTAGATACACTACTTGTTGAAGAGAATGCCATTAATCAATTCTGTCACATTGTAAATACTAGGAAGTTAACCATTGGGTACACATGTAGTTTCAATAACTAGAATTACAAAATAAAGATGCTTCTATGAGGCAGGTTCACAGCAATAAATGTGTCCCCCCTAAAACTGTTACAATCTCATACTAGTAACCTAACAGTACACCTGAAAGGTCTACAACAAAAAGAAGAAATACATTCAAACGGCATAGACAGCAAGAAATAAAATCACGTCTACAATAAATAAAATAGAAACAGAAATAAATAAATGGAAATGAGACTCAATAAACAAAAACCTCAGCCTTTGAAAAAATAAATAAAACTGAAAAGTCTTTAGCCTAAATAATTTAAAGTTAGAGAGAGAAGATCCAAATTTAAAGAACACTAGAGAGGAAAATGGGACTACAAGAACAAACACCCAGGAAACCCATAGAATCCTAAGCACATACCATAAACCCCTATTTTCCATCTATTTGGTCATTCTAAAAGAATTAATAATTTTCTTGATGTAAATCACCCACCAACGTTAAAACAACATCAGAAAACCTCTTAATAAGCTATAATCTATAGATTAATAGAAGCAGTGATTATCTCTTCTACTAAAATATGTCCAAGGACATATGTTTATAGTGTAGAATTTTCCAGACTTTCAAACAAGAATTAACAACAGTGCTCCTCAATTTATTCCACAAATATATAAAGGACAAGTAACTGTCCTTTTTTCATGATGCCACATTTAATCTATTATCTAAACCACATAAACACCCAACTAAGAAATAATTACAGAACAATTCCCCTTATATATATAGTTGTAAAATTATCAATAGAAGATTTATAAATTGAATCCAAGAACATATCAAAAGATCCTACACCATGATAAAGTACACATCATGTTTTTTGCCCAGCATACCTATTAAGAAATGAAATTCAATATATAAACAGTGTGAAAGAGAAGCAAAAATAACACCTATCATATCATTAGATTCAAATGGCCTTTGACAATATGCAACACCCCTTCATGATTAAAGTCCCAGAGATGCTAGGGACACAAAGGACAAGTTTTAAAAAGATAAAGGTGACATATAGTAATCCCACAGCCAATACCAACTTAAACAGAAAGAGATACTCAGATATTTCTACTAAACTAAGGAACAAGACAAGGCTGTCCACTCCCCAGACCCCCAATATAGTAGTTTAAATCTTACTTAGTAATAAGACAACTGTACTACATCAAAGAGATACAAATAGAAAAGAAAGAACCCAACGTACCTTGCTTTTTTGCAAAAAAAAACAAAAAAACATGACTACATACATATGTGACTCTCAGAATTCCTCCAGGAAGTTCCTACATCTTATAATGACTTTCAGGCCCTTCTATATACATATAATCAATGAAAACAAATCAAGGAAATAATACCTTTCACAATAGTCTTAACCTTCAAGAAGTTACAACAAAACAAGTGAAATATAAATATCATAAAACTTCAAAACACTGAACAAAGAAACTGAAGAAGATGGAAGTATATTCCATGGTCATAGATCAGGAGAATTAATTTAGCCAGCATATCAAAATCAATACACAAATTCAATAAATCATCATAAAACCCAATACAATTCTTCACTGAAATTGAAAGGAAAATTTTTATGCTTCCATATGGAACAAACAAGCAAACAAACAAGCAACAACAACAAAAACAATATGGTATAAAAAATTCTTGAGTATTTTTGGTTGTAAGCCTAGTCTTTAACGGCTGAGCCATCTCTCCAGCTGGGCCATTCCTGGGATGATGTGATGGACTCTGGAAATCCCTCATGGAGGCCTTTGCCCTCCCTGGGGAGTGGAGGGAGAATGGAGTGCAGTGGGGGGTTGGGAGAATTAGGGGGGTGGTGGTGGAGGGGAGGGAGAGGGAACTGAAAGTGACATGCATAAAACGTTAAATAAAAATATGGAAAAAAATCTGAGTAATCAAATAACTACATTTGGTGTCATCATCCCTGATCTCACATTGTGATACAGATATACGGTTGTAACAACAGCATGGAATTGGCATAAAAAAAGATACACTAGTCAAGGGATTCAATTGAATAAACACACATAAATCTCAGCACGTAGGGGCACCTTGTTTTTTTTAATTTTTTTATCATTTTTTATTTTAATTTTAAATAGCTTGTCTTACATGTCAATCCCAGTTCCCTCTCCCTCCCCTCCTCCCGCACTCCCCTTCCACCCTCCCTCCCACCCTATTGCCAAATCCTTCCACATAGGGGATATCTAGAGTCTATCATTTTACTCTTGGTAGGGTCAAGGCACTCCCCTAAGAGTCCAGGCTGAGAGAGCATCTCTCTTTGTGCTATAGGCACATGAAGACAGATTGTATACCAGGGATAGACACTGATCCACAGCTCAGGGCCCCATAGGTTGCCCAGGCCTTCTCACTGACACTCACATTTGGGGGGTCCAGATCAGTCCCATTCTGGCCTCCCCACTGTCGGTCTGGGGTCCAAGAGCACTCCCCTGTTCAGATCAGCTGTCTCTGCTGGTTTTGCCAGCCCATTCTTTGCCAATTTGCTCATCACTCCTCTCTCTCTGCCACTGGGTTCCTTGAGTTCAGTTCAGTGATTAATTGTGTGTTTGCCTCTGCTTCCATCAGTCACAGGATGAAGGCTCCCGGATGGTTATAGACATCAAGTTCATTATCAGGAATGGGCATTCGAGGTAGTCCTTCCACTATTGCTTAGCTTGCCAATTGATGTTATACCTGATGTCACTCTGGTGCCTGATCTGTCTTCGATCCTATGATTCCCTCTTCCCCCTATTCTACCCCCACCCCCTCAACTTCCTGTTCCCCCATGACCAACTCCCTTCCTCTTTACCCCCTCTATTCTTCCCAGGTCCCACTACCCCCCCTCACCGTGTTCCCCATCCATTCAGAGGAACTTGTCTCCATCCTCTTCTCTTGGGTACTATGCATATATGCATATCTTTTAGGTTCTTTCCTGTTTCCCAGACTCTCTATCAGTGGAAGTGCAGACTGGCACTATCCTGATCCATATTTAAAATCCATATATGAGTGAGTACATACCATGTTTGTCTTTTTGCGACTGGGTTACCTCACTCAGGATGGTTTCTTCCAGTGCTATCCATTTCCCTGCGAATTTCAAGATTCCATTGTTTTTTTCTGCTGAGTAATACTCCATTGTGTAAATGTACCACACTTTCTCTATCCACTCTTCAGTTGAGGGGCATCTAGGTTGCTTCCAGGTTCTGGCTATTACAAACAATGCTGCTATGAACATAGTGGAGCAGATGCCCTTGTTGTATGAACCTGCCTCATTTGGATAAATGCCTAAGAGTGGAATTGCTGGGTCTAGTGGTAGATTAATTCCCATTTTCCTGAGGAATCTCCATACTGATTTCCAAAGAGGCTGTACGAGTCGGCATTCCCACCAGCAGTGGAGGAGTGTTCCTCTCTCTCCACATCCTCTCCAGCATAAATTGTCTACGGTGTTTTTGATTCTAGCCATTCTGACAGGAGTAAGATGGTATCTCAGAGTGTTTGATAAGGAAGCCAGACATACACACCAGAAAAATTGACATCATCTTTAACAAATAGTGTTGATCAGGCTTGATGTCTGCATGTAGAACAATCCAAATTGATCCAAGCTTATCACCCTGTTCAACAATCAATACCACATATAAAAAGTCTTCAACAAAAGGCCAGATTTATGGACTATGGTAAAAAAGATACTGGGGAATAATCTTAAACTCATTGACAAAAGAAAAGAGACATTTAATGGAATGTCCAATAGCACAAGCATTAACAACAACAAAAATCAACAAATGGAACCTCCTGAAATTCAGTTACTTATGTATGGCAAAAACCACCATTATTCAGACAAAGTGGTAGGCTACAGAGTGAAAAAGTTATGTACAGAACGAAAAAAACTGCACATCAAGAAAGCAATCTATAAAATGACATATAGATCAAAATTGAGAATTCCCCAAAAGGGAAAAGGAAATAGCTAAAGACATTGAAAGAAAGGGTCAATATTCTTGATCATCAGGAAAATAAAAATCAAAGGAACTTTGAGAATTTTTCTTTTACCAATCAGAATGGCCAACATAAATAAAACAAATCTCAGCTCATACTGGTGAAGATTTGAACTAAGGGAAACACGATTTCATCGCTGGTAGGAGGTGCAAACTTCTACAGGCACTATGGAAATCAATGTAGCAGTTTCTCAGGAAGTGGGGAATAGAACTACCCCAACTTCCAGCTGTACTCTTCTTGCGCACATACGCAAAGGACTCTAAATCCTACTCTAGAGATGCTCAATTCGTCACATACTGACTCTTGAATAATCTGGCTAAACTCCATATAACCATAGAAGTTAGGTATAGTGTAAGGGATAGGTGGGGGAGGGGATAAGGATTCCAGAGGAATGTGAAATAGAATTGACAGTGTTCTCCTATATTGGTTTCTTTGGTCTTGTTTCATCTTCTATTATTTTTATTTTTGTTTTTTATTTTTGTTGTTTGTTTTTATGAGACAGGGTTTCTCTGTATTATTTTGGAGGCTGTCAGTCCAGCCTGTCCTCGAACTCACAGAGATCCACCTGCCCCTGCCTCCCGAGTGCTGGGATTAAAGGCGAGCGCCACCACTGCCCGGCTTCTTCTATTATTTTTAAATGCCTGTTTGTTTTTTAAGTAGGAAGGGTGAAAGAGCATGGATTTACATAAGAGGGTGAGTGAAAAATATCTAGAAGGTTTGGTGTTGGCAAACCATAAACAGAATATAGTGTATGAAAAAACTATTTTGAATAAAAGAAAAATTATATATAAAATGTTAAATTTAATGGTTTTTATCAGATAGTGTTTATGGCAGTTTCTCTCTGTGGCTTGTCTTTTCATTCTTTTCCATCATTGTTTGTGGAAGAAACATACCAAACTGAATCAATGCCAATTAATATTTTTTTCTGATTTTGATATTGAATCTAAAGTAGTCATTCCAAGTAGAATGCTATGTTTTGATTTTGAAATTTCCCCAACAGGATCATGGATTTGAGCACTTGTTCCCTATGCATATACATAGAGGAAATATGTGGTGATGAGGTGAACTTTGAAGTTTTGAATCTGTTTCTGACCCAAGCTTATCCTTTCTGCTTTGTAGATCCCCAGTCATAGTTCTCCCTCCTGATTGGGACAGACTGAGACTCCTTTCAATCACAAAACAAAGTCCTTCCTCTCCAGTTGTTTCTATGGGGAATTTTGTCACAGCAACAAGAAAAGCAGCTGATACAATTACTTGTTTTAGTCTATTATTTTTCTGGCAGTTTTAGAATTTATATACCATTTTTATAGAATTGCTTTATGTCATTTCAGTTTCCAGTTTCATTGTTCCTAATCTATGATGCCTGTACGCTGAAATTTTTTCTGTTTTTCCTATTGTTTGTTTGGACATGTAACTATTCAGGTTGCTAACACAATTATTTCAAATGCTACCTTTATTCAACTGCATAATAAATGTCCCTTTGTTACATGTTAGTGTGCTATGTCTTGGTATGTTTGCGTTTTCACTCTTTGATTTCCTCTTTTCATGTATTTATACTTACTTGTTCTGTACAGACAGGAGAATGAGATATGATAGCCATACTTTATGTTTGGGATGGATGACTTTTAAATATGTAGCAAGCAAATGTGAAAGAATACTTGTAAGTAACATATAGGAAGAAATGGCAGATAAGAACCAAAACATCAAATAGGAGGTTACAACAACATACAGCAGAGAATAGTAGCGTAAACTGACTGACAGAGCAAGCAAATATAAAACATCAACCAGGGGCTTCGAAATACAAAGCACAAAAAACTGGAGAAGTGGGCATTATTGTGGGATTTCTTCATTGAGCTTTCTTTGGATGGCTCAGGTTCCCACAGCTAAACTCCCAGCTTTCTGTTTCCACTGCAGGAATTTTCCCATGAAAGAACAAACAATATTGTTGTGTTAAGAGTGGTTTACCTTCTAGCTGCTCTTATGCTCACGTTCTCATCTTTATAAAGTTTTGAAATTTACACAGAGTTATGGGGCAAGGATGGCTGTTTTGAGAACACTTAGGATAAATTTGTAGAAATCAGGACATGAGAGCCCGCCTTACTACCAGCCTCTGCTTTCATTAAGTTTTAAAAGCTCAGGGCTGTTTAGCAGTATAATGTTCATTACAATAGTTCTGCAAAAGATATTCTGATATGATTATCTCAGCATTATTATTTCTTCACATTTACTGATGTTTAGGAGAACATTTGGGGAAATTTAATGATATATGTTTAAACGAATTAACATTGAAATGATAATGTATTATATTGTTCCATAATATTTTACCATGTTAAACTTCTAATACTTTAATTTCTTACTGCATTTTGTGTAATTTTCTGTAGTTTCATACATGAATATTTGTCACATGTTTTAATAAGGGAATGTAAAATAAATATATTTTAATCTTTAACCCAGAGATTGTTTCTTCTCTTACCAGTTTCTACATTTTTTTTCAGGGAGTAGTGTTGTTAAACTTCATGACAATATAATTAAAGTTTGCCGGGTGGGGGTGGCGCACGCCTTTAATCCCAGCACTCAGGAGGCAGAGGCAGGCGGATCTCTGTGAGTTCGAGGCTGGGCTGGACCGATAGCCTCCAAAACAATACAGAGAAACCCTGTCTCGTAAAAACAATATATATATATATATAATTAAAATTTATGCAAGAAGTATAACAAGAATTCAGTTTTAACTCTCCTGGAACCCCTTGGCTACATAATTCCAACTCCCATGATGTTAATATTCGTCTACTCGAGTAAATTCAGGCTTCCTCCCATGTTTTCCTTAAATCTTATTTCATGATACATAAGCTTTCTCCAAATTTCCTGGGGAGAGAGTAACAAATACCTACTTATCCCAGAGGAGGCACAGAAAAAGACCAACTCAGTCAAAGTCTAGTTGGGGAATCAACAAGTTCATGGATTTTACTTATGTATGTGGATGACTCAGTGACAGTATAGCATCAAAAAGTCTCACTTTAGCTTACTTGGTGACTTACAAAGTTAGATGTTTATAGCTCTTTGTCCAGCTTTCACTAAGCTGAAAATGTTCATGACAAATTAGCAATGTAAGAACCACTATAGCACTTTTGTGAACAATGCTCTGAATTGCTTATTTCAAATTTAAAACTTTGAGAGTCCTCTAAGTCTGTCTCTTGGTGGTCAGGAGAACATGTGTTAGACATTTGATTGATATATCTATAAATGAAATAAATTAAAATGACAGGTTAATACATATCTTTCCACAGAAGAGTTGTCTTCTTCAGAAACTGCTTATCTCTTCTATACTGTGGTACACTGTCGATAGCAACTTTAGTGAGTTCTCTGAGTACTGGGTGAACTCTTATTCTCCCTCCAGATTGAAATCTATTAAAAAATTACCTATGTTACTAGATGTATTATGCTCAGCTCAAAAACATATATGTACAAGCAACATTAAAAGACTTAAATTGTGTTTACATATTTACAAATATATACATTTTACTCACATATATGTACTAAAATTAAGCAAATAAGGTTGTTACATAGAAAGAGATAAACTTGGAATTGTGGGAGTGTTTGGCACGAGGAATAGAAGGGGAGGTGATATAATTATATGATAACCTCAAAAAATAAAAAAAGCTTAAATATATCAAAAAAGTAGAGAGTTTCAACAATAAATATTTATTCGGAATTTTTTGGTACACATATATGAAGTATTGAATTAGTTTAATATCTCTGATTGAAGAATTTCCTTGAGGTGGAGGCCAAGTTACCACTTGAGCATCAAGTTCCATTTAAAGTCTCACTTGTGGAAGAATAACTGTTTAATCTCATTTACATAATTATAAATTCTCTTCTGTTAATTTGTCCTTGACTTCTGACACATCAGAGCAACAGGTGTATTCCTATGGTACAATATATGGCAGAGTAAACAGTGGTCAAAACCAAGTACAAGGTGCATACTTTTGTAACATTGATTTTGTTTTACAATGTCTTGATCCTTGATGTATCTTATCCCTTTGGTGAAAGTATTTACATGCAGTTTACATTAGAAGACTGTAATTTTAGAATGAATTTGAGTACCATGAGTCAAAAATCATAAAAGTCCTCCTTAGAAATTTGCTACTCACAAATAAAGGAAACCTCAATAGAAGGATGGACATTCTTTCTTTAAACCATAAACAACCAGTGTTAAGGAATAGCCACTTAGCAGTAATTCTAGTAAGATGACTCTTCTAATTTTAATTATTAATGAAGAAGTATATTAATAACAAAAAATCAAATATAGTTCACAAAGCTTCATTATAGACTTTAACTATAATATTTTTTTTCAAGGTACCGTTTCTCTGTATTGTTTTGGAGGCTGTCCTGGAACACACTCTGTAGACCAGGCTGGCCTTGAACTCACAGAGATCCACCTGCCCACCTGCATCGGCCTTCTGAGTGCTGGGATTAAAGGTGTGTGCCACCAACGCCCGGCTTGACAATAATATTTTTAATTGCCGGCTTGCTTGGTTTCACATATTCATTCATTTAAATAATATAGAAAAATTATCCATCTCATTAGTGATTATCACCCAAGTTCTATTACATATGAAATTACTACATGCTGGGAGAAAAGCAAAGGGGTTTTATCTGGCAACTTATTTTTTCCTGTGACTGGAAATTTTCACTTCAGTAATCATACTTGTTTACATAATTAGGACTGGGATTTCTTTCATTCACTAGAAATCTTTTGTTGCTATCATAGGTAATCAAATCTTCTCTTGGTTTGTTATAATCTGGTTACTTTTTCAATGATCTGGAATTATTTTTGTGTGAACCAGATTTCTAGTGAAATATATCAATAATGCCTCTTGGTTCAACTATGTTGATACCTTTTAAACATTTTGCCTGAGGTTGACAGAGCCATTGATTACTACTATTTGGATATGACCCTTCTGTGACCACTATACAATTTATCAAGCATGTTGATGAACATGCTATGTGAAATGGTCCTAAGAGGTCTTGGTAAAATACAAATTTATTAGAGTTTTTCTTCCTCTTTATCTAAGAAACCTGTCATCCTGTCACACTGCATGAGAAATGATTTCAAGTTGGCTGCTTTTGAGACAGAAAGAACAAACACATTGCCCCTCACTATTCAGTACAAAAGCTCGAGTCATGCTTAATGCTGAATATACTGAAAGGATTGCTGACATGAACTCTTTCTACTGCATGCAATTTAATTACTCTGCTTTTCTTTATCTTTGATATTGAGAGTAGAAACTTTACCCAATAGAGTAAAATACTCAGTGCCCTAAGAAAAAGCTGGTAGTCATAAATTTTCCCCATCATGTATTCTCTATCAATACAGTAGTCACATGTATGAATGTTTTAAGTATGTCCCATATTGATTTTTTTGTTTGACAGCCATGGCTGACAGATGAGGACATTCTAGAAATCATTCAAGGCCTGATGCACTTGGTTGATGATGAGAAGTAAAAATATAACTTATAGGTAATGTGATTTGATTGTGTTTCTAATGGGTAAAAATAAGTGCAATCATTTTTTTGGGTTTGCAAGAAAATCATCTTAAACACTGCATAGTAAGTTATAATGAGGTAACACACTTATTGTTTAGCAAGCCAAAGAATATATAGCAAACATTTTATAATTGTTTTAGATTCCTACAATATCATTCAAATTAGATATATCTATAGCTTATTGAATACAGAACGAATGAACCAAAACGTGATTGGATTGTTATAATAAACTTGTTTAAAAATGGTATTGAAGATATATAAGTTATAAGAAGAGACAACTTTAGGTTTAAGCACAGTTTTGACAATATTCTTTTAAAAATATACATATGAATATTTATTTTCTCAAAATAAAATATGACATTGCACTCTATCTGATAGAATACAAAAGAATCATGTCATTTTTATTATATTAATCAGTCAAATGCCTCTCTGGTTTAAGTGTAGATATTGAATATGTAATAATGAAAGATGAAACATAGAAAATGATTCATAACTTTGTAGTCAATAATATTTTCATGGATATGAAACCAAAGCCCACAGGCACCCCTGACAGAAAAAATAGATTATGCTCATTGAAAACTGTCTTCAACAGAAATAGAAAGAATAGAATCAAGAGGAATTCTGACATGGGAATAATATTTGTGAGCCACCATCTACCTATCAAAGAAATCTTTGTATCTTTACGTACTGTATCTGTGTTTCCTTAATGATTTCAAATGTTTACACTTTTTCTAATTTGTATTTTATTTATATATTTTATGGTGTGCCCATGTGAATGTAATGTAACGGATATAGCAAGTGACATTGCATTGGTAGAAGCTGAGTTTCCTTTCCCTAGCAGGTATTAATTGAAAATAGTTTCTAGATAAGGAGTGGCACTTCTGTTTTATGTTCCCTTTCAAGGGCTGAGATTTTGTCTGACTGAAAATTGAGGAGCTGTGTGAGTTGTCACAGTTCTGGTGGGTTTGTGTGCATCATTCTTGCTTACTTTTCTAGTAGAGTTTCTGTGGAGTCAGCCATCACTTATGAGTCTCATAAGAGTTCTTGCTCCTCAGCCCTGAATAAAGTGAAGACCGGGTGCTTGGAAGTCTTTCAGTCTCTTCACATTACCCTGCTCCAAGTCTCTGTGTTAATCCCATTCTCACACAAGAAGGTTCTCTGTTTTGGGTTGAGTAATACACTGATCTATGGGTACAGCAATGTACCATTAATGGTCATTTCATTGCTAGAGCCGAACAATAGTAGTAGATTCACTGCTAGGGCATATGATCTACTAGTCCCATGCTCTTGGCAAGTTTTGCAGTGTTGGTATAGGTTTAATTTCAGGCAATCAAGTTAAATCCCATCAAAAAGTGTTGTTTAGTGTCTCTATTGTTGTTTGTGTCTCTATTGAACCAGTGTATCTTTCAGGAATATTTCTGTTGTATGTCTCAGGGTTTATTGCTGGATGATACTTTCCATGGATGATGACTCTTCCCTTCTGGTTGGGTACAAAGTGTTTTCCTGCCCTATGAATGTTAACCAGTCAGAATAAAGCATCGACTGGGGCAAAAGCCTGATATTTTGTCAGAGAATATCCTGAGTGCCCCACTTATACCCACCAAGTTCTATTCCCTACTTTCTACCCTTGCACAAGAATGCAGTAAGTTTTGGGATGCATCAAAGTATTAATTCACTGATTAAGGCTTATCCCAAACACAAGGTGCTTTGAGCTCTATTTTACATACAAATTGTACTAGCACTTCAGTTTTATTTCTTGTGAGGGTGACCGGAAATGGAGTTTGCTATTTATCTGTTTGTTTGTCTTAGTTGTTGCGGCTCCTTGTTTTTCTTCCATGTAATTTTATGTTATAAGCTTCCCTTTATAATTTAATATGAGAAATTACAAAAAAGGTTGAACAATGGAATAGTGAAAAGAGCAGTCTCCTCAGACTTACTTTCATATACCATTTTAATTAACTCTCCAGTCATGAAGTTGGCTGTGTTGGCCTTCATTATCTTTGTCACCAGAAAGGTTTCTAGAAGGACAATAAGGAGACCTTGATTTCACCTACAGATAGCAAGAATGATCTCCAAGTTTACTCGCCTTATTTTAATGCAAAAGAGACATTTTTGTCAGCAAGTATCGTTTGTTGCTATCTACCAATTGGAAATGAAGATCTTATTAAAATGTTATTGTTATTCAGTAGAAAAAAAGACTGGAGCTGAAAGGATGCGTTTATTCAGGTTGTTTTTGCTTGGTAAATATCCAATACTACATTTTCACCCCAGGGTAACATTTCTAGAGTTGGTTGTTAATATTCCTATTGTTGATACAGCGTTTAGACAAAGCAATTTTTGAAAATAAACATTCAGAGAGATCCTACACAGCATTTAGTGGTAATGGAATCTTGTTAATATATTAACAGCTTTATTGACTGTGGACATAAAATTTCATCACTCCATGCTGCTGTGCCTAATATAAACTTAGAAACCACATAAATGGGTTCACAGAGCCATTGCTTTGACACTCTTGACATACTAATATGGCTCTGGATATATAAGGCTTGAAATATATGAATACAAATTACACCTTACATAGTGATATCTTTCTTCTTTTGCCATCATTATGTTTTAAGATTCCACAGTGCATAAAATACTATTATAATATCGCACACAGAGACAGCCAGCATCACTCCAAATGCTTGTGGTGCTCAGAGACAAGCACCTTGTAAAAAAAGGAAATAACAAATGAATCTTAGTTAAAGCTGGAGGAGGCACAGCAGAAAGAAAGCTTTGGAAGAAGCAGACTAGTTAAACATGTGAGTTTTTTTCTTCAATGGAAGGAAAACAAACGATGTGTGGTCATCCAGATGGCTGGGGTGAATGTTGTTTGGCAACATGATGACATTTTTGCTAATATACACAGCAAGCTTTTCTAAAAAGAACACATATTTATGGAAAATGTCTCATATACGTTGCAACCTCCACCAACAAAACTGCACTTATTAAATATCCTTCCTCTTTCAGTCATTTTCTGGAACACTGATTATCAGCCAATAGAACTCATTTTTACTGTAAAGGTCACAGGAGCTATTACTACTTTGCTAGGAAGTTTCTATGTAGATATGCCTAAAGCTCTGCTGTGATAATTTTCATGGAATAACCTTTTCCCAAAGTTTTGTTGTGCTTAGATGAGTAAGGAGAATAAACCAGGAGTTCAAAATTTGGCAGTGTTAACCTAATGCCTGCAAAGGTGGCATAGTCTGTAGTTTTACTCTTCACATTGGGCAGATCATTTTCCAGCAAGCCACGAGGGTTTCAGGGTCCCTGACATATAACACAATAGAATTTCATGTGAGCTTCAAATTTCCTTTACATATCATTATATTGGTGTAGAAGATTTTGATGTGTGAATATATAAATACACAGTGTTAGTATTCAGGCATCTGCACTGGCTTGTCTTTGGGGTTCTGACAGTATATGCCCTCAGTGGCAACCACTAAGAAAACCACCTGTCCATATTCACTGTTCTCTTTTAAAAGCGCCCTGACTCCCTTCTATCCTTCTTTCTCCATTTCTGTCCCTCTCTCTGTTCCACTCTTTCCTCTCTCTTTCCCTCTTTCCTCTCTCCTCTCTCCTGCTGCTCCTGTCTCCCGTCATCAGTCTCCTCGTCCCTTTCCCCATTTTATGATCCCTTTCCGTAATAAAAAAAAACAAACCTGTGCTTGAACCCTGTCTCATGGTATCTTTGTCTCCTCCTCTGCTTTTCTTAAATTACAACACACAGTGTAGATAAAATAAATATGAAAAACAAAATATGAGTGTTTTGTTTGGGGTAATGATGCTCAACAGCAGCCTGGCAGCTAAAGTTCATGAAACTATCCCACTGCAAAGGAGTCAGTAAAAGTTATGTGCTAAATGTAGCCCATAGATACTCCCATAAATTTATCTTGGCAGTGTTTTAGGTTACTTAATCAACAATGAGTTTCATTATGTGTATATGAAACTAGATAGCCACAATAGTCTCACATATTGAAATAGAATTCCACAACGGTGGCTGAGTTGAATTAATAAATGTTTATATTATGAGAGACAATTGTTATCCAAACATGAAACATATTTTACAAACTGGATGAAACTTATGTGAACCAAAAAACTGTAATAATTTCTTATATTAAAATGAGTTTTGTGCTTCATTAAACTTTTTACAAATAATTTTATTATATGGCTTTTATATTCATTACATGAATGGAATTGTAAGTTAAATGTGTCATGCTCTTGCAAGTTATTATAATGAAACAGAAAGATGGAGAAAAATTGCTGTCATAGGACATTTTTCTACTTTGTGAGTGGGTGTGTAATTCATTTGGGGAAATATGTTTCTTGTGTTTATTAGTGTGTATGTTTATGTCAGTGTGAAATATGTTTTTGTGTATGTGCAGACCTTGTGTCTGTGCCCATAGGAGGCTGTAGGGGGAATTGAGATGACCTATTCTTTCACTGTATTCACTATTCATCTCAAAACCACTCATTTTGTTTTTGAGAATATAATGATAGAATATAAGCACATTGTTATCCCTCCCTTTCCTCCCTCCCAACCCTTCCATGTAATCCCTGTTGCAATATTTCAAATTAGTGCCCTCTATTTATTTAATTATATGTATATACATATATATATTATATAAGTTGTAACATTTATATGTGCATATGAAAATGGATGCTAAAACAAATGTAATGTATGATTGCTAAGCGTGCCTTTGATTAAAAAGCTAGTAGATCGTGTTATGGATTTTTTATGATCATATATATCAAAATTTCTTATCAAATTGAGTTTTAAAACTTCTGAGAAACTGAAATTACACAATAATAGTTAAACTAGTAGAGTCACAAGTTTTATATGTCACTGTAAAACTGTATCATTGTCTGAAACAGGTAAATCTATAAGTATCACATAAAATTAATGGATACATCTGTAAATACATCCCCATCATACATCCCCATAATTAAAGCTTAGTGAGCATTTCAAAAGATGTGGCAGAAAAATTGCAATAGCCAGAGAATTAGGGACTTTGTAATGAGATTTGTCAACTAGTAATGCAGAAACAACACGTGTGGTGTTTTAGCATAATTACTGCCTAAACATGAGATGAACAAGGACAAAATCCATAGACATTCTAATGTGGAAAGACTATAAGGCCACAGCTCTTCACAGAGAACTTCAGGCAATCAAGGAATTCTGAGAGACAGAGAGATACTCTATTTGTTTCAAATGGTTATCCCATACCAAAGGGCCAGCCCTGAAAATATACAAGGAACTAACATTTTACATACTGGGGAGGATTTATTTATGTATATAGGAATATATATTACACACACACACACACACACACACACACAGGGAGAGAGACAGACAGACAGAGAGGGGAGGGGGTAGAGGGGTTGTGATCCATTATTTTCATATTAAAAAAGACAGTTTAATTTGGCAATTCCTGTTTTCTTTAAGGCTTACTATTTTTCAATATTTAATCTATTCTTCATGACTGTATCTAAGTGAATTTTGTAAACTTGAAAATTTATTGCCAGGGCAGTGACAGAGCCATTACATTTTAAGACTTCATTACATATAGTTTGTTAATTAACCTTGAAAACTAAAAATATATTTCTTTATATTTTTTCAAGAAGACTTAAATACAGCAAGAGGGATGTTTTCTTATGGGACCATCACAATACTGAAAGTAGTAGAAATAAGTTAAGTGGAAAATTGACTATAATGTCTCTTATTAACAATAATTCATAAGGTTAAGATTTCTAAGTATATAATTTAAGAAATACTCTTCTAGGCATTTACGGATAATTATGTTAGTATAATATATATCAGGTATTGAGAAGTGCCCACACTAGAGGGGGGCGAAAAAGAAGAAAGAGAGGCACACACACAGAACATAAGGAATCAAGTTAGTTTTGCTTGTAAATGCATATGTTTAGGGCTCAAAACTTGGGAAAAGATAATCTAACAGAGAATGCCTCCGTGAAGTAAACTTACTATTCTTTTCTCAGCATCCATTGGTTGCCTATATTTGTTTATCTAGGAAAGGAATAATGTGAAATTTCTTCTGTCCATATATGAATGTAAATTGATGTCATTAAGAATTCTTCTTTAGACAAATATATATTTAATACTTCATGAGTGTAGAAGATGCTCTCTAGCAATAATGTCCTTGTTTTCTGGCTCCTAATGTCATTTCATCCTCTTCTGCATAAGCCAGCGGTTGCTTTGGTCACAGGACAAAGAGAATACAAGATGATACCTTACTTCATGGTAGCTGGCTTTCATAGTAATGGCAACTGTTAGGTATGATGGTGTGGGGAAAAACATAAAAATTCTTGCCCATCTGTGAACCTTAAATCAACAATGATTGACCTGACATGATATCCATAAGTGCAGTAAGAAAATGAGTGCTACGGGAATAATGAGGTTCATTTTCTTTGTGTTCTTTAAAGGACACTCCACAGGATAAAATGAATTCCTTGTTCTGAAAATCTTGCCTGGAACCTGTGGCTGGGGAATTTGTAGGCCCTAGATGGGAACCTGGATTAAAAAAGAATTTAAATGCCTTCCAAATTCTTATGTCTAGTTCCACAAATTAGGTAAGATTTCAGTCCCCTTCAGATAAACTGCATTTTTAGTGGGAGATGATTAACAAAGAGGAGAGTTTTCAGCATCAAATATGTTAAATATATCATGTCCCCTGCTTCCCAGGTTAAGGGAACATTGAGAAAGAAGAGGCGGAAAGAATACAATAGCCAGCATTGGTAAAAGACTACTGTAACAGAGGGTTGCCTAGACACAACAAGGGTATTGTATTTAAGACTCACACAGTTGCTGTTGCCTGCACAAGCCATTCACAAGATGTCACTACTCAACATTCCATTATGTAGGGTAGAGATGCTCAAAAGGCTTTGTTACAGTTGGGTTGCTCTTCACAGTTCATGGCTTCTGTGGCTTGCAGGTAAATTTTCTTCAGATATGTATCCTGGATAGGCTGAAATATAAATAGTTACAGATAGGCAGATAATCTCGAATAATAGTAAGTGAGGATATAAGTACCTGATAAAAGTCTATAATATATAAGGTAGACATTGTGAAATATGAAAACTCATCAATGTTTAAGTCACATGGTCAGGAGCAAAAGTAGTTAAGATACAGAGCATTAGATGTTTATAAATAAAAGAAAAGTGGTGACTGAAAGAAAAAATGTAGATTGTCTAAAAAAATATCAGAGAGGAAGAGGAGAGAGAAAACCTGATTATGGGGGTTATAAACATAGTTATTATGGTAAATTATTTTGCAGATGTACATGCATGCAATAATTAACGAATTTTTGTGCATTTTATAGAGAGAATGGTTTTGGAGGAATTAGAAGGGTGAGGTGAGACTAGAATGATACAGATGTGGTATTCATGCATGAAATTCTCAAAATAAACAATATTTGGTATATTATCTGAATAACAGTAAGGAAGACTCATTGCTAAAATCTCTTTTTGTTCTGTCTCCTGCTGGAAAGTTCTTGCTACTGCTCTTATATATGACACTTCCTAATTCATTTACTAGTTGGAAGACAGATTTCCCTGCTGTTTGCAGAACGCATGAAATTGTGCATTTCTGTTCTACTGTGGATACGGAGAACCAATAAGATGGTGTCTGAAAAGTGGGAGTGAATCTAAAACAGAAGCAATTTAGCACACAACAAAAAGAACGAACTATAACAAAAATATCTCACTGAGATTAAAAGAAGATGCCTGGAGAGCTTTTCTACAATAAGTTTGTTATTTAGTAATTGATGTTAAGTTATGGAACTACAGATACACTTACCTCATATTCTTAGAGGTATTTCCTCAGTAAATTGACAATACAGCTAGTGATATTATGGGCCAGCTATTGTATTTTATATTTAAGAATGCAGCATTTGGGGCTGGAGAGATGGCACACAAGTTTAAAATGCTTTTTGCTTAATGTATGTGTCAGATTTTAGATTCTTGCACACCCAGAATGTCAAGCTATGGTGCATTACATGTTACTGCAGAAGCAAGGATAAAACAGGAATATCATTGGAGAAGACTCCAGTATACAAAAAGCAAATATACAAAAATAAAGCAACAACACCAAGAAATATGAGTTTGTGATTCAGAGTCTTTAGCTCTTACTTAATAAACAAGAAGGAAAGGGACAGAGAAGGGTACCCAAGAATTTCCTTGACCTTTACATACCCCATATAAATAAATAAATTACTCAGGAGTTATATTTTCAATTCTCTAGTTAAAACCACTTTGTGTTCCACTTTAAAAATCTTTTTAAAGTGCAGTAACATCTGAATATAGAAATATTTCAAAAATTCATACATCTGAACTCTGCCAAATTGTAAACTATCAAGAATAATTGTATATTTCTCATTGGCTAAGAAAAAATCGAATACATAAAATGTAATAAAATATATTGTAACAGAAATTGTAATGCAAAATGCAGTCACACTGGCAAAGAATATTGGATGTATCAAATGAGTAAAAGGTAACTGAGCATGTTTTGGTTTACAAATCACAAGATGACTCAGATGGTGTCTGATGTCATCAGTAAATGCTGCTGTATTTCTCACAGATGGATTCATGTGGTGAAGATATTTAATATTTGGCAATGAATGGCAGATCTAGTTGCATTTTTAATTATACATTGTATATATTTTATACATAATATGGGTGTTGTTTAGGCACAAATTAGAGTATTTAAAATATATTCATTTACATAAATATGTAAATGTATAATGTGAAATGCTTGGCAGAATATGTTTATAATTTCCTTATTGTGCTTATACAATTTCTCCTCTGAGAAACCTGATTCTTTAACTTTCAGCCTTCGCGACTGGGAAAATGACACTGGAGAAAACCAGTACATCAAAGTCTGTTAGCCACAGATGTATGATGAGTTCACTCATCTTCAAGATCTTGCTCCTTTGTTATTCTGATCCTTTTTAGAAATGAAACCCTACTGACTATAATTTGGCTTGAATGGAAGCTGATTTAAATGGGGGCTGCCTTGCCACATCCTTACTCCTTAAAGACGCTTGGCTCTTTCTGTGTTAGCTTAACAAGTGTTTGTCTTTTTCATATGACCCCTCCCTTTGGTTCATTCACAGCACCATTCTTGAACACCATCATGACTACTAATATTGCATCCAATTGGTTTTGTGTATGTATGTATATATATATATTTTTTTATTTATTCATTTTTTTTGGTTTTTATGAGGCAGGGTTTCTCTGTATTGTTTTGGAGGCTATCGGTCCAGCCCAGCCTCGAACTCATAGAGATCTGCCTGCCTCTGCCTCCTGAGTGCTGGGATTAAAGGCGTGCGCCACCACCACCCGGCTTATATATATATATATATATATATATATATATATATGTGTGTGTGTGTGTGTGTGTGTGTGTGTGTGTGTGTGTGTGTGTGATTTATCTTAAATAATTTGTTTATTGGTACTATCTCAACGTTGAATGCAAGTTCCAAAACAATGAGGATCTAGTCTTCCTCTCTGCTGAAAATCCCAATTGTGAGCCTTGCAAAGAGGCATTTCTTGAGATTAGGGGTTATATGAAGAGAAGTAAAGGCATACACTGGTACTTGTTACTCAATATAATATATTCAAATAAAACTGATCTGATGAGTGAATTTTATTGCTAATAATCTCATATAAACTATGCTTTCATATTTCATGTTTCTTAAAAGTTTTATTTTAAACTTGAAACAATAAATCTTAATTTTTCTTGAATAAATGAGTACATAAATATATAAAATTTGTATTCATATTTTAACTATTGAAAATTTTCTTTCCATGACAAATTGCTTTTCAGATCTCTCTACTATGACTTGTTGCACAAAAATTCTGACAGGAAAAAATGTTTAAATTAAAGTGCAGCACTGTTTTCATACAATCTTCCTAAGAGTGAGGATGAAGTAAGCTGTCATGTAAAATCAGTATCAAGTCATCCTCACCTTCTAGTATCTTGGTGGACACTTCAAAAGAATTCAGTATTTAATACATTCCTTAGTATTTTTCTGAAAGGAATTTATATTTTTTAAATAACAAACCTAAATTCCACCAGAAAATTAACTGTTTATTTTTATGTGCTTCACGTTTGGAAAACTAATGTGATCAAGAAATTATACAAATTTGAAAATACTGAAATCTAAAATCTTTTATGAGCTTTGTGACAAAAAGAAAACAAATTTAACTAGGACAAAACACTGTCAGTATTCACCACATGGATACCATTTCCTCCAGCCTCCACATTCACCCCTTCCAAGAGCAGCTGAAATCGCCTTGTTGAAGGAACAATGCATACCCATGTTTATGTCTCCTTAGACCACATGTAATTTAATGTCACATGTATTTCTCAAGTATTCAATTCCTATCCATTGATTAAATATTCCCTCATCTATGAAGAATTTCTGACATTCACACATCTTACTATTGAAATAGATGTTTAGGAAAGTTTGTGTAAACTTAATTTTTATAATGTCAGCTTCCCCAGAGTTCACACACTTTCAAGGTACTGGGATCTTGTACTGTCGTTAATATTGAACTACAGTGTCTTGTGAATTGAAATGTGTTGATTGAGTTTCCTAAATATTTTAGCTTTATCAATGTAGTTCAGTAAGAAGACATATATATTTTTGAATGATAAAAATGAGGTTTAGTATTTTGGCTAAGTGGATAGTTATAAAGCTCCCACACCTGATGATCTCTAAAGGAAGGAATCAAAATAAACCTTGTCTAGGTTTTTAACATACTAGATATTTTCTATAGTATGGAAAAAGTAGACACACCAAATTAATCTTTTATGCAATGTATTGAGCACATAACAACAGAACACATTTAAATCAAATAGTTACTTTGTTAAGTGGCTCATCTTCCTTCTAGTGATGACAAGTGTTTATAAATTCAATATGGCAAGCAAAGTAAAGCAGTGTTCTTTTTGATACTTTAAGTTTTCTTTCTTGATATTATAAAAAAACAGAAATTCAATGTAATTTTACTTTTGAAAGGTTAATGTATTCTAAAAGTGCCATCAAAGAACATGTAGAGTAGTACTTAACCAAATATCTCATGATTGTGCATATGTCTAATTGAAACATAAAATTAACTATTACAATTTATGACATGATTTCTAGTACTGCACAAGTAATCCCAGAATTCAAAACTGTATAGTGGAGAAGCTCAGGGGAAAGAAGATAGTATTCATCCTACCACCAATAAATAAACAGATAGAAACATACTACAAACATAAACACAAAATCAACTATCATTTGGTAATGAAATGTTTCAATTAAAAGTATGCTGTCGGACGTTGGAGGCGCACGCCTTTAATCCCAGCACTCGGGAGGCAGAGGCAGATGGATCTCTGTGAGTTTGAGGCCAGCCTGGTCTACAGAGTGAGTTCCAGGACAGCCTCCAAAACAATACAGAGAAACCCTGTCTCGAAAAACAAAACAAAAAAAATGTAAATAAAAGTATGCTGAAGATTGTTTTAAGGTTAGAATCTTGTTTTAAAAAGCTAAATTAATCTATCTTCAATTGCTACAAATTTGACAATATTGACAAAAGTGTGAATGTATTAAATATTCTAAATATTAAAATGAATGACTTGTGTGAAAAACCACAATCTCTGTATATTGCTATTTTATTTGTATCTCTCTGTTTCCTTCTTTTTCCTCTGATATCTTTTCCTTATGCCATGTTTTAAAACTCATTTTGGCTTTTAGAAAAAATTTTGGCTTTTATTCTTAATTATGTAGTTAAAATAAGGTTTATTATTTAGTATTGATAGATAATGAATGTAAGGAAGTTTAATGCACTTTTATAATTTGTCCCTTATTATTTGTGCAGAAATTTCTGACACCTTATGAATGCAAATCAACTGCAGAAGCACTTAGCCATGTAAATAAATATGCTAAAAGCATTACTGAAAATTTTCAAAACCACAGCTGCTTTCAGAAGCAAGTGGAAAATGTCAAAATTATCCACCCTATCATCAAGACTCAGTGGCTTTCAGAGGATGACCTACCAAACTTTTATTTTATTCTAGAAAATATACTTTAAAAATATTAATGAATATGCATATATGTATATAGGCAAATGTCATCTACAGGAAATGTATACTTTTTTACATAACGGATGATGTATCCTTTGTAAGAGGGAACCAAATAATTTGACTCTTGGCTATTGTGGTCACATTTCCTTATGTTTCTATCCTTAAGTTGGTGGTGACTTATATGATTGCTGTGAATCCATTATTTTAATGTTGTCTTCTGAAAAACTATATTTAAATACTGTTTGCTCATTGGGCAGTACATGGGAAGCGACATTTGAATAAGCCAAACATTTGAGTTTTTTTCTATTTTTAAAAATTCATTTTACTTTAAACTGATGGAAATATGTGTATGTTTCTGCATGGGGGATGTGTTTGCCCAATAGAAATTTCCAGAGCTATAACATATAGAGAAGAAACAACAATGAAAATGTGTCCTGGAATGTTTTATATTTTCTCAGGTTCTTATTTCTTTGTCCTTTACTTTATTGTCAATTATCTTCTTATGCATTAGCTCCCATCACCATGATATTAGGTCTGAAATAATGCAGCCAGTTTCTCTTGGACTGAAATATTGATCAAAAGCTGGAATTTTTGTTGAAGAAGCTCAGGAAGTGGAAATTCGTACTGTGTGTACTTAGCACACTACTGTGATCACCTGTCCATCTGGCTCAGAATGCTTTGGAACTCGTTTTGGGGAAAGAAGTTGAAAATTTGGAAGAAACAAGTTCAAGAAGACCTAGAAGCTCTAAGCACCAGAACTCAGTGGATAATGTGATGGGAGTTCCAAATGCTGACATAGCAATAGAAATGAAGACATTTAAGGTCAAGGTCATAAAATTTCAGATAGTAATGAGAACTAATTTAGATATGGACTATTTAATATCTGTGTAAATTTGTGATAAATAAAGGTATAATTTGTTTGGACACTAATAGTTTGCATGAAATTAAACTTAGATGTAATGAATTGATTAAACTGGAGGAGAAATAAGGAGTTCCTAAAAACTCCAGAATAGCCTATTGATAATAAGCCTTTCTTGTTTTTAGGTCTTTTATATTATTTTTAAAATTTATATTAGAAACAAGGTTGCTTAACATGTTAATCCCAGCTCCCTCTCCCTCTCCCTCTCCTCTTCCCATTCCCTCCCAATAACCTACCGATCGCCCCTCCCACAATTTCCACTCCTTTCCCAAGGAAGGGTGAGGCCCTCCATGGGCTTCATTTCATGTCCAGAGACTCTCATTTCATCCAGGGCAGGGTTTAGTCCCTCGCCCAAGAGTCCAGGCTGAGAGAGGATCCCTCATTGTGGGATGGTCACCCAAAGCCCATTTGTATGCCAGGGATAAATACTGATCTACTACCCAAAGCCCCATAGATTGCCTAGGCCTCCTCACTGACACCCACATTCAGGGCATCTGGATCAGTCCCATGCTGGATTCCCAACTATCAGTCTGGGGCTCAAGAGCTCCCCCTTTTTCAGGTCAAGGGTTTATGTGGGTTAAACAAGCCCAGGCTTGAACCTTATGTTCATCAATCCTCCCTCTCTGTCACTGGGCTCCTTGAGTGCATCTCAGTGTTTAGCTGTGGGTGTCTGCCTCTGCTTCCGTGAGTCAGTAATTTGTTGAATATTCTGTTTCCCGGGCTCCCTGGCAGTAGGATTGTAGGCTGGCACTCCCTTTATCCATATCTAAAATCCATACGTGAGTGAGTACATACAATGTTTGTCTTTTTGTGACTGGGTTACCTCACTCAGGACAGTTTTTTCTAGTGCCATCCATTTGCCTGCAAATTTCAGGATTCCATTGTTTTTTTCTGCTGAATAGTACTTCATTGTGTAGATGTACCACATTTTCTCTATCCACTCTTTGGTTGAGGGGCATCTAGGTTTCTTCCAAGTTCTGGCTATTACAAATAATGCTGCTATGAACATAGTGGAACCTATGTCCTTGTGGTATGAATGTGAATCTTTTGGATATATGCCTAAGAGTGGAGTTGCTTGGTCTTGTGGTAAGCTTATTCCCATTTTTCTGAGGAATCTTCATACTGATTTCCAAAGTTGTAGCCCACTTTTAAATTACATCCTGTGGTGTTTTGGAGACTTGCTTCTTGAGTTCTTTGTAAATTTTAGAGATCAGCCCTCTGTCACATGTGGGATTAATGAGTATCTTTTCCCATTCTGTGGGTTGCCTCTTTGTCTTGTTGACTGTGTCCTGAGAAGCTTACAGAAACTTCTCAGTTTCAGGAGGTCCCATGTATTAATTTTTGATCTCAGTGTCTATGCTACTGGTATTACGTTCAGGAATTGGTCTCCTGTACCAACTCTTTCAAGGGTACCTCCCACTTTCTCCTCGAATAGGTTCAGTTTGGCTGGATTTATGTTGAGGTCTTTGATCCATTTCGATTTTGTGATAGACATGGATCTACACACATTCTTCTACATGCCTGCATCCAGTTATGCCAGCACCATTTGTTGAGGATGCTTTCTTTTTTCCATTGTATATTTTTAGCTTCTTTGTCGAAGATCAAATGTTCATACATGTCATACATGTATGGGTTAATTTCAGGGTGTTCAATTCAATTCCATTGATCTATCTGTCTATTTTTGTGCCAATACCATGCTGTTTTCAAGACTGTAGCTCTGTAATAGAGATTGAAATCAGGGATGGTGGTGCCTCCTGAACTTCCTTTATTGTACAAGGTTGTTTGGCTATCCTAGATATTTTGTTTTTATATATAAATTTGAGTATTTTTCTTTCAAAGTCTGTGAAGAATTGTTCTGGGCTTGTAATGGGGATTGCATTGAGTCTGTTGATTGCTTTTGGCAGGATTGTCATTTTTACTACATTGATCCTACCTATCCAAGAGCATAGGAGATCTTTCCATTTTGTGGTGCCTTCTTTAATTTCTTTCTTTAAAGACTCAAAGTTCTTGCAATACAGATCTTTCTCTTGTTTGGTTAACCTTACTCCAAGGTATTTTATGTTGTTTGTGGCAATTGTAAAGGGTGATGTTTCTCTGATTTCTTTCTCAGCACTTTTATTGTCTGTATATAGTAGAGCTAGTGATTTTCTTGAGTTGATCTTGTATCCTGCCACTTTGCTGAAAGTGTTTATCACCTGTAGGAGTTACCTGGCACAGTTTTTGAGTCACTTATGTAAACTATCATATCATCTGCAAATAGTGAAAGTTTGACTTCTTCCTTTCCAGTTTATATCCCCTTGATCTCCTTTTGTTGTCTTAGTGCTCTAGCTAGAACTTCAAGTATAATATTAAAGAGGTATGGAGAGAGTGGACAGCCTTGACTTGTTCCTGACTTTAGAGGAATCATGTTTAGTTTCTGTCTATTTATTTTGATGTTGGCTGTTGGTTTGCACAGAGCTTGCTTCACATGCCAATCCCAGCTTCCTCTTCATCCCCTCCTCATTCAACTGTTTCAGAAGAATGAAATGGAGTTATAAGGTCCAATGATAGCTTTAATTGAATTTTTCTTGATTTAAATGATCCTTTCTCCTTAATTATATACCCTTTTTTCATTTTGGAGCAAAATATTTATTCTATCATGGTATTTGAGAGCATAATTCATTGCATACAATATATGGGTTCAAAGATATGAATTGATATGAGTCTCATTTGATGATCTCAACTTTCTTGTTTGCTCTTCAAGATAAGATTTCTCTGTGTAACCTTGGATGTCCTGAAATTCTCTCTGTGAAATAAGTTGGTCTTGAAATCATAATTAATTTCCTGCCTCTGCCTTCCAAGTGTAAAACTTCTTCCAAGAATTAAACTCTTCCGAAAATTAAACATGCACCACAATTGGGTGGCATGGATTTGAAGGTTTTTTTTTTACTTAAAATTATAAACAACTTTGCTTCACATTTCAATCCCAGCTCCCTCTCTGTCCCCCACACTCCAACCAGCCACCCAGGACCCCACCCAATTCCCACTCTGTTCCCCAGTGATGTTAAGGCCCTCCATGGGGGATATCTAGAGTCTGTCATTTCATTCAGGGCAGGGCCTAGGCCATCCCCCAAGAGTCCAGGCTGAGAAAGCATCCATGATTGCAGGAAGAGCAACCAAAATCCATTTGTATGCTAGGGATAAATACTGATCTACTACCCAAGGCCCCATAGATTGCCTAGGCCTCCTCACGGACACCCACATTCAGGGCTTCTGAATCAGTCCCATGCTGGCCTCCCAGCCATCAGTCTGGGGTCCAAGAGCTCCCTCTTGTTCAGGTTAGCTGTATCTGTGGGTTAAACCAGCCCAGTCTTGACCCCTTTGCTCATCAGTTCTCCTTCTCTGTCACTGGGTTCCAGGAGTTCAGTTCAGTGTTTAGCTGTGGGTGTCTTCCTCTGGTTCCATCAGTCACTGGATGAAGGTTCTGTTTGCCAGACTCTCTGGCACTAGGATTGAAGGCTGGCACTCCCTTGATTCATGTCTAAAATCCATATATGAGTGAGTACATACCATGTTTTTCTTTTTGTCACTGGGTTACCTCACTCGGGATTCTTTTTTTTTTTTCTATTGCCATTCAATTGCCTGCAAATTTCAAGATTCCTTTGCTTGTTTTCAGCTGAATAGTACTCCTTTATGTAAATGTACCACATTTTCTCTATTCACTATTCAGCTGAGTGACATCTAGGATTTGAACTTTTGAACAATGATAAACCTGTTAAAACTATGAGAAATCTTGAAAGTGGACTCAGTATGTTGTGCAGTTAATATTTTTGAAGGGAAGTGGTCCATTCTGGGTGGAAGAAGGTGACTTGTGTGAAATAATGAAGTATAATGAGATCAGAAGAAACAGACACCTTCTATTAAGGTTTTATATAGAAGCAATGAACAGTTATTAAAAACACTCCCTAGATGTTTCCCCTATAATGGATGGGAGCTTCAACAAGGAAATGTAATGAATTGTTACCCATCATAGAGAAGTTTTTTAGTAAAGGAATTTTACACATTCTTGCCATCACATTCACCTTTGGTTTCATAGGCAACCTCAATAAACTAATTTCATTATCAAAATTGTCATGGGTGTTGCGTGTATTTTCTGTCACTGGAACCATATTTCTTCACATGTCCTAAGAAAATCATACAGCGAAAAAAAAGATGCATCTTGCATTCTGAATAGAGAAAAGCCTTAGGGGCTAGAAAGCTATGGCTCATATATGTAGTGTCTCTCATGAGCTTAAATGTTTGAAACTTACTTGAGCACCATGAACTTTTGGGAATCAATGAACAATGAGGGTTTGTTATAGACAGAATTAGTCTACATACTGGTGGATATTTTCATGCATTGTTATGTGGTGATTAGAACATTAAAGTTGAGTAATATTCACTTAAGATCTGTAATTTCTCATATGTCTCTCTGTTCTCTACTTTGAGTTTTGTCCATTATAAACTGAGCAATTTTACACTCCTCCAGCTACCATGAAGGAATGAAACATCTAAAATGCAATAAAATTTCACCTTTCCTCTTCTAAATAGTTCTTCTTAAGTATTTACCACAGCCTTGAAAAGTCAAACTAATACTACCCAAAATTAAACATGCAACAAGACAAAATAAGAATTCATGAGGGATATTGCATGAATGTTATTGGCTATTCGTAGGAAAGAGGAAGAATTTTGGTGGATGAACATTCATTTAAACAAAAGTACAACTTCAGTTTTGAGAAATAGTGAATATTTTCTTAGATTAATTTGAATCAACTAGAAACAAAATAGATAATATTGATGCTGGGAACCAAATAGTTTAATTTAAACTTTTATAAAATATATTATGTGTCAAGTACAATAATTAATGAGGATGAACTGAAATATGAACACAAGTTACAAGTCCCCAGTAGACTTATTATCCTTGCTCTAATTTGACCCTGGAAAGGTCACAGAGTTTTCGTGTTTTATTTGGTCATCAATTTTAAGTTAATTGTTTTCAATTGACTTAGCTTTTTCACCAAATTTGAATTACACAAGTCTACAGGAATGCGGAAGTCTTTCTGTATGATTTGGCTTTGAGTTCATAAGCAGTCAGGAATTCTCATAGTCCAACAGAGTACAGTAGTTAAATCCAGTTATAGAACATGGCCATGTACAAATAGAAGCCCTAGGGACCTGGCACAGGAGATGCTTTTCAGAGCCCCATACCCGCAGGCATTCTGTTCCTCCTTCTGCATGCACCATATGCTGCATCTTTAAATAAAAATCTTATGCTCAGTGAGTGCTAATGCACAACTAGAAAATATCTTGTGTATTAATGTATTAGGAAACTGGTGAAGATCCTACTATAACACACTTTTCCCTTAGATATTTTTGACATGCACCAGTTTTTAAAATTATAAGCAACATATTTTTTGTTTTTGAGATTTTAAAAGAAATACAACATTTAAGTTTTCACCCTCTAATATCTCCAATATACGTCTCTCAGCTCTCTTTCAAATTCATGAGCTCTTATTATATTGTTATTACATACATATATGTATAGTTGTATACATATTCATTCCAAAAATATAAAATGAAAGCATCTTCAACAAATGTGCTCATTTAACCAGATGTGTGCATGTAGAAGAATTCAAATAGATCCATATCTATCACCATATGGATTCAAATGGAACAAAGACCTCAAAGTAAAGTCAAATATACAACTGTATATTTCTTGAGCTACAGATATGGATAATACATTATTATCCAACTTCTTCTGTTCCAATATTTATTCTCTTGATCTCCTTCAGTTGTCCTATTGTTCTAGCTAGGATGCAAGAACTATACTGAATAGTTATAGTGGTCAGACTTTTTCCTGATTTTAATGAAATAGCTTTTAATTTCTCTCCATTTACATTAATATCCAAATACCTCATAATACTTTACATAATTGTATTGATAATTAAGGGAGAGATAGCCAATAAGAATCCTAAGTCATCAGCCAACAATATTAACACTAATATAACATCCATGTGTTCATTTGTGGCTCAAGAGCCACAGGACCTGCCTGGCCAGAAAACTCATGCTTATATCTCCCTGGGAAGGAGAAATAGAATAGATTTCATGGGTAGTCTGGGATCGGGTGGGATTAGAAATAAGAGGTATCAGGTGGTAGGGAAGTAAGGAGGAATAGTTGGAGAAGCGATTGGAATGGTGAAGCATTTCTTGGACAAGGTAGAAACGTAGTGCAGTGGAAAGTCCATGGAATTTAAGTGAGCAAATCTAACAAAGACTCCTTGCAACTGGAGCCACATAGCTATCATATATAACCAGTCACTGGAGCCACATAGCTATCATATATAACCAGTCACTGCCTCAGTGTAGTGATTGAGACACCATCCCAGTCACAAAAACCTTCCATCTAGAGTTTGAACTGCCTGCAGTATTCCAGGACTGGAACCTAGGAGACCCTTCAACAGACAGACCAGATAGACTTTATCCAGCAACTGATTGGGAGCAAATGCAGAGTCCTACAACTAAACATTAGGCGGAGGTTGGGATGTACTGCAAATGAGGTAGAGGAAGGATCAGAGGAACCCCAAGAACACATCCCACAGAATCAACTGAGTGGAACTCATGGGGGCAGTCGGTGAGGTCACTGGCAGTGGGACCAGGATTTATCACTAGTGATTGAACTGTCTCTTTGGAGGGATAACTTGCTCAGCCAAATATGAAGGGCACTTGGTCCTGCTTCAATGAGATGTGCCATGGGAAACCTTATCCCTCTTAGGAGCAGATGAGGTGGGGTTGAGGGAAGGTGGGAGAGCAGGAGGAGGGAGGCAGTGGGTGCTGGGATTGGTGTATAAAATGAGAATAGATTCTTCTAAAATAAAAAAAATTATCATGCCAAAGAATAAGTTTGGGGATAGGAAGATGGCTCCTTAAGTATGTGGTTACTTTGGAAGAGTGGGTATATGTGCAGTCCTCATATAAAAAGTCAGCGACAGTTACACACAGGGTAACTTGAGTTCTGGGAGTTAGGAGGACATTGGCTTATCTCCTAGTTCAGTGACTCCAAGGAATTTGGCAGAGAATAACACATCAACATCGGTGTTCTCCTCTGCCCAAGAACAATGTATCATATAGACATATGCAGACAGGAAACTCACGTACACCACAGTCACACACATTCATACCCATGAGTATGCAAAAATAAATAGCAACAAAAATTTAAAAGCATTATTGGGAAAATGTTCAGTAACAGAAATGAAACCACTTTTTTTAAATCATTAAATTTAGAGTGATGGTAACTGTGATCATTTTTAGCTCTAGATGTGCTTCTATTAATATCAAAAGTATTTTTATTTACTGAAAAGAAAATCTATTCCTAATATGATGTAGGCAATCCTTGGCCACTGTAGTATTTCAGAAGTGTGCTGTACAAAATCTCAAAGGATTTGAAGTGAAAGCAGGAATGAGAAGCTGTCTGATTTCCACGTGGAAGAAAGAATCAATGTTCAGGAACATTGGTAAGCTGTTCACAAAGTGTAAATCTAAAACAAAACTCTAGTCAGTCCTTATTTTCTGGACCTGGAAAATGGCTTCATTTGTTTCTTTGACCACTTGTTTCTCTGTAAACAATGGGAATAAAGAATAACCTTTAACTTACCTGTTCTCCAACGTGTGAAATAGTCTCATCTCAGTCAGACCATGTGGCTTCCCTAACCCTGGTTATTGACACACAAAGTCAATATCAAACTGGACAATTATAGAATTTTTAAAAGAGCAAACACTGATGCTGTATCATTTTAAATAAAAAGCATTTAAAAATCAGAGTTGATTGTATGACAAAAGACTGGACAGCTCAGTTGTTGTTTTTATTTTTTGAGTTTACTTATCACCTGATGGCACCCACCATCATGTTACAGAGGAAAAAAATGGAAATAGGATTTTTGACTTTTGTTTCAAAACTCCTCATAATTCTAAAGGTAGAGAATCCTGGCCAGGGGGAACTAGCTCCATAGCTACAGGGTTATTAGCGGCTTGTGCCCTTTGTGTGGAAATCAGAAACCAAAGACTTACAGGAACTCAAGACACACACAATTGTGAGTTGCATGGTGTGGATTTTGAAAAAGAATGCATAGTCTTCTATAAGAGATAAATTTGCTCTTGATAGCTGAGACTTACCACCTGCCATGCCATAATTATATATATGTATATATATGTATATATATATATAATCGTAGAAGCCTCTGATCTCATAGACAATTTGATTCTATAGTATATTTTTAGCAATTGTGTGTGCATATCTTTTTCTCATATTTTTCATACGGTTAACTCATAACAGGTTGAAATGATATTAGTTTTATATGTTGCTTTCTATGATGATTCTTTACTAAATCTGTCCAAAGACTCTTACAGTCAGTCAATAGACAATCTAGGATTTTATATTCATAATCAATAATCAAAAAATGGATGATTTACCTTATTGCGTTCTAATAAGTAATTATTTCATTTCTTTCTGTACATTTTATATGTACAGTCTTAGGTTGACCAGAAATTGTGGAATTTGGGGTACTAGCTTACCTAGATATTTTTGAAAACGCTATCAGCTACTTCATTTGGCATGCTGTCAATTAATTGTTAAATATGGTCCTCATTTGTTGGTGTGCATTTTACTATATGTAATTTGCTATAAAAGTGACTCGAGTGAGATACTTTATTTTGACAAATGACTTTTCTCTGTCTATCAAAACAATCATATGGGTATTGTCACTTATCATATTAACTTGAAATATTTTAACATGTTGAAACAACCCTCTAAACATTTGATGAATTTTAACTAATCACGGTGGTGAAAGAATTGTCCTTTTAACTTTGTGTTCTTTCTCTGTGTTCTCTCTCTCGCTCTCTCTCTCTCTCTCTCTCTCTCTCTCTCTCTCTCTCTCTTTCCTCAGTTCTGGTGAGCAAATTTAAGACTTTTAACATATTAGATCTTAACTCTTGTGTGATTATGTTCATAACATCATGGTGGATTCGTAGAATGAATTTAGAATCCCTCCATTTTATGGATAAGACTTCATCAGGATAAGAAGGGCATCAAATAATTTTGGGAATTTTTTTAATTTATCATTAGTGTTTAATTTCCTTAGTAGTTATTGAATTTTTGAAATTTCTTTTTCTTTATCATTTTAAACTTAGTACATGTTAACTCAGATGAAGATTAGAGTTATGTTCTTGAGTTGATGTTTGTTTTATTTTTCCCAGTTCCCATAAGAATTCATAAAATTTAACTCCATAGTTCATTTACAGAACAGAAAGAAGCATCATCTGAAGACAAGTTAGTTAGCATATTCAATACCTAGGAAATTCCTCCTGTATTATTTCTGCCTTTTTGTGCAGTTGCATTTCCAGATTTGGCTCCTCTGAAACCAGATTGGTGATGTCCATCTACACTGTATCACCATCCTTAAAAATCTAGCTTCAAAGATACTAACACATTTCATGCTCACTACTCACTTTAAAGCACTGATAGCTCAAAGAATCTAACACATCTACCTACTACCTACCATTGCAGTAGTAGTGAATTTAAAATGAATCTTAGACTTTGCACCTAAATGTAAACCAAACTTTTCCCATAAGTACAACATGAGAGTCATGAGGTACTTGACGTTACAATACATCTTTAACAACTTTTTCTTCTAGATGAAGAAATACTCTTGGATACATGCTAATTCATGCTGAATTTAGTGAATGATAGTCATTTCCTCTTATTAGTGCAGTGTAATATTAGATTAAGTGAAAACTAGTTTCTTTTTGTTTTAAGCAATTAAAAACATTATTAGACAATATTCTCATCATGGATAACAAGAAAAATGCAACCCTGGCATGAACCAGAAAACTGATATAGTTAAAAGGCAATGACTCTTTTACTAATTAGAACAAAAACTAATGCAAATTGAACAATAGAGATGGATATATTTAATGTGCTACCCTTACTTTTTGATTCAGTATAACTTCATGTTTTCAGGACACTAATTCATATTACACTGGCTCTAGGCTACTACTATGGCAGTGACTCCAAATTGTATTAAACAAATCTACTTTTGCAGAGGTCAAATAGTCATGATATTACTAAGAAAAATCAATTTAGAGAGTTAAACTTTGGACATGAAAAATAAAAAGACATTATTTAAAATGGTTTCTATTAAACAAAGCATTTTAGGGGAAGTACGTGAAACAATATCTCAATTTACAGAGTGCAATTAGTGGCACAGTACAACATTTTGTTTATTTATTTATTAATAATTATTAACAAAATGCTAAGCAAATATATCAGTTTGTTACATATATACAAATGCATGGTGAATAATATTTAATAGGAATTCTCCCTGAAAAAGATGAGTAAGTTCAAAGCATTCTAAAATGCTCAAACACAAAATTATTCCAAGAAATCAAGCAAGGCTGAGAAACAATAAAAGAAGGGATTGGAGAAAGATTGCATTGGTCTCCTTGAAAAGGGGAAATAGAATAAATTTTGCTGGTGTACTGGGGACAAGTGATGGGGGAGATCAGAAAGAATCAGTCAGAGGAGGAAGGGATGGAAGGATAGAGTAGGGAGAGATGACTGAAATAGGGTCATTAAGGAGGTGAAGCAGAAACCTAGTGAAGTAGAAACTCGCAGGAACTTATGAGGGTGACTCCAGCACTAACTCTGAGTAATGTATATAGAAGCTGAGTCTGTCATTTTCTCTAAATGAGCAAGTTTCCCAGTGTTTGGACTCAGACACCAACCCAACCCCATACCTTCTATGCACAACCTATCATGACTGCAAGTTTACCTTGGGGTTTTTGTTGTATTCCTCATATTGGGAGTAGGGTTATTGCCTTCTGGATTGTCTTTTCTTGCCTTGATATGAGGTTTGTGATTACTCTTATTGAATCGTATTGTACTGTGTTTGGTTGGAATCACTACTCTTTTCTTTCCTGTAGTAGCAAAGGATGATGTAGAAAAGGGAGTTTGGGACAGGGAAAAGTGGAGTTAGGGGAGGCAGTGGTTGGCACTTATTGTATAAGAGAAATATATATATATGTATAATTTCCAGTTATAATGAATATAATAGCAGCCTCAGGCTAATTATTTGTCAGCAATATTTTAAATCTGGAATTTACGCTGAGAAGAGAATCAGACTTTTGTCATTGGATCTGCTTTTATTTGCTATGATTTCAAATATATCATTTTAAATTTCAGATTGGGTTAACCTATCTAATGAAACAGTAGTCAGTCCAAGCTGAGTTTTAAAATGATCACTCTACAAAAAGAAGTTAAGTGAACAGTCTGTTTTGTCCATTCCCATTTCATTTCATTTCTTCATAGAGATATTTTCACATTTATGTTCATCCATTAATAGCAGGCATCAACTGAGTGATCATTGGATTGAAGAATACAAGAAATGGAGCAAGGAGAGCAGTGACAACCCAAGCCTTCCCCAGTCTGTATATGCATGTCAGTTTTTGTTGTGGGAGAGTGAGAAGGTGGGTATTCACTCAAGGACCAAGGTAGAGTACACTCTCTTGATCATGAGAAAATAACTTTGCAGATCTCAACAGAGCCCTGAGCACGGCTTCATCTCTGAAGATGTAACCTGACTACCATTAAGAGATGAGCTAAATTTCTATAAAGATATCGCCCATTTCCAACACTAAAATTCTGGGACCTATTTGCAATTATCGTCACCAGAAAAGTGAACCTCAAGGCAAAGGTTCTCATCTATGACGAAATAAGAAAGTATGCAGTGACCCTGTATTTTGCAATAATGTTTTGCCATTCAAAGTGTGCCCACAGATGTAATAATTGCAAGAACATAAATGAACATAATCAAATTTATTGAGTTTGAGGCCTACTTTACAGATTTCAGACCTAATTGTGTAAACGTGGTCAAGTAAGCTTCCAGTCATTTCAGGTAAACTACTTATGGTTCTGTTGTTGCCATTTTCTTTGTGTATTTGTTCAATTATTTAATAGACATTCAGTCAACATTTCTTCTAAATTGAAATCTGTTCTGCTTGCTACCTTGTTCAGGGAAGGTAGTGAAGATAGTGAAGAGTTTGAAAAGCTGAGAGTAAGCAAGTAATGGAGGGTGGTCATCCATATATGGACTGTCTACATCAACCCAACCCTCACATTGCAGTTCAGACTGTGTGATCACTGACTGTTCTTGGTTATCAATATGATTACATATTGAATGAACTATAATCCAAAAATGGGGGGGCACAACTGCAAATCAGTTTTTGAGGAAGGAAGGCAGCATATAACATGCCTTTGATCTCGATCTTGAGACTTGAAGATACACACTTTTGATCTGGATCCATTTTTGTGTTCTGATGTATGTGTATCAATTTGTTTCACTACATTGTGGTTTTTTATTGTTGTTGTTACACATATCCCTTATACACTATTTCCTTGTATTCTACATTCAAAACCATTTGACATATGTCTTGGAAAATGACTTGTTTATACTTTCAAGCTCTTTGGAGAAGTTTCTATCATCTTCATAGTTAACTGTCTCTGCTCAGGGATGCTCCATACAGCATTCTGCACCAAAGGTCCTGACAGGTTGGTCATCCCTTCAAACTTATAAAAAGTGTCACCTACACACCATGAAAGAAAGACAAGGTACTTAGTGTATTTTTCAACCCTAAAATCTGAATCTGTTCTTCATTGTTCTTGCATAATTTACAGCTATTTGCAGAAAGATGTAATTCTGGAATAGTTAATAAGAACATGTTTATTTTAATATAGTACACTGTACATCATGAATACAGTAATATTTTTAAGAATTTAATTAATAAATATGAGACCTTACATGGTTCCTTATATATAATACCTTGAAATTTTGCTATACTATATATGCTAACTTGCTTTTTAAAAATCACATTGTGATTTTTTTAAATAAAACAATCCTGATTCTATTTTGTAAGAATGTAAAACTTATGGCAAATTAATAATAGTAAATTATTATATAAATATCCCCTAAAGATTTGCATACTTAAATGCTTAGGAGTAGCACTATTTGACAGAATTAGGAAGTATTGCCTTGTTTGAGGACATGTGTCACTGTGGGTGAACATTGAGATTTCAAAAGCCCAAGTGAGGCCAAGTATTTCTGTCTTCCTTCTGCCTGTGGATCCTAATGTAGAACTTGCAGCAACATCTCCACCATGATATCTGCCTGGCTGTTCTCATGCTCTCTGTCATGATGATAATGAACTAAATCTCTGAAACTGTAAACAAACCCCAGTTAAAGGCTTTATTTTATAAGATGTAAAATGGTCATGATTTCTCTTCACAGCAATAGAACACTGACTAAGATAGGATGCCATGGGATTCCTTAAACAACCCAGACTATTTCAAAGACTAGAGTGTGTCTGTCACAAACTGACAGCAAAGTCCCATTGCTGAAGACAACTCACTGAGTGTTGAGAAGTGGAGCTGATGCCCACGTGAAATTTTTACCTTAGATTCTATCTAGCGTCTTTGACATAGGAAGTGGCTCTAAAGTTTTCAAAGGAGAAACATAGACGTGAAATAGTCACAATATTATCTACTTGGGTACCCTGCTAGTACAATGGTGGCACAAAGCTCAGAGCTGTAACATCCAATATCACATTTGATTCAAGTCCTACCTCGTGCAATGGAATCCATACCTACCACCGCTAGGATGACTAAGGACTTGAGAGCCTGAGACTACATAGCCCACAGACCTAGAGTAAAACCAAAAATTAAAAAGAAAGAAAAGAAAAGAAAAAGAAAGAAATGTGATTACTCTTTTAACATAAGTGACTTCTAACAATAGTCTCCAAATTTATAGATCAATGCCTTGCTTATCCATCATCAGAGAAGTTTCCTCCTGAAACAGATGACAACATAAACAGAGACCCACAGCAAACATCACGTAGAATGAGAAACCTTAAAACATACAGCCCTAAATGGATTGCCTCTTTCAAATCCCTACTCCCTGAAGCTGTAGGAATTCTCCAGAACACAAGGTAGAATAAATGTAAGAGCCACACAGTTTAGAGGACACCAAGAAAAAAAGACCCTCCCTTTAAATCGATGTAATTTATACCCATATGGACTTAAAGAGACAGAGAAATCATATTCAGGGCCTGCAGAGTTCTATACCAGGGCCTCTAAGTATATGATACATCTTCTAGTTAAGTGTTTTTATGTGGTTCCCAATTGTGTGAGCAAGTGATTCTGTTTCTTATGTCTTCTCTTGGACTCTTTTCCTTCTGTGTGTGTGTCCTATTGCAAATCCAAAGTCTTTTCATTTTTTCATTATACTTTATTTTAAAATGTTTTATTTCATTTATTTTTAAAAATTATGTTATTTGTTTTTAAAACATTTATGATTTCCTATTTCAATTGAAATCTTAAAGTTACTTATTTTAATATTATGTCATGATTTTTAAAATAGAGAATTTGATTTTTTTGTTTGTTCCTTTATGAAAATCTTAAAGGGGCTAGAAAGATTGCTCAGTAGTTAAGAGAAATGTCTGCTCCTTCTGAACTGCTGAATTCAACTCCCATCGCCACTTGGCAGCTTACAACTATCTGTTACTACAGTTCTCTGGGATCCCATTACCCCTTCTTCCCTCTCTGAGAAAGGCACATAGACATATATGTAGACAAATATATACAGCAAATAAAAATAAATGTACTTTTACAGATCTCATATTTCTTAAATAAAACATTGTATATATGGCACATACTTTTTAAAAATTACACTATACCCTTAAATAACATGAGTGTTTACTCACTTAAAATGACCTTAATTTAGTAGAAAAATAAATGTATATTGGTTCTCTTTGAACTCAGTTTTACTCTATCTAAAATTTGTGTGACAAACTGTATCATTTTTTTGTGTGTGGTAGTTTTAGGAATTTTTCTCACTCTGTTCTTCCACTTGGTCTTGTACACTAGTGCATTTTGTCTCAGTCTTCCAAAGAGAAAGGAATACATGCATAGTGTATTATCTTAAGAAAAATATACATGTCTTATTAGTTCTAATATTTTCTTTGAATTTTTTTTCCTAATCCACATGTTAGTATTTTTAAGTGATTTTGGTTGTTAATTGTCAGCTTGGCAAATAATGTGGAAACAATATGTTGAGAATGTTTGTTGAGAAGAAAGTTGATTACTCTAATGAGTTGGTAAACCCACTGTGGGTCACAACATTCTCTATGCAGGGAATTAAGAAGCATATTAGTGGAGAAAATTAGTAGGAGGTTGGCATGCAAACATCCATCCACTGTACTGTTTCTTTACTACTGATGGAATGTTACTAGCTGCCTCAAAGGCATGCTATTGTGATTTTCTCATAATGATAGATTTCAACTTGGAACTGTAAATTAAATCATAAGCCTTCATTCCTTTATTGTATCTTCAAAATATTTCATCACAGAGATAGAAGAAAGAAATAAGACATGTATTCTTTTTAATTGTTTTGTTGTGGGATTGTAGAGTAAGTTGCAGATAAAGGCTATGACTTTCAAACACTTCAGCAGGCCACAGACGTTGGAGCGTGTCAAGTCAGAGTACTAGAAGTGGGCTTGTAGGGTAGCTGGGTTGTTAAGCCCAGGCCTCCACAGAAACATACCCACTCCTGCAATGGGCAGGTCTGCTTCAATCGACAAGCAAGGGGTCGGCCCTCTCCAGGCCAGTGAGGGGGAGACCCAGTTCAGCAAGGCCTTAGGGAATTCAACATGGCCTCAGTTGGCAATCCAGACCACAGGTATCCTCATGTCCTTTAAGTGGAAATGTGGGCAAAGGACATTAACACAGATGCCTTTTGCTGTAGGACCATAGGAAGAAACTTCTTTGTAAACCAATTATGGAACAAGATGAGCAATAAAGGGGACTCTAAAATTATTCAAGAATTAAAAGATACATCTAATTTATTATAAAAATGGCATTACAAAGGATCCTTTAATTTATCATATAAAATACACATATGTTCAAGAGTAATCATTTGGAAAATTGAAATTGTTCGAAGCACTAATATGTATTGTAATTTTTATAGGCTCATTATAAGCAAAATGAATATAGAAATCTGTAGATCTAGTTTTTGAAGGGAAGGGCAAGCACTGAGAATCAAATCAACCTAAATAGTTCAAAATTTAGGATTAGTGTGAATTTTTCCTAGATGCAAAGAAACTACTAAATCACGGCAAAGAAATCCTAACATAATTATACCTAAATTTATTAAGTAATTAAATTGTCACCACAAGCATTTTATGAGTTTTATCTGATTAATGTGTTTAAACTTATTAAATTAGGACAGAACTATAGATTTTATTATACGATCAATTCCACTTTTAATAATGGTGACATCATGGGTTAGAAACATTAAGAAAATATCCCAGTACATTGAATTAAATAGTGGCAGATCTAGACTTTAAATTGTGTTTGTCTGAGAATAAGGATCCAGTTTAGTATAATACTTTTGAATCATTAAAATTATATGCAATATGATTAAAACTAATATAATCTATATAAATTATATATAACTTTTAATAGAAATATCTTCTCAATCCTGCTTTTAACTCCTTTTGATTCATTTTTATCTTACTTTCATTGAACTATTAAAGAAATTAGTCCCTACCTAATCAAATTTGTGAAATTCCATTTATTTAATTTCCTAATGCTTTGAACCATATCTGTTAATACAATAGGCTAGTGAAATGAATCAAATGCAACAAGACATGTTATAGTGCAGTGTTTAACATTGTCTTAATTGTTGACATAATTGAGTAGGGCTATTAAAGTGCCTATTTTGTAAGTTGTGATATAGGAAATAAAAATAAAATGTTCTTTTCTTAATTAAATGAGTATGAAGCACCAATTTCTTCTTTATTAGGTAATTTAATTCCAAGAAGCACCAAGCATTGTTTTTAGCAAGTGATCCCATTCTTTTTTTCCATTTAAGTATTTAATTCTTAGATTTTAGCAGTTGCAAGGAATAGAGAATTAAGACTACTCTGGTGAAAATAATTCATTAAAGAATACTTTTAGGTTTTGATATTTTAGGGCAATATATATGTATTCTTGACAACTATGTAACTACAGATGTGTTAGAGCACAAACATGTATAAATGGTGTGGAAAATATATAGAAGAGGCATCAATAAGTGTATCATAAAACATATACAGAAAAGTAGTAGTTATAACTTCTTTTACACCAAGAAATTTTCATTATTGTGTCCGTAATATTACCAAAGCATTAAGTAGGCATTGAAAGGAGTTTAGATCTATTATCTTTACCTGGGTAGAAGTATTTGGTAGAGAATAACTTACTAGGAGACAATACCCCAATTTAAAAATAAAGTTTTATTCTTTGGACAATGATAATTCCAGACACAACTGCTAACATTTAGTAAAGTCTTACTAGGATTGAATATCTCAATTTAAAAATAAAGTTTTATTTTATACAGAATGAACACTCCAAATATAATTGTTAACATTTAGCAAAATCAGTTCTACCACTGTTATTCACAAAAGGAGATTTCTTAAGGTGTCCTACTGCTCTGTTGGTGGTTGTCGAGGTCTGTCTCCATCTCCCCTGCTATTCTTCATCATGCCTGTTTTTTCCCCTGTTTCAATTAAAAACATTTTTCATTGCAAAATATTGTCATCATGATTTCCCCTCCCACAGATCCTCCCTACTTGTTCACACAACAAATTTCTGACTTTTCTTTCTATGTCTTTAACAAACAAACTGGAAAGAAGGACACACACAAACGTGCACGCGCGTGCATGCACAAACACACACACACACACACATACATACACACACAGACAGGATCTATAAAAGCAAAATGTCAGAAACCATTAGCATACAAGAATAAGATAAGATAGCCAAAAAATGCCTAGACAGAAACAAATGAGACAAAAGCCCACAACACACTATCTAGTTCAATTTGCATTGGACATCTACTTGTTGGCATGGGGCCTGCGCTTATATGTAGTTAATATACCAAGAGAAACTCCATTGTAAACAATAAGTTTTTCCTTTTCTGGAGATGTCAGTTGGAGATAGCCTCTGGATCACTGATAAGAGCTTGTGTTCACTGTCCCCTCTCAAAGTCTATACTCAAAATGGATCTTTTTAGTTATATGTATCTTCTTGAATAAAAAAAAAAAACAAAAGCAAGCAAAGTTCAGTTTTTCATGAAATACTGAAATTAGGAAAGAGAAATTAAGCTAATTTGAGCTTACCTCAAAATAACAAGCTCCCCTTCTCTTTATTTAATTGGAGGAAAATCATCTCTCTCTCTCTCTCATATATATATACATACTTATTTCAAGAAATTTGTGAATATAAAGATAGAAAACAAAATATGAAAAGAATCAATATAGAACCTAAGTTTAAAAATAATTACCCAAAAGGTAAGCACATTATAGGTAAGAACAATATAAATCCAGCCTATTAAGTTAATGTAGCATTACTCCTCTGTGTATTTGTTTAGGACTGACCACTTGGGAGTTAACAAACTTGCAGCACAAACAATAGAAACCCAGAGATAGACATTGAAGTTAAAGCTCGTGATCATAGAAGCAAAGCAGCCCAGCAACCAGAGAGCTCTTACATCTACATGACTGGGGTAATCCTGCCTTCAGTGTGGCTAGAGACTAATTGCCCAAGACAGAATGCCTGCTGTGAGGTCCTGCTCCAGTCTTTTATACTACTCTAATGCTGGGATTAAAGGCTTGGGCCACCACATTCTGTAATTGAGGGGGGTCATTTTGTCCCAGCAGAAGACTGATTCTTCCTCTCTCAGTAGTTATTAGGTATGTGTAACAGTTTATGTAGGGGTAAGGTCTTGTGTTATGTACCCCATCTTTATTACCCTGTTAGTTGATTTGTTCAGATATTGTTTAATTCCATGGGATTTCATGGAAGCATCTTCCCTGCTGAATGCAGAAAATGTCTTCTTACAACAGATATTTTTTTCTCTGGCATTGACATCATTTTGTACCATCTTTCTATGTTGTTTTATGAGTCTCCGGTATAGGAATTGTGTTGTAGATGTATCAATAATTGTTGGGCATGCTAAGTTAAATAGGGCTCTGCATTTTAACTAGTAATGTCTTTCTCTACAGGTCTCTACTTACAGCAAGAACTTCTTAGGAAATCAGCCTTAGTAGTCTCTATGGTCTCTGTTGTATATGGTCTCATTATCTGTGGATTGTTGACAGTACCAGGCAAGAATTTCCATTTATTGATTGAGCCTTTAATCCAACTAGATAACTCTGGTCTCATTCAAACATATATGTCATTATTGTACCCTTGTGGATATCTTCCCTTGATCATCATCATTGTATTTGTAGACCTCAGAACTGGGATGGATGATTGATTAATTTTCTTCATTGGAAGCTTTCATAGCACCTTTGGATACCATGAGAGTGAGTTCTTATGGAAGAGACTTCCATGACACTTCCACTCCATTTCTGTAAGTCTTATGTCTAAGGTGTGTGTATTTACCATGAATGCTTTACATTCATGTTCTAGGGAGCAACCAAGAAGAATGGAAAAAAACTGTATTTTTCTGGGAATCTTTTATATTCCCTGACAAACATCTTTTCCTATCACTGGAGGCTTATTAGATAGTCTGTGCAGGGCATATTATCAGTGAAGTATCTTAACTTCAATATATATATTATAAATTTGAAGCCAAGCATGATAGTTTTTCCTTCAGTGTCAGAGTACACATTCAATGAATCCACAAAGAAGTAGACATAAAATTAGAATTCATCTCGTGTAACATGGGTTTATGGATTCTGCCCAAGAAGCTGTGTTCTATTTCCTGAACCACAACCTTAGCATAGTAGCATTGTTTTGGTTTCTTGGAAGCTACAGAGAATAAAGGAGAACATTCACATTTATTGAAGCAATAAAGAATCTGCCCTCTTATTGTAGGCAAACATCCAAGAGAGAAAGAAAATGTAAGTCCTTAAATAAAGGAATCAGAAAATCCTCATAATTCAGAAACAACAACACAGATGCGTGTTGAGAACCCAGGGCTTCTTAGACAAGTACTATACTAACTTGTGATCCAACTTCTTCTAAAGTTAGTGGTAAGAAAAGAAACACTTTGAGGGAATTTCCTGTTTTTGTAGGTGCAGGAAAATCTTTTTTTTGCAGGAAAATCTTTTTTTTTTTTTTTTTTTTTTTTTGGTTTTTCGAGACAGGGTTTCTCTGTATTGTTTTGGAGGCTGTCCTGGAACTCACTCTGTAGACCAGGCTGGCCTCGAACTCATAGAGATCCGCCTGCCTCTGCCTCCCAAGTGTTGGGATTAAAGGTGTGCCCCACCAACGGCTGGCTAGGAAAATCTTAACTCTGATCCATTTTTAGTTCTTAGGTCCCCAACACTTTAGGAGGAATCTTACTTCTTTTCATATCAATAAAAACTTTACTTTTACTTCCTATGAATAGTTTAAATATACCTTTGGCAAATTCATCCTGTGAAAATTGGTTGTCACATTTACTTTATGTTTTCATGGTTTTTCAGCATTGATTCTGATACATAGACCAATCTTCATGATTTTAATTTTTTTGTTATGCAATAGAAATTAACTGAGAATATTAATCATTTTTGAGCATATTAATTTATCTGACTTGAATAGTTATATCATAGAAAGAGCTCAATCTCTGTGACATTTGTGCTTTTTTATTTCCTGGGAATGCACTTCCTTGGCATAAAATATTAATCTATCATATTGAGGAAGTGCATTGTTTATCCGATATCTCTTGTCTCAGACATTGGTAAGTATTTGATTCTTCAGATTTTTTTATTTATTTACTTTTTAATCTAAATTTAAATTAGAAACAAGGTTGCTTTACATGTCAATTACAGATCCCTCTCCATTTCCCTCCCTTCCTCCCATGCCCTCCTACCAATCCCCCCAATATCCCCTCATTATCCCAAGGAGGGTGAGGCCCTCCATGGGGGTGTCCATTGTCTGACATTTCATCCAGAGAAGGGCCTAGACCCTCCCCCAAAAGTTCAGGGTAAGAGTGCATCTCTCATAGTTGGATGGGAGTCCAAAGTCAATTTGTATACCCAGGATAAATACTGATCTACTACCCAAGGCTCAATAGATTACCTAGGCCTCCTCACTGACACCCACATTCAGGGGGTCTTGATCAGTCCCATGCTGGATTCCCAGCCATGAGTCTGGGATTCAAGAGCTACCCCTTGTCAGGTCAGCTGTTTCTGGGGGTTAAACCAGCCCAGTCTTAATGCCTTTGGTCATCATTCGTCCCTCTCTGTCACTGGATTTCTTGAGTTCAGCTCAGTGCTTCTTAAGATTTTTATTAGAATAAAAGAAGATTCATTCTTATCTAAGATTGTTAAAATTTGTGTTTATTTAAAGAAAAACTACTACACAAGTAAATTTCATGATCAAACGACTTTGTATCATGTATGAGATTTTAAACCTCATAAATAAAATATACTAAAGAATAAAATATGAACAATATTTTATATTTGCAGAAGGCAGAAAATAATAGTCACATGACTTTAGGCAGCCATCATTACAAAATAAATTAAAAAATCACATATTTTTGAAAGAATATACAACTTTAATATTTTATTTTTCCGTCCGTATTATTACAGATATCACTAAAGTTTATATTAAATACAATTCACTTTGGAAAGTCTGTAAATTTTTTATAAAATGAACCACAGAGAAAAAACAGTGTGTGTCCAAGATCTTTCAATCCCTGCTGCATGGTCAAGAGTTTTTTAGGTTGTATTTTAGATACCTATAAAAGAAATAAAAATGGATTCTTTTGAGAACATAGATATCAAGAAAATACATGTGTACGTATTAGCTCTTCTACTTTAATATAATTCTCTTACATTACAGAAAACTCTTGGTTACCTTCTACTCCTTGAGAGACAAAATGGAAGAACCAAATAGTTATAGAACAGTAAAGAGAGGACAAAGTGAGAAGGAGATAAAGAATTGAGTGAGAGAGATCATAACAAGTTGAAAGTGCTCCAGGCCAATCTTCCATTTCCCCTGGTGACAAAATGAATACACAAAGCACACCCTTCCATTAGATTTGTAATGCTATAGGTGAAAAACCATCACCCAAGATAATGACATGGGTTGATTTGATGGTGGCAAAGTACGCTCAGTATTCCATGGCAAGTCACAAATCCTATTCAAGAAACTGTGCTCTGTTCAGCATGTAGATGATTATAAAATGTCCACCTTTTTGAAAGTAGGTGAAACCAAGAAGTTCTGAGTAAGATTTGTTTTGGTATGGTTCCTTAAGATAACACATACCTTTGAATACTTAGACAGATTGGTTTTATGCACAATATTTACTTTATCAAAGACTTATTTTTATTTTGAATTATGTATGTGTGCACATGAGTGCAAGTTCATATGAAGGCCATAAGAGGCTGTTAAATCCCTTGCAGCAGTTGCTGCAAGTACTTTATATTTTAAGACAGAGCCTCTCACTGTGCTTGAGCTCATTGATGATGTTCAGCTTGCTTGCACAAGGCTGTAAGGACCCTTGTGTCTCCACACACTAGGCTTTAGATCACAGCTCCTTGTTGAAATGCCTTCTGCCTTGCAATACTGGTGCTGGTGATCTACAACCCCCACACACAGTGGCCAGACAAATACTTCTGACTCAGCTACATCTCTGTCTGAAAACAGAATGATTTCGGCATAGCGTGCTCATTTCCGTGGTGGCTATAAGAAAACTGGGAATCATTCTAAAGGAATATGTGGTTACTATTCAGGAGAAACAATTCAAAGCATTCCTTTTAGAGTGTTATATGGTTTATAGGTTTTCACTGATGTGGGAATAATATGCTCCTTATATTTATATATTTCATTAAACTGCTATTATTTTTCTTATTACATGATAGAAAAATCTGTAATTGCTAATGATTGTCTTTATTAGTCTGCATCACATAGAATGAAAAAAGAAAAGCAGTGAAAAGGAAAGGGGAAGGACATGACTGCTCCTACGTATGCTGGAGGAGATGTACACTGTAGATAAGTGGGAGAGCATAGGTGGAGGAAAGGACATTCAGGAGAGTCCAGAGTGATCATGACCAGACTGAGTTGGTCCATGTGGGGAGATGGTGCGGGAAGGGAGAGGGGAGATGATGTAACCAGTTGCAGCAGTCAGGAGGTCAAAGTTACGAAAAGGGTCAGGTAACCAAAATGTCTGGATTGTGTACTGAAAATCCTCTAGGGGAAGTCTAGCCTAACCCAAAGACTGAAGAGTTCAAGATTATGTGTGGGGTATGCCACCCTTACCTTGTAACAGATAGGGACTGAAGGATGCTGGAAGAAGCTACTGACCAGATTCATTTTAATGTTCTAAGTAGTCACATCAGCTGTTTTTCCTGGGTGTGAAAAATCACATACAGTTAAGTCCAAAATCCTTTCATCCTTTCTTCTCTCTCTCTCTCTCTCTCTCTCTCTCTCTCTCTCTCTCTCTCTCTCTCTCTCTCTCTCTCTCTCTCTCTCTCTCTCTCTTCTCTCTCTCTCTCTCTCTCTAATTGTCTCTCTCTGGTATATTATCTCTCTCATCTTATCTCATTCTCTCAGCTCTGCATGGGTTGGTTACCACTCACCCCTATTTTGCTTCCCTGTCCACCAATAAAATTCCACGGGGGAACATTGACTCATGGTTTGTGTCTTGTTACTTGGTAAACATAGACATTTTGTCAGCAGTGGGGACCTGCCACTGTCACTAGGCTGCTCAGAGTAGTACTAGCTCCAGTTCATGGTAGGTATCACACATGGCAACTGACCACAAAATCATGGTCACCTTAAGGGAAAATGCAGGTATCATGGACAAAAGGAGGGGATTCTTTGATGGTGGAAATTGATGGAAGAAACATAAGAAGCAAAGAACCGAGGCCAGACCTCAACATAAGCGGATGGAGCTTTACTAGTGCATGAAGGACAGCAGTTTCTCTGCAAGAGGGGAGACTCAGCTCAGAGGCACAGGAATTCTCTGTGTAGCATTGGAGGCTGTCTTGGAACTGCCTCTGTAGACCAGGCTGGCCTCAAACACACAGAGATCCACCTGTCTCTGCCTCCCAAGTGTATGGAATGAAAGTCATCTGCCACCACCACCCAGTTTGAGGGTTTTATAGAGCAGAAAATAATGGGAACATTTGGGGCAGAAAATTCCATCTGTAGGCTGTGGATCTGTTCCCTTCTGTGCTGCCCTGCACCACCCCCACTGCATCTTAACAACGGAGTCTTATCTTGTCAAGAGTCTCCCAGCTCTTGAGTGCCTCCAATGTTCTTATCGTTATGTTGATAGTTGTCAGGTGGTGTTCAAATGCTTTTTGCTGAGTTGGGAGTTTCTAGGAAGTCTGAGGCTCTTTGTTTTATGTCATTAAACTTTCATTATATGTACAAACTTTCTCTTTTTTCTTCCTTCCCCCTTCATTTTTTCAGTCACTGAGTCCCACCATCACATATCAGACACTGTGTGTATTGTTGGGGTGGCTACAAGGCTACAGACAGGCATCATGCATGTCCCCATGGAAGACACACATAACCTAACAAGAGAGTCAGTGCTTGTATTGCCTGCCTGGTGCAGGAAAAAAATGTTCAAATTCTGGTGACCCGAAGAAAACTACATGGGTGCTGGAGATCGCTTAGATAAAGTGGACAGGAATGTTCTCTTTGAGGAAGTAACATTGATCTGATTGTAGAAGAGTGAGACGTAGACTGTGGCATGTAAACAGCCTTGGGTTGCCTAGTCCACAGGAGTAGCATGTGCAAAGACCCTGAGAAGACTTCCCTCAGAATCCTAGGATCCCCAAGAATAGTGTCACAAAACTGATACCTTATGCCAAATAAGGTCACATCCTGAGCTTCCAGGTGACATTGTTCTGTTGGAGGCTCCAGATTGCCCCCACATTCCTGTCAATCTCTTCACACCCCACCTGTCCCGAGGGTGCCAACCAAAATGAAGGCACCTAAAGCCAGTTCTAAATCCATGGTAACTACTGCAGCTTCCTCCCCTTATGGTATCAGCTGCCACTTAAGCACTCTGCTTTGATCATATTTGTGCACAAATGCAGCTTCTAGCAGGCATGTCATCGCCCCTCACCTATAATTTATAAAACCTCCCTGCCTTAGTCCAGGCACCCGACTACTCTGGCATTATTCTGTGAGACCAGTGAACCTGCCTGGGTGTTGCTTTGCTCGGTATACTTGTTGCTATTCTTTTCTTCAATTGTTCTTGATCTGGCTTACTGACTCAGTGAAAAACTTATCATGGTATGGGAGGGAGCAAAAAAAAGAAAAAGCTGATTCGACATGTCTTTAGGGAGCTTCAGAAAAAAAGAGCACAGATTCCTGAATATTCCTGGCAAGAAAGGAACTTAGATGTGACTGGAGAGAGGCTCAGTGGATAAGAGCACCAGGTGTTCTCACATATGTCTTCAGGTTGATTCCCAGCACCACATGGCAGATCACATCTGTCGGGACTCCATGTTTGAGGGACCTGATGCTCTCATCTGCTCTCCGGGGGCACTCCCAATGCACGTGTGTGGCACAGGCATACAAACAGGCAAAACACTCATACATAAAAATTAAAGTAAATAACCCTGTAGCATGTAGTCTTCATGCCAGTTGCTTGGGCCCTGCCAAAAGGTAGCAGCTTGGGCCCCACTTCTGTCTCAACCCCCAAATAACACACAGGATGATGTATTAATTGTAAGCTGTCGGCCATTTGCTTTGTCTCTTCCTGGCTAGCTCTGACTTAAGTATTTAACCCATAATTGCTAATCTGAGTATTTCATGTGGTCTTCGATAACTGGAGGATGGGTCCACATACTGCTTTCCTGAGTTCTATGTTGTGACTGAATGTGCCTCACTTTCCCAGAATACTCCTCACTCCTAGTCCCACCTAGCTTGCTTCCCTATTGGCCAACAGTGCTTTATTCAACAACCAATAAGCTAAGCACAAACACAGGACTTCCCCCATCATAACCATTTACAAAAGAAGAAGGGAAGGACCTAGGGGAACACACCAAATAGCACATCTCAAGGTATATGCCCACCCTCTACCTTACAGTGTGATTGCTATCCTTGATTGTCAACTTGACTGCATCTTGAATTAATTAAAATCCAAGTGGCTGGGTACACCTGTGAGGAATCTGTTATCTTACATGATTTGCAATGAGAAGATCCACCTTTTCCAATTTTTGTTTTTCAATACAGATTTTCTCTATGTAATTAACTTTGGCTGTCCTGGAACTAGCTCTGTAGACCAGGCTGGCCTCAAACTCACAGAGATCTCCCTGCCTCTTCCTCCTGAGTACTGGGTTAAATTCACATGCCACCACTGCCTGGCATGAAGACCCATCTTTAGTAGAGATCTTTTGAGGTAGGAAGACTAAACCTGGGCTTCTTTGTTCTTTCATTGGCATTAGAGTCTGTTTCTTTAGAATTCTGGTGAATACTAAAGACCAGCAGAGACATCCAACTCTGTGGACCTGATGACTACTAAGATTCATGGTTGACAAATTCAGCCTTGCCTTTTTATCAATGAGAAGAGAAAACAGAAGTGACTAAGTTAAAATCATATGATTGGGAGAGCTGGACTTCACATTACTCCAAGTGATAGAGATGGGGACCCATGACATGGTGAAGAGATGCCAAGTGGTGCTGCTGGGCAGGGTTTGGACCAGGGAGAGTGTGTGTGTTAACACTCACACACACACAAATACATACATACACACACACACACACACACACACACACACACACACACACATACACACACACAGGTGTGCCTTACATAGCCTATGTCTGAAACACAGCCTCTTTTTTGTTGTTTTTATTTAGTAGCTAGATTTTTGTTGTTAATGTTTGTTTGTTTTTCTGAGACACTGTTTCTCTGTGTAATAATTCTGACTGACTTAGATATGTTTTTGTGGTTGTGTATGTTTTCAAAAACTATATGATTACAAAAGATATAAAGATAAAAGAATACATATCATGTGAAATTTGTATTTCTATTTACCTAAACCATCCAAACTAGAAATAAGAATATGCGAGAGAGATAAATCAGTACATGAAATCTAGAAGGAGAAATTTTGTTTCTCAATTTTCATGGTTGTGATTACATTCCCATTAATTTATTGAAACAACCATGTGAAGCAATTGTAGAATAATATATTGAAGAGGAAATTAATGAAAGAACATTAAAACTTGTCCTAACATTTCTCAAATGTAATCATAATTTTCTGAAAAATTCATAATTATACTTACGTCTGCTTCAGTTTTTTTCACACAAGGAAATAGACGCACTCAGCAATTGGAGTGAATATAGAAGCTTCACTAGTCTTAGAGTGAAATATTAAAAGCTTTAGTCCAGATGACCACAGAGACTTATCCTAATTCCTACCAGGAATCCCACCTGACCTCCTCCTGCTGCTTGATGGCTGCTTTTTGACCACAGTGGACAAGTCTTTAACCTCAGTTTCCTAAATATGTTTTTAGTCTCAGTTTCTGTTTAATCAGAAAGGAAATGAACCAGCAACTCCCCACAAAGTTGCAAAGGGGAAGGGATATTAATTGTCTAAATAATGGGGATGCTATGCTGGACTTTTCTCTTCCTAACCCAAGTAGCCTTTTCCTGCCTTCTTGGGCAAAGTGCAAAGGAATGCTCCTTTTACACGACCCCACTAGCCCTGCCTCTATTCTGCTTGTTCCATGCCTGTCTTTCTGAAAAGTCGGCCTACCTCCCTTTGCATGCCTGTCATCTCTGGGGAGTTACATCACCCCTCCTTTCATGTAAGATAAAGGGGTACAGGTAACAACGAATAATTCAGCTGTCTTGAGCAGTTCTCTCAAATCGTTAATTCCATCCCTGAGAGGCAGAGTCAGGTGGATCTCTGAGTTCAAGTTTAGCCTGATCTCCAGAGAGAGATCCAGGACAGCAAGGACTACACAGAGAAACTCAGTCTCCACAAACATAATCAACAGCAACAACCAAAAAATCTACCTACCAGCTGCTGGTCACCCAACCCTGAACTCAGAGGCAGAGGCAGGCAGACTTCTGTGAGTTTGAGGGCAGCATGGTCTATGTAGTGGTTCCCAGGACAGCAGAGTCTAGATTTAAAAAAATCCTATCAGTCTGGCTGTGGTGGCACATGCCTTTAATCCCAGCACTTGGTTAGCCTGATCTAAAAACAGCAACCACAACAACAAAAAACTACCTACAACCTGATGGTAACCCACACCTTTATCCCTGCACTCACAGGCAGAGGCAGGCAGATTTCTGTGAGTTAGAGTCCTGCATGGTCTACAAGAGCTGGTTGCAAGACACCCTCCAAAACCACAGTGAAACCCTGACTCAAAAAAAAAAAAAAAGAAAAAGAAAAACAAACAACAACAACAAAAAGAAATCCTGTCTCAAAAACAAACAAAAAAACAGAATTCAAATTTCAGGTTTGGTGGTCAGCACCTTCCCCCTTGGATCATCTGACTGGCCCTGCTGTTTTTTTTTCATTTTTGTTTAAGATCTATTTATTTTGCCAGGCGAGGATGGTACTTGCCTTTAATCCTAGCACTCGGGAGGCAGAAGCAGGCAGCTCTCCCTGAGACTGAGGACAACCTGAGTTACAGGACAACCTACAAACCTACAGAGATACCCTGTTTTGAAAAACTGAATAGAATTTTATAGTTATTTCATTTTATATATGTATTTATTAGATATATGTATTGAATCATGTATATACCTGTTGCCCTCAAGAGTTCAGAAGTCAGTATTCTCTCATGCTTGAGATCCATCATGTATGTAGATGCTGGAAACCCAACACAGATCCAAGGATTATTGATCTTAACCCCTGAGTCATCTTCCCAGATTGTCTTCCTCCCCATTGCCCATCCCCCTCTTTGTTCTTTTCTTTTGCTTTCTTTCTTACTTACTTTGTTTCATTCTTTCTTTCTTTGTTTTTGGTGTTGTTTTGGTTTTTTTGAGAAATGGTTCCTCTGTAGTCCTGGCTGTCCTGGAACTCACTCACTAAACCAGGTTGGCCTGAACTCACCGAGATCTGCCTGAATCTGCCTTCTGAGTGCTGGGATTAAAGGTGTGTGCCACCACCACCCAGCTTTTTTATACTGGCTTTGAACTCACTGAGATTTTCAGTGTTCTGGGATTAAAGGTTGGTGTCACCACACCCTACTCTATTCAAATGCGGATCGGACAAGGGATTCCCATAGTGCTCTGGTACATCTTGTTAACTACATAAATAAGCTCATATCGTGTCCCAGTGTCTCAGACTCGAGCAAGTTCAGCTCCTCTCCACTTCTATTGTACCTGAGCTCCCAGCTCGAAGCCTTAGTCTGCCCCAACGCAGGTGTACCATCTTCTCCCCCTTCTGAGGCTGGGCCACACAGGTGGAGGGAAGTTGTAAAGGTCGTGCCCTGTCACTCCTTCCTTGCACGCAGAAAATCAGTAGCCCCCTAACAGAATGCCGGGTGCCAGATTCCTGGTTCGCGTTCTCGCTTTTCTCATCTGCCTGCTATTCAGTCTCCACCGAGTAAACACCAACCAGGTAAGCAAGCCTTCTGAGACTTTTGAAAGACTGTACGGGTAGAGATTTGCCATCCAGCCAGTCACTGCATTACCTTGTCAGGAATTCCTTATAACCACTTGCAATTTTCAAATTCCTTTCTGTTTTGCTTGGGGAAATTGGAGATAGACAACTCACCTCAGAGGGAGGCTCTGGAACCCTGGGCCCCTAGTCTTGCTCAGGTTGTGTTGTTACTGGAATCTAGTTCCACCCAGGGCCCTGATTGGGAACTTTGACCTCCTTTTAGTTGTATTTCTTACTTAGCCTCTCAACTGTAAGGCTGAGGAAACTGAGGTTCTGCATGTGTGGGCTTGGCTTCTGTCCTTCCTTACCTGTTCTCCATAGCTGGTGAATTTGGTAGTATCATTGACCATGGACATGGAGCTGGAGGGAGAGGCAGTCTGAAAAGCACTTCCTGATATGTCTGGAGAAATGTGCCGAGACCAACCTCTTTCTGGCATCCAGTCTGGCCTCAAACTATATATAGCCTTGAATGATTCTCCTGCTTTCTTGGGGTCTGGGACTGTGGTCATGTACCACTGTTCTGGTTTACCCACACCAGATGTATTCCCACTGCCAGAAATTGAACCCAACACCTACTTTACTCTGGGGAATCACTCTCTTATCTGAGCCCCAACTATCAGGTTTGAAGCTCTGACCTCTGTCTGTTTTCTCCCACAGGTTATAATCAAATGTGACACCCTGTAAGTATGGGACTTAGGGGAGGGATGAAGGTAGATTGGTGTGGTCAGATATGCCCTGGATAAGGAGACAGATACCTTCTCCTCACTCTTCCTAATTTTGCATCATTGCAGTTCTGCAGCTGCTGTTAATCCCTCACCTTTCTGTCCTGGGGCTCGATGCCTACCCTATAAGATTTAGTAGCATGGTCATTCTGCCAGATCAGCTCGGAACTCCTGGTTCTCATCTCCAAGCTTTAGTTCCTCCCAATGTACTCAGGATGGATGTATACCCCACACACACCAAAGGTGGCTTGCAACCTGAGGCTATAGGTATCTGGGGAGGCAAGGACAATTGTTCTGACACTTATGGTACCATTTGTGTCTCCCCATACCTGTTTGACTTGAACAGAAACTGCCCGGTTGGACTAAGATGCTGTGAGAGTGGGTGCTGCCTGGAGAAGAAAAACACAGGGAATTTTTCAAACGACGATTTAAGGTGAGCCTGGGGTCATCCCTTCTGGATACCATTCACAGAAGGATGAAATAGGCTGGGGGTGGGTGTTGGAGAGTGTTATAGGCACCCAGGGAGATATCATTCCCTTTCCAGAATCTTGTTCATTGTCTTCATGGTCATGATACCACTGTTGTTCATCTGGAGCTTGGTGAAGCACTTCTGTTTCAAGTGCAGAGAGCCAGAGCAGAGCCTCAGAAGGAATCGTCAGATACCTCCAGAAGCACCTACCATTGCTCCCATAGAGATGATGTGGATCAATACCTTGGATCCCCCACCACCCTATGTTGAGGTAAGCCTTTCTATCCCAGTTCCTAACTTGTTTCATAGCTTGATATGCAACTTGTTGAAGTAACAGTTTGGAGAGGGCTGCCAACCAAGTTCATCATTCATTCCTTACCTAGGCCTGAAGCAAATTAAGTATGGTTTTTCCTCCCCCCACAGGTCATCTTGAACCCTGAACAACCACCTCCTCCCTACACCCTCAGGCCTGAGGACCCTGCTGGTCAAACTAGATGCACTTACAGCACAGCCTTTTGAGCTACCTTACCACAATCTTTTGAATCATGCACAGGACTTCGTGACACTGGATGACTGTCATCTTTGATTTAAGTTATTGTTTTTCTCCCCGGGTCCCCTCCCCAATGCTGAGTTGGATTAATGGTCTCTGTCACAACTACGAAGCTAAAGACTGTTGAGAATGCCTGCAATTGGAAGCAGAGATCATTCTAGTGGAATGCAGAACTTGACTGGACAACTTGCTCTGCATCCTACAGAAGCACTTTTGTGTCTTGGAGAGATAGGAGACTGTACTGCATGGACTGTAAGCCACCCTCAGACATGACCCCACTGTACCTCCATAGCCAAGCTAAAGTTTCACTGCCTGATCTCTGACCAGTTTGGAGGTTAAGCTCCTGCCAACTCCTTCCAATAGTGACTGATTGCTTTGGCAACCTCCCTGGGAGTATTGTGCATCCTAACTGAGAATGAATGCTGTGACCTTAAGATCACTGGGACTTGTGGGTTCTAAAAAAATGGATTGGAGAGTTCCCCGGATCCTAGTCTCATCTCTGCTTTTTGGAAGACCAGAACTTCATAAGCATGGGGCTCTTTGGGAGATACATGTCAGACAACAGGCTTCTTGAAGGCAGGGTAGAAGCCTGGAGAGGCAGGTGTGGTTAGACTGTGGAGTGATGCCTACAGAATGCTTCCTTCCGGATTCCTCTCCAGATATTCCTGGAGGGCAAAGGTTGCCAGAGCATACCCTGTTCCTCCTGCTGAGCAATGGGTGCCAGCCACTGGAGCTTAACCCTGTACACAGTTAACCTGATATTTATATAGCCGGTATTCTATGTCATTCTATGTCTAGCCTGGTTCTAGGGTGAGGTCAGGTGCAGTTCTACAGATAAGTCTGCAGAGAGGCCTGTGCACTAAATCTCATGGAGATATGTATCTCCTGGTGCACTGGACTGGGTGGGTAGTGGCTGTGCGAACATCCATTGCCCAATGGAAGCTTGTTCTGAAATACAGGAGCACCCACACTGAACTCCACCTGTCCCCTAAGCATGAAGAAGGACCTGCTGTGCCGACCATCATCGTGTCTGTCACTTACTGTTGGTAGTAATAGTGTGTTCAGAGCAGCTTTGGTTTATAAATAAACTTCACCATAACATTTTAAAATGCTTGTGTATGTGTGTTTTATTCTCTAGATAGAAGAGAGAAGCACTGTGGTACAGTCCTATCGTCTCAACTATTACAGAATATGAGGCAGGAGGATGATTTTACAGGCAGCCTGGGTGACTTAGTTGAGATCTTATCTCAAAATTTAAAAGGGGGAAGAGGGGCTGGGGAATGTGGTAGCAAACTTTCCTAGTACCTGAGTTAGGTCCCCTTTTCCTGCCAATAATTAGAAAAGGATATGAGCTGCTGGGAGCAGTGTGCTGGTGGTTAGGTGTAGGAGTTGTTTTTCTTCTAGACAGTTTCTCTCTGTATCCCCGACTGTCCTGGAACACCTGTAGACCAGGCTGGGCTAGAAATGTGCCTGTCTGCTCCCCTCCAAGTACTGGGATTAAAGGTGTGCACCATCATTGCTGTTTTAGGATTTTATCTTTAATCTATATTAGTATTGTACCTGCATGTGTATCTGTACCAGTGTGTATGCCAGAGGAGGCATCGTACCCTGGAACTCAGGATCCAGTCAGTTAGAGCCACAGTGTGGGTGCTGGGAACTGATCCTGCCTGGATCCTATGGAAGAGATGCCAGTGCTCCAAATGCTGAAACATATCTCTAGCCCAAACTTCTGTTTTCTTTATCATTGCTTGAGTGTTTTCCAGGGAAAAAGCCTTCCTTTTGTATATTTCAGAGATGTGTTTCATAAATTTTTAGGCAGATGTAGAAATATCTGAAAGTCTGGGATATAGCTCAATGGTAGTTTTTTTGTCTCATTGTACAAGTCCTTAGGTTCAATCATTAGCACTGGAATAAAAAATACTTGGTGAAACTTGATGAATTTCAACTGGTAATTTCCAGCCCTGTTATAAAGAAAGGAGCAAGTAAGACTGACTTGTGGCACACATCGATTGTACATAACTCTGAGGAATAAACATGTAATAGACATGAAAAGACCTGGATATCTGTGATGTCTACCATTCTTTTACGTTTTTTTCGAGACAGGGTTTCTCTGTGATTTTGGAGGTCGTCCTGGAGCACTCTTTTTAGACCACACACTCCTCCAACTCACAGAGGTTGGCCTGATTCTGTCTCCAGAGTGATTGGACTAAAGGCGTAAGCTGCCACCACCACCTGGGCCTCTCTCTACCATTTCTTCCAGCTACTATACAATATATCCTGTGTGCTCCTGTGACAAGTTTAGTAGATCTTCTGTAACATCCTTTTGTTACTCCTACATCAGTTTATCATGGTGGGTGAGGGGACAAAATAAAACCTTTTAGACATATCTCTAGGGAGCTTCAGAAAAAAAGAGCACAGATCCCTGAGTATTCCCAGCAAGAAAGGACCTTAGCTGTGACTGGAGAGAGGCTCAGTGGATAAGAGCACCAGGTGTTCTCACATATGTCTTCAGGTTGATTCCCAGCACCACATGGCAGATCACATCTGTCGGGACTCCAGGTCCAAGGGATCTGATGCTCCCTGGGGGCACTGCCATAGCACACATGTGTCACAGGCACACATGCAGGCAAAACACTCATACATAAAAATTAAAGTAAGTAAACCTGTAGCCTGTTGTCTTCATGCCAGTCGCTTGAGCCCTGCCACAGGTAGCAGCTTGGGCCCCACTTCTGTCTCAGCCACCAAATAACACACAGGATGCTATATTAATTGTAAGATGCGGCTGTTTGCTTTGTCTCTTACTGGCTAGCTGTGACTTAAGTATTTAACCCATAATTGCTAATCTGAGTATTTCATGTGGTCTTCGATAACTGGAGGATGGGTCCACATACTGCTTTCCTGAGTTCTATGTTGTGACTGAATGTGCCTCACTTTCCCAGAATACTCCTCACTCCTAGTCCCACCTAGCTTGCTTCCCTATTGGCCAACAGTGCTTTATTCAACAACCAATAAGCTAAGCACAAACACAGGACTTCCCCCATCATAACCATTTACAAAAGAGGAAGGGAAGGACCTAGGGGAACACACCAAATAGCACATCTCAAGGTATATGCCCACCCTCTACCTTACAGTGTGATTGCTATCCTTGATTGTCAACTTGACTGCATCTTGAATTAATTAAAATCCAAGTGGCTGGGTGTAGGAGGAAAACAATGCCGCCATTAACCATGTGACCTACTAGAGGCACATACAGTTGAGGTAATAAAAGAACAGTTTACCACACCACGAACCACACCCACTTTAGGCATGACTAAAGACGTATACGGACAGATGAAAAGACGTATACGTACCTAGGCAGTGAACTACTTCACTAGCCAGGCCCACTTTTGGGAATGGCTAAGGGGTTGTTACAGGGGAACGCATAAAAGACTGATGAACAGTTGTCTAGCTCTCTTTTTCTGGTTTTCGGCTTCCAGTTCGGTGGCAGAAAACTACTGAGCTCATCTGGGTTACTTGTTTGGAATCTTGTGAGTAATTTCTACAACAAATAGTTTTATTTTCAGTAAGTGTGCCGTTTATCGTTACAGCATCATTTGGTACATCAGCTGGGTACACCTGTGAGGAATCTGTTATCTTACATCATTTGCAATGAGAAGATCCACCTTTTCTGATTTTTGTTTTTCAATCCAGATTTTTTCTATGTAATTATCTTTGGCTGTCCTGGAACAAGCTCTGTAGACCAGGCTGGCTTCAAACTCACAGAGATCTCCCTGCCTCTTCCTCCTGAGTACTGGGTTAAATTCATGTGCCACCACTGCCTGGCATGAAGACCCATGTTTAGTAGATATCTTTTGAGGTAGGAAGACTAAACCTGGGCATGCTCATTCTTTCATTGGCATTGGAGTATATTTCTTTGGAATTCTGGTGTATACTAATGACCCGCAGAGATATCCAACTCTGTGGAATGAATGATTACTAAGATTCATGAACTTTCCATTGGTAGGGATTGTTATACTAGCGGGACTCTAGCCTGTAAGGCATTCCAATAAATCCACTTTCTCTATATATAGAATCATTCTGTCAGTTCTGTTCCCCTAGAGAACTCTGACTCATAGAAGGGGATAGTTGGAACATTTCACATTCAGGTAAATCTAAAAGTGTCATGTGATCACCTTACACTAAAAAACCATGACTCACTTGAGCTAGTCAGTCACAGTTAGGAAGCCCTTTTATCATTCTGTAACATATCGGTTTCCTGTTTCAGTGTACTGTAATATCCTGACTTCCTGCCCTCATCCCTGGGGAATGCTGAGTTCCAGTCATGCCACAGAAACACAGGAGGATGGTTGACGTAATACAGCCTGGCCTTGTTATCAATGACAGAGAAAGCAGAAGTGACTCAGTTAAAATCACATGGTTGGGAGAGCTTGACTTCAGACTCCTCCAAGTGACAGAGACAGGGACCCGGAACTTGGTTAAGAGAGGCCAAGTGGTGCTGCTGAGAAGGGTTTGGACGAGGGAGAGTGTGTGTGTGTATACTCACACACACATACACACACACACACACACACACACACACACACACACACACACACACACAGGTGTGCCGTACATACCCTGTGTCTGAAACACAGCCTCTTCTTTTGGTTGTTTTTTTTTAGTCGTTAGATTTTTGTTGTTAATGTTTGTTTGTTTTTCTGAGACACTGTCTCTCTGTGTGATAACACTGACTGACCTGGAATCTGTTTTTGTTGGTTGTGTGTGTTTTCCAAAACTATGTGATTACAAAAGAATACATATCATATGAAATTTGTATTTCTATGTACCTAAACTATCCAAAGTAGAAATAAGGAATATGCCAGAGAGATAAATCAGGACATAAAATCTAGACAGAGAAAATTTGATTCTCAATTTTCAGAGTTGTGATTATATTCCCTTTAATTTATTGAAACAACCATGTGAAGCAATAGTAGAATAATATATTGAAGAGGAAATTAAGGAAGGAACATTAAATACTTGTCCTATCATTTCACAAATGAAATCATAATTTTCTTAAAAGTTCATTATTATATATAAAGAGAAGCTTTTCCTTGCTAGCCGCTTTGGTTTTTCACCCTCCAGTCGCCTGGGCTCTGCCGCATTGTAGTCCCCAAATAACACACAAGACGCTGTATTAATTATGAAGCTGTTGGCCTTGCTTGTCTCTTACTGGCTATCTCTGCTTTAAGTAATTACCCCCATAATTGTTCATCTAAGTATTTGTCTTACCGGAGAATAGTTCCGGGCTTCCTACCCCATAGCGGTTACATCTCGAACTCCCGTGTTTCTCCTTCCCAGAATCCTCTTGGACTCCTAGTCCCACCTATCTAGATTCCTATTGGCTCAACAGTGCTTTATTGACAAAAGACTTCCCCAACAATTATACTTATGTCTGTCTGCTTCATTTTTTTTCACACAAGGAAATATATGCACTCAGCAATTAGAGTGAATATGGAAGCTTCACTAGCCTTAGAGTGAAATATTAAAAGTTATAGTCCAGATGACCACAGAGACTTATCCTAATTCCTACCAGGAATCCCACCTGACTTCCTCCTGCTGCTTGATGTCTCCTTTTTGACCAGAGTGGACAAGTATTTAACCTCAGTTTCCTTAATATGTAGTCTCAGTTTTTCTTTAATCAGAAAGGAAATGAACCAGAAACTCCCCACAAAGTTGCAAAGGGAAAGGGATATTAATTGTCTAAATAATGGGGATGCTATGCTAGACTTTTCTTTCCCTAACCCAAGCATCCTTTTCCTGACTTCTTGGGCAAAGTGCAAAGGAATGTGCCTTTTACATGACTGAACTAGCCCCGCCTGTATTCTGCTTGTTCCATGCCTGTCTTTCTGAAATCTCTGCCTACCTCCCTTTGCACCCCTCCTTTCGTGTAAGATAAAGGTGTACAGGTAAGAAGGAAAAATTCAGAAGTCTTGAGCTGTTCTCTCGAATCTTTTATTCCAGCCTTGGGAGTGACAGTCAGGTGGATCACTGAGTTCAAGTTTAGCCTGATCTACAGAGAGAGTTCCAGGAAAGCAAGGGCTACACAGAGAAACTCAATCTCCACAAATATAATCAACAGCAACAACCAAAAAATCTACCTACCAGTGGCTGGTGACCCAACCCTGAACTCAGAGGCAGAGGCAGGCAGATCTCTGTGAGTTTGAGGGCAGCCTGGTCTATGCATGAAGTTCAAAAGCAAAGTCTAGATAAAGAAATCCTATCAGTCTGGCCGTGGGGGCACATGCCTTTAATCCCAGCACTTGGTTAGCATGAACTAAAAACAGCAACCACAATAAAAAAAACTACCTACAACCTGATGGTGACCCACAACTTTAATCCCAGCACTCAGAGGGAAAGGCAGGTAGATCTCTGTGAATTTGAGTCCTGCATGGTCTACAAGAGCTAGTTCCAAGACATCCTCCAAAGCCACAGTGAAACCCTGTCTCAAAAAATAAAAACAAACAAACAACAAGAACAAAAAGAAATCCTGTCTCAAAACCAAACAACACAACCAAAATTAAAAATTCAGGTTTGGTGGTAAGCACCTTCCCCATTGGGTGATTTGACTGGCCCTGCTGTTTTTTCATTTTTGTTTAAGATTGATTTATTTTGCCAGGCAATGATGGTACTTGCCTTTAATCCTAGCACTCAGGCAGAGGCACGCAGCTCTCTCTGAGTCTGAGGACAACCTGGAGTTCCAGGACAACCTCCAAACCTACAGAGATACGTTGTTTTAAAAAACCGAATAGAATTTTACAGTTATTTCATTTTATATATGTATTTATTAGATATATGTATTGCCCCATGTAAATACCGTGTACCCTCAGAGTTCAGAAGTGTGTGTTCTCTCCTACTTGAGAGCCATCATGTTTGTAGGTGCTGGAAACCCAACTCAGATCCAATGACAAGTGTTCTTAACCCCTAAGTCATCTTCCCAGATTGTCTTCCTCCCCCTTGTCCCTCCCCTTCATCGTTCTTTTCTTTCTTCCTTCCTTCCTTCCTTTCTTTCTTTCTTTCATTCTTCCTTTCCTTTTTTCATTCTTTCTTGCTTTCTTTTTGGTGTTATTTTGTTTTTTTTAAGAGATGGTTCCTCTGTAGCCCTGGCTGCCCTGGAACTCACTCTCTAAACCAGGTTGGCTTGAACTCACAGAGATTCACCTGAATCTGCCTTCTGAAGGCTGGGATTAAAGGTGTGTGCCACCACCAACCAGCTTTTTTATACTGGCTTTGAACTCACTGAGATTTTCAGTGTCCTGGGATTAAAGGTGGGTGTAACCACACCCTGCTCTACTTAAATGCAGATCAGAGGAGGGATTCCCATAGTGCTCTGGTACATCTTGTTAACTACATAAATAAGCCCATCCCGAGTCCCAGTGTCTCAGACTTGAGGAAGTTCGGCTCCTCTCCACTTCTATCCTACCTGAGCTCCCAGCTCGAAGCCTTAATTTACCCCAACTCAGGTGTGCTAACCTCGTCCCCATTCTGAGGCTGGGCAACACAGGTGGAGGGAAGTTGTAAAGGTCGTGCCCTGTCACTCCTTCCTTGCACGAGGAAACTCAGTAGCCCCCCAACAGAATGCCGGGTGCCAGATTCCTGGTTCGAGTTCTTGCCTTGCTCCTCTGCCTGCTATCCAGTCTCCAACGAGTAAGCACCAACCAGGTAAGCAAGCCTTCTGAGTCTTTTGGAGGACCATTGGAAATGGAAATTAGCCTTCCAGCCAGGCCCTGCATTATTTTTTTCAGGAATTCCTTGTAACCACTTGCAATTTTCAACTTCCTTTCTGTTTTGTTTGGGGAAATTGGAGGTAGACAACTCACTTCAGAGGGAGGGAGGCTCTGGAACCCTGGGCACCTAGTCTTGCTCAGGTTGTGTTGTTACTGGTATCTATTTCCACACAGGGCCCTGATTGGGAACTTTGACCTCCTTTTAGTTGTATTTCTTACTTAGCCTCTCAACTGTAAGGCTGAGGAAACTCAGGTTGTGCATGTGTGGACTTGGCTTCTGTCCTTCCCTGTTCCTCCATGGCTGGTGACCTTGGGAGTATCATTGAAATTGGACATGGAGCTGAAGGGTGAGGCAGTCTGAGAAACACTTCCTGATATGTCTGGAGAAATGTGCCGAGACCAACCTCTCTCTGGCATCCAGTCTGGCCTCAAACTATATATAGCCTTGAACGATTCTCCTGGTTTCTTGGGTTCTAGTACTGTGGTCATGTACCACTATTCTGGTTTTCCACACCAGATATGTTGCCATTGCTAGAAATTGATCCCTACACCAAGTTTATGCTGGGGAGTCACTCTCAGGTCTGAGACGCGCTCCCAGGTTTGAAGCTCTGACCTCTGTCTGTTTTGTCCCACAGGTTATAATCAAATGTGACACCCTGTGAGTATGGGTCTTAGGAGAGGGATGAAAGCAGATTGGTGTGGTCAGATATGCCCTAGATAAGGGGACAGATACCTTCTCCTCACTCTTCCTAATTTTGCATCATTGCAGTTCTGTGCTGCTGTTAAGCCCTCACCTTTCTGTCCTGGTGCTCCATGCCTACCCTGTAAGATTAATATCATGGTCATTCTGCCAGGTTAGCCCTGAACTCCTGGGTCTCATCTCCAAGCTTTAGTTCCTCCCAATGCACCCAGGATGGATGTGTACCCCACACCCACCATGGGTGTCTTGCAACCTGAGGGTATAGGTGTCTGGGGAGGTAAGGGACCTTTGTTCCAATACTTACGGTGCCATTGGTGTCTCCCCATCCCTGTCTGACCTGAATAGAAACTGTCCCATGGGATTCACATGCTGTGAGAGTGGATGCTGCCCGGAGAAGAAAAACATATGGAATTTTTCCAACAACGATTTAAGGTAAGCCTGGGGTCATCCCTTCTGGATACCATTCACAGAAGGCTAAAATAGGCTGGGTGTGGGTGACAGAGAGTGATATAGGAACTCAGGGAGATATCATTCCCTTCCCAGGATCTTGTTCATTGTCTCCCGTGTCATGTTACCACTGTTGTTCATCTGTGTCTTGGTGAAGTGCTTGTGTTGCAAGTACAGAGAGCCAGTGGAGAACCTCAGAAGGAATAGTGAGATACCTCCAGAAGCACCTACCATTGCTCCCATAGAGATGGTGTGGGTCTCCACTTTGGATCCCCCACCACCCTATGTTGAGGTAAGCCTTTCTATCCCAGTTCCTAATTTGTTTCATAGCTGGCTATCCAATTTTTGAAGTAACAGTTTGGAGAGGGCTGCCAACCACGTTCATCGTTCCTTACCCAGGCCTGAAGCAAATTAAATATGGTTTTCCTCTCCTGGCAGGTCATCTTGAATCCTGAAGAACCACCTCCTCCCTACAGCCTCGCCTGAGGACCCTGCTGGTCAAACTAGATGCACTTACAGCACAGCCTTTTGAACTAACTCACCACAAAATTTTGAATCATGCCCAGGATTTCGTGACTCTCGATGACTGTCAATTTTGTTTAATTTATTGTTTTTCTTCCCGTTCCCTCCCCAATTGCTGAGCTGGATCCATTTTCTCTGTCCCAACTACGAAGCTAAAGACTGTTGAGAGTTCCTGAAATTGGAAGCAGAGATCATTCTAGTGGATAGCAGTACTTGACTGGACAGCTGGCTCCTCCATCCTGCAGAAGTACTTCTGTGTCTTAGGGAAATAGGAGACTGTACAGCAGAGACTCCAAGCAAAAACCCCACTGTGCCACCATAGCCAAGCTAAAGTTTCACTGCCTGATCTCTAGGAGTCTAAGCTCCTGCCAACTCATGCCAATGGTGACTGAGTGCTTTGACCACCTCCCTGGGAGGATTGTGCATCCTAGCTGAGAATGAATGCTGTGACCTTAAGATCCCTGGGACCTGTGGGTACTAAAGAAATGGACTGGAGAGTTCCCTGGATCATAGTCTCATGTCTGCTTTCTGGAAGACCAGAACTTGATAAGCATGGGACTCTTAGGGAGATACAGGTCAGAAGACAGGCTTCTGCAAGGCAGTGTAGAAGCCTGGAGAGGCTGGTGTGGTTAGACTGTGGAGTGATGCCTACAGAATGCTTCCTTCCGGATTCCTCTCCAGATATTCCTGGAGGGCAAAGGTTGCCAGAGCATACCCTGTTCCTCCTGCTGAGCAATGGGTGCCAGCCACTGGAGCTTAACCCTGTACACAGTTAACCTGATATTTATATAGCCGGTATTCTATGTCATTCTATGTCTAGCCTGGTTCTAGGGTGAGGTCAGGTGCAGTTCTACAGATAAGTCTGCAGAGAGGCCTGTGCACTAAATCTCATGGAGATATGTATCTCCTGGTGCACTGGACTGGGTGGGTAGTGGCTGTGCGAACATCCATTGCCCAATGGAAGCTTGTTCTGAAATACAGGAGCACCCACACTGAACTCCACCTGTCCCCTAAGCATGAAGAAGGACCTGCTGTGCCGACCATCATCGTGTCTGTCACTTACTGTTGGTAGTAATAGTGTGTTCAGAGCAGCTTTGGTTTATAAATAAACTTCACCATAACATTTTAAAATGCTTGTGTATGTGTGTTTTATTCTCTAGATAGAAGAGAGAAGCACTGTGGTACAGTCCTATCGTCTCAACTATTACAGAATATGAGGCAGGAGGATGATTTTACAGGCAGCCTGGGTGACTTAGTTGAGATCTTATCTCAAAATTTAAAAGGGGGAAGAGGGGCTGGGGAATGTGGTAGCAAACTTTCCTAGTACCTGAGTTAGGTCCCCTTTTCCTGCCAATAATTAGAAAAGGATATGAGCTGCTGGGAGCAGTGTGCTGGTGGTTAGGTGTAGGAGTTGTTTTTCTTCTAGACAGTTTCTCTCTGTATCCCCGACTGTCCTGGAACACCTGTAGACCAGGCTGGGCTAGAAATGTGCCTGTCTGCTCCCCTCCAAGTACTGGGATTAAAGGTGTGCACCATCATTGCTGTTTTAGGATTTTATCTTTAATCTATATTAGTATTGTACCTGCATGTGTATCTGTACCAGTGTGTATGCCAGAGGAGGCATCGTACCCTGGAACTCAGGATCCAGTCAGTTAGAGCCACAGTGTGGGTGCTGGGAACTGATCCTGCCTGGATCCTATGGAAGAGATGCCAGTGCTCCAAATGCTGAAACATATCTCTAGCCCAAACTTCTGTTTTCTTTATCATTGCTTGAGTGTTTTCCAGGGAAAAAGCCTTCCTTTTGTATATTTCAGAGATGTGTTTCATAAATTTTTAGGCAGATGTAGAAATATCTGAAAGTCTGGGATATAGCTCAATGGTAGTTTTTTTGTCTCATTGTACAAGTCCTTAGGTTCAATCATTAGCACTGGAATAAAAAATACTTGGTGAAACTTGATGAATTTCAACTGGTAATTTCCAGCCCTGTTATAAAGAAAGGAGCAAGTAAGACTGACTTGTGGCACACATCGATTGTACATAACTCTGAGGAATAAACATGTAATAGACATGAAAAGACCTGGATATCTGTGATGTCTACCATTCTTTTACGTTTTTTTCGAGACAGGGTTTCTCTGTGATTTTGGAGGTCGTCCTGGAGCACTCTTTTTTAGACCACACACTCCTCCAACTCACAGAGGTTGGCCTGATTCTGTCTCCAGAGTGATTGGACTAAAGGCGTAAGCTGCCACCACCACCTGGGCCTCTCTCTACCATTTCTTCCAGCTACTATACAATATATCCTGTGTGCTCCTGTGACAAGTTTAGTAGATCTTCTGTAACATCCTTTTGTTACTCCTACATCAGTTTATCATGGTGGGTGAGGGGACAAAATAAAACCTTTTAGACATATCTCTAGGGAGCTTCAGAAAAAAAGAGCACAGATCCCTGAGTATTCCCAGCAAGAAAGGACCTTAGCTGTGACTGGAGAGAGGCTCAGTGGATAAGAGCACCAGGTGTTCTCACATATGTCTTCAGGTTGATTCCCAGCACCACATGGCAGATCACATCTGTCGGGACTCCAGGTCCAAGGGATCTGATGCTCCCTGGGGGCACTGCCATAGCACACATGTGTCACAGGCACACATGCAGGCAAAACACTCATACATAAAAATTAAAGTAAGTAAACCTGTAGCCTGTTGTCTTCATGCCAGTCGCTTGAGCCCTGCCACAGGTAGCAGCTTGGGCCCCACTTCTGTCTCAGCCACCAAATAACACACAGGATGCTATATTAATTGTAAGATGCGGCTGTTTGCTTTGTCTCTTACTGGCTAGCTGTGACTTAAGTATTTAACCCATAATTGCTAATCTGAGTATTTCATGTGGTCTTCGATAACTGGAGGATGGGTCCACATACTGCTTTCCTGAGTTCTATGTTGTGACTGAATGTGCCTCACTTTCCCAGAATACTCCTCACTCCTAGTCCCACCTAGCTTGCTTCCCTATTGGCCAACAGTGCTTTATTCAACAACCAATAAGCTAAGCACAAACACAGGACTTCCCCCATCATAACCATTTACAAAAGAGGAAGGGAAGGACCTAGGGGAACACACCAAATAGCACATCTCAAGGTATATGCCCACCCTCTACCTTACAGTGTGATTGCTATCCTTGATTGTCAACTTGACTGCATCTTGAATTAATTAAAATCCAAGTGGCTGGGTGTAGGAGGAAAACAATGCCGCCATTAACCATGTGACCTACTAGAGGCACATACAGTTGAGGTAATAAAAGAACAGTTTACCACACCACGAACCACACCCACTTTAGGCATGACTAAAGACGTATACGGACAGATGAAAAGACGTATACGTACCTAGGCAGTGAACTACTTCACTAGCCAGGCCCACTTTTGGGAATGGCTAAGGGGTTGTTACAGGGGAACGCATAAAAGACTGATGAACAGTTGTCTAGCTCTCTTTTTCTGGTTTTCGGCTTCCAGTTCGGTGGCAGAAAACTACTGAGCTCATCTGGGTTACTTGTTTGGAATCTTGTGAGTAATTTCTACAACAAATAGTTTTATTTTCAGTAAGTGTGCCGTTTATCGTTACAGCATCATTTGGTACATCAGCTGGGTACACCTGTGAGGAATCTGTTATCTTACATCATTTGCAATGAGAAGATCCACCTTTTCTGATTTTTGTTTTTCAATCCAGATTTTTTCTATGTAATTATCTTTGGCTGTCCTGGAACAAGCTCTGTAGACCAGGCTGGCTTCAAACTCACAGAGATCTCCCTGCCTCTTCCTCCTGAGTACTGGGTTAAATTCATGTGCCACCACTGCCTGGCATGAAGACCCATGTTTAGTAGATATCTTTTGAGGTAGGAAGACTAAACCTGGGCATGCTCATTCTTTCATTGGCATTGGAGTATATTTCTTTGGAATTCTGGTGTATACTAATGACCCGCAGAGATATCCAACTCTGTGGAATGAATGATTACTAAGATTCATGAACTTTCCATTGGTAGGGATTGTTATACTAGCGGGACTCTAGCCTGTAAGGCATTCCAATAAATCCACTTTCTCTATATATAGAATCATTCTGTCAGTTCTGTTCCCCTAGAGAACTCTGACTCATAGAAGGGGATAGTTGGAACATTTCACATTCAGGTAAATCTAAAAGTGTCATGTGATCACCTTACACTAAAAAACCATGACTCACTTGAGCTAGTCAGTCACAGTTAGGAAGCCCTTTTATCATTCTGTAACATATCGGTTTCCTGTTTCAGTGTACTGTAATATCCTGACTTCCTGCCCTCATCCCTGGGGAATGCTGAGTTCCAGTCATGCCACAGAAACACAGGAGGATGGTTGACGTAATACAGCCTGGCCTTGTTATCAATGACAGAGAAAGCAGAAGTGACTCAGTTAAAATCACATGGTTGGGAGAGCTTGACTTCAGACTCCTCCAAGTGACAGAGACAGGGACCCGGAACTTGGTTAAGAGAGGCCAAGTGGTGCTGCTGAGAAGGGTTTGGACGAGGGAGAGTGTGTGTGTGTATACTCACACACACATACACACACACACACACACACACACACACACACACACACACACACACAGGTGTGCCGTACATACCCTGTGTCTGAAACACAGCCTCTTCTTTTGGTTGTTTTTTTTTAGTCGTTAGATTTTTGTTGTTAATGTTTGTTTGTTTTTCTGAGACACTGTCTCTCTGTGTGATAACACTGACTGACCTGGAATCTGTTTTTGTTGGTTGTGTGTGTTTTCCAAAACTATGTGATTACAAAAGAATACATATCATATGAAATTTGTATTTCTATGTACCTAAACTATCCAAAGTAGAAATAAGGAATATGCCAGAGAGATAAATCAGGACATAAAATCTAGACAGAGAAAATTTGATTCTCAATTTTCAGAGTTGTGATTATATTCCCTTTAATTTATTGAAACAACCATGTGAAGCAATAGTAGAATAATATATTGAAGAGGAAATTAAGGAAGGAACATTAAATACTTGTCCTATCATTTCACAAATGAAATCATAATTTTCTTAAAAGTTCATTATTATATATAAAGAGAAGCTTTTCCTTGCTAGCCGCTTTGGTTTTTCACCCTCCAGTCGCCTGGGCTCTGCCGCATTGTAGTCCCCAAATAACACACAAGACGCTGTATTAATTATGAAGCTGTTGGCCTTGCTTGTCTCTTACTGGCTATCTCTGCTTTAAGTAATTACCCCCATAATTGTTCATCTAAGTATTTGTCTTACCGGAGAATAGTTCCGGGCTTCCTACCCCATAGCGGTTACATCTCGAACTCCCGTGTTTCTCCTTCCCAGAATCCTCTTGGACTCCTAGTCCCACCTATCTAGATTCCTATTGGCTCAACAGTGCTTTATTGACAAAAGACTTCCCCAACAATTATACTTATGTCTGTCTGCTTCATTTTTTTTCACACAAGGAAATATATGCACTCAGCAATTAGAGTGAATATGGAAGCTTCACTAGCCTTAGAGTGAAATATTAAAAGTTATAGTCCAGATGACCACAGAGACTTATCCTAATTCCTACCAGGAATCCCACCTGACTTCCTCCTGCTGCTTGATGTCTCCTTTTTGACCAGAGTGGACAAGTATTTAACCTCAGTTTCCTTAATATGTAGTCTCAGTTTTTCTTTAATCAGAAAGGAAATGAACCAGAAACTCCCCACAAAGTTGCAAAGGGAAAGGGATATTAATTGTCTAAATAATGGGGATGCTATGCTAGACTTTTCTTTCCCTAACCCAAGCATCCTTTTCCTGACTTCTTGGGCAAAGTGCAAAGGAATGTGCCTTTTACATGACTGAACTAGCCCCGCCTGTATTCTGCTTGTTCCATGCCTGTCTTTCTGAAATCTCTGCCTACCTCCCTTTGCACCCCTCCTTTCGTGTAAGATAAAGGTGTACAGGTAAGAAGGAAAAATTCAGAAGTCTTGAGCTGTTCTCTCGAATCTTTTATTCCAGCCTTGGGAGTGACAGTCAGGTGGATCACTGAGTTCAAGTTTAGCCTGATCTACAGAGAGAGTTCCAGGAAAGCAAGGGCTACACAGAGAAACTCAATCTCCACAAATATAATCAACAGCAACAACCAAAAAATCTACCTACCAGTGGCTGGTGACCCAACCCTGAACTCAGAGGCAGAGGCAGGCAGATCTCTGTGAGTTTGAGGGCAGCCTGGTCTATGCATGAAGTTCAAAAGCAAAGTCTAGATAAAGAAATCCTATCAGTCTGGCCGTGGGGGCACATGCCTTTAATCCCAGCACTTGGTTAGCATGAACTAAAAACAGCAACCACAATAAAAAAACTACCTACAACCTGATGGTGACCCACAACTTTAATCCCAGCACTCAGAGGGAAAGGCAGGTAGATCTCTGTGAATTTGAGTCCTGCATGGTCTACAAGAGCTAGTTCCAAGACATCCTCCAAAGCCACAGTGAAACCCTGTCTCAAAAAATAAAAACAAACAAACAACAAGAACAAAAAGAAATCCTGTCTCAAAACCAAACAACACAACCAAAATTAAAAATTCAGGTTTGGTGGTAAGCACCTTCCCCATTGGGTGATTTGACTGGCCCTGCTGTTTTTTCATTTTTGTTTAAGATTGATTTATTTTGCCAGGCAATGATGGTACTTGCCTTTAATCCTAGCACTCAGGCAGAGGCACGCAGCTCTCTCTGAGTCTGAGGACAACCTGGAGTTCCAGGACAACCTCCAAACCTACAGAGATACGTTGTTTTAAAAACCGAATAGAATTTTACAGTTATTTCATTTTATATATGTATTTATTAGATATATGTATTGCCCCATGTAAATACCGTGTACCCTCAGAGTTCAGAAGTGTGTGTTCTCTCCTACTTGAGAGCCATCATGTTTGTAGGTGCTGGAAACCCAACTCAGATCCAATGACAAGTGTTCTTAACCCCTAAGTCATCTTCCCAGATTGTCTTCCTCCCCTTGTCCCTCCCCTTCATCGTTCTTTTCTTTCTTCCTTCCTTCCTTCCTTTCTTTCTTTCTTTCATTCTTCCTTTCCTTTTTTCATTCTTTCTTGCTTTCTTTTTGGTGTTATTTTGTTTTTTTTAAGAGATGGTTCCTCTGTAGCCCTGGCTGCCCTGGAACTCACTCTCTAAACCAGGTTGGCTTGAACTCACAGAGATTCACCTGAATCTGCCTTCTGAAGGCTGGGATTAAAGGTGTGTGCCACCACCAACCAGCTTTTTTATACTGGCTTTGAACTCACTGAGATTTTCAGTGTCCTGGGATTAAAGGTGGGTGTAACCACACCCTGCTCTACTTAAATGCAGATCAGAGGAGGGATTCCCATAGTGCTCTGGTACATCTTGTTAACTACATAAATAAGCCCATCCCGAGTCCCAGTGTCTCAGACTTGAGGAAGTTCGGCTCCTCTCCACTTCTATCCTACCTGAGCTCCCAGCTCGAAGCCTTAATTTACCCCAACTCAGGTGTGCTAACCTCGTCCCCATTCTGAGGCTGGGCAACACAGGTGGAGGGAAGTTGTAAAGGTCGTGCCCTGTCACTCCTTCCTTGCACGAGGAAACTCAGTAGCCCCCAACAGAATGCCGGGTGCCAGATTCCTGGTTCGAGTTCTTGCCTTGCTCCTCTGCCTGCTATCCAGTCTCCAACGAGTAAGCACCAACCAGGTAAGCAAGCCTTCTGAGTCTTTTGGAGGACCATTGGAAATGGAAATTAGCCTTCCAGCCAGGCCCTGCATTATTTTTTTCAGGAATTCCTTGTAACCACTTGCAATTTTCAACTTCCTTTCTGTTTTGTTTGGGGAAATTGGAGGTAGACAACTCACTTCAGAGGGAGGGAGGCTCTGGAACCCTGGGCACCTAGTCTTGCTCAGGTTGTGTTGTTACTGGTATCTATTTCCACACAGGGCCCTGATTGGGAACTTTGACCTCCTTTTAGTTGTATTTCTTACTTAGCCTCTCAACTGTAAGGCTGAGGAAACTCAGGTTGTGCATGTGTGGACTTGGCTTCTGTCCTTCCCTGTTCCTCCATGGCTGGTGACCTTGGGAGTATCATTGAAATTGGACATGGAGCTGAAGGGTGAGGCAGTCTGAGAAACACTTCCTGATATGTCTGGAGAAATGTGCCGAGACCAACCTCTCTCTGGCATCCAGTCTGGCCTCAAACTATATATAGCCTTGAACGATTCTCCTGGTTTCTTGGGTTCTAGTACTGTGGTCATGTACCACTATTCTGGTTTTCCACACCAGATATGTTGCCATTGCTAGAAATTGATCCCTACACCAAGTTTATGCTGGGGAGTCACTCTCAGGTCTGAGACGCGCTCCCAGGTTTGAAGCTCTGACCTCTGTCTGTTTTGTCCCACAGGTTATAATCAAATGTGACACCCTGTGAGTATGGGTCTTAGGAGAGGGATGAAAGCAGATTGGTGTGGTCAGATATGCCCTAGATAAGGGGACAGATACCTTCTCCTCACTCTTCCTAATTTTGCATCATTGCAGTTCTGTGCTGCTGTTAAGCCCTCACCTTTCTGTCCTGGTGCTCCATGCCTACCCTGTAAGATTAATATCATGGTCATTCTGCCAGGTTAGCCCTGAACTCCTGGGTCTCATCTCCAAGCTTTAGTTCCTCCCAATGCACCCAGGATGGATGTGTACCCCACACCCACCATGGGTGTCTTGCAACCTGAGGGTATAGGTGTCTGGGGAGGTAAGGGACCTTTGTTCCAATACTTACGGTGCCATTGGTGTCTCCCCATCCCTGTCTGACCTGAATAGAAACTGTCCCATGGGATTCACATGCTGTGAGAGTGGATGCTGCCCGGAGAAGAAAAACATATGGAATTTTTCCAACAACGATTTAAGGTAAGCCTGGGGTCATCCCTTCTGGATACCATTCACAGAAGGCTAAAATAGGCTGGGTGTGGGTGACAGAGAGTGATATAGGAACTCAGGGAGATATCATTCCCTTCCCAGGATCTTGTTCATTGTCTCCCGTGTCATGTTACCACTGTTGTTCATCTGTGTCTTGGTGAAGTGCTTGTGTTGCAAGTACAGAGAGCCAGTGGAGAACCTCAGAAGGAATAGTGAGATACCTCCAGAAGCACCTACCATTGCTCCCATAGAGATGGTGTGGGTCTCCACTTTGGATCCCCCACCACCCTATGTTGAGGTAAGCCTTTCTATCCCAGTTCCTAATTTGTTTCATAGCTGGCTATCCAATTTTTGAAGTAACAGTTTGGAGAGGGCTGCCAACCACGTTCATCGTTCCTTACCCAGGCCTGAAGCAAATTAAATATGGTTTTCCTCTCCTGGCAGGTCATCTTGAATCCTGAAGAACCACCTCCTCCCTACAGCCTCGCCTGAGGACCCTGCTGGTCAAACTAGATGCACTTACAGCACAGCCTTTTGAACTAACTCACCACAAAATTTTGAATCATGCCCAGGATTTCGTGACTCTCGATGACTGTCAATTTTGTTTAATTTATTGTTTTTCTTCCCGTTCCCTCCCCAATTGCTGAGCTGGATCCATTTTCTCTGTCCCAACTACGAAGCTAAAGACTGTTGAGAGTTCCTGAAATTGGAAGCAGAGATCATTCTAGTGGATAGCAGTACTTGACTGGACAGCTGGCTCCTCCATCCTGCAGAAGTACTTCTGTGTCTTAGGGAAATAGGAGACTGTACAGCAGAGACTCCAAGCAAAAACCCCACTGTGCCACCATAGCCAAGCTAAAGTTTCACTGCCTGATCTCTAGGAGTCTAAGCTCCTGCCAACTCATGCCAATGGTGACTGAGTGCTTTGACCACCTCCCTGGGAGGATTGTGCATCCTAGCTGAGAATGAATGCTGTGACCTTAAGATCCCTGGGACCTGTGGGTACTAAAGAAATGGACTGGAGAGTTCCCTGGATCATAGTCTCATGTCTGCTTTCTGGAAGACCAGAACTTGATAAGCATGGGACTCTTAGGGAGATACAGGTCAGAAGACAGGCTTCTGCAAGGCAGTGTAGAAGCCTGGAGAGGCTGGTGTGGTTAGACTGTGGAGTGATGCCTACAGAATGCTTCCTTCCGGATTCCTCTCCAGAATTTCCTGAAGGGAATAGGATGCCAGCCCATACCCTGTTTTTCCTGCTGAGCAATGGGTGCACAGTTAACCCGATATTTATAAAGCCAGTATTCTATGTCAAGCCTGGTATCCAGGAGGAGTTAAGGTGCAGTTCTACAGATAAGTCTGCAGAGTGGCCTGTGCACTAAATCTCATGGAGATGTGTGTCTTTTGATGCACTGGACTTTATGGGTTGTGGCTATGGTCCCCATCCATTGCCCTATGGAAGCTTTTTCTGAAAGACATGAGCACCCACACTGAATGCCACCTGTACCCTAAGCTTTAAGAAGGACATGCTTACTCCAGTTTGTGTCAAGTTGACATAACTGGAGACAGGGCCAAGAAATGATGCAGGGTTTAAGAAAACTGTCACTTCCTCCCAACCAGCCCTTCTCAAAATGGCGCCGGAAGGTACATCCTTGCTTGGTATGGTGGCACATACCTTTAATACTCAGAGGGATCTCTGAGTTCAAGGCCAACATGGTCTACATACAGAGCCAATTCCAGGACAGGGCTACACACAGAAACTCTGTCTCAAAAAACCAAGAAGTAGAGTTGGGAGTAAAAGTGTGTTCAGAACAGCTTTGGTTTATAAATAAACTTCACCATAACATTTTAAAATGTGTGTGTATGTGTCTTTTTTCTCTACATAGCAGAACCAAGTGCCGTGGTATTTTTAATCTGTGTTACTGTTGTGCCTGCATATGTATCTGTACCACTGTTAATGCCAGAGGGGGCATTGTGCCCTGGAACTCAGGTTCCTGTCAGTTAGAGCCACAGTGTGGGTGCTGGGAACTGATCCTGCCTGGGTCCTATGGAAGAGTTGCCAGTGCTCCAAATGCTGAAGCATCTTTCTAGCCCAAACTACTGTTTTCTTTAGCATTGCTTGAGGTTTTTCCAGGGAATAAGCCTTGCTTTTGTTTACTTGAGAGATGTGTTTCTGAAATTTGTAGGCAGATGTAGAAATATCTGAAGGGCTGGGATATACCTCAATGGTAGTGTGTTTTGTCTAACTCTACAAGACCCTGGATTCAACCATTAGCACTGGAATAAAAAGTACTAGGTGAAGCTTGATCAGTTACAACTGGTAATTTTCAGCTTTGTTATAAAGACAGGAACAATTAAGACTGATAGGTTGCACACATGAAATGTACATGACTATGAGGAATAAACATACAATAGACATGAAAAGGCCTGGATATCTGTGTACATAGAAAGGTATTTGAAGCTTGTGTGTGAAGCCTCTGGGCCTGGCGATGGGCTCTGGGAATAGACTGGGTGAGAAGCTGCCAGCTACAGCTTGGCTACCTGGGGGCTGGATGAGCAACTTAACAAGGAGTGAGAATTCATTCATTCATCATGGAGTTTTAGCAACTCAAATTCATGAATGAATGATGAAAGATAGTAAGTAAACAAAGGAGGAAGTGGGTGTGTAAGAAAATGAATGAGATCTGCCTCCAAGTGTTTGTACAGAAACTCGCACCTTGGTTAGAACCTAGAAGCTCTTTGGACCACCATAAAGGAGTTCCCTGAGGATACTGAGGGACTGGTGGGACACACAGTGAGGATCTAAGGGAGCATGCTCCTGGAACAGGGAGAATGCTGCAGGTGCAGTGCAAGGGAAGGAGTAATGACAGCAACATCTACTGTCATTACCTCACATTAGAGCTGACATTCAAGGCTCTAGTTTCTGCACCTAACATCATCACCTCTCAGTTTTCTCATTTAAACAAGAAAGAGATGAGCCCCTTTCTATGTGTCTCTGGTAAGATATGCCTGCCTCCCTGCCTTCCGTCCTTCCTACTCCTCTTCTTGGTTTTTTGAGACAGGGTTTCTGCGTGTATCCCTGTCCTGGAACTGGCTGTGTATGTAGAGCAGGTTGAGCTTGAACTCAGAGATCTGTCTGCCTTTGTCTTGGAGTGCTGGTATTAAAGGTATGTGCCACCATACTAAGCTAGGAAGTACCTTCCGGTGCCATTTTGAGAAGGACTGGGTGGGAGGAAGTGACAGTTTTCTTAAACCCTGCATCATTTCTTGCCCCTGTATCCAGTCAAGTCAACTTGACACAAACTGGAGACAGAGAGGTGAGAGCCCTGTGAGAAAATGCCTCCATAACATCTGGCTGTAGGCAAGACTTTAGGGCATTTTTTGCTTAACTAGTCATTGATGTGGGAGGGTCCAGGTCATTGTGGGTGAGGATACCCCTGATATCAGGAGGCCTAGGCAGGTAAAACTCTGAGTTTGAGGCCAGGCTAGTCTACAAAGCAAGTACCATGACAGGCAGCAAAACTACAGAGAAACCCTGTCTGGAAACATGTCCAACTTAAAAAAAAAAAAGAAAGAAAGCGATCTAACCCAGGTGTGGTAGCATTTGCTTTAATACCTGCACCTGGGAGAGGTAGGTTGATCTTCATGAGTACATGACCAACCTTGAATAAATTGAGCTCCTGTGCTGTCTGGGAAGAGGGAGAGAGGAGAGAGAAGAGAGAGGGACTAAAAAAGAGAGGGGGGAGGAGCAAATAGACAAGGTTCATTTCTATTTATCCTTTTAGCATGATCACTTCTGATCACAGCTGATCTGACATCTCTGTATTTCTTATTGCACTGTTGAAGCAAGCTTTGTTACACAAGCTTCCTACTGTACACACATGTTCTTTTCCATGTGAGATACACTACAGTTATGTGGTCTTTTACAACATCCCATGCATTCTGCTGTACCCTTCAACTTCTGGGTACCAAATGTAGAGAATGATAGATAGTCAATTATAATTTGTCTTAACAGCAGGCCTACATAACGCTCTTTGTATATAGATAACTGTCCATTCATCTGTTCATGTATGGAACTACCTGCACACATTTTGATGAGTCAGGATTAGGGAAAAGACCTTAGTGTCATATAAAGATATCATCTGAGAGCTCTTAGTGTAACTCTATGTGTTCAAACCAATGTATCCATAAGCAATTCATAGTTTCATATCCCTTTTTCCTCAATATCAGAATTACTCTTGCAGGCTGAGCATCCTACATCAGGTACTTGCTTAAGGGTTTCATTAATAGTAGGGTTCAACTTGTTTTATTTTTCTTCCCATTATAAACACAGAGTTGGAAAAATAAAGCATTATATCAAACAGTAACAACAACAACAAAGTCGTTTAATTGCCTCTAGTTCCTACTTGGTTTCAACAAGGCCATTTTCTAATGTAGTAAAGTTGTTTATCATTTTTAATACTGATTTGAGGTTTGCAAATATAATAGAATTTATGCTTCTGCTGTAATTGCAGTGAAAAACTGACAAATACACATTTACACAAAGAGGCAATGGGAGATATATGAAAAGAAAATGTTGTGCATACTTTAAAAATCAGAAGTTAAGCATTTAAGTTTTTAAAAAGTCACTCGCTAAGAAGAGGTAGCCTATGTATTTCATATCACACTTTCAGTGTATCTGGGAAACATGAGTTCATGATATGATATGCATGTTACCTTAAATATGTCAAGGAAATATTTTAACTTACTTTTGTTACTGAGAGAATAGCAGTCTGTTCAGTAATGGTATCAGAATTTAAAATATTTTAGATGTTGTAGCCTAAGATACTGTAAACCTTGAATATACTAAATACAGTCTTTATTTCAGAATTAAACAAGTGAAAGAATAAGGAATTACCCACCACATAATGAACTTTGAAATGTAGCAATGCATTGAATATATCTATATCTATATCTATATCTATATCTATGTTATGAAGAATACAAACAAGGAAAATCATTTTTAGAACTATTTCTTCTGGGATCTTGAATTATTGTTCAGTGTAAACAGCTAAGGACCTGGGTTCAGAGACCCAGAATTCAGCCCAAAACCATGTGGGATACAGCAGCAAAAGCCCCTGTCCTGAAGCAGACAGGATCCTGAGGGATTGCTCTTCAAGAAAGCTACTTAAAAGTGTGACATGGAGATTTGTGACAGACTTTGCCCCAAGCACTAATAGAGAAAGACACCCACCACAACTCCCCACGTGGACAAACACTGAATATCATTATCAATTTTAAGTTTCATTTGTTTTTCATTATGTTAGTGAAAGAAAAGACAATGACACAATCTCAAAAGTAAAATATACTTAGATTTTCATTAATGAGTGGGTATGAACTGAAGTCCAAACACATCCTAGGGAAACAGAATCTATGTTAAGTATTGGGACTTTAGGCACAAGCCTAAGCCTAGGTACCCAGCTCTATCAAGTACTTTTTAATTCACTTTAACTTCATTTTATGTATTATTGTGCTGCATTTTTGGTTTTAGATTGGTTCTCTGTCTCTGCGACAAACACCACAATGACAATTCATATCTGGGTAAAAAGGTTTATTTCATTTCTTAGCCTTCAGTCCATTGTGTAGGGCGGTGTGGTCAAAAGGAAGTAAAGTAAATCTAGGAAGGATACCTGTTTCCAGCATACTCCTCCACTCTGACTTTTGAATGACTTCCTTTGTATGCTTTCTTGTACAATACATAATGAACTGCTTAGAGTTGGCAGTGCTCACTGTGGACTGGACCTCCAATATAAACAATTAATCATGAAAATGCCAGAGACTTGCCTACAGACCAAACTGGAGGGGCAGACTCTCAGTTGAGGCTCCCTCTTCCCAGGTGACCATAGCTTGCATCAAGCAGTTGAACAACTAACATAAATAAATACATGAATAAATAAATGATAGATAATCAGTACAGAGCCTTAGTGAATATTTTTGGTCTTGTATTTTTATCTCTTTTAATAATCTGTTTCTATAATCCCCTTCTTTAGCACTTTTGGGGAATAGCATTGAGTTATCTTTGACACTTTTTAAATATTTGAAAAAAGGATTTGGCTATTGCATTTATTCTTAGTTATGCATTTTTCCTTTTTATGTTTTATCCTTACAATTATACTTATTGTTATCTCATGATATTGCAACATCTTTAACTTATTGACTTATATCTTCCCTTTAGATACTTTATTCCTTCCTACGGGCTCATGGATGACTGTAACTTTACCCATACTTGCAAAACATTGGAAGAAAAGAAATTTTGCATTGAATATACTGAAGAATATATGAACTAAGCAATACTCTTCATTTTAAACAGAAACGAAGTATCAAAGCATGAAAAAAACACACTAAAAAGAATCAAGTATTAGCAAGGGAAAGAAAAAGATTTGTAAGAGATATTTTTTATATTTTATTTTATTTAAATTTTTATACATGTTCCTCTCAGTTCCCTTTCCCTCCCCTCCTCCCTCAGCCCTCCCATTTCTCCCAAGCCCCCATCCCACTCCATCTCCCTTCCCCTCCTCAGGCAGGATAAGACCTTACATGAGGGATTTTCAGAGTCTGTTATATAACCCAGGCAGAGCCTAGGTCTTCCCCCATGTGTCCAAACTGAGAGATCATCCCTTCATGTGGAATAGGCTCCCAGAGTCCATTTGTATGCTAGGAATAAATAAATACTAATCTACTCTCCAGTGTCAAATAAATTGCGAAGGCCTCTTCTCTGACACCCAGATTCAGGGTGTGGGGTGTGGGGTTGGGTATCTGGATCAATCCCATGCTGGTCTCTCAGTCTGGCGTCCATGCAATTCCCCCTTATTTAGTCAGTGGCCTCTGTGGATTTCGCCACACTCCTCTTTGCAACTGGCTTCCAGGGGTTCAATTCAGTCTTTAGCTGTGGGTGTATGCCTCTGCATCCAACAGCCACTGGATTAGGGTTCTAGGATGGCATAATAAAGTAGTCAAACTCATTATCAGGGGAGGACATTTAAGGTAGCCTTAATGCCAGTTGATATCATTTTTGTAGATCTCTTGGCCTGGTAGTTCGTAACTTCTTGCAGACAATGATGTTAATTTTGAGTATATCAATCATAAGAAATGGGAGGTTGAACACAGTGTGAATGGGTGTTTAAAAGCACTTTGTACATATCAGAATGTTTTGTGGAGAACTTAAGCGTAGTGTTTGAAGGAATAGCAGGAAGAATAGAAATTCCCATTTCCCCATACTGGGAAAATCAAGGAGATAAAGAAAATGAAACTTAAGTTTTTCATGAAATAGCCTGTTGCCAGGAAGGTCTTAATTATATCCCTTTTCTTTATTTTTAAATAATATTTTATTCTTTCTTTGACAATTTCATATGTTGTATTTTCATAGTGTTCCCCATATCCACTTCCCTTTCTACATAGCTTAATTTGCTCATTGGCCCCAACCTCTCTTCCTCTCCATTTAATGCAGTTTGTGTTTGCTAACTATTCATGAATGTGCAAGAACTCTTACCACTAAAAACAATAACACCAAAAACACAAACAGCAAAAATCAAAAACAAGCAAAAATAACCCACACCACCAAGAACAACAATAAAAACAAAATGACTTTATTCCCAGCAGCTCATAAATATCTAGCAGTCCTTAGCTTAGGTAGTATTGTACTGTCCTTCACACTATTCCTGGAACTTTTTCTCCTGAGCTTGTTCAGGACTTGTGCATATGATAGTAACAAGTGCTGTGCGTTCAGGCATGCATCTATCCTGCTGTGTCTAGACATCCACCACCTCTTTCTTATGCTGTCCACCCTTCAGAGCTTTGAGGGGAGAGATATGATATAAATATTCCAATTAGGGCTAAGAGCTCCAGTGGCACTTATTCTCTACTTGTAGACCAATTTTGAATTCCCTTGTTTAAAGTAAAGCCATAAACTGTGTGAACTAGATTTTATGTTGATGACTGTGAAACTCCTTGATTTATGTATTTAGCAAACAATCATTGAGAATCATTTCAATGCTTGGTCCACCTACCAGCATTGTCTTACTAGGTGTTTGCATCAATCCGGTGTTTCAGACCAACCTCTCTCTGGCATCCATCAAGTCTGGCCTCAAACTATAGATAACATCTAGCCTTGAATAATTCTACTGCTTTCTTGGGTCTGGGACTGTGGACATGTACAACTATTCTGTTTTGGGCACACCAGATGTATTGCCATTGCTGGAAATTAAACCCAACAACCAGTTTGTGCTGGGTAGTCACTCTAAGACCTGAGACCCAACTCCCAGTTTTGAAGCTCTGACCTCTGTCTGTTTTCTTGCACAAGTTATAATCAAATGTGACACCCTGTAAGTATAGGTTTAGGAGGGGGATGGAGGGATGGTGGCGTGGTCAGATATGCCCTGGATAAGGGGACAGATACCTCCTCCTCACTCTTCCTAATTTGCTGAAACCATACACCCTCTCCTACCACCCATCATTGGGAACTGCATCATTGCAGTTCTGTAGCTGCTGTTAATCCCTTACCTTTCTATCCTGGTGTTGATGCCTACCCTGTAAGATTTAGTAGCATGGTCATTCTGCGAGAGGAACCCTGAACTCCCGGGTCACAAGTCCACACTTCAGTTCCTCCCAATGCACACAGGATAGAAGTGTACCCCATACCCACCAATGGTGTCTTGCAACCTGAAGGTATAGGTGTCTGGGGAGGCAAGGACCCTTTGTTCTGATACTTATGGTGGCATCGGTGTCTCCCCATCCCTGTCTGACCTGAATAGAAACTGCACCGTGGGATTCACATGGTGTGAGAGTGGATGCTGCCCAGAGAAAAAAACATATGGAAATTTTCAGACGACGATTTAAGGTAAGCCTAGGATCATCCTTTCTGGGTACCATTCACAGAAGGCTGAAATAGGCTGGGGTTGGGTGATGGAGACTCGTATAGGCACTCAGGGAGATATCATTCCCTTCCCAGGATCTTGTTCATTGTCTTCATGAACAGCTGTTGTTCATCTGGAGCTTGGTGAAGCACATTTGCTCCAATTGCAGAGAGCCAGATGAGAACCTCAGAAGGAATACTGAGATACCTCCAGAAGCACCTACCATTGCTCCCATAGATATGATGTGGGTCACCACCTTGGATCCCCCACCACCCTATGTTGAGGTAAGACTTTCTATCCCAGTTCCTAATTTGTTTCATAGCTGGCTATCTAAGTTGTTGAAGTAACAGTTTGGAGAGGGCTGCCAACTAAGTTCATCATTCCTTACCAAGGCCTGAAGCAAACTAACTATGCTTTTTCCTCCCCCTGGCAGGTCATCTTGAATACTGAAGAACCACCTCCTCCATACAGCCTCAGGCCTGAGGACCCTGCTGGTCAAATGAGATGCACTTACAGCACAGCCTTTTGAGCTAACTCACCACAAAACTTTGAATGATGCACAGGACTTCGTGACTCTGGATGAGTCTAATCTTTGATTTAATTTATTGTTTTTCTGCCCTGGTCCCCTCCCCAACTGCTGAGCTGGATTCATGGTCTCTGTTCCTACTCTGAAGCTAAAGACTGTTGAGAGTGCCTGCAATTGGAAGCAGAGATCATTCTTGTGGAATTCAGACCTTGACTGGACAGCTGGCTCTGCCATCATGCAGAAGTACTTCTGTGTCTTGGGGAGATAGAAGACTGTACTGCATTGACTCCAAGCCACCTTTCAGACAGGATCCCACTACCTCCATAGCAAAGCTAAAGTTTCACTGCCTGATCTCTGAACAGTTCAGAGGCTAAGATCCATCGAACTTCTTCCAATGGTGACTGAGTGCTTTGACCACCTCCCTGGGAGGATTGTGCATCCTAGCTGAAAATGAATGCTATGACCTTAGGATATCTGGGACCTGTGGGTACTAAAGAAATGGACTGGAGAGTTCCCCAGATCCTAGTCTCATCTCTGCTTTCTGGAAGACCAGAATTTGATAAGCATGGGACTCTTAGGGAGATACAGGTCAGAAAACAGGCTTCTGGAAGGCAGGGTAGAAGCTTGGAGAGGCAGGTGTGGTTAGACTGTGGAGTGATACCTACAGAATGCTTCCTTCTGGATAACTCTACAGAATTTCCTGGAAGGAAAAGGGTGCCAGACCATACCCTGTTCCTCCTGCTGAGTAATTGGTGCCAGGCACTGTAGCTTAAATCCATACACAGTTAACCCGATATTTATAAAGCCAGTATTCTATGTCTAGCCTGGTATCCAGGATGAGGTCATGTGCAGTTCTACAAATAAGTCTGCAGAGAGGCCTGTGCACTAAGTCTCATGAGATATGTATCTCCTTGTACACTGGACTAGATAGGTTGTGGCTATGGTCCCCATCCATTGCCCTATGGAAGCTTGTTCTGAAAGACATGAGCACACACACTGAACACCACCTGTCCCCAAGCATGAAGAAGGACATGCTGTGCCGACCTACATCGTGTGTGTCTTTTACTGCTGGGAGTAAAAGTGTGTTCAGAGAAGCTTTGTTTTATAAATAAACTTCACCATAACATTGCAAACTGTGTGTTTATGTGTGATTTTTCTCTATATAGACAAGCCAAGTGCTGTTGTACAGACCTATAGTCTCAACCATTACAGAATATGAGGCAGGCAGATTATTTAAAGTCAACCTGGGTGACAGAGTTGAGATCTTATCTCAAAATATAAAAGGCAGAAGAGGGACTGAGGAATGTGGTAGGAAACTTTCCTAGTACCTGAGTTAGGTCCCCTTTTCCTGCCCCAACAATTCTAAAAGGATATGAGCTGCTGGGAGCAGTGTGCTGGTGGTTAGGTATAGGGGTTGTTTTTCTTCTAGACAGTTTCTCTCTGTATTACCGACTGTCCCGGAACTCCTGTACACCAGACTAGCCCATAAATCTGCCTGCCTCTGCTCCCCACTAAGTACTGGCATTAAAGGTATGCACTATCACTGCCTTTTTGGGATTTTATTTTAATATATATTATTGTTGTACGTGCATATATATCTGTACCACTGTGTTTGCCAAAGGGGGCATCATGCCTTGGAACTCAGGTTCCAGTCAGTTAGAGCCACAGTGTGGGTGCTGGGAACTGATCCTGCCTGCGTCCTATAGAAGAGATACCAGTGCTCCAAATGCTGATGTATATCTCTAGCCCAAACTTCTGTGTTCTTTATCATCGCTTGAGTTTTTCTAGGGAAAAAGCCTTCCTTTTGTATATTTAAGAGATGTGTTTCAGAAATTTTTAGGCAGATGTAGAAATATCTGAAGGTCTGGGATATAGTTCAATGGCAGTGTGTTTTGTCTCGCTGTACAAGGCCCTGGGTTCAATCATTGGCAGTGGAATAAAAAATACTTGGTGAAACTTGATCAATTACAACTGGTGATTTTCAGCCCTGTTATAAAGACAGGAGCAACTAAGACTGACATGTGGCACACGTGATATGTACATGAATCTGAGGAGTAAACATGCAATAGACATGAAAAACCTGGATATCTGTGAACATAGGAAAGGCTTTTGAAGCCCATATGCTCAGCCTCTGGGACTCCTGATGGGCTCTGGTAAAAGACTGAGTGAGAAGCTGCCAGCTGCAACCTGGCTACCTGGGGGCTGGATGAGCAACTTGCCAAGGACTGAGAATTCATTAATTTTTCATGGAGTTTTAGCACCTCAAATTCATGAATGAATGATGAAAGATAGTAAGTGAACAAAGGAGGAAGTGGGTGTGTAAGAAAATGAATGTGATGTACCTCCAAGTGTTTGAACAGAAACACGCACCTTGGTTAGAACCTAGAAGCTCTTTGGACCACCATAAAGTAGTTCCCTGAGGATACTGAGGGACTGGGGGGGGCACACAGTGAGGATCTAAGGGAGCATGCTCCTGAGGCAGGGAGAAAGCTGCAGGTGCAGTGCAAGGGAAGGAGTGATGACAGCAACATCTACTGTCATTACCTCACCCTAGAGCTGACATTCAAGGTTCTAGTTTCTGCACCTAACATCATCACCTCTCAGTTTTCTCATTTAAACAAGAAAGAGATGAGCCCCTTTCTATGTCTCTGGTACGATATGCCTGCCTCCCTGCCTTCCGTCCTTCCTACTCCTCTTCTTGGTTTTTTGAGACATAGTTTCTGTGTGTATCCCTGTCCTGGAACTGGCTGTGTATGTAGAATTCAGAGATCTGCCTGCCTTTGCCTTGGAGTGCTAGTATTAAAGGTTTGTGTCACCATACCAAGCTAGGATACCCTTTGACTCCATTTTAAGAAGGGCTGGTTGGGAGGATGTGAGAGTTTGCTTAAACCCTGTAGCATTTCTTGGTCCAGTCTCCAGTTAAGTCAACTTGACACAAACTATATTCAGAGAGGCAAGAGCCCTGTGAGAATATGCCTCCATAACATCTGGCTATAGGCAAGACTATAAAGCATTTTCTTAACTGGTCATTGATGTGGGAGGGCTGAGGACATTGTGGGTGAGTCTATCCCTGAGCTCAGGAGGCAGAGGCAGGCAGATCTCTGAGTTTGAAGCCAGACTAGTCTACAGAGCAAGTACCAGTACAGGCAGCAAAGCTACAGATAAACCATGTCTGGAAATATGCCCCCCCCTAAAAGAAAAGTAAGAAAGCCATCTAATATTAGTGTGGTAGCTTATGCCTTTAATACCTGCACCCAGGAAGCAGAGGTAGGTTGATCTTCATGAGTAAAATCCAACCTTGAATAAACTGAAATCCTGGACTGTATGGGAAGAGTGAGAGAGAAGTAAGGACAGAGAGAGACATAAGGAGAGAGAGAGAGACAGACAGAGAGAGAGAGAGACAGAGACAGAGTCAGAGACAGAGAGAGAGACAGAGAGAGACACAGAGAGAGACACAGAGAGAGAGAGACACACACAGAGAGAGACAGACAGAGAGAGAGACAGAGAGACAGAGAGACACAGAGAGAATGAGCTCAAGGCCTCTGCCTCAGATCAGCTCCTGCCTCCCAGCTCCTGCCCTGTTTGAGTTCATGTTCTGACTTCCTTGAATGATGATGATGTGGAAATGTAAGTCAAATAAACCCTATCCTTCTGGCTGAGGTGGTGGTGCACAACTTTAGTCCCAGCACTGGAGAAGGAGAGGCAGGAAGTTCTCTCAATTTGAGGCTAGCCTAGTCTACAGAGCGAGTTCTAGGACAGCCAGGCTACACAGAGAAACCCTATCTAAAAATTTCAGTCCTCTTTAAGCTGCTCTTCTAAGTCCTCTCCCCATCTTCATTTCTTACACTTCATTCCCACTCTTCCACGACATAGCCACCCCGGGCACTGTAGACCTCAATTCTACTGATGCCCAAAGTCCATTTCCAAGCTCAATCTCAGCACTGGATCCACATGGCAGTGACCCATCCCCACCCCCATCTTATCTGTGTAGTCTTATCTTGTCAAGAGTCTCCCAGCTCTTGAGTGACTCGGATGTTCTTATCACTATGTTGATACTTGGCAAGTAGATGTTCATATCCTTTTTGCAGAGGTGGGAGTTTCTAGCTAGCCTGTGGCTCTTAGTTTAAGGTCATTAACCTTTCACTGTGTACACAAACTTTCTCTGTCTTCTTCCTTCCCCCTTCCTTTCTTCAGTCAGTGAGCCCTCCTTCACGTATCAGACACTGTGTGCTTGTCGGGGTGGCTGTAAGGCTACAGAGAGCCACCATTCCTTTCTCCATTGAAGACACACATAACCCAACAAGAGAGTCAGTGCTTGTATTGCGTTTTGAGTGCTGGAACAAATTTCAAACTCAGGTGTCCCTAAGAGAACTACATGGGTGCTGGAGATCGCTTAGATAATGTGGCCAGGAATGTTCTCTTTCAGGAAATAGCATTGAGCCGATTGTAGATTAGTGACACATAGACTGTGGCATGTAAACAGCATTGGGTTACCTAGTCCACAGAGGCAGCATGTGCAAAGACCCTGAGAACACCTCCCTCAGAATCCTAGAATTCTAATCGAAGGGCACACACATTTCCAAGCACTGTGGTAACTAATGGCATAGTTTGGGAAGCTTACCCAACAAAAACCTTTTTTTCACAGTTGTGGGGGCCAGAGATGGACATGAGGTAATTGGCCAGATTGCCCCTTTCAAACCTATTTGAGAATTCATTCCATTTCCTGTCCTGGCTTCTGGTGGCTGCCAAGAATCCTTGGTGTCTCTTAGGGGGGAATTTCCCTCCGACCTCTCCCTTTGAATTTGCAAGATCTGTCTGAAGAGGACTGAGGACTCAAACCAAACCAGATCCCTTCAGTTAATTCCTTATGCAATGTCAGTGTACAGCAATTTCCTGGAATTTAAGCCTCTTTCTTGGATGGAAGATTCTTAACCCAGAAGTTTTAACTGGCTGGAAATGGTTCATGCAGGGAAGCTCATTAAGCTCAAGAAGTACACAACTCAAAGCCTTCAGGAAGTCCCTGAAATTTACAAGACTCATTAGACTTATCCTCTTCAAGGAAACTCCCTACTCCTTAAACTCAGGAAGTAAACAACTCACAGGTTTCTAGAAGTCCCTTAAACTGACAAGACTCTTTTGGCACTGCCTTCTCAAGCATGTATAAGCAGTAAGGCTGCTGAGTTTTTTCCAACCACCAAGCTGCCTGGAAGAGGCTTAGTCTGGGTGTCCTGAGAGAGACACTCTCTATACTGTTGAGCTGCCCACAGTCTGCTCTGTGTTTCCAGCCTTTGTGAGCTGTCACCCATACTGTGGTGGGTTTCTGGAGATGCAGTCTTTGAGTGATTTCTATTTCTGTAAGTAACCCTAGTAAAACACACTGGCTCACCAAGTTGGACTTTGGTGATATTTGTACTTTGAATCTTGTTTGTCGAAACTAAAAGTCTGTTTATAAATCCCTAAAAATTGTGTCACACAACAGATACCTTATCCGAAATACAGTCTTATCCTAAGCATCCAGGTGACATTGTTCTGTTGGAGGCTCCTGCTTGACCCGACATTCCTGTCTCATTCTTCAAACCTCTCCTGTTCAGAAAGTCTCCAAACAAACGAAAGGCACTGAAAACCAGTTCTAAATCCTTGGTACCTACTGCAGCTTCCTCCCCTTATTCTACCAGCTGCCACTTAAGCACTCAGCTTGATCATATTTGGGCACAAACACAGATTGTGGCAGGCATGTCATCACCCCTCACCTACAATCATTAAAACCTCCCTCCTTAGTCCGGGCAACTGACTTCTCTGGCATCATTCTGTGAGACCAGTGAAGCTGCCTGGGTATTGCTTTGCTCAGTATACTTGTTGGTATGGTTTTTTTTTTTTCAGTTGTTTTTGATCTGGCTTTCTGAATCAGTGAAAAATTTATCATGGTGGGGGAGGTGGCCAAAAAAGCTGATTAGACATATCTTTAGGCAACTTCAGAAACAAGAGCACTCAACGGGCCATGTACCAGTGAAAAACCCAGAGCAGCATGTGATGCTCAAAACGTTATGCTTGAAACTCAGTACAGAACTTAGGGTCTACCACTTTTGCTCCTCTCTACAACAAATGTTCATGTGGCCCTGGGAAGCATTCCTATGCCTTTGCATTTCCAGTACCTTCTACTTCTTTTTAACTTCTTCATTTCTTTCTTTCTTTCTTTTTATCTCTCTTTCTTTCTTACTTCCTTCTTTTCTGGTGTGTGTTTATGTGTTTTTGAGTGTTTGTGTGCGCGTTTGTGGTGTTTGTAAGTATGTGTGTCATGTGTGTTGTGTGTGTGTATCATGTGCGTATGTGTATGTATGTGTTGTATGTATGTGTATGGTATGTGTGTGGTGTGAGTATATGTGTGTGGTGTTTGCGTGTATGTTTGCATAGTGTGTGTATGTATATGGTGATGGTGGTGGTGGTGTGTGTGTGTGTGTGTGTGTGTGTGTGTGTGTGTGTGTGGTTACTCCACATTTAGGCTCCAGGAGGAACTCTTTCAAATCAGAGCAAATATCTGCATAGTGCCTAAATACATTGTTTAGAATACAATGCCATGTTCATAATTATATGAACTTTTTCTAGATTAATGAACAATTCCTATGAACCCGATAAATTTTTCTTTGATTAAAAGAATCAAAACTTAAAAAAAGACACGGTACTATTTTGTACTCCTACTTTAATAGAATTGATAGTGATATAAAATAATTTTATATACTATCTCTGGTATCAGAAAATTTTTGATAACAGAAAATTAATGAAGGAATCAATGATGTGAGCTCATAGTTCTGACACAGATTTCCACCATACCCCAAAGCCATATTGCGAGAAAACAGGCAGCTTTTCAACCTATATTTATGGTCAGAAAACAGAAAGAAGTGAATTTTCTTGTTCCAATACATTTATTTCTCATATGTATTGAATCTGGGCATATAGTCTTATAAGTGTTAATATAGAGATTCAGATTGGGTCTTACTTTCTCAGTTAAAAATATCTGGAGACACCCACATTGATTCATAGAGTTATATTTTACTAGGTGATACTCATTTTGGCAAGATGATACTGAGGTTATCACAAGAGGTATTGGCGGTTATAGTAGCCTCTATTCTATTGAACACTAAATATATGTTTTGGGTGATTGTACAAGATTCAGGAGCAAGCATTTGTTTTATAAACATTCATGCACACTAGAGAGAAGCACAGATATGCACAAGCCCACATATTCTACCATGACAGCTGATGTAAAAATATGGCAATAAATATACAATAATAGATACCAAGGTATAAATAAAGGTTAGCCTCTTTAATGAAATATAAACTTTGAATGTATAATTTACAAATTAGAAATGAAAAGTTATCTTTATTTGATTTTGAGTTAAAAGTCAATATAAGATATTATGGTTATGGCTGAAATCTGAATAGGAATTTTGGAAAATCTTGAAAATACTAAGAACTCCTTTATTTCATGACAACATTCAAAGAGAAAAAAGTGGAGAAAATATTCAATGTTTGGGCTCAAGAAATGACACAGATGTTAAAATGACTTATTGTTTTTGCAGAAAGCTCAGGTTCGATTTCCAACAATCAAATGACTGCTTGTTGTAGAGTATTTTTTTAAGATGTTACATTTGTTCATGCTGCAGAAAATTTGTTTAATAATAAAAAGATGTATTGCATTTTTCTGTGTTGTACTTCTTTAACTCTGTGAAGCTGTAATACTTTACTTGTCTAAAATATGTGAAGGTCTAATAAGGAGCCCATTGGCCCATAGCAAGGCAGGATAAAGGAAGGAGGAGCTGCACGGCAGAGAGTATACATAGGAAAAGAAATCTGAGGAGACACATTTAAGGGTTAGAGGAGGACACTAGGGTCCAGCAACCCAGCCATCTAGTCATCTGAAAGTTAACAGTGAATGTAGGATATACAGAAGAAAGAAAGTGAAAAAAAAAAGTACAGAGGTGTAAGAGGAAACAGTGCTCCGCCATTAGCCAGGTGACTTATTAGAGGCACATACAGATGAGGTAATAAAAGGGCGGTTTACAGATCCACTAACCACACCCACTTTAGGCATGACTAAAGACATATACGGATGTAGGAGGTATACTACGTCATGAGCCAGGCATACTTTTGGGCATGGATAGTGGCATGTACAGAGGAAGAAATAAAAGGCTGACCAGCAAAAGTTTCGACCTCTATTCGTCTTCTAGTTTGGCAGCGGAAAATATCCTCAGCTCATCTGGGTTACTTGTTTGTCTCGTGTGAGTAATTTCTACAATAAATACTTACATATACTTTCAGTAAGTATACAGTTTGTTTTTGCAGCATCACAGAGTTGTGAATGGTAATGAGTCATGCCAAGGTTGCCAGAAAAAGGTAGTTGAATATTTATTGAGATAGAGATAAGTAACTTCTATGGGAAACTGAGAACTGGGTCAGCATGCTATGGTCTCTGAAACTTGACCGGAATCCAAGAGAGCAGGGCCATTCCTGTACCCTCTTTTATCCCTGATTTCTCCCACATACCTGTGACCACACCCCAAGGGGCATGGTCAGCACTGCAGGTTATTAACCTCTCCCTGCAATTTCCCTTTTAGTCTAATGAAAATATTTAGAGTAGATACAAAACTCAAATATGCATGCAGCATATATACACAGAAGATGATAAACAACTGATAATCTACTTATATCTTATCCTTAGTATATCTATCCCATCTAAAACTTGCACTTATCTGAAATAGATGCCCAGGTCTGATCATCTTCTTCCAATCCCAACCTTAAATAATTGAAACTAACCCTATTAGGTGTAAACTACCCTACAATATCAACAGTAATGGGATGATGACAACCTCATTTGGTCCAGTAGTAAGAAAATGTTAGTGTAGCAAGCGTCTCAAGTAGACTAAATGTACTTGAGATAGATAGATATTCTTCAAACCTTTCAAAGACCTTTAGAAAATGACATTTAAGTTGGTTTAGGGTTTTTCATACATATGCAACTGCTCCTGATGCCCCAATTACATCAGAGAAGAAGATGGGCATCAAAGAACCTCATTATGGAGTTTGCCTTTGGCATGGCAAGACTATCCATTTGGACAAGAAACTGTTCTTGACTGGACTGTTTGAGTGTTGCTGTATAATCTGGACATACAGGACCCACAGGAAAGTGATTTCTGAACTTGATGGGACAGTCCTAAAGGGTTCCTGCTTCATGAAAGTGTCTGCCAGACATTAGCAGGAACCAGAAAAATGACTGAAAAAATGCCATTGCAGATGGACAGACTTCCTGCTTTGCTGAGAAGTCTGCCAGATACCCTGTGGCCTGTGGGCTGATGCTTGATGCCACAATGTTGCAGAGGAAATTTGTGTGACTGTCCAAGTAGCAAGATGACTTTGACAATTCTGGTGTTCATATGTTATGCTTCTGTGGCCTTTGATGGAGTTAAATACAGATAGTTATGGTAATAGTTTTCCCTAGTTGTCCTAAAAGATATATATGACCTTAGACTCAAAAAGATAGGATAGATAATAAAATACTTTCTTTAAATCTTACTAAATGTTAGCGGACTAAATATTGTAACTATAGTTCTTACTTCATAACTGTCTTGTTACATTTAATTTAACAATATAAGGATAAAATTTTTCTATTTATTTAGACCTAAAAGAATAGATCATGGGGGAAGTCTTTCTGTGTATATGGTGTCTTGTTGGTAGACCAAATAAAATACTGTTGCACAATAGGGAAGCAACCAGGATTCTGGGAATCAGAGGCTAAGTCAGTCCCGATATAGGACACAAGAGGAGTAAGATATATGCACACATTCTCTGGTAAAAGAAGAACACTTGGAAATCACCAGATTAACTGTTATGGGTTAACAATTATGCCAGAGATAGCCAAAAAGAAACCAAGCAAACAGCCCACAGCTTCATAATTAATGTAGTGTTTTGTGTGTTACGTGGGGGCTGAGACAGCTGTGGGACCTAAGTGGCTGGCGGGATGCCTACTCATTACACAGAGGCAAAAGTGTAGCTGGGATAATTTAAGGTAGAAAAGGTGGTGAGAATGGCTAGAAATAAGGCAAATTAAGGCTGGTCATTCAGAAGTAAGTATAAGATTCCATGCGTATTGATTTGTGATCTGGGTGGCAGGACCTCCAAAGAGTGAAGATTAAAGTTGTACAAGAGTAGTAAAATAATACTAATAAAAGAAACACCCATACTTGCTCACAACTGTAATTGTAGTTCTGGGAGATCCAATGCCCTCTTGGGGCCATAGGGACCACTTCATGCAAGTGGTTTCTATATACATATGCAGGCCAGACTTAATTATGACTCCCCCAGAAAGGATAATGCAATCTCTTTTTACATGATCTAAAAAATTCACCTTGAAATGTGAACAGAAAAGAACATTTCTTGAATCATGACTACCTTAATAGATACTTCAAATTATAGAAGATAATTTTTGAGCATATCCAGGAATATGTGCATGAATGTCACTTGCTAAATTTTAATTGTCATCTAAATGATGAAAAATAGGGAGCAAGAAGCAAGGAGCCTTACTTTTCCTGATTTACTAAACGGGCTGAAGAGATGCACAGTCATTCACAAGCACCATGAACTCATAATCCTTTGAGCTCTTTCACTTGAAAATAAAAAGAGGTGGTAGACAATTTTTGTGTTTATGTGTTGGAGGAAAGGACATGTGAGTACAAGTACAGTTGGAGTCCAGAAGAGGGAAACCACTCATGTCTGACATTATAAACAGTGCTATCTCTGTAGGCCCCAGCTCTTCTTTGTTTACTAAAATTGAATGAATTCCAATGCTGGTGCTGAAAATTGTCCATTCTTCAAAGAAACTTAGATTATATTAACAGGAATTATAAATATCAAGGTATTGCTTCTGGATATGACCATTGCTGTCTATATAAAATAATCATAGAATTATTGTGGCAAGTAGGACTGGGATATTCACAATTACACATGTATATATAGCATATAAATTTACAATATATACTCTATATACACGTACACAATTTATACAGCATTTAATACATACATACATATAAATGTATACACACACACACTCACACATATATATATGTATTGTCGAGGAAGAAAGAGTGGTATAAACACTAAAGAAATATAGAATATAAGTTGAATATTCCCAGAGATATAGGGATGCTTCAAAATACTGAAATATTTGAATATAATACACTATATAAACAAACTGAAAGAAAGAAGTACATGATTATCACTTTTGATGTTGAAAAGACTTTTACAATATTCAACATAGCTTAACAATAAAAGTTTGGAGGAGATCAAGGTTACCGGCATAAACCTAAACGTAATAACAGCAATATTCAACAAGCCAACAGCCAACACCAAATTAAATGGAGAGAAAATCATAACAATTCCACTAAAATTGGAAAAAAACAATGCTTTCTACTCTCTCCAAACTTATTCAATACAGTTCTTGAAGTTCTAGCTAGAGCAATGAGACAACTGAAGGTTATCAATGGGAAACATATTTAAATGAAGAAGACAGCATTTTTTGTAGATTATATGACAGTATACATAAGTGACCCCAAAACATTTATGAGAGAACTCCTATAACTGAAAAACCCATTCAGTGAAGTGACTGGATACATGGTTAACCAAAAAAAAATCAGTAGCCATCATATATACAAATAATAAGCAGGTTTAGAAACAAATTAGGGTAATAAAACCCTTCAAAACAGCCACAAATAATAAAAATTTCTAGGGGTATTTTAACCATGCAAGTGTAAGGTTTGTACAACATGAACTTCAAGTCTTTAAAAAAGAAATTAGATATCTGCAGATGGAAAGAACTTCCATGCTCATGGATCTGAAGGATTAACACAGTAAAAAATAACCATCCTGCCAAAACATATCAGCAAATTCAGTGTAATCCCCATCAAAATTTCACCATAATATTTACAGACCTTAAATGAACAATATTCAATTTCATATGGAAAGCAAAACAAAATAAACAAACAAAAAAACTGGGTAGCTAAAGAAAACATACCGTACAATGGAAGAAACTGTAGGTATATTCCTATCCCTGATTTCAAGTTGCACTACAGAACAAGAGCAGTAAAAACTGCATGGTATTTATATAAAGAAAGGCAGGTTGAAATTGAAGATGAATCAAAGACTCAAACATGAAACCATACACATGGACAATTGATTTTTGACTAAGATGCCAAAACTATACAATGAAAACAAGAATGCATCTTCAACAAATGGTACTGAGCTAACAGAATGTCAGCATGTAGAAGAATGCAAATAGATCCATATCAGTCACCTTCAAGTCTATGTGGATGAAAGTCCTCAATATAAAACCAGATGTACTAAACATGAGTGAAGTAAGAGCAGAGAATAGCGTTTAAATCATTGGCACTGGACACCATTTCCTGAACAAAACACAAATAATGCAGAAAGTAAGATCTAATTTAGTAAATGGGATCTCATAAAACAGAAAACTTCTGTAAGGTAAAGAATTCCATCAACCAGACCAATCTTTATCCTATGGAATGGGGAGAAATTTCACCAACTCTACATCTGATATAGGGCTACTATATAAAATATATGAAGAAATACAAAAACGACCATCAAAAAACCAAGAAATCCAGTTAAAATGGGGCATCATCTAAACAGAGAATTTTCAACAAAGGCATCACAAAAGGCTTAGAAGCACTTAAAGACATGCTTAATATCCTTAGACATAAGGGAAATGCAAATCAAAACAACTCTTAGATTTCACCAAACACCAGTCAGAATGGCCAAATTCAAATTCCCAAGTAGGAACTCTTACAAAGCGGTTGAGGAGCAAGCAGAACACTCATTTCTTGTGGGTATGCAAACTTGAACAGCCACTTTGGAAATCAATATGATGGTTTCTCAGAAACCTGAAAAATGACCAATCTGAACAAAGTGAACTATCACACAACTGGGCATGTTCCCAAGGTGCTCAACCCAACTTCAAGGACAATTGCTCAACTATATTCATAGAAACTTTATTTGTAATAGCCAGAAACCAGAAAAAAATAAAAATAAATGTTCCTCAATTGAAAAAAATGAAATAAAAATGTGGCTTATTTACACAGTTGAGTATCCCTTAGCTTAAAACAAACAAACACACAAAAAAACAAGAAGCATCTTGAAATTTTCAGACCAATGGATAGAATTAGGAAAGATTATTTTGAATGAGGCAAGCCAGATCCAGAAAAATAAACATGGCATGTGCTCATAAGTGGATATCAATTTTAATGTATCAGATAGTCCTGGTGCAGTCCAAAGACCCACAGAGGCTAAGTAAAAAATAATGATTAAGGGAGGGGCTCAAGAGTGTCTCTGGGAAGGGGAAATAGAATACTGTTATATGGGGATGGTTGGTAACAGGGACATGGAAGTTCAGGGAGGAGGATGCCAGGGGAGAGTAATGAGACAAACAACTACAACTGGAAGACATCTTGGGAATGAGATACAAACCTAGTTGTGGGGGAACTCCCAGTAATCTATGAGGGTGAAATTAGCTAAGATTCCTAGCTTTGGGGGATAATAGGTCTTCAACCAGAGATTTCTATTAGAAGGATTGGGACACTAAGCTAGCCACAAAACCTTGAATCTTAGATTATTTTCCTGGCGACGAGATATGCTGGGTAAAGTTGGTAAGATATTGTGGGAATGGCAAACCAGTAATTAGAGTCCATGCCGAGTAAGAGATAGAGATAGATATATATAGAGAGAGAAACAGAAAGAGAGATGGACAGAGAGAGAGAAAGAGAGAGGTCAATAAGTTCACAAGGACAATTCTTATGAAGAAACATTTAATTTGGGGACTCTCTTACAGTTCAGAGGTCAGTCTACTAGCATCATGGTAGAACACGGCAGCATTGCAGGCAGATGTGGTTCTAGAAAGGCATCTAACAGTTCATCTTATGCAGAAAAAATATTGGGTGTGGTTTAAGCATATATGGAACCTAAAAGCCTTCCACCACAGTGAGTCCATTACCCACTCCAAGAAAGATGCATCTCCTAATAGGATCACTTCTGTTTGGGGGCCATTTTCTTTCAAATCACCACAAAGAGTACTGCACCATATCAATAAAAGTAATTTATTGCTAGATATTTTAAAGAACAGTAGTATTTGGCTTTATCTTGCAACTCTGGACCAGTGGTTCTCACCTTTCATAATGATATGTTGTGATGACAACAACCATGAAGTTTTCTTGGTTTGTTTGGTTTGTTATTTTGAGACAGTGATTCTCTGTGTAACACCTCTACCAGTCCTGGCACTAGCTTTATTGACTAGGCTCACCTGGAACTCACAGAGATCCACCTGACTCTGCCACCTGAGAGCTGGGTTTAAAGGCGAATGCCAACACTGCCTGGCCCATATGGATATTTTTGTTGCTTACTTCATAACTATAATTTTGCTACTACTAATAATATTAAAGTAAACATTTTTGGAGACAGAGATCGGCCAAAGGGGTTGCTCCCCACAGTTTGAGATGCACTGACCTGTGCTGTGTAGTGTCTAGGTCTTGGTCATCCAGTAGGTGTTTACTATTAGTTCCTTCTCTTAGAGTGGGAATTAGTCAAGTCACATATTGTTTAGTTAATTCCATTATGTTTAAACCCTAATTTAACTAAAATACTTTTCAAAGAGGACAAAATTGTATCTACAAATGAAAGCTGCAGACTAGGTGTGGAAGCAATTCTACCAGAAATACATTGAACTAAACAAAGCTTCAAGGAGTTGGAGACATGAAGAATGCTTTGAAATCAAACATGGGGATACCGAATTTGGAATTTGTTCTTCTGGTATATGTTCTCACTTTGGTCCTATCATTTCTCAAAATGTAATCATAATTTTTTAAAAGGTCATTATTATAGTTACATCTGCTTCATTTTTTTCACACAAGAAAATAGATGCACTCAGCAATTAGAGTGAATATGGAAGCTTCACTAATCTTAGAATCAAATATTAAAAGTTATAGTCAACATGACCACAGAGATTTATTATACTTGCTACTAGGAATCCCTCCTGGCCTCCTCCTGCAGCTTGAGGGCTATGCCACTTTTTGACCACAGTGGACATGTCCTTAACCTCAGTCTCCTAAATATGTCTTTAGTCTCAGTTTTTCTTTAATCAGAAAGGAAATGATCCAGCAGCTGCCCACAAAGTTGCAAAGGAGAAGGGATATTAATTGTCTGAATAATGGGGATGCTATGCTAGACAACACAAGCAGATTTTTCCTGCATTCTTGGGCAAAGTGCAAAGAAATGCACCGTTTACACAACCCCACCAGCCCCACCTCTATTCTGCTTGTTCCCTGCCTGTCTTTCTGAAATCTCTGCCTACCTCCCTTTGCATGCCTGTCATCTCTGGACAGGTAAAGCACCCTTCCTTTCATGGAAGATAAAGGGGTACAGGTAACAAGGAATAATTCAGCAGTCTTGAGCTGTTCTCTCAAATCTTTAATTCCAGTCCTGGGAGGCAGAGGCAGGTGGATCTCTGAGTTCAAGTTTAGCCTGATCTCCAGAGAGAGTTCCAGGATAGCCAGGGCTACACAGAGTAACTCTATCTCCAAAAACATAATCAACGGCAACAACCAAAAAAATCCACTTGCCAGCTGATGGTGACCCACACCCAGAACACAGAGTCAGAGGCAGGCAGATCTCTGTGAGTTTGAGGGCAGCCTGGACTATGTAGTGAGTTTTAAGACAGCACAGTCTAGGTAAAGGAATCCTATCAGTCTGGCCATGGGGGCACATGCCTTTAATTCCAGCACTTGGTTAGTCGGATCTAACAACAGCAACCATAACAACAAAAATCTCCCTACCAGCTGGTGGTGACCCACACCTTTAATGCCAGCACTGAGAGGCAGAGGCAGGTGGAGCTTTGTGAGTTAGAGACCAACTTGGTCTAGAAGATCTAGTCCCAGGACAGCATAAAAAGTCACAGAGAAGCACTGTTTCAATAAAAAAAAAACAAAGCAACAAAAACAAAAAGAAATCCTGTGTCAAAAAACAAACAAGCAAACAAACAAACAAAAACCCCAAAATACAAAATTCAGATTTGGTGGTAAGCACCTTCCCTATTGGATCATCAGACTGGCACTGCTGTTTTTTGTTTTTGTTTAAGATCTAGTTATCTCACCAGGCGATAATTGTACATGCATTTAATCCTAGCACACAAGTGGCAGAGGCAGGCTTATCTCTGTGAGTTCGAGGACAACCTGGAGTTCAGGACAGTCTCCAAACCTACAGAGAAACCCTGTCTCAAAAAACCGAAAACAATTTTTATTTATTTCAATTTATACATGTATTTATTACATATATGTATTGCACCAAGTGCATACCTGGTGCCCTCAGAGTTCAGAATTGGGTGTTCTCTCCTGCTTGAGAGACATCATGTATGCAGATGCTGGAAACCCAACTCAGATCCAATGACAAGTGTTTTTAACCCCTAAATCATCTTCCCAGATTGTCTTCCTCCCCCTTGCCACTCCACCTCTTTGTTCTTTTCTTTTTCTTTTTCTTTCTTTCTTTCTTTCTTTCTTACTTTCTTTCTTTCTTTCTGTTTGGTGTTATTTTTGTTTTTTTCAGAAATGGTTCCTCTATTCATGGCTGTCCTGGAACTCACTCTCTGAACCAGGTTGGACTTAACTCACAGAGATTCGCCTGAATCTGCCTTCTGAGTGCCGGGATTAAAGGCATGTGCTACAACCACCCAGCTTTTTTATACTGGCTTTGACTCACTGAGATTTTCAGTGTTCTCAAATTAAAGGTTGGTGTAACCACACCCTGTTCTACTTAAACGCGGATCGGACTAGGGATTCCCATGGTGCTCTGGTACATCTTGTTAACTACATAAATAAGCCCATACCGTGTCCCAGTGTCTCAGACTCGAGCAAGTTCAGCTCCGCTCCACTTCTACCCTACCTGAGCTCCCAGCTAAAAGCCTTCGTCGGCCCCAACTCAGGTGTGCTATCTTCTCCCCCATTCTGAGGCTGGGCCACACAGGTGGAGGGAAGTTGTAAAGGTTGTGCCCTGTCACTCCTTCCTTGCACACCGAAACTCAGTAGCCCCCTAACAGAATGCCGGGTGCCAGATTCCTGGTTCGCGTTCTTGCCTTGCTCCTCTGCCTGCTATCCAGTCTCCAACGAGTAAGCACCAACCAGGTAAGCAAGCCTTCTGAGACTTTTGGATGACCATAGGGGTAGAGATTTGCCTTATAGCCAGTCGCTGCATTCTCTTGTTAGGAATTCCTTGTAACCACTTGCAATTTTCAACTTCCTTACTGTTTTGTTTGGGGAAATTGGAGGTAGACAACTCACTTCGGAGGGAGGGAGGCTCTGGAACCCTGGGCCCCTAGTCTTACTCAGGTTGTGTTGTTACTGGAATCTAGTTCCACCCAGAGCCCTTATTGGGAATTTTGACCTCCTTTTAGTTGTATTTCTTTCTTAGCCTCTCAACTGTAAGGCTGAGGAAACAGCTTCTGCATGTGTGGGCTTGGCTTCTGTCCTTCCCTATTCTCCATAGCTGGTAAATTTGGGAGTATCATTGACCATGGACATGGAGCTGGAGGGAGAGGCAGTCTGAGAAGCACTTCCTGATATGTCTGGAGAAATGTGTGAGACCAACCTCTCTCTGGCATCCAGTCTGGCCTCAAACTATATATAGCCTTGGATGATTGTCCTGCTTTCTTGGGTTCTGGGAATGTGGTCATGTACCACTATTCTGGTTTACCCATACCAGATGTATTGCCATTGCTAGAAATTGACCACAACACCTAGTTTATGCTGGGGAGTCACTGTCAGATCTGAGCACCAACTCCCAGGTTTGAAGCTCTGACCTCTGTCTGTTTTCTCCCACAGGTTATAATCAAATGTGACACCCTGTAAGTATGGGACTTAGGGGAGGGATGAAGGTAGATTGGTGTGGTCAGATATGCCCTGGATAAGGGGACAGATATCTTCTCCTCACTCTTCCTACTTTTGCATCATTTCAGTTCTGTAGCTGCTGTTAATCCCTTAACTTTCTATCCTGGTGTTTGATGCCTACCCTGTAAGATTTAGTAGCAGGGTCATTCTGCCAGAGGAACCCTGAACTCCTGGGTCTGAAGGCCACGCCTCAGTTCCTCCCAATGCACCCAGGATGGATGTGTACCCCACACCCACCAAAAGTGTCTTGCAACCTGAGGGTATAGGAGTCAGGGGAGGCAAGGACAATTGTTCTGATAATTATGGTGGCATTGGTGTCTCCCCATCCCTGTCTGTCCTGAATAGAAACTGCCCAGTGGGATTCACATGCTGTGAGAGTAGATGCTGCCTGGAGAAGAAAAACATAGGGAACTTTTCAAACGACGATTTAAGGTGAGCCTGGCGTCATCCCTTCTGGATACCATTCACAGAAGGCTGACAGAGGCTGGGGGTGGGTGTTGGAGAGTGTTATAGGCACCCAGGGAGATATCATTCCCTTTCCAGAATCTTGTTCATTGTCTTCATGGTCATGATACCGCTGTTGTTCATCTGGAGCTTGGTGAAGCACTTCTGTTTCAAGTGCAGAGAGCCAGAGCAGAGCCTCAGAAGGAATCGTCAGATACCTCCAGAAGCACCTACCATTGCTCCCATAGAGATGATGTGGGTCAACACCTTGGATCCCCCACCACCCTATGTTGAGGTAAACCTTTCTATCCCAGTTCCTAATTTGTTTCATAGCTGGATATCCAGCTTGTTGAAGTAACAGTTTGGAGAGGGCTGCCAACCAAGTTCATCATTCCTTACCCAGGCCTGAAGCAAACTAACGATGCTTTTTCCTCCCCTGGCAGGTCATCTTGAACTCTGAACAACCACCTCCTCCCTACAGCCTCAGGCCTGAGGACCCTGCTGGTCAAACTAGATGCACTTACAGCACAGCCTTTTGAGCTACCTTACCACAATCTTTTGAATCATGCACAGGACTTCATGACACTGGATGACTGTCATCTTTGATTTAAGTTATTGTTTTTCTCCCCGGGTCCTCTCCCCAATACTGAGCTGGATTGAAGGTCTCTGTCACAACTACGAAGCTAAAGACTGTTGAGAGTGCCTGCAATTGGAAGCAGAGATCATTCTAGTGGAATGCAGAACTTGACTGGACAGCTGGCTCTGCCATCCTACAGAAGCACTTCTGTGTCTTGTGGAGATCGGAGACTGAACTGCATGGACTCCAAGCCACCTTCCACACATTACCCCACTGTACCTCCATAGCCAAGCTAAAGTTTCACTGCCTGATCTCTGACCAGTTGGAGGCTAAGCTCCTGCCAACTCCTTCCAATGGTGACTGAGTGCTTTGACCAACTCCCTGGGAGGATTGTGCATCCTAGCTGAGAATGAATGCTGTGAACTTCAGATCCCTGGAACCTGTGGATACTAAAAAATGGACTGGAGAGTTTCCCGGATCCTAGTGTCTTCTCTGCTTTCTAGAAGACCAGAACTTCATAAGCATGGGACTCTTTGGGAGATACATGTCAGACAACAGGCTTCTGGAAGGCAGGGTAGAAGCCTGGAGAGGCAGGTGTGGTTAGACTGTGGAGCGATGTCTACAGAATGCTTCCTTCCAGATTCCTCTCCAGAATTTTCTGGAGGGAAAAGGTTGCCAGACCACACCCTGTTCCTCCTGCTGAGCAATGGGTGCCAGCCACTGTAGCTTAGCCCTGTACACAGTTAACCTGATATTTATATAGCCAGTATTCTATGTCATTCTATGTCTAGGCTGGTATACTGGATGAGGTCAGGTGCAGTTCTACAGATAAGTCTGCAGAGAGGCCTGTGCACTAAATCTCATGGAGATGTGTATCTCCTGGTGCACTGGACTGGATGGGTTGTGGCTATGGTCCCCATCCATTGCCCTATGGAAGCTTGTTCTGAAAGACATGAGCAGCCACACTGAACACCACCTGTCCTCTAAGTATAAAGAAGGACCTGCTGTGCTGACCTACATCTTGTGTGTCATTTATTGTTGGGAGTAAATGTGTGTTCAGAGCCGCTTTGGTTTATAAATAAAATTCACCATAACATTTTAAAATGCTTGTGCATGTTACTTTTATTCTCAAGGTAGAAGAGACAAGCGCTGTGGTACAGTCCTGTCGTTTCAACTATTACAGAATATGAGGCAGGAGGATGATTTTACAGGCTGCCTGGGTGACTTAGTTGAGATCTTATCTCAAAATTTAAAAGGGGTAAGAGGGGCTGGTGAATGTTGTAGCAAACTTTCCTAGTACCTGAGTTAGGTCCCCAATTCCTGCCTCAACAATTTTAAAAGGATATGAGATGCTTGGAGCAGTGTGCTGGTGGTTAGATATAGGGGTTGTTTTTCTACTAGAGAATTTCTCTCTGTATCCATGACTGTTCTGGAACTCCTGTAGACCAGGCTAGTCTAGAAATCTGCCTGCCTTTTCTCCCCCACAAGCACTGGGATTAAAGGTGTGCACCATCATTGCTGTTTCAGGATTTTATTTTTAATCTATATTAGTATTGTGCCTGCATGGGTATCTGTACCAGTGTGTATGCCAGAGGGGGCATCTTGCCCTGGGACTCAGGTTCCAGTCAGTTAGGGCCACAGTGTGGGTGCTGGGAACTGATGCTGCCTGGGTGCTATGGAAGGACCCAGGCAGGACCAGGGAGAGTGTGTTTACACACACACACACACACACACACACACACACACACACGCACACGCACACGCACGCACGCACAACACAGGTGTGTAGTACATAGCCTGTGTCTGAAACACAGCCTCTTCTATTTTGTTGTTTTTATTTAGTTCTTAGATTTTTGTTGTTAATGTTTTTTTGTGTTTCTGAGACTCTGTTTCTCTGTGTAATAACCCTGACTGACCTGGAACTCACTTTGTAGAACACACTGACCTCAAACTCACAGATATCCGCCTGGGTAATTTTCAACCCTAGAATGGAGCTTTGAAAGAGTCCATTTTTTCTAAGAATGAACATCTATCAATTATGCCACACTTTTGTGTAATCCCACAGACTTCACTCCAGAAAACAGATTCATGTACACTTGGGGAGTACAAATTAGTATATCAGAATAGCACAAAGGTAAAAGAGCTGGTTGTGAAGTAGCAAAGGGGAAGAGAATCTGAAAAGATTGAGGAGGGTGATAGGAGGGAAAGACATATTTGTTTGAAATTCTTAGGAGCACCTCCTTGTCTTCTCTAGAATATATTATCTCATGGCAGATGTCTTGTCATGGTCCTCTTAGTATTACATTTTTTCCATTCAATTGTTCTTTCATGTTTCTTGGGCTTTGAGTGTTAGAATCATTTTGTACAGATAGTAATTAGAGGTGAATACCCCATGGTCAGATATTCTCTGCATTTTCACCAGGCTGTGACTTTTTATGAATCCTGTTTTTTTCCTTTCACTGTTTGGCATTTGGGAACTAGAGCCCCAGTTCCCAAATAAATTCAGAGAGTTTTATGCTTGCTTATACAGGTCTATCATGAGCTTTGCATTTTAAAGCCAGCTTTTCTTACCTTAAATTATTCCATATATCTTTTGACTCTGAGTTTTACCTTTCTCTATTTCTTTATACATGTTTTTGCTACTTACTCTGTGGCTTGCTCTGTAGCTGTGTGACTGGCCCTTGGAATTCTTCCTCCATCTTTTCTTGTTTCTGTAACCTCCCATCCCAACTTGCTCCTCATATTTATTCTCTCTGCCTATCAGCCATGACAATCCATCCTCCTGTGTGGCTATTGGATGTTCAGCTCTTTATTAGACCAAGGGGGTGTTTTATATGACAAAGTAATACAGCATCAAACAGTTAGACATATAAAACATAAAAGATTGCAACACATATTTGCATCATTCGACAAATGCTCTGCAGCATGAACAAATGGAACAAATCTTCAACTAATATCCCTCTGCATTTAAAGTTCACCATTTGATGTGTAAATAAGCCTCTATAATTAGAGATGAGAGCTACACTTCTCTGTGGGGTATAAACTTAAGCACTAAGAATGCAGATAGATAAACCAGGTGGTGGTGGCTCAAGCCTTTTACCCCAGCACTAATAAGGCAGAGACAGGTTGGCCTATATGAATTCCGGGCCAGCCTGGTCTAAAGAGTGATTTCAAGGACAGGCTTCATAGCTACAGAGAAACCCTGTCTTGAAAAACTGAAACAATAAATAAATGCAGATAGATGTTATACTGGTTTGAGAAACTAGCAATAGTGTACTTCTCCTGTAGGATTAGTTGTCCATAAGCCAGGATAATTGGCTGTGTTTATATAACTGCAGGTGAATTTTCACCTATAGTGTTTGTCTTAGTGCTGTTAGACAGTTGTTGGTTATTTTCAACAATTTCATTTTCATGATATCTTGTCAGGCTGATAAACGCTTTGTATAGAAGGAATCACTGTTGGGTAGTTCAATTAGTTAGTTTATTCCTTGGCAGACTGCACAATACTTTCCTGTGATATGAAAGTTAGTCTTTAGTGAAGAGTCTTACTGGTAGTTACAGCTCTATTCCTCCGACTCCTGGGATAGAAACAGATGTTTCTTTTGCAATACGGACTTACCTTCAAATTCTGGGAACAACCAAGGGCAATAGACGTAGCTTATATTATTTTAGTGGATCTTTGGTGCTCTAGTGACAAATGCCTTTTTTGTCTAATTGACTATGGGTTCTTGGCTGAATCAATCACTATCACACTAGCTGAATAAAAAAATTAAGGATATACTATTTTGAATTTATTTAAAACTTTATATTATATACTATATATACTCACTAAAATACTCACATTTATTATTATTTTTATATTTATTTTTCTCTTCCTTTTTCTATTTCTATTTATGTTTATGAAATGAAATTATGCTACCCAGGCTAACAATGCTGTTTGTAATAACCATAGATTACCTCCCACAAAAACCAATACCATACATTGTAAAACTCTGTTAGTGTTGTTGGTTAGGGTTTAGTGATCCCCCAACACGTCATATGCAGCTGGATGTTCATTGGTTTACTCTCAAAGTTTGACAAACTATATTGCTTTCACTATTCTGCGTGTATGTACTCAACTTTTCTAGCATCAATTCTTGAAGATGTTATCTTTATTCCAGTGAATGGTTTACCTGTATTTTTATTCCTCTTAAATTTTATGATATATTCATTCTTACTTAGTGGTAGCTAATCAATTGTCACTGTATCATACGCAAGATAAAAATTGGTAGTTAATCTGGTACAAAATTGAAAAATATATAGGTTCTTTCTTGGAAACTGAATCCTCAAACTCCTAGTAAATATATCCATAGATATTTTACTTGTTTTATTTTCCTTTTCATCAATTTTTTCTTTCATACAGTACAACCTGACAACAGGTTCCCCTCCCTTAACATCTTGCTGTAACACTAGTCTACCTCCTCTAGCTCCTAGAGTCACTACTTCTCATTCTCCTTTTCCCTTCAGAAAACGGCAGGTATCACTGGAAGAGCACCTGCCTACAACAGAACAGGCTACATTAGGACTCTGCACATTCCAACCTGCCTAGCGACAATCAAGGTAAAGTAATTCGTGAGAACTTGGCCCACTGAATCATCTAAGTATGGCTCATAGGGGCTCACAGAGATTGACGCTACAATCACAGAGCCTATATGGGACTGATATATAAAACCAAAAGTAAGTTAAATTTTAAAATATGAGACAATCATTAACTGGAAAATAATACAATTATTCACAAATATTTCCTGTTTGATTTACTTGTATCTTAGGTTTTATTTCATTAGTTAGAAAACATTGTCATCAACTGCATAAATTTTATCTCCCTTTTCTTCCTGCTAGCCACTATTATGGTCTCCTATTCTCAATTTAAAATCCTACTTATAATAATTATTGTTACATATGTGCATTGCATGACTGTATACAAATACATGTAGACAACCTGCTGAATTTGTTTTTGTTGCTTGTGTATGTTTTCCAAAACTATATGACTACAAAAGATATGAAGATAACAGAATACATATCATGTGAAATTTGTATTTTCTATTTACCTAAACTATCCAAATTAAAAAGGAGAATATGCCAGAGAGATAAATAAGTAAATAAATCTATAAAAGAAATTCTGTTTCTCAATTTTCAGAGTTGTGATTATATTACCTTTAATTTATTGAAACAACCATGTGACACAATAGTATGATACTATATTGAAGAGGAAATTAATCAAGGAACATTAAATGACTTGTCCTATCATTTCTCAAAATGCAATCATAATTTTCTTAAAAGGTCGGGATAGTTATGTCTGCTTCATTTTTTCACAAAAGTAAGTAGATGCACTCAGCAATTAGAGTGAATATGGAAGCTTCACTAGTCTTAGAGTGAAACATTAAAAGTTATAGTCCAGATGACAACAGAGATTTATCCTAATTCCTACCAGGAATACCACCTGACCTCCTCCTGCTGCTTGATGGCTGCTTTTTGAACACAATGGACAAGTCCTTAACCTCAGTTTCCTAAATATGTTTTTAGTCTCAGTTTCTCTTTAATCAGAAAGGAAATGAACCAGCAACTCCCCACAAACTTGCAAAGGGGAAGGGATATTAATTGTTTACATAATGGAGATGGTATGCTAGACTTTTCTCTCCCCAACCCAAGCATCCTTTCCCTGCCTTGTTGGGCAAAGTACAAAGGAATGTGCCTTTTACACGAACCCACTATCCCTGCCTCTATTCTGCTTGTTCCATGCCTGTCTTTCTGAAATCCCTGCCTACCTCCCTTTGCATGCCTGTCATCTCTGGGGAGTTACAGCACCCTCCTTTCGTGTAAGATAAAGGGGTGCAGGTGACAAGGAATAATTCAGAAGTCTTGAGCTGTTCTCCCAAATCTTTAATTCCAGCTATAGGAGGCAGAGGCAGGTGGATCTCTGCAGAGAGAGTTCCAGGACAGCAAGGGCTATACAGAGAAACTCACTCTCCACAAACATAATCAATAACAAAAACCAAAAAAATCTACCTACCTACCAGCTGCTGATGACCCAACCCTGATCTGAGAGTCAGAGGCAGGCAGATCTCTGTGAGTTTGAGGGCCGCCTGGTCTATGTAGGGAGTTCCAGGAAAACAAAGTCAAGACAAAGAAATCCTATCAGTCTGGCTTTGGTGGCACACGCCTTTAATCCCAGCACTTGGTTAGCCTGATCTAACAACAACAGCAACCACAACAACAACAACAAAAAAAAACTACCTACCAGCTGGTGGTGACCCACACCTTTAATCCCAGCACCCAGAGGTAGAGGGAGGCAGATCTATGTGAGTTAGAGTCCTGCCTCGTCTATAAGAGCTAGTTCCAAGACACCCTCCAAAGCCTCAGAGAAACCCTGTCTCAAATAAAAAAACAAAACATAGAACAACAACAAAAAGAAATCCTGTCTCAAAAACAAACAAACAAAAAACAAAATTCAAAATTCAGCTTTGAGGGTAAGTACCTTCCCCATTGGATCATCTGACTGGCCCTGCTGTTTTTTATTTTTGTTTAAGATCTAGTTATTTTGCCAGGAGATGATGGTACATGCCTTTATTCCTAGCATTCGGGAGGCAGAGGCAGGCAGATATCTTTGAGTTCGAGACCAACCTGGAGTTCCAGGACAACCTCCAAAGAGAGAAACCCTGTTTCGAAAACTGAATAGAATTTTATAGTTATGTCAAAATTCAGCTTTGGGGGTAAGCACCTTCCCTATTGGATCATCAGACTGGCACTGCTGTTTTTTGTTTTTGTTTAAGATCTAGTTATCTCACCAGGCGATAATTGTACATGCATTTAATCCTAGCACACAAGTGGCAGAGGCAGGCTTATCTCTGTGAGTTCGAGGACAACCTGGAGTTCAGGACAGTCTCCAAACCTACAGAGAAACCCTGTCTCAAAAAACCGAAAACAATTTTTATTTATTTCAATTTATACATGTATTTATTACATATATGTATTGCACCAAGTGCATACCTGGTGCCCTCAGAGTTCAAAAGTGGGTGTTCTCTTCTGCTTGAGAGACATCAGGTATGTAGATGCTGGAAACCCAACTCAGATCAAAAGACAAGTGCTCTTAACCCCTGAGTCATCTTCCCAGATTATCTCCCTCCCCCTTACCCCTCCCCCTATTTGTTCTTTCTTCTTCTTTGTTTCTTTTTGGTTTTGTTGTTGTTTTTGTTTACTTGAGAGGGGGTTTCTCTGTATCTCTGGTTGTCCTGGACCTCAATCTCTAAACCAGGTTGGCCTGAACTCACACAGATCCGCCTGCATCTTCCTAATGAGTGTTGGGATTAAAGGCTTGTGCTACCACCACCCGGCTTTTTTATACTGGCTTTGAACTCACTGAGATTTTCAGTGTTCTGGGATTAAAGGTTGGTGTCACCACACCCTGCTCTACTTAAATGCAGATCAGACGAGGGATTCCCATAGTGCTCTGGTACATCTTGTTAACTATATAGATAAACCCATACCGTGTCCCAGTGTCTCAGACGCGAGTAAGTTCAGCTCCTCTCCACTTCTACCCAACCTGAGCTCCCAGCTAGAAGCCTTAGTCTGCCCCAACTCAGGTGTGCTAACCTCGTCCCCATTTTTAGGCTGGGCCACATAGGTGGAGGGAAGTTGTGAAGGTCGTGCCCTGAAACTCCTTCCTTGCACACTGAAACGTAGTAGCCAACTGCCAGAATGATGGGTGCCAGATTCCTGGATCAGATCCTCGCCATGCTTCTCTGCCTGCTATCCATCCTCCAACGAGTAAACACCAACCAGGTAAGCAAGCCTTCTGAGTCTTTTGAAGGACCATATGAGTAGAGATTTGCCTCCCAGCCAGTCACTGCCTAACTCTGTCAGAAATTCCTTGTAACCACTGACAATTAGCAACTTCTTTTCTGTTTTGCTTGGAGAAAATGTAGGTAGACACCTCCCTTCAGAGGGAGGGAGGCTCTGGAACCCTGAGCCCCTAGTCTTTCTCAGGTTGTGTTGTTAGTGGTATCTAGCTCCACCCAGGGCCCTAAATGGGAACTTTGACCTCCGTTTTTGTTGTATTTCTTACTTAGCTTCTCATCCGTTAGGCTGAGGAATCTGAGGTATTGCTCATGTGGGCTATGTGGCTGTCCTTCCCTGTTCCTCCATGGCTGGTGACATTGGGAATATCATTGACCCTAGACATGGAGCTGGAGAGAAAGGCAGTCTGAGAAGCACTTCCTGGTATGTCTGGAAAAATGTGTGAGACCAGCTTCTCTCTGGCATCCAGTCTGGGCTCAAACTATCTATATAGCCTTTAATGATTATGCTGCTTTCTTGTGTTCTGGGACCATGGTCATGTACCACTATTCTGGTTTACCCACTCCAGATGTATTGCCATTGCTAGAAATTGAACCAAACATGTAGTGTGTGCTGGGCAGTCACTCTAAGAACTGAGATCCAACTCCCTGTTTTGAAGCTCTGACCTCTGTCTGTTCTCTCCCACAGGTTATAATCCAATGCAACACCCTGTAAGTATGGGACTTAGGAGGGAATGGAGGGAGGGTGGTGTGGTCAGATATGCCCTGCATAAGGGGACAGATACCTCCTCCTCCCTCTTCCTACTTTTGATGAAACCAAAACCCCTTCCTACCTCACATCATTGGGAACTGCATCATTGCAGTTTTGTAGCTGCTGTTAATCCCTTACCTTTCTGACCTGGGTCCCCATGCCTAACCTGTAAGATTTAGTAGCATGGTCTGAAAGACCCCTACCCAGGGCCCCCTAGAAAAAGAAAAACAAGGCCAAGCCATGGCCTAATGGAAAAACCCAGACCAGGTGCCTTTCCCAGCTGGCACCTCAAACTGGATGTCAAACAGAATGTTTGTGGTCACCAGAGCAGTCATGGGACCCTGATATTTCTGTCTGTGATTACCAGAGCAGTTATGGGACCCGTATAATAATTGCTGAAGCGTGCCGGGGTCTTTCATGTGGTAATACCAGGAAACCTAGTCCTTGGCAACTACCCCTGGCCCCAATATGACTTTAGCCAGCCCATGCTTAAGTAGACAATGAAATGCCTGTTGCTATGCTGATATTTATGTAACCATTAAAACTCTATAAATATTGTGCTCCCTGCAAGCCCAATTTTGCAATAGCATCCTCAGGCGCCTGTGTACTCAAAAAAACACCTGTTGCATTTGGATCCAGTGGTCTGTCCCCGGTTCTTGGGCAGAGGGTTCGGTTCAATGCCCGGCGCTTCGATGCCAAGGATTTCAGGCTATTCTGCCTGAGGAACCCTCAATTCCTGGGTCTCAATTCCACGCCTCAGTTCCTCGCAGTGTACCCTGAATGAATATGTGCACACACCCACCAAGTGTGGCTTGAAATCTGAGGGTATAGGTGTCTGGGGAGGCAAGGATCCTTTGTTCTCATTCTTATGGTGTCATTGGTATCTCCCCATCCCTGTCTGACTTTACTAGAAACTGCACCATGGGATTCAGATGCTGTGAGAGTGGATGCTGCCTGGAAAAGAAAAATATAGGGAATTCTTCAAACCACTCTTTAAGGTAAGCCCAGGGTGAGCCCTTCTGGGTACCATTCACAAAATATCAAATAGGCTGGGCTTGGATGATGGAGAGTATAGGCACTCAGGGAGATATCATTCCTTTTCTAGGATCTTGTTTATTGTCTTCCTGGTCATGATACCTTTCATTATGTTCATCTATCGCTTGGTGAAGCGCTTCTGTTGTAAGTGCAGAGAGCCAGAGGAGAACGGCAGAAGGAATCATCAGATACCTACAGAAGCACGTACCATTGCTCCAGTAGAAATGATCTGGGCCACCATCTTGGATGCCCCACCACCCTATGTTGAGGTAAGTCTTCCTATCCCAGTTCCTAATTTGTTTCATAGCTGGGTATCCAGCTTGTTGAAGCAACAGTTTGGAGAGGGATGCCAACCAAGTTCATCATTGCTTACCCAGGCCTGAATCAAATTAAGTATGCTTTTTCCTCCCCGGTAGGTCATCTTGAATCCTGAAGAACCACCTCCTCCCTACAGCCTCTGGCCTGAGGACCCTGCTGGTCAAAAGAGATGCACTTACACCTCAGCCTTTTGAGATACCTCACCACAAAATTTTGGATCAAGGCCAGCCAGGACATCGTAACTCTGGAATGACTCTCATCTTTGATTTAATTTATTGTTTTTCTCCTCTGGTCCACTCCCCAATGCTGAGCTGGTTTCAAGTTCTCTGTCCCACCTCCAAAGCTAAAGACTGTTGAGAGTGCCTGCAATGGGAATAATTCTAGTGGAATGCAGACCTTGCCTGTGATCTGCCATCCTACAGAAGCATGTCTGTGTCTGGGGGAGATAGGACAGTAAACTGCCTGGACTCCAACCCACCTTCCAGAGAGGACCCCCCTGTACTTCTATAGCCAAGCTAAAGTTTCACTGACTGTGCTCTGAACAGTTTGCAAGGCTAAGCTCCTTCTAACTCCTTCCAATGGTGATTGAGTGCTTTGGCCACCTCCCTGGGAGGATTGTGCATTCTAGCTGAGAATGAATGTTTTGACCTTAAGATCCCTGGGACTTGGAGGTATTAAAGAAATGGAATGGAGAGTTCCCCGGACCTGAGTCTTATCTCTGCTTTCTAGAAGGCCAGAACTTCATAAGCATGGGACTCTTAGGGAGTACATGTCAGAAAACAGGCTTCTGGAAGGCAGGGTAGAAGCCTGGAGAAGCAGGTGTGGTTAGATTGTGGAGTGATGCCTACAGAATGCTTCTGGATTTCTATCCAGAATTTACTAGAGGGAAAAGGGTCCCAGGCCACACCCTGTTCTTCCTGCTGAACAATGGATGTCAGGCACTGTAGCTTAACCCTGTACACAGTTAACCCCGATATTTATAAAGACAGTATTCTATGTCTTTATATGTTGTGGCTATTGTCCCCATCCATTGCCCTGTGGAAGCTTGTTCTGAAAGACATGAGCAGCCACACTGAACACCACCTGTCCCCTAAGTATAAAGAGGACCTGCTGTGCCGACCTACATCATGTGTGTTTTACTGTTGGGAGTAAAAGTGTGTTCAGAGCAGCTTTGGTTTGTAAATAAACCTCACCATTATATTTTAAAATGTGTGTATGTGTGTTTTTTTCTTTACTTAGAAGAGCCAAGTACTGTGGTACAGTCCTATCTTCTCAACTATTACAGAATATGAAGCAGGAGGATTATTTTAAAGTCAGACTGGGAGACTTATTTGAGATCTTATCTCAAAACTTAAAAGGGGAAGAGGAGCTGAGGAATGTGATAACAAACTTTCCTAGACCCTGAGTTAGGTCCTCAATTCCTGCCCCAACAATTCTAAAAGGATGTGTGCTGCTGGTAGCAGTGTGCTGGAGGTTAGGTATAGGTGTTGTTTTTCTTCTAGACAGTATCTTTGTGAAATCCCGACTGTGCTGGAACACCTATAGACCAGGCTAGCCTATAATCTGCCTGCCTCTGCTTTCCCCCCACCAAGTACTGGAATTAAAGGTGTGCAACTTCACTGCTCTTTTAGGATTTTATTTTTAACCTATATTAGTGTTATCCTTGCATGTGTATCTGTACCAGTGTGTATGCCAGAGGGGGCATCGTGCCCTGGAACTCAGGTTCCAGTCAGTTAGAGCCACAGTGTGGGTGCTGGGAACTGATCCTGCCTGGGTTCTTTGGAAGAGTTGCCAGTGCTCCCAATGCTGAATCATATCTCTAGTACATAAATCTGTGTTCTTTAGCATTGATTGAGTTTTTTCCAGGGAATAAGCCTGGATTTTGGATATTTGAAAGTTGTGTTTCAGAAATTTTTAGGCAGTTGTAGATATATCTGAAGGGATGTGATATAACTCAATGGTAGTGTGTTTTGTCTAACTGTCCAAGGCCCAGGGTTCAATCATTGGCACTGGAATAAAAAATACTAGGTGAAACTTGATAAATTACAACTGGTCATTTCAGCCCTGTTATAAATAAAAGAGCAAGTAAGACTGAAATGTGGCACACATGACATACACATGACTCTGAGGAATAAACACGCAATTGACATGAAAAGGCCTGGATATCTGTGAACATAGGAAAGGCATTGAAACTCATGTGCTCAGCCTCTGGAACTCGTGATGGGCTCTGGGAATACACTGGGTAAGAAGCAGCCAGCTGCAGTCTGGCTACCTGGGGGCTGGATGATCAACTTGCCCAGGAGTGGGAATTCATTCATTCGTCACAGCGATTAGCAACTCAAACCCTTGAATGAATGATGAAAGATAGTAAGTGAACAAAGGAGGAAGTGGGTGTGTAAGAAAATGAATGAGATCTGCCTCCAAGTGTTTGTACAGAAACACGCACCTTGTTTAGAACCTAGAAGCTCTTTGGACCATCATAAAGGAGTTCCCTGAGGATACTGAGGGACTGGTGGGACACACAGTGAGGATCTAGGGAAGCATACTCCTGGGGCAGGGAGAAAGCTGCAGGTGCTGCACAAGGGATGGAGTGATGACAGCAACATCTACTGTCATTACCTCACCCTAGAGCTGACATTCAAGGCTCTAGTTTCTGCATCTAACATCATCACCTCTCAGTTTTCTCATTTAAACAAGAAAGAGATGAGCCCCTTTCTATGTCTCTGGTAAGATATGCCTGCCTCCCTGCCTTCCGTCCTTCCTACTCCTTTTCTTGGTTTTTTGAGACTGGGTTTCTGCATGTAGCCCTGTCCTGGAAATGGATCTGTATGTAGACCATGTTGGCCTTGAACTCAGAGATCCGTCTGCCTTTGCCTTGGAGTGCTGGTATTAAAGATATATGCCACCATACCAAGCTAGGATATACCTTCTTTTGCCATTTTTACAAGGTCTGGATGGGGGGATGTGACAGTTTGATTAAACCCAGCAGCATTTCCTGGCCCTGTCTCCAGTTAAGTCAACTTGACACAAACTGGTGACAGAGAGGGGAGGGACCTGTGAGAAAATGCCTCAATAACATCTGGTTCTAGGCAAGCCTCTAGGGCATTTTCTTAACTAGTCATTGATGTGGGAGGGTCCAGGTCTTTTTGGGTGAGTCAACCCCTGAGCTCAGGAGGCAGAGGCAGGCAGATCCCTGAGTTTGAGGCCAGACTAGTCCATAAAGCAAGTACCAGGACAGGTAGCAAAGCTACAGAGAAATCCTGTCTGGAATCACATCCACCTAAACAAAAAAAAAAAAAAAACAAAAAAAAAAAACAAAGAAAGAAAGAAAGAATGCCATCTAACCCTGGCGTGGTAGCATTTGCCTGTAACACCTGCACCTGGGATGCAGAGGTAGGTCGATCTTGATGAGTACAAGGCCAACCTTGAATAAACTGAGTTCCTGGACTGTCTGGGAAGAGGGAGAGAGGACCGAGAGAGAGAGAGAGAGAGAGAGAGAGAGAGAGAGAGAGAGAGAGAGAGAGAGAGAGAGAGAGAGAGAGAGAGAGAGAGAGAGACTGAGCTCAAGGCCTCTGCAACAGCTCCTGCCTCCAAGCTCCTGTCCTGTTTGAGTTCCTCTACTGACTTCCTTCAACGATGAAGATGTGGAAATGTAAGCCAAATAAAACCTTTCCTTCTTGCTGAGGTGGTGGTGGTGCACGTCTTTTGTCTCAGTACTCAAGGAAGCAGAGGCAGGATGATCTCTGAGTTCAAGGCCAGCCTGGTCTAGAGAGTGAGTTCTAGAACATCAAGGGCTACACAGAGAAACCCTATCTAGAAACCTCAGTTCCCTGCCAGCTGCTCTTCTATGTCCTCTCCCCCTCTTCAATTCTCACCCTTCATTCCCACTTTTCCAGGACATAGCAACCTGGGGCACTAGTGACCTCAATTCTGCTGAAGCTCAAAGACCATTTCCTGATCTCGATTCTTAGCACTGGATCCACATGCCAGTGTCCCTGCTCCAACAATTTACCCATGCCTGAGTGACTCTACTCTGCCTTCCTTCTCCCTACAACACTGGTTGCATCTAGTAAGATGCAGTCACCTTTTCTGCTCCTCTGTCACCTCTGAGTGACAGTGGACCAGAGGCTCTATCTTTGGATCTCCTGTCCTAATCTGAGCTCACTGCCACAATGCAGGTCATACTTCCTGTGACTTTCTTATAGAAATAATATGCCTTCCCGGTGAGAAATCACTCCAAGAACTTAGAGATTGATACAGGAAAGCTGTAATAATAGTGAGTGACTAGTTCTGGCTAATGGAACAAAAGGGAACCAGCCCTGAGCAGAAATTGTTGACTAATAACCTCAGATCATGAGGAATTGTGTCAGTCTGTATCAGGCAATCACTCCTAGCCTGATCATGTATGCTCCAGATGTGGAAACAATACACAGAGTTACTGAAAATAACCGTCCCTGCTCCAGTCAAATCATAAAAAAGCTGTAACTTTCTAGTATATTCCATGTATATTATACATGTCCGTGTCCCCAGGCCCTCGGAGTGCTCCCAGCCTTCATCCCAAGGAAGTATTGGTGTTCCTCACTGTTCCCATAAAGCAGCCTCATTTGGTTGAGATTGAAGTCTGTCTGCTTCTCTGACTTTTTTTCCATACAGAAATCCCCATCATTTTCAGTGTGGAGACTCTAACCTTCAGTTATATTAGAAGCACAGATACTTTATTCCTACCATTTCTTTTTGGTTTTTTTTCGAGACAGGTATTCTCTGTAGCTTCGGAGGCTGTCCTAGAATTCCCTCTTGTAGACCAGGCTGGCCTCTAAATCACAGAGATCCTCCTGCCTCTGCGTCCAGAGTGCTGGGACTAAAGGCCTGAGCTGCCACCACCACCTGGCCCTCTCTCTACCATTTCTGCCAGCTACTATACAATATATCCTGTGTGCTCCTGTAGCAAGTTTAGTAGATCTTTTGTAAAATCATTTTATTACTCCTACATCAGTTTATCATGGTGGGTGAGGGGACAAAATAAAACCTTTTAGACATATCTTTAGGGAGCTTCAGAAAAAAGAGCACAGATCCCTGAATATTCCTGACAAGAAAGGAACTTAGATGTGACTGGAGAGAGGCTCAGTGGTTAACAGCACCTGATGCTCTTAGGTATGTCTTCAGGTTGATTCCCAGCACCACAGAGCAGATCACATCTGTCAGGACTCCAGGTTTGAGGGACCTGATGCTCTCATCTGCTCTCTGGGGGCATTCCCAATGCACATGTGTGGCACAGGCATACAAACAGGCAAAACACTCATATATAAAAGTAAAAGTAAATAACCCTGTAGCGTGTAGTCTTCTTGCCAGTCGCTTGGGCCCTGCCACAGGTACCAACTTGGGTCCCACTTCTGTCTCAGCCTCCAAATAACACACAGGATGCTATATTAATTGTAACCTGTTGGCCATTTGCTTTGTCTATTACTGGTTAGCTCTGACTTAAGTATTTAGCCCATAATTGCTAATCTGAGTGTTTCCATGTGGTCTTCCCTTACTGGAGGAAGGGTCCACATACTGCTTTACCCAAGTTCTACATTTAACTGAATGTGCCTCTCTTTCACAGAATCCTCCTGACTCCTGGTCCCACCTGTCTTGTTTCCCTAATGGCCAACAGTGCCATTAGGTGATTAAAGAATCACCAACCAGTAAGATAAGCACCTAGACAGGACTTCCCCCATGATAACCCTTTACAAATGAGGAAGGGAAGGACTAGGGGAACACTCCAAATAGGACATCTCAAGGTATATTCCCACCCTCCACCTCATAGTGTGTTTGCTATCCTTGATTGTCAACTTAACTGCATCTTGGATTAATTGAAATCCAAGTGGCTGGGTACACCTGTGAGGAATTTGTTTCCTTCATTCACTTGAAATGAGAGGATCCTCCTTTTCTGATTTTTGTTTTTGAATACAGATTTTCTCTATGTAATATCTTTGGCTGTCCTGGAACTAGCTCTGTAGACCAGGCTGGCCTCAAACTCACAGAGATATTCATGCCTCTGCCTCCTGAGTATTGGGTTAAATTCACATGCCACCACTGCCTGATATGAAGACCCATCTTTAGTAGAGATCTTTTGAGGTAGGAAGACTAAACCTGGGCATGCTCATTCTTTCATTGGCATTGGAGTCTATTTCTTTGGAATTCTGGTGTATATTAAAGACCAGCAGAGACATCCAACTCTGTGGACTGAAGGACTACTAAGATTCATGAACTTTACATTGATAGTCATTGTTACTCTAGCGGGGCTCTGGCCTGTAAGCCATTCCAATAAATCCCCTTTTTCTATATATTTTGAATCATTCTGTCAGTTCTATTCCACTAGAGAACTCTGACTCATATAAACAGATAGTTGGAATATTTCACATTCAGGTAAATCTAAAAGTGTCATGTGATCACCTTACACTGAAAAACCCTGACTCACCTGAGCTACTCAGTCACAGTGAGGAAGCCACTTTATCATTCTGTAACATACTGTTTTCCTGTTTCAGTGTACCGTAAGATCCTGACTTCCTGTCCCTCATCCCTGGAGAAAGCTGAGTTCCTGTCATGCCACACAGGCAGAAAGCAGTAATGACTCAGTTGAGATCACATGGTTGGGAAAGCTGGAGTTCAGACTCCTCCAAGTGATAGACACAAGGACACATGACTGGGTGAAGAGATGCCAATTGCTTCTGCTGTGCCACATTTGCTGCGCAGCCTGTGTCCGAGAACGTGCGGAGGGTGTTGGGGATTGACAACATAGAGACTTGTTCAACGATGTAAAGAAAACTTTAAGCAGGCCCCAAAAAGGCTCAAGAAAACTTCCCAAGAAAGGCCTTCCTCCAGAAAAGCTTCTGCTCTCTCCTCTCCCCTGGCTGGTTCTGCTCTGACACCAAAAACCGATCTGGCTGTGTCAGAAGAGGCTGTTAGTCTTTGGACAATGTCAAGGTCAGGGCAGTTCCCATGGGCAAGCCCTTTCCAGGAACTTAATGCCCCTGGCATTGTATTGTTTTTAGTAAACATGTTTTTAGTAAACATTGTCTTACATCTGCCTACTCCCAGGCTGATGGGGAAGTGGGTCTCTGCTCAAGGTCTGGTGTCCCCACAATTCACCCCTTTTTACTTTCTAATGAAGCACTCCTGGCTTAGGTCAAGTAGGTTCACCCTCCCTTGCCCGTCTTCGGGGGACCTTGAACCCCTGTCTTAGGTGGGAGGGATCTTCCCCACAGGTTGCCCGTCAACGGAATTACCTCATCCTTAAATCATCTATAACCAACCTTCATGGCTATCGGGATTGCCACGGGCTAAGCTAAGCAATACTTGGTTACGGATCTCTTGCCTCTGGAACAAGGCACATTTGAGCTCGTCATAAAGCCAGAATGCCTACCACCACTGCCACCATTTCCAGGACCCCCATTGACATAGCGCCTCTCCATCACCATACCCATCACCAGATCTGGGCCATAACATTCTACCAGCCTTTGTCTGTTACAAGGGTAACCTGCACGTGATTTACATTCTGTTACAAGGGTAACCCGCATGTGATTTACATTTACAATTTGATAAAGTTTACAATCGTTCCAAGATCTGCTCAGGAAAGCATTTAGAAAATGCACTTGCACAGATACATTAGGTACAATCATTGGTGTTACACATGTAGCATTATAAAAAATATGAACAAGAGGCTTGTTGCACTATCCACAGAGCACCAATTTGTTTCTGTGGTGATGCAGTTTGTTGATTTAATGTCAGTAGCCTCAGCTGAATATATGACTTGGGCCAAAGTATCTTTTTGTCACATTAGGACAAGTTGCATTTCTCCAGAAAAATACACTGGCATAGGCTCAATTCAAAAAACAAAAACCACCAAGTCTGATATTTCAAGTGATCATGCCCTGTTCAAATACTGAAAAGAGGCTTTTGCCACTCATCATAGTCCATACCAATGTCCAAATGTTTTAAATGGGTCCTTTTTTCCCCCAAAAGGAAAAACTGGCAAAATGAATTCTGTTGTTTCAAGGTGTGTCAAGGGCAGACAGTTAGTCTTTCCAGTTCTCTGTTGGCTTCGGGATGAAAACTCACGGGTCCGGGAGGTTGATACAGCAGGCCTGTTGAGAAACTGGAAATCTCTAACCGACTGTTTTCCTTCTTTCTCAGGCTGTAGATTCGATGACATCAAGGGTCAGGAACACTGATTTAGGAGATCTCACTCAAACTGGCTTAGGTAGGCTCCCATGATCTCAGGTCCAGTTTTTCTCTGCTCCATGCATCTCACCAAATGGTCTGACAGCTGCCGAAGCTTTATTCTTTTCCTGCAAGAAAACACAAACATGCCCTCGACCCCAAATTATGGTCTGCTCCACTGTGTAGTATATGGATGTCTCCATTTGACCTGAGCAATAGTTGCTCAAGTTCCATCATATCAGAATCTAGGTCATGATTCGTTTGTTGAAATGAAACTTCCTTATTTGAAATCTATGTAAAAGAACAACTCTAGCCAATCCTTGAACTAAAAAGTTTTAAAAGTCCTGTATGCTCTTCATCATTCCTCCATTTGAGCTACAGTCATGGGGTACAGCCGTACCTACTCCTTGTAACTCTGTAGATGCAAGGTGGAGAGGACAGGCTTTTGGCCAAAAGTTTTTTTGGATGACTCACAAAATTGACCTTAAATGCAAACAAAAATTTCCATTCCATATACCTTTGTCTTTTTCTTTTTCTTTACTTAATACCAGTACCTCTTTACTGTTACCAATTTTTTTATTTTTTGGTTTTTTGAGACAGGGTTTCTCTGTGGCTTTGGAGGCTGTCCTGGAACTCACTTGGTAGTCCAGGCTGGTCTTGAACTCTCAGAGATCCACCTGTGTCTGCCTCCCAAGTGCTGGGATCAAAGGCGTGTGCCACCAACGCCCGGCTACCAATTTTTTTTGACTCACCCATTTTTTTTTTCTAGACAAGGTTTCTCTGTATTATTTGGAGGCTGTCCTGGGACTCGCCCTGTAGACCAGGCTGGCCTTGAACTCAAGAGATCCGCCTTCCTGTGTCTCCCGAGTACTGGGATTAAAGGTGTGTGGTGCCACCGCCCGGCTATTCACCCATTTTCAATGAATCCTTCAACCCAGGATGTTCCCTCAGGCAAAAAATCCTTAAGATTTATACAATCCACCCTCCAACTGAGGGCAATCTCTTGGATTCCCCTCTTTCCTGACCTTGGTATCAGGCTAAGGCCTAGAGATTTAATCTAGGAGACATTAAATATTTTTTAATAAAACAGAGATTCCCCTTTAGGAGGGGGAAACTCAGAATGTTTAATTTCTGACTTTTTAATCTCTCATTGGCAACAGCCGCTCCCAATGTATTATTGGTGCTATAAAAATTGATGAACAGGGAGCTGGAATGACTAACTGGCATCAACATGGGGGGGGATCCTCACCAGTGCCTATATTTCCCTTACGTGAGTGTTCGCAATGGTTGGATCATCTTTATGATGGTGAGCATTCCTAGTATCCAGAGTAGTATTGGGGTCGACGTGCCTGATGCACCATTCGGGGACCCAAATGGGCTTCTCACTTCCTGGAGGGAAAACACAAACAGCCCCTCGGACCCTAGCTAGTAGGGGAGTGGGTGGCTGCCATTTTCCTGTAATCAAATCCTTCCATCTGACCCATCCCAAAGACTGGGAGGGTTTGTTCCAATATCTCTCCATAGCAGACAAATTATTACGGTCTATGGTCAAAAAATTTTAAATGTAAAGTATGGTGGATAACTGAATATTGGGGGAGGTAACATACTCCCCCTTTTTTATTTTCTTAAAATATTGTTTGAGAGTGGCATGGGTGTGCTCCACAATAGCCTGTCCCGTGGGGTTGTGAGGAATACCAAAAGAATGGACAATGTGATGTTCCCTGTACAAGGCAGCAAAGCGATTGCTGGCATAGGCAGGGCCATTGTCCGTTTTGTAGGGCATCAGGAACGCCTGTGCATTTCTTTGGGCTATCTGGCTGCATCTTTCCTGAAACTCACCCCTCCAAATCAAATAATCTCCCCCTGATAGAGTCGCTCGGCAAAGCTGCTGCCAATCACTAGGTGTCAAGTTAAGAGACACAAAAGATTCCATTAAGGAAAATGTAAATGGAGCCTGCACTTCATAATTTAAAGTTCCCTCTTTAAGTTGTTTTATATCTTTAAAACTTAAAGGTTTCTGACGCCGAATGACCTGCCCAGAATTGTTCGGGTCTGGACCTTCTATTACCGGGGCCACCACCGGGCAGTATTGGACCCCTCCTTTGGGTCTTCCATCGAGGTCCAAGAAGGACTGGGTTATATCATAGGAGGAATCCCTTTTTTCAGAGTATGGAGAAGGGTTTCTCTCCCTGTCCTGTCTTTTCTTAATTTGAGTCTTTTTTAGTCCTTTTTTAAGGTCTGTGATCTCAGAAAGTAACTGTTCCTTCTCAGACTCTGAGTCTGAGCTACTTCCATTTTCTAGGTCTGACAGAGAAGGATATAACCGATTCTGACTTTTTGGATCACGCCCGGAGATCTCTACCCATTTTTTTGTTGTTGTTGCTAAGAGACTCCTCCTCATCCTCACTAACAATGGAGCCTCTAGTTTCAGTCAGGGTCTCTTCAGAAAATTCATGTTCACTCTCTGCCCCTGAACGCTTGAGTCTCAGTCTCTTGTAACTCTAAAAAAAAGCCACTTTTGTGTCCTGAACTACCTGGGGGTGACGAACCTTATCTGTCAAAAGTGCAACCCTTACTAATCTCCATAAGGAGAATGTGGTAGGGGGCAAGGACTCAGATCCCTCTTTTCGTAAAAGTCTATGAAGATCACAGCGAACCTCCTCCCAATCTGGGATATTTAAGCTTCCCCCAGTAATGAACCATGGATTCGCTCGTTGGATCGATTTTAGAAAGCCTTCTAGGGTTTTAGACTTGACTGCGGTCCCATGTCCTTTGAGTAACGTTTTAAATTGATACTGTAATAATTTTAGCTTCCCAGAACTATTCCCCATCGTTTCTTAACCCCGTCCACTTACCTCGCTTTGACGATCTCGGTGGGACCTCCAATTGCCTTGTCCACTGCTCAGCCTGAGTCCAAGAACGTGCGGAGGGTGTTGGGGATTGACAACACAGAGACTTGTTCAACGATGTAAAGAAAACTTTAAGCAGGCCCCAAAAAAGCTCAAGAAAACTTCCCAAGAAAGGCCTTCCTCCAGAAAAGCTTCTGCTCTCTCCTCTCCCCTGGCTGGTTCTGCTCTGACACCAAAAACTGATCTGGCTGTGTCAGAAGAGGCTGTTAGTCTTTGGACAATGTCAAGGTCAGGGCGGTTCCCATGGGCAAGCCCTTTCCAGGAACTTATTGCCCCGGGTATTGTATTGTTTTTAGTAAACATGTTTTTAGTAAACATTGTCTTACAGCTGCCTACTCTCAGGCCGATGGGGAGGTAGGCCTCTGTTCAAGGTCTGGTGTCCCCACACTGCTGAGCAGGTTTTGGACTGGGAAGGGGGTGTGTGTGTACACTCATTCACACACACACATACACTCAGATGTTCCGCACTTAGCCTGTGTCAAACCCAGCCTCTTCTATTTTGTTGTATTTGTTTAGTTGTTAGTTTTTTGTTGTTAATGTTTGTGTTTCAAAGACAGTGTTTCTCTGTGTAATAAACCTGACTTACCTGGAACTCACTTTGTAGATCAGACTGACCTCAAACTCACAGAGATCTGCTGGGTAATTGTCTACACTAGAATGGAGCTTTGAGTTCTGAAAGAAAGAATCCATTTTTTTCTAAGAATGAACATCTATCAAGTATGCTACACTTCTGTGGAATCCCACAGACCTAACTCCAAAAACAGATTCAAGTACACTTGGGCAGTACAAATTAGTCTATCAGAATTAAAAAATGGCACAAATGTAAAAGAGTTGGTTGAGAAGTAGCAAAGGGGAAGAGAATCTGAAAAGATTGAGGAGGGTGATAGGAGGGAAAGACAAAAATGAAGAGGTTGAGTGAATTCCATTAAACTGGCCACAGATGTCTCTTATATAATTTCATTAAAACTTCTGTCAATCTGCGAACCAAGATTTATTGTCAGACCTAAGAGGGAAACAAGTGGGTTCCTTCAATCTTCTTTTACAATACACTGTATATGTTCATGTTAGCTTCATTCATTAGAGGGCCTAATAAGGACTAACTACTTCAACTGCAAATAAACCTAACATTTCAGTTTGTGTTTCATATATTTTTCATGGAATGAACAATGATTAGAAAGCAGTATTTTGTAAATGTTAAAAACTTGTTAGGCAGGATTCATGTTGAGGTTTTTGATGCATTTTGAGGTAAGTTTTGTACATCGCAAAAGATACCGATCTACTGATTTATCTGCAGTATTCTACATGCCAGCATCCTCTTATGCCAGCATCATTTGTTGTGTATGCTTTCTTTTTTCCATAGGATAATTTTAGCTTCTTTGCCAAATATTAAGTGTTCTTAGGTGTTTGGATCAATATCAGGTTTTCAATTCAATTCCATTGGTCTACCTGTCTATTTTTGTGACAATTCCAAGATATGTTCAGGAAAATAGCTCTATAATAGAGCTTGAAGTCAGGGATGGTGATCCCTCAAGACTTTCATTTTTTATACATGGTTGTTTTGGCTACTCTGTGTAATTTTTTTTAATATATAGTTGAGAATTGTTCTTTCAAGGTCTGTGAAGTATTGTTCTAGGATTTAGATGGGATTGCATGGAATCTGTAGACTGATGGAAGAAATCATCCTGAGTGAGGTAACCCAGGGACAAAAAGACAAACACGGTATGTACTCACTCATATGTGGATTTTAGACATAGAGCAAAGGATTAACAGCCCACAATAAACACACAGAGGCACCAGGAAACAAGGGGGAACCTTGGAGAGTCATACATGATCCCTTAGAGAAGAGGAAAGGTAAAAGATCTCCTGAGCTATTTGGGAGCATGGGGAGAGGTGAGAGGGAGTGAGAAGAATGAGAACAGGAGAAAAGGAGGCAAGATGAGGACATGAGAGAGCAGGAAGTTTGAGTAAGGGGAAGAAGAGAGGAGAGGAAGAAAAGAGATACCATAATAGAGGAAGCTATTTTAGGTTTACAGAGAAATCTGGCAATAGTGGAGAGACTTCCTTAAATGCCCTTCTCTGATAATGAGATTGATTATCTTATATGCCATCCTAGAGCCTTCATCCAGTAGCTGATGTTCAGAAGAAGACACACACATCTAAACACTGAGCTGAACTCTGGAATCCAGTTGCAGCAAGGGAGGGGTCCCTAGTATATAAATGGACTTTGTGAGCTCACTCCACATAGAGGGATACTCTCTCATCCTTGACACATGGGGATGAAATAGGCCGTGCTCCAAATGATATTACAGACTTTGAATATCCCCTGTGGAATTCCTCTCCATCCTGGGGAGTAGAAAAGGGATGGGATAGGGGGTGGGTGAGGGGCAGGGGAAGACGGGAGGGACAGGGAACTGGGATATACATCTTAAACAAGCTTGTTTCTAATTTAAATTTAAAAAGAGGAAAAAACTTGTCAGGCTAGTTTTTTGAAGGTAATTATTAATGATTCAAATGAATTTATCTGCCCATTAAATGGAAAATTGTTTGAGCAGGACATGAATATGGCTAGCCCCAGCCTAATACACATTTTGGTCATTGAGTTGCCTTTGTTGTTTTGATTTCGAAGGAGAGTGCAAATACAGATTTCTTTCCACAATTGAAGGAGTTAATTGTGCTAGTCTTTGGAAAAAGATCTTTGTGATCATGTGATCTCCCCTGCTAGTTAAATTAATGGAATTCTGAATAAATCAATTTGTATGATTTGCATGACTGAAACTTTGCTCCTTAAGGTAACAAAGCACATCTATGTAAATAAATGTGCAGAATTATATGTTATTGTTTAATTTATAATTATGATTGAAATTTCAATGAATTAAAAAGTATGTTTGCATTCGTCATCTATTTAAAAGTTATGTTTTCTATATGTCCTTATCACTGATCAACCCAAAGTATACAGTAAAGTCATTCAACATAACTGTATATGAGCATTTTTCATTCTCTTAAGATGAATTATCAGTTGCCTGTATAATCTTCTGACACTAAAAATATATGCAGAGGAATAAATAAGTCTTAATTCCAATTTGCTTAACTAGACTGAATTTTTCCTTGGTGCAAACTACATATTTTTAAATTTCTAAATAGGCTTTAATATAATGATGCTTTTGTAGGAAATAATGGAAGTAATGAAGTATTTCCTTAAAATAGTATAGTCAGGAAACAGAGTTGTGATAATGCCTCAATTATAGTATTGAAGGTATATGGACACAAAGTAATAAAAATACAAAATCTCAGGAGGCTTCACCCATGCTTTTCATTTTGGTTCCTCTCAACAATTCAGATTCAATAAAATTGAATCTGAGATAAGGAAACTGTGATTTTCTCAAATGAATGGCAGTTAATATGTTAATTAAATATAGCAGAGCATAATATTTATTTTTATACTGCACTGTAACATTATTTAACAGAATTTCTACCACTCAACCATGTATTATTTCTAAAGGTCATGTTAACAATACAATAACCATAAAAATGCTAGTTATACAGTATTTAAAGAAACTTCAAATTTATTATATTTGGAGATACAAACCAAAATCACATGTAATCAAACCAACCTGCGTATCAGAAAGTATTTTACTAATGAAAAGCACAAAAAGTAAATCTGTAAATACCCTCCATGTAACATTTTTTTAGGGAAACACAAACAAAGTTCTATTTATCCCAGAGAGTATACCTACTTGTCATCGAAGAATAATTTCCACCTATGTCTAGTTTGGCAGACCAATGCGAGTTTTAGAGTTACTCAAGAGAATGTGAGTATGTCAACGGGCACTGTATCAGTGAAAATCCCTGAGCAGCATTGGTCATGATGCTCAAAACAATATACTTGGAACTCAGTAGAGAACTTAGAGTTAACTCATTTTGCTCCTCTCTACAGCAAATGTTCATGTGGCCCTGGGGAGCATTTCTATGCCGTTTGCATTTCCAGTAACTCCTACTTCTTGTTAACTTCTTCATTTCTTTGTTTCTTTATATCTTTCTGTTTTTCTCTCTTTCTTTCTTCCTTCCTTTCTGGTGTGTGTGTCTGTGTGTTTGTGTTTGTGTGTGTGTTTGTGAATATGTATGGGTCATTTGTGTTGTGTGTGTATATTTTATGTGTACGTGTATGTGTGTGGTGTTTGTGTTCATGTTTGCATGGTGTGTGTATGTGTATGGAGTGGTGTGTGTGTATGTGTATGTGTGTGTGTGTGATTACTCTACATTTGCCTCCAGGAGGGACTCTTTCAATTCAGAGCAAATATCTGCATAGTTTAGAATACAATGTCATGTTCACACATATGTGACCTTTTTCTAGATTAATTAACTATTCCTATGAACCGGTTAAAGTTTTCTTTTACTAAAAGAATCAAAACTTTAAAAATTGACACAGTACTATTTTGAACTCCTACGTTAATAGAATTGACAGTAATATAAAATAATTTTATATACTATCTCTGGTATAAAATTATGTTAACAGAAAATTAATAAAGGAGTCAATGATGTGAGCTCATAATTCTGGCATTAGAGTTCTACTAAACCAGAAAGCCATAGTGACACCAGGCAGCTTATCAACCTTTATTTATGATCATAAAATAGAAAAAAGTGTATTTTCTTCATCCAATACATTTATTTCTCATATGTATTGAATTTGAGCTGATACTCTTAGAAGTAGTGATATTCATATTCAGATTGGGTCTTTGTCTCTCAATTAAAAATATCTGGAGACACCCACATTGGTGCATAGAGATATATTTTACTAGGTGATACTAATTTTGGCAAGCTGATATTGACATTATGACACGAGGTATTGTATTGGCGGTCATAGTAGCCTCTATTGTATTGAACAATAAATATATTTTGTGATTCTGTTATATATAATTTAACTATGCAAAGTTAAATTTTTTCTTTATATTTAGACATAAAAGCAGAGATGATGGGGAAATTCCTTCAGTGTATATGGTGCCTTATTTGTTGACCAATAAATGAAACCATACACAAGGACACTTGATTTTTGACTAAGATACCAACACTACAAAATGAAAAAAAGAATGCACCTTCAACTAATGGTCCTGGCCCAACTGGATGTCAGCAGGTAGAAGAATACAAATAGATTGGCATCAGTCACCTGGAAGTCTATGTGGATCCAAGTCCTCAACATAAAACCAGATGTACTAAACATGAATAAAGAAAGCGTAGAGAAAGCCTTGAAACTATTGACACTGAACACCATTTACTGAACCAAACACAAATACTGCAGACAGTAAGGTCAAATGTAATAATTGGGATGTCACAAAACAGAAAACTTCTGTAAGGTAAAGGATTCAATCAGCAGGACAAATCTTTATCTTATGGAGTGGGGAGAAATTTCACAAAATCCACATCAGATATAGGGCTACTATCTAAAACACATGAAGAACTACAAAAGCTACCATCATAAAACCAAAAAATCCACTTAAAATGGGGTATGATCTAAACAGAGAATTTTCAATAAAGGCATCTCAAAAGGTTAAGAAGCACTTAAAGACATGCTCAATATCCTTAGACATTAGGGGAATGCAAGTCAAACCAACTCTTGGATTTCACCCTATACCTGTGAGAATGGCTAAATTCAAATTCACAAGTAGGAACTCTTACTAAGAGGTTGTGGGACAAGCAGAACACTCCTCCATTGCTTGTGGATATGCAAACTTGAACAGACACTTTGGAAATCAATATGATGGTTTCTCAGAAATCTGGAAAATGACCTATCTAAACACAGTGAACTATCACATTAATGGGCATGTTCCTACAGGATGTTCAATCCTACTTCAAGGACAATTGCTCAACTATGTTCATAGAAATTTTATTTGTAATAGCCAGAAACCTCAAAACAATAAAAAGAAATGTCCCTCAACTGAAAAATAATTGAAAACAAAAATGTGGCACATTTACACAGTGGAGTATCCTTTAGTTTAAAACAAAGACACACACACACACACAAAAAACTAAAAACAAATAAAAAAACAGCATGTTGAAATTTTCAGGCAAATTGATGGAATTAGGAAAGATCATTTTGAATGACGTAACCCAGACCCAGAATGATAAACATGGCATGTGCTCATAAGTGTATATCAGTTGTAATGTAACAGAGAGTCCTGGTGCAGTCCAAAGACCCAGAGAGGATAAGTAAGAAAGAATGATCAAGGGAGGGACTCACAGTGTCTCTGGGAAGGGGAAGTAGAATACTGTGGTAGAATAGGGTTGGGTGGTAACAGGGACATGGAAGTTCAGGGACAAGGATGCGAGCAGAGAGTAATGAGACAAACAACCATAACTGGAAGGCTTCTTAGGAATGAGATAGAAACCTAGTTAAGTGGAAACTCCCAGTAATCTATGAGGGTGACATTAGGAAAGACTCCCAGCTGTGGGGAATAAGAAGCAGGCAACCAGAAATTTCTATTGGTAGGATTGGGATACTAAACTAGCGACAATCCTTCAACCATCATTATTTTGCTGCCTACGAGATTTGCTGGTGTAAAGGTGGTGAGATATCATGGGAATGGCAAACCAGTAATTAGTGTCCAGCTTGAGACCCATGCCAAGTGAGAGAGATAGATAGATAGATATAGATAGATTGGTGGATGGATAGAGAGAGAGAGAGAGAGAGAGAGAGAGAGAGAGAGAGAGAGAGAGAGAGAGTTCAAAAGGTCACTGGGACAAGTCTTATGAAGAAACATTTAATTTGGGGACTCTCTTACAGTTCAGAGGTCAGTCTACTATCATCATGATAGAACACGGCAGCATTGCAGACAAATGTGGTTCTAGAAAGGCATCTAACAGTTCTTCATCTTATGCAGGAAAAAAAAAGTTTCTAAGACATTGGGTGTGGTTTAAGCATATCTGGAACCTAAACGCCTTTCTCCACAGTGAGTAAGTTTACCCACTCCAAAAAAGATACATCTCCTAATAGAACCACTTCTGTTTGGGGGGCATTTTCTTTCAAATCACAACAATGAGTATAGCAGGATATCAATAAAAGTAATGTATTGCTAGACATTTTTAAGAATAGTAGTATTTAGCTTTATCTTATATCTCTGGGCCACAGGTTCTTACCTTTCATAATGATATGTTAAAATGACAACAACCATGAAGTTTTCTTTGTTTGTTTTGTTTTTTGAGACAGTGTTTCTAGGTGTAATAACACTAGCAGTCCTGGAATTAGTCTTCTCCACCTGAGAGCTGGGATTAAAGGGGAGGCCACCACTGCCTGGCCCATAAAGATATTTTTTTGTTGCTTAATTCATGACTATAATTTTGTTACTGCTATTAATATTAAAGTAAACATTTTTGGAGACAGAGATCGGCCAAAAGTGTTGCTCCCCACAGTTTGAGATGCACTGTCCTGTGCAGTATAGTGTCTAGGTCTTGGTATTCCAGTAGGTGTTTAGTATGAGTTCCTTCTCTTAGAGTGGGAATTAGTCAAGTTTCATATTGTTTTGTTATTTCCATTATGTTTAAACCCTTATTTAACTAGCATACCTTTCAAAGAAGACAAAATTGTATCTACCACTGAAAGCTGAGGTCTAGGTGTGGAATCAATTCAACAAGAAATACATTGAACTAATCAAAGCTTCAAGGAGTTGGAGATATTAACAGTGCTTTGAAATCAAACATGGGGATACCGAGTTTGGAATTTTTTCTTCTGGTATATGTTCTCACTTTGGTCCACTATTTCACCACTGTGTTCCCTTTCTTTCTTTTGGCCATGGTAATATGAATTCTGTGCCATTGTATTTTGGACATGGGTGATATGTTTTTTTTTCTTTTCATTTTACAAAGTTTACATTTAAGAGAGTCTCACAAAAAGTCTTCAAGATAGTCTGCAAGACAGCACTGTGACAGTAATAGACCATGGAAACTTTTGAACTTGAAGTGAATGTATTTTTACCATAGGTTATAATTCTAAGTCTATGGATGTACGGAAGCACAGTGTGGTGGCTTGAACATAAACATTTCCTCCGGGCTCACATATTTGAATGCTTAATTATCAGACAGTAGCACTATTTGAAAAGATTGGCAACATTATGTGAGGTAGCCTTGTTGCAGAAAATGTGACACTGGAGATGGCCATTAAGGATTCAAAGTTCCATACCATGGCTGTCTCCCTCTCTCTCTCTCTCTCTCTCTCTCTCTCTCTCTCTCTCTCTCTCTCTCTCTCTCTCTCTCTCTCTCTGTCTCTCTGTCTCTCTCTCTCTTTCTGGCTCACTGTCTCTCTCTGTCTCTGTCTCTTCTCTGTCTCTGTCTCTCTCTTTATCTGTCTGTGTGTGTGTGTGTGTTTGTGTGTGTGTGTGTCTTGGCCTACAAATCACAATGAAGTTCTCATCTACATTTACATCTGCATCTACAGCACCATGTATTCCGTTATGGTTTCTGCTATGATAAAAATGGACTAAACCTCCAAAACTATAAGTAAGCTCCAACATACATTTTTCTTTTGTAAGACTTGTACTGGTCATGGTATATATTTACAAGAATAAAACATTGGGTAGGACAAGAGCATAGTACTTTCTTATACCATTGATGGGTAGAGCATAGAGTTACAGGCTCTATGTGGGGACCAGCTTAATTTCTCAATGTTCTGTGAGTTTTATAAGTGTTATCTTCAGCAATGGTGGATTGTCATCATTGTGTAGAGAACAATTTATACTTTGGGCTGTACCATGGGACCCATTTAGCCTGCAAATCATTTAGATACAGTCTAATCCTCCTACTATACATTGAATTTGGTGACAAGTGATTGGCAGTTGAGGTTCTGTCTCCCTGTTATTAGATGATTATATTTAGATCATGTTCAAATATGTATATATTTTAAGTTAAAAATAAAACTAAATTTGGAAATTTAATATATAAGTAAACTTTATAGAGCAGAAATTTGTAACTAATTTTGTGAAATGTCATATATGTGTAATGTGTTTATTCTATTTTTATCCTCTCCCCATGGTCCCACAATTCTTTCTCCCCTCCTCTCAAATTCATAACCCTGTTTATTTAATTATTAATTATAATATATACACATATGAATATATAATATTTCCATCTCAGTTCACTTAGCTTTGCTAATATGTATGGTTTTTAGAAGTGACTAGTTTGTAGTCAATAACTGATTATGTGGTTCATTCATTCTTAGGAAAGACTGCTCTTTCTTCTCTTGGCAGATGGCTTGTAGCTACCCAAGCACTGAACCTTTTGACATTCCATCCATCTATATTGGAATATTAATTTGAAATAACATTGTGCATATTTTGTTTAGTAATTTTTTTAATTCTTAGGGGCACCCTCCTTGTCTTCTCTAGAAGATGTTATCTCAAGGCAGATGTCCTGTCATAGTCCTCTTAGTATTACAATTTTTCCATTCAATTGCTCTTTCATGTTTCTTGGGCCTTGAGTGTTAGAATTTTGTACAGATAGTAATTAGAGGTGAATACCCCATGGTCAGATATTGTGTGCATTTTCAGGAGCTGTGACTTTCTAAAAATGCTGTTTTTTTTTCTTTTTAATGTTTGGTGTTTGGGAGGTAGAGCCTCAGCTCCCAAATAAATACACAGAGTTTTATACTTGCTTATGAATGTCTATCATGAGCTTTGCATTTAAGCCAGCCTTTCTTACCTTAAATTATACCATGCATCCTTTGACACTGGGCTTTTTCCTTTTTATATTTCTTTATATATTTTTTGTTTCTTATTCTGTGGCTTGCTGTGTAGCTGTGTCTGGCCCCTGGAGACCTTTCTCCATCTTTTCTTGTTTCTCAAACCTCCCATCGCATCTTGCTCCTCGTATTTATTCTCTCTGATTATCAGCTCTGACAATCCTTCCTCCTATGTGACTATTGGATGTGCAGCTCTTTATTAGGCCAACCAGGTGTTTTAGAGAGCAAAGTAATGCAGCATCACACATTTAGACATATGAAACATAAAAGACTGCGACACATATTTGCATCATTAAACAAATGTTCTGTAGGATAAACAAATGTAGCAAATCTTCAACAAATATCCTTCAGCATTTAAATTTCTCCATCCAGTTCCTAATTTTTTTCATAGCTGGCTATCCAGCTTGTTGAAGTAACAGTTGGAGAGGGCTGCCAACCAAGTTCATCATTCCTTACCCAGGCCTGAAGCAAACTAACGATGCTTTTTCCTCCCCAGGCAGGTCATCTTGAATCCTGAAGAACCACCTCCTCCCTACAGCCTCAGGCCTGAAGACCCTGCTGGTCAAATGAGATGCAGTTATAGCACAGCCTTTTGAGCTCCCTCTCCACAAAATTTTGGATCAAGACCTGGACTTTGTAATTTTGCATGACTCAAACGTTTGATTAAATTTACTGTTTTCTCCCCCTGTCCTGTCCCCAACTGCTGAGCTGGATTCATGGTCTCTGTCCCAACTTTGAAGCTAAAGGCTACTAAGGGTGCCTACAATGGGAAGCAGAGATCATTCTAGTGGAATGCAGACCTTGACTAGACAGCTGGCTTTCCATCCTACAGAAGCACTTCTGTGTCTGGGGAGATAGGAGACTGAACTACATGGACTCTAAGCCACCTTCCACGCAGGACCCCTCTGTACCTCCATAGTCAAGCTAAAGTTTCAATGACTGATCTCTCTGACCACTTGTGAGGCTAAGGTCCTGCCACCTCCTTCCAATGCTGACTGAGTGATTTGACCACCTGCCTAGGAGGATTGTGCATCCTAGCTGAGAATGAATGTTGAGACCTTAAGATCCCTGGGACCTGTGAGTACTAAAGAAACGGACTGGAGAGTTCCCTGGATCTGAGTCTCATCTCTGCTTTCTGGAAGACCAGAACTTGATAAGCATCGGACTCTTAGGGAGGTACAGGTCAGAAAACAGGCTTCTGGTAGGCAGGGTAGAAGCCTGGAGAGGCAGGTGTGGTTAGATTGTGGAGTAAGTCCTACAGAATGCTTACTTCTGGATTCCTGATTTCCTGGAGTGAAAATGGTGCCAGAACCCACCCTCCTTTTCCTGATGAGCAATGGGTGCCAGGGACTGTACCTTAAACCCGACTACCACCATATCAAGCTAGGATATACTTTCTGGTGCCATTTTGAGTAGGGTTGGGTGGGAGGATGTGACAGTTTCCTTAAACCCTGCAAAATTTCTTGGCCCTGTCTCCAGATAGTCAACTTGTCACAAACTGGATTCAGAGAGGCAATAGCCTTGTGAGAAAATGCCTCCATAACATCTGGCTCTAGGCAAGCCTGTACAGCATTTTCTTAACTAGTCATGGATGTTGGAGGGCCCCGGTCAATGTGGGTAAGGCTACCCCTGAGCTCAGAGGGCAGAGGTAGGCAGATCTCTGAGTTTGAGGCCACACTAGTCTACAGAGCAAGTACCAGGCCAAGATACAGATAAACCCTGTCTGGAAACATGCTCCCCTAAAAAAAAGGAAGAAAGCCATCTAAGCATGGTGTGGTAGCATTTGCCTTTAATACCTGCACTGGCAGGCAGAAGTAGGTTGATCTTCATGAGTACAAAACAAACCTTGAATAAACTTAGCTCCTGGACAGTCTGGGAAGAGGGAGAGAGGAGAGAGGAAAGAGACAGTAAGACAGAGAGAGAGAGAGAGAGAAAGAGAGAGAGAGAGAGAGAGAGAGAGAGAGAGAGAGAGAGAGAAAGGGAGAGATGGAGAGAGACAGACAGACAGACAGACAGACAGACAGAGAGACTGATCTCAAGGTCTCTGCATCAGCTCCTGCCTCCGAGCTCCTGCCCAGTTTGAGTTCTTGTTCTGACTTCCTTCAACAATGATGATGTGGAAATGTAAGCCAAGTAAACCATTTCCTTTTTGCTGAGGTGGTGGTGGTGCATGCCTTTAATCCAAGCACTGGAGAAGGAGAGGCAGGAGGAACTCTCAGTTCGAGGCCAGCCTGGTCTACAGAGGAAGTTCCAGGACAGCCAGGGCTACACACAGAAACCATATCTAGAAACCTCAGTCCCCTGTCAGCTGCTCTTCTATGTCTTCTCCCCCTCGTGATTTCTTACACTTCATTCCCACTTTTCCAGGACATAGCAACTCTGGGAACTGGAGTCCTCAATTCTGCTTAAGCCCAAAGTCCATTTCCCCACCTTGCCTCTCAGCTTTGGATCCACATACCAGTGTCACACGCCCAGCCCCATCTTATCTGTGGAGCCTTATCTTGTCAAGAGTCTCCCAGATCTTGACTGCCTCAGAAGTTCTTATCGCTATGTTGATACATGTCAGGTAGATGTTTAAATCCTTTTTGCTGAAGTGGGAGTTTCTATCTAGTGTGTTGCTCTTTGTTTTAGGTCATTAACCTTTCACTGTGTGTACAAACTTTCTCTTTCTTCATCCTTCCCCCTTCCTCTCTTCAGTCAGTGAGTCCCTCCTTCACATATCAGACAGTTTGTATTGTGTATGTGGCTACAAGGCTACAGAGAGGCACCATTCCTGTCTCCATGGAAGACAAACATAACCCAACAAGAGAGTCAGTGCTTTTATTGCCTGCTGAGTGCTGGAAAGAAATTTCAAAATCAGGTGTCCCCAAGAGAACTACATGGGTGCTGGAGATCGCTTAGATAAAGTGGCCAGGAATGTTCTCTTTGAGGACGTAACATTGATCCGAATGTAGAAGAGTGAGACGTAGACAGTGGCATGTAAACAGCATTGGGTTACCTAGTCCACAGATGCAGCATGTGCAAAGACCCTGAGAACTCCTTCCTCAGAATCCTAAGATTCTAATCAAAGGGCACAATCATTTCTAAACACTGTGGTAACTAAAGGCATATTTTGGGAAGCTTACCCACATAAAAACTTTTTTTTCACAGGGTGGGGGCCCGAGATGGACATGAAGGTATTGGCCAGATTGCCCCTTCCAAAGGCTCTGGGAGAATCCATTCCATTTCCTGTCCTGGCTTCTGGTAGCTGCCAAGAATCCTTGGTGTCTCTGAGTGGGGAATTGCCCTCAGACCTCTCCCTTTGACTTTGCAAGATCTGTCTGAAAAGGTCATTCCTCATGGACTGAGGACTCAACCCCAACCAGATCCTTCGGTTAATTACTTATGCAACCACAGTGTACAGCAATTTCCTGGAAGTTAAGCCTCTATCTTCGAGGGAAGCTTCTTAACACAGAAGTTTTAACTGGCTGGAACTGGTTCATCCAGGGAAGCTCCTTAAGCTCAAGAAGTAAACAATTCAAAGCCTTCAGGCTGTCCATGAAATTGACAAGACTCACTAGTCTCATCCTCTTCAAGGAAACTCCCTACTCCTTAAACTCAGGAAGTAAACAATGCAAAGGTTTCAGGAAGACCCTGAAACTGACAAGACTCTTTACACTCTGCCTTCTCCAGCATTTATAAGCAGTAAGGCAGCTGAGTTGTTTTCCAACCAGCATTAGTCCATCTCCTTTTTGTCCTGAGAGAGATACTCTCTAAACTGTTGAGCTGCTCAGAGTGTGCTCTAGTTTTCCAGCCTTTGTGAGCTGACACCCATAATGTGGTTGTCTTCTGGAGATGCAGGTCTTGGAGTGATTTCTGTTTCTGCAAGTAACCCTAATAAAACACAATGTCTCCCCAAGTTGGAATTTGGTGATATTCATACTTTGATTCTCTGGTGATGAAAGACCCCAATAGGGATACTTTCACGGAAAGGAGACCCGAACCCAAGGAACAACGAGACCACGAGCTTGGATGCAACAGCAAGAGGCTTTATTGATAATACACGGGTACCCGGGGCGTCTCAGTCTCGGGAACTGAGAGCCCCGAGCTGGGGACTCAGGGGTTCTTTTATAGCAAAAAGCGCAGTACAGAAGCGAGTAGCCTAGTAACAGGACCCTGATTGGGCATTTTAAATGAGGCTAGGGCTCAGAACGAGGGCAATTGAGGTTTTGAGGTTTTTCTTGGAACTCAAGTCTCGGCCTTGGCCCTATCTGAGGAACAATAGGTCTCTGTGCTTGCCCAATCTTGCTGGGCTGGACATCTGGTTGCAGCAGATGCTCCCTCCCCCCCTTGATGTACAAAGCTGCTTTCGTCCGTGAACCAGACGTGGTCGGGGTTGGGAAGGGGTTTAGGGTCACCGGAGCCCCGAAGTGAATTTGGTCCTTGTCCAGCAACAGAGTCTGGTAATGGGTCATCCTGGCATTGGTGAGCCAGCGGCCCGGTGGCTGCCTGATGACCGCCTCCATAGCGGGGGGGGGGCATAGATAGTCAAAGGCTGCCCCAAAGTCAATTTGTCAAAGGGTTTAGTCAGATCAGGTAACCCCAGAGCTGGGGAGCTGAGCAGAGCCTTCTTGATGTCCATGAAGGCTTTCTCCTGGCTCTCCCCCCAGTCAAAGGTAGCCCCCGTCTTGGTGAGGGGGTACAGGGGTGCTGCCATTTCCGCGAACCCGGGGATCCATAGCCTACAGAAACCTGCCGTTCCCAAGAATTCCCGCAGTTTTTTTGGGGGGGTCTTGGAAGGAGGGATGTCAAGGATGGCCTGTTTGCGGGCTTCTGTTAGCCAACGTTTTCCATCCTGGATTTTGTACCCCAAGTAGGTGACCTGGGTCCGGCAGATTTGGGCCTTCTTGGCAGAGGCCCTATACCCCAAGTCTCCTAAAGTCTTTAAGAGAGCTTCTGTCCCCCTAAGGCATTCCTCCTCTGTTTTGGTGGCTATCAGGATGTCATCCACATATTGTAAGAGAATGACCTCAGGGTGGTGGACTCTAAATCCGGCCAAGTCCTGATGCAAGGCCTCATCAAAGAGGGTGGGGCTATTTTTGAACCCTTGGGGCAACCTAGTCCATGTAAGTTGTCCCGAGATTCCCAGGTCTGCATCCTGCCATTCAAAGGCAAACAGTGGCTGACTGTCTTTGTGTAATCACAGGCAGAAGAAGGCATCCTTTAAATCCAGGACTGAGTACCAAACATAGTCAGGTGGCAGTCCACTCAGGAGGTTGTAGGGATTGGGGACCGTGGGGTGTATGTCCTCAACCCGCTCATTGACTTCCCGGAGGTCCTGGACCGGCCTATAGTCATTGGTTCCTGGCTTCTTGACTGGCAACAGGGGAGTGTTCCAGGGGGACCGGCAGGGGGTTTGGGTCTCTGAAAGGTCCTTCTTTCTAAGTGAGGCCCCCTTTGTCCCTCTCTCTACCTATACTGTCTCTGCTCTGCGACTACTGTGGCCAACAGTTTAGTCATTTCTCTGTTACGCTTCTTGTCCCTTGCTATCTCCCTCTCTCTAATTTCCTGTCTCTGACATTCTGTCTCCATCTTTTCTCTCTCTCTCTGCCTGAGCTTTTTTTTTTTTAAAATGCGTTCTGCCTCCCTGAGCTTTTTTTTTTTTTTAAAATGCGTTCTGCCTCCCTCAATACATCTGGTAGTGTATACCCCTGTCATATGGGGTATACATTCTGTAAGCTTCCTTAAGTCTTTCTAAAAATGTGGCTGGCGATTCCTCTGCCTTCTGAACTCTCTGTCTTACCTGGGCCAAATTTGTAGATCGCTTACCCGTCCCTCGGAGACTCGCTACAAGCAACTGGCGATAAAGACGGGGCGGTCAAGGGGGAAAGCAGCATCAATTTCATTTGGAAGCTGCGTAGGTTGTCCATTTGCCCCAGGAACATTTTTCCGGGCTTCAAGAAGGACCCGCTGTAGTGAGAACCGATTCTAATAGATCAGTCAGTCTCACGGGGTCTGCTGAAAAGGAGGGATTATTATTTTTCCAGTTATAAAGATCTGAGGCAGAGAACGGCCAGTACTGCAACTGGCCATCGGGGCCATATGGGGAGGCAGGGCGGTTGAATCCAGAGCGGGCTGAGGCTGCGGCGCTGCCCGGAAGGGCCAGAGCGGCCACCGGGGAGCGGGGCGAGGGGCGTGGTGGCCGCTCTCTGTCCGTACCTGGTCCACCGCGGGCCGCAGGGAGGCAGACGAAGCCCTCCTCGCACCGCCGCCGGTCGCGCCATCACACTCAGGGCGCCCTTCGCGCAGCGGCCGGGACGCTGAACGCAAACCGGGAATGAGCCGCAGTCCGAGCGGTGGCGGGGGTTAGGGAAGAGGAGGGGGAGGGACCTCCTGGGTGCACACAGGGGCGCACCCAGGGAGGAGGGTCATAGACCAGCACTTCCCAGGTAACTATATAGGGTACTTGGTCCGGGTGGCCCTGGGGTCCAGGATCCATGACTTTTTCCTTCACCTGGAAGATAATTTGAGGGTTAAAGGTGCCATCTCATGGCCAGCCAACATCAAAAGTTGGCCATTCAGAAGAGCAAAAGGTGATCCATTGCTTCTTGCGCGCATCGACAGACCGGTTGTGAGCGTATTCCTGAACCTGTTGCCAATGTGAAAGGGTCAGGCTAAGCGGAGTGGTAACTGTCTGGCCCATTTTCTCTAGAGCGATGACAAACGACACTAAGACGGACGAACAGATAAGAAACAAAAACAAACAGATTTTCGCTGCGCGGCTTTGACGTAAAGTTAAAAGCAAAAATTCAGATGGCTCGGGGACGGGGGCCTCGTGCTCCTGTCCTCGTCCCCTACCAGGATGGAAAATCCCTCGGCCAGCGGGACTTCCCCAAACAGACGGGGCAGATTCCTAGACATCTACCCCTAACCCAAATGAGTCCTTAAGGACTCCAAACGCTACCAGGACGTCTCCTGGAGCTGCGGTCGGGAGTACGAACCCGTCAGTTCCTCCTCGGTGCCGCCAAATACAAATGCATACAGCTGTATACTACAAACGCAAACGCAGGCGCGAACAGGCATAGACAGACAGCAGACAACAAACAGAAATTGAGTCCGGACAATTCTTACCTCCCAGAAGTGGGTCGGTGGTCCCTGGGCGGGGGTCTCAAAGGCCTTCCCGGCCAATGCACCAAATGAAAGACCCCAATAGGGATACTTTCACAGAAAGGAGACCCGAACCCAAGGAACAACGAGACCACGAGCTTGGATGCAACAGCAAGAGGCTTTATTGATAATACACGGGTACCCGGGGCGTCTCAGTCTCGGGAACTGAGAGCCCTGAGCTGGGGACTCAGGGGTTCTTTTATAGCAAAAAGCGCAGTACAGAAGCGAGAAGCCTAGTAACAGGACCCTGATTGGGCAATTTAAATGAGGCTAGGGCTCAGAACGAGGGCAATTGAGGTTTTGAGGTTTTTCTTGGAACTCAAGTCTCGGCCTTGGCCCTATCTGAGGAACAATAGGTCTCTGTGCTTGCCCAATCTTGCTGGGCTGGCCATCTGGTCGCAGCAGACACCCGGCAGCCTGTGTCCCTGGGCAGAGCTCCCTTCTGATAGCAATGACTATTCAGCTGTGGGGGAAATGGAATTTTCCATAAACCTCAGCTGCCTGTTTAGACTGGGCCAGGGTCTTTCAGTGAAAGTAGATGTTTGTTCATGAATCTCACAAAATAGTGTCACACAACAGATAAGATCTCATCTTTAGCTTCCAGATGACATTGTTCTGTTGGAGGCTCCAGCTTGGCCCTACATTCCTGTCTCTCTCTTAAAACCTCACATGTTCAGAGAGTCTCCAAACAAAATAAAGGCACCCAAAGCCAGTTCTAAATCCTTGGTAACTACTGCAGCTTCCTCCCCTTATGCTACCAGCTGCCACTTAAGCACTCAGCTTTGATCATATTTGGGCACAAATCCAGCTTGTGGCAAGCATGTCATCACCCCTCACCTACAATCTATAGAACCTACCTGCCTTAGTCTGGGCTCCTGACTTCTCTGGCATCATTCTCTGAGACCAGTGAACCTGCCTGGGTGTTGCTTTGCTCAGTATAATTGTTGGTATGCTTTTTTTCCAATTGTTCTTGATCTGGCTTACTGAATCTGTGAAAAACTTATCTTGGAGGTGGAGGTGGCAAAAATGCCGATTAGACATATCTTTAGGGAGCTTCAGAAACAAGAGCACACAACCGGCCCTGTAACAGTGAAAAACCCAGAGTAGCATTGGTTGTGACGTTCAAAACTTTATGCTTGGAACTCAGTACAAAACTTAGAGTCAACTCATTTTGCTCTTCTCTACAGAAAATGTTCATGTGGCCCTGGGGAACATTCCTATGCCTTTTGTAATTCCAGTACCTCCTACTTCTTGTTAACTTCTTCATTTCTTTCTTTCTTTTTATCTCTCTTTCTTTCTTACTTATTTCTTTTCTGGTGTGTGTGTGTGTGTGTGTGTGTGTGTGTGTGTGTGTGTTTGTGTGTGTGGTGTTTGTAAGTATTTGTAAGTATGTGGGTCATGTGTGTTGTGTGTGTGTATCATGTGTATATATGTATGTGTGTGTTGTGTGTGTGTATGGTATGTGCGCGGTGTGTGTATATGTGTGGGGTGTTTGTGTGTATGTTTTCATGGTGTGTGTATGTGTATGGTGTGGTGTGTGTGTGTGTGTGTGTGTGTGTGTGTATGTGGCTACTCATATTTAGCCTCCAGGAGGAACACTTTCAATTCAGAGCAAATATCTGCATAGTGCCTAAATACATTGTTTAGAATACAATATCATGTTCATAATTATATAATCTTTTTCTAGATTAATTAACTATTCCTCTGAACCCGATAAATTTTTCTTTGATTAAAGGAATAAAAACTTGAAAAAAATGACACAATACTATTTTGTACTCCTACTTTAATAGAATTGACAGTAATATAAAATAATTTTATATACTATCTCTGGTATCAGAAAAATTCGATAACAGAAAATTAATGAAGGAATCAATGATGTGAGCTCATAGTTCTGACATAGAGTTCTACCATACCACAAAACCATAGTGCGTGACACCAAGCAGCTTTTCAACCTATATTTTTTGTCAGAAAACTGAAAGAAGTGAATTTTCTTGTTCCAATACATTTATTTCTCATATTTCTAAGACTGGGCTTACAGTCTTATAAGTATTAATATTCATATTCAGATTGGGCGTTTCTTTCTCAATAAAAAATATCTGGAGACAACCACATTGGTTCCTAGATTTATATTTTACTAGGCGATACTAATTTTTTTCAAGCTGATACTGAGGTTATCACAAGAGGTATTGGCAGTCATAGTAGCCTCTATTCTATTGAACAATAAATATATGTTTTTAGTGATTCACAAGACTCAGGAGAAAGCATTTGTTTTATAGGCATTCATACACACTAGAGAGAAGCACAGATATACACAAGCCCACACATTCTACCATGGCAGTTGATGTAAAAATATGGCAGTAAATATACAATAATAGATACCAAGGTAAAACTAAAGGTTTGCCTCTTTGATGAAATATAAACTTTAAATGTATAATTTCTAAAGCAGAAATTAAAAGTTGTTTCCTTTATATGATTTTTAGTTAAAAGTCATCATAAATGACTGAATGGCTGAAATCTGAATAGGAGTTGATAATACTAAGAACTCCTTTATTTCATGACAACAATCAAAGAGAAAAAAAGTGCTGCATGGAGAAAACATTGAATGTTTGGGCTCAAGAAATGACATAGCTGTTAAAATAACTAATTGTTTTTGCAGAAAACCCAGGTTCGATTTCCAACAATCAAATGACTGCTTGCGGTAGAATATATTTTAGGATGTTACTTTTGTTCATGCTGCAGAATATTTGTTTAATGATAAAAAGATGTATTGCATTCTTCTGTGTTGCATTTCTTTAGCTCTGTGAATCTGTGATACTTTACTTGTCTAAATCATGTGAAGGTCTATTAAAGAGCCCATTGGCCAATAGCAAGGCAGGAAAACAGAAATGAGGAGCTGGAAGACAGTCAGTGTATATATGAAAAGAAATCTGTGGAGACAGATCTAAGGGTTAGAGAAGGAGGACACTAGGGTCCAGCCTCCCAGCCATCTACTCATCTGTAAGGTAACAGTGAATGTAGGATATAAAGAAGTAAGAAAAGGAAAAAAAAAGTCCAGAGGTGTAGGAGGAAACAGTGCTCTTCCATTAGCCATGTGACTTATTAGAGGCACATACAGATGAGGTGAAGAAAGGGCGGTTTACCACCCCGCTAACCACACCCACTTTAGGCATGACTAAAGATACATACGGACACAGTCTGTGATCTATGTAACTAGCCAGGCCCACTTTTGGGCATGACTAGGGGTGTGTACGGAAGAAGGAATAAAAGACTGAACAGCAGAAGTCTCACTCTATTTTCGGGTTCCACTTTGGCGGCGGAAAAATACTCGGCTCATCTGGGTTACTTGTTTGTCTCTTGTGAGTAATTTCTACAATAAATATTTAATTATACTTTCAGTAAGTGTGCCGTTTGTCATTGCAGCATCATTTTGGTGTCAGAAGTCCTGGAACCTGGATCCAGGCTCCCGGAAAGCAGCTGCTCCTAGGCCCGACCACCTCCAGCCCCAGGCACACTTGGATTCTCGTTTCCTTATGTTCCCCACCACTTGGCTGGGCAAGGCATCATGCCTGCCTGCAGGAACCAGCACCTTCTACGTGCCGGTAAGGTTAAGTGGACTTCAGAGATTTCTTTCACGGCCATGTGCACTTTCACTGGTGGATTGTTGACTTTGGCCTGAATAAAACTTCACTGGAAACAAACTTAACTGCTTTATAAAATGTCAACTAACATTACAATGCAGGATGTTAAAATTTTTCTTGTTTTTTGTAGGGATGGCATATTAGAAAGGGTTGAGGACCTACCTGGGAGGTACTTTCTACCCACAATGGTGATTATTAGCTTCATAATCCATATAATTTTGCTAAAGAAATGGTTCAAAAACTGGGTGAAATATGACAAACATATACAGGTCATACAGTCATCGCAGGATGGTTATGAAATCCTAGTTCAAAGAATTCAGGAAATGGAAATTTCCTGGCAGGATAGTAAGGAAGGTTTCATAAAAATTATTCAGGGTATTGAAAATGATAATGTAGATCTGACATACAGGTTTAAAGAGACAGAACCAAAAATTGAATTACTTTCAGTAAAAATGCATTCCATATCTATTGATTCAACAGACAGAATATAAAAAGTGAAACATAATGTTGAAATGTTTAACCAACAAAACTGTTCCAAATTTGATGATTTCACTAGCAAACTACAAAGACTGGAACATAAGATTGAAAAGCAAACAGAAAAGATTTGTTCCATGTCTGAGAGCAATGACAAACTAGCTTTAGGATGTTATTTCTAGAAGAAAGCTTACATGCCATTGAGATACTTTCTAAGTATGAGAATATTAAATATTTGGAATCATGTGTAAATGATGAATGCAAAATAATGAATGATTCCATGAGGTCCTTAGAAAATTATTTGACCCAAGAACTTCAAGAGCTCAGAGAAACTATGATAAATAGATTGCAGGTCTTAGAAGACGTCCATTCTGATACTTCAGAATCAGACATACATGCAACAGGTCTGGACAGGGAATTCCCTACACCTCTCAAATGCTGGAAACATCTCCTTAGGTTTCTTATGCCCTCAACTATGGTTTTCCCAGTAACTGTATCTGAAAAACCAGCAACAAAAAAGGACCCAAATGGTTTCGTTGCTTATCAGTGGGAACCTACACAGATGAAGGACCTAAAAGAAATCAAGGAGGCCATTGTTTCATACGGTCTTCATTCTCCCTATGTTAGAGACCTCATTACCTCATGAGCCACTGAGAATAGAGTAACTCCAAGAGAGTTTCTGGGCCCAGTTAGCCTCGGCAGTGCTCGAAAATTCATGTCAAATTCAATGGAGAGCTTTATGGAAGAAAGAGGAGAAAGCCCTAGCACTTCAGGGTTAAAGAACGGTTATGAAGTGCCCCAAGACAAGATTCTTGGGGAGGGTGCTTATGATGATCCGCAGGTTCAGTTTGCAAATGATGAGAACATGTTGTCTTTATGCCACACAGCTGCTTTGAATGCTTTGGATAAGGTTTGTGAAACAGAAGAAATAATGTAACCCTATACCATAGTAGTACAGGGTCCAAGGGAAAGGTTCACTGAATTTTTAGAGAGATTATCCAGAGCAAAAGAAGTACAAGTAAAAAAATCCAGAATCTAGGCAACTCCTTATAGAATCGTTGGCATATGAGAATGCAAATCCACAATGCAAGCAGGTATTTGGCCATTAAAAATAAGAGCAGCTGTCCCGCGCTACCGTCTCGCCAGCAAGAACGACGCAGAACACTCGGATCCTTCTGCAGTAAAGCTTTAATGCATCTTGAGAGATAGATGATCAGCTTCTTAGAGGGAGACCCCAAGCTAAGAAACCCAGCCCCTTATATAAGCCTCGGAGCTCCGAGTGAGACGTGTAGAGCCGGGATTGGTGGTTTGCACATCACCCCAGATGACGCCACGGGAGAGGCACAGCTTAAACGGTTAACTCCAACTGACAGCAGATGTCAGCGCCATCTTCTAACGGTTAACTCCAACTGACAGCAGATGTCAGCGCCATCTTCTAACGGCAATAGCGATAGCGAGGGCGGCTCCTCACATCTCCCCCTATTCATTTATTTTTGAAGCAATAGGACACCCACAACTTTGGAGTGGAGATAGAGGTCAAATCCCCATGTGCAAATTCGGAACATGTACAAAGCTCCTCTCCAGGGTCTTATCCCCAGAGAGAGCCCTGACCAGTCCGATGTCGTTTTTCTGGGGGAAGGAGATCATGACATAGAACCTTCATGCAAGATGACTTATCTCCCAGGAGAAAGTCGTTATACCGCAGACCTCTCCTGTGCAGTGCTTAGCCTTGCAACTCCTTGGGCTGCTGAAGCCTACCCACTCTATCCCGTGCAATGAGACTAGCCTCGTGGGGTGCAAGAGCTGGGAGGCCAGCGACCTATTGCTTTAACATGGTTAACCAAATGTCAGGGAGGCTCCGTGTTCTAAGGCAGCAAGTGCTTGTGCCACCACCACTTTGTCTCTTTTGTTTGGGCTCTGAGCTTACACACCATCCAAAGCATCAACACTATTCCACAGCAGAGAACTAGGCTAAATGATCCTACCCCCACCCATTCCTTAAAATAAGAAAATGCAGATGAAATCCAGGAGGAGAGGCCTTCCATCAGAGAAAGATCCAGATGCGTCGAATTCACTTGCAGGATCACCATTCTCAACTCACGGAGTGTCTGCTCAAACTCAAAAGTCCAATTCTGTAATAAATGTTGAGACAGAGCTTGTGACAGGTTAGCTGCTCTTGTAAAATTCTCATATTGTACTGAAGTGACACAAAGGCCAGGCAACTTTTGTTCACATCCCAATTGGGCCATCTGCCACAATATATCCAATTGTTCCTGAACCAAATTAATCTGTTGGTTTACCAACATCAGGCCTCCTTGTATCTGAGAATTGGCAGTGGCCTGTTTATCTAGGACCATGGTCACAGTGGCCGATAGTTCATTAATGGTTTGAGTTGTCTGCACAGTGGCAGAAAGTGCAAGGGCCGAGGCGGTAACCGAAGCAGTAACCGCGGCGGTGGCTATCAGGCCCACAATAATAGCAGAGATCCCAAAAATCTCGCTTTTCCCTAAACAAACTCAAATTACTTGGCGTCTCAACAGGAACTGGAACAAATCGAGGCATGCGCATTACCAAAGCAAAAGGGTGCTTAATAGCATCCCAGCATAATGCATAAAAACAATTCTAAGCAGAGCAATTTATTTCTTTCTGATTCTTACCTAAGGTATCATTACTCACAACCCAAATAAAGGGCAGCTGAATAATTAGTTCTCTTAAAAGGGGTATACTTAACATTGGAGGAGGACCAATCAGATGATCCATAGCTCTGTCCCTCACTCAGACTGTTGCCTAATGCCCCTTTCCAATCAAAAGTAATCTGTCCCTTCTCACTATCATAGGAGAAAGATCAGTACAGCTTCCATTAATTCAAAAGGATTAGCATTAGATCTTTCTGGATCCATATGAATAAAATTATCCTTTAATGAAGAAATCACAGTAAAGCACAAGCTTCCTACTAATGACAAGGTTCTCTCATCCTGAAAACTCTGTATCTGAGGATCTAAAGGCAAAAAGGCAAGCCCCAACTCTCTATTAGTTGTGAAAAATCTAGGGAACACCTGGGCATTCTGCATCACTGGCATCGGTAGGGGGAAGGTAGACATGATGGCCCACCGTAACTCTCCCATCATACTAGGAACCATCATCCCGAGTAGGAGAGTCTTCATCACCCACTTGGCCTCCATCCTTCTTATTCTGGAGTTGTGAAGGAGCTCTTCGAGTGAGTCTTTCAGGGATCCACAGGGGGTTTTCTTCCTCCTGTGGAAAAACACACACAGCTCCCCTGGATCTTATAAGAATAGGATCCGGGCCTTTCCAGAGATCAGTCAAGACATCTTTCCATTTTACCATTTCTTTTGGCCTATCAGGCTCTAAACTGTGGCGATCGGCCGCAGTGTGGCCTTGGGCATCAGAGTTCAAGAAATTAAGGGTAAAAAGTGCCATGGATACAGCAACTCTTGGTACCGAGGGTAGAACATCCTCAATACTCCCCTTTTGTTTAATCAGATATGATTTGAGTGTACGATGGGCACGTTCCACAATGCCCTGTCCTTGAGGGTTATAAGGTAGGCCAGTTAGATGGGTAACATCCATTTGCCGACAAAACTGTCGGAATTTTTGAGAGGTATATGCTGGTCCATTGTCTGTTTTTAAAATTCTGGGTTTTCCCCAAGCACTCCAGGCCTCAAGGCAATGTTGAATCACATATGAGGCCTTTTCCCCTGTTAGGGGCGTGGCAAACATTACGCCAGAACAGGTGTCAACAGAAACATGAACATATTGAAGCCTTCCAAAAGACGGAATATGAGTAACATCCATCTGCCACATCTGCAATGGTCTAATGCCACGTGGGTTTATTCCCATGTGGGGAGTAGGTAAGAATTCGCAGCAATTCTGGCATTGAGTAACAATTTCCCTAGCCTCTTTCCTGGATAGAGCAAAACGACGGCGCAAGGTCTCAGCCGTCACATGAAAGCGCTTATGGAATTCTTTTGCTGCTTGTGCATGGGTAGACAAGGCAGCGGCCACCAGCTTTGTAGCCTTGTCCGCTAAGTCATTCCCTAAGGACATGGGACCTGGGAGTCCAGAATGTGCTCGGACATGGGTAATGAAAACAGGAAATCTCCTATTTAACAAGGCAGCATGTATCTTTTGAAAGATGTTAGCAACTCTGCTGGAGGATCTTATTATTCCAGCTATCTCAAGGAGATTAACTGCATTAACCACATAAGAGGAATCTGATACAATATTGAGGGGTCCTGGAAAAGCCTCAAGAACCTCCAGTACTATCAGACATTCTACAACTTGAGGTGAAGTTTCATTATATTGTTTAGATATAACCCTATCCTTGACCACATAAGCTCCCATACCAGTTTTTGATCCATCAGTGTACACCACAGTCCCATCTGGGAGTGGGTCTTTAGCTGTCACTTGTGGAAACACTATAGCCTGGTTTAGGGCAAACTGTAAAATTAGATGCTTTGGAAAATGATTATCAATTTGTCCTGAAAAGGAAGTAACTAAAACTGCCCAATCACTAGATGTGGCTGCCAAGGTCTGAACTTGTGCAGCAGTATAAGGCACAATCAAGGAATCAGGATCCCTGCCAAAATGTGTAACAGCTGCTTTTATTCCGCGAAGCGCGAGCTGTGCAACAGCATCAGGGTACCAGTCAATAATCTTAGCAGGGGAAGCATTTGGATGAATCCAAAGTAATGGTCCATGTTGCCACAGGACTGCAGTTGGCAATTGAGCTGTCTTAAAAACACACAGACTAAAAGGTAGTGACTCCTCAATACGTTGTAATTGTGCTTCCTGTAAGGCCTCTTCCACCATCTGTAAGGCTCGGTGGGCGGCAGGGGTAAATTTTCTGGGTGAGGAGATATGAGGCTCACCCTCCAGGAGATCGAAGAGGGGTTTTAGATCAGCAGATGGAATTTTTAAAAAGGGCCTCAACCAATTTATATCTCCCAGAAGTTTCTGAAAATCATTTAATGTTTGTAAGTGGTCTTTGCGAATTTCTATTTTCTGAGGAACTATATTTTTGGGAGTAATCATTGAGCCCAAAAAGAGCCTGTATCTGCAATTTGAACCTTTTCTGAGGCAATCTCTAATCCCCACTGTTTTAATTCAGCCACCAGCATGGGAAAAGCCTTTTGTAAAACATCTAACTCTTTGTGACAAATAAGAATATCGTCCATATAATGGATAACGATTAAAGATGTAAATTGCTTCCTAATTGGCTCCAAAGCCTCCTGCACATACAGCTGACATATTGTTGGGCTATTGGCCATGCCTTGCGGCAGTACCTTCCACTGAAATCTCTTGTCTGGTTCCATATGATTAAGAGAAGGGATAGTGAAGGCAAACCTTGGTCTATCCCGTGGGTAAAGTGGAATAGAGAAGAAACAATCCTTAATATCTATAATAATAAGCTTCCAATCTTGAGGGAGTGCAGAAAGCAAAGAAAGTCCTCTTTGAACAGGGCCAAAAAGATGCATCTGATTGTTAATGGCCCGCAGGTCATGGAGTAATCTCCACTTCCCATATTTCTTTTTAATAACAAAAATTGGTGTATTCCATGGGGAGGTAGAAGGCTCTAGATGCCCCAGCCGTTCCTGTTCTTGCACTAATCTTGTGACAGCCTCTAATTTTTCAGAGGATAGAGGCCATTGAGTGACCCATAACGGCTCCTCTGTTTTCCATGGTATGGGTCGTGAAGCCTCAACGGCCCCTAAATAAAACCCAGTCCTTTTCTACCCCGATTTCCGTGTTGCGTAATGGGTTTTATTCTGCCTTGTTCTTGCCTACCCAAGCCTCTACCGTTTGTATACCCCATCTTTGCCATAATGGCTGATGCCTGGGGGGAGTATTCATTAGTTAGGGTCATGCCCATGGCTTGTAACACATCCCGTCCCCATAAATTTACAGGGAGTGGCAACACATAGGGGGTAAAACATCCCTGTTTGACCTCAGCATTCCGCCAGGTTAAGGCTGAGGCACTGATGGCAGGAGAGGACTGGTATCCAAGACCTTGTAGAGAATGAGATGAAACAACAGTGGGCCAAGACTTCGGCCACCAATGGAGTGAAATAATGCTTTTGTCTGCTCCCGTATCCATTATCCCTTCAAATTCTTTTCCATTAATTAACAATTTTATTGTAGGTCTCTCATTTAGGGGTATAGCCAGATAGGCTGAATCACTTCCAGAAGATCCCATAGCCCTTTTTTGTAAAGTGTAGGTTTCTCCATCCCCGAGGGAGGGCAGCAACACCAGTTGTGCAATTCTATCTCCCTGCTTTATAGAAAATACACCCCGAGGGCTAGAACAGAGAACTTGAATCTCCTCTTTATGATACGGGTCAACAATTCCAGGATATATAATGAGTCCCTGTAAAGTTAAGGAGCCACGGCCCAGAATAAGCCCAATGGTGGCAGGGGGCAAAGGTCCAGGGGAATGGACTGGGACCGGTTGAACATTCATTTGGGGCATGAGTAAGAAGTCGGAGGCGGCACGCAAGTCCATTCCGGGGGTTCCTCGGAAGCCTCTACTTCCTCTTGATTGCTTTTCTGAAATCGGTTCCCATATTTCTGAGGGCCCTGGGACCATGGGCCCCGTGACCCGTTTTTTGATTGGGGTACCTTGGGTTCTTCAATAGGGGGCAGAAGCCTCCCTTTTACATCCCGGACTGACCTGCATTCGCTAGCCCTATGATAACCTTTACCACAACGATGGCAAAGCTTTGATTCTCTTGTTCTTTCAGGGGCTTGGCAATCTTTCTTAAGGTGCCCCATTCTCCCACAATTAAAACAAGCTTTTCGACTAGATAAATCTCTATACCTGTGCGTTTGTAAAATGGCGGCAGCTAGTCCTGCATTGGTTAGGGGTCCCCCCAGCTCCCTGCACACTCTGAGCCAATCTTGTAAACCTTTGCTTTTGCGAGGGGCGATAGCCGCTCGACATTCCTGGGTTGCTTGTTCATAGACAAGTTGCTCAATTAGGGGCATAGCTTGTTCTGAATCACCAAAGATGCGACCGGCGGCCTCGGTCATTCTGGCCACAAAGTCTGAAAATGGCTCTTGGGGTCCTTGGACAATCTTTGTAAGGTGTCCACTGGACTCTCCCCTTTTTGTGAGGGCCTTCCATGCTTTAATAGCGGCGGCCGACACCTGACCATAGACACCCCAGATGTAGTTGGTTTGATTAAGGGCATGTTGACCCTGACCTGTCAGCATTTCAAATGTCCACTGCCTCTGATTCTCATCTTCAGCCGTGGCATTAACTCTAGCTTGTGCCTGGGCTGCATCATACCAGAGAGCCTTCCATTCCATGTATTGTCCCATGTTGGGAAGCACTGCTTTCACTGTCGTCTGCCAGTCAGTGGGAGTCATGGCAAAATTAGCAAGCCTTTCCACCTGTAATGTGGTAAAGTTAGCATTGACCCCATAATTACGAACGGATTCGGCCAATTCTTTGATTTGATTGTAATCTACGGGGGTATGTACTCTTCCGCCTTCCGCATTCTCGAATACTGGAAAAGCTACTTGTATTTTTCTCCGTTCCTCTAAAGGTAAAAAGGAGTCAGTACCAGTATTCAGCCGAAGCTCATACTGCGGAGGCGCTGAGGGGCGTGAGCCCGCCGGATTTATAGGTGGTGGCCTCACATTCATTTTTGTTTTCAGTGGCCGGTGTCTATCAGGGTGATATCTTTCTTCCTCATACCGTGCCACCTCCTCCTCTAGACCACCTTCTTCGCTAGAATACAGAGTGTCAGAATCAGATTTACCTAGCTCCAAGGCTTCTAGCTCTACTGTAGGGTATAGACTAGATTCTGTTTTTTTCTTTTTCTTAGATTTGTTAGGGGGTGAATGATCACTCCCTTCTTTCTCTCCCCCTTTCTTAACTTCTTGGGGAGGGCCTTTTTTCTTAGACATGTCTTTCCTTTTGCGAGCTCCCATTCTCTTACTCCGTTCAGTTTCTGACATGCTATCCTGAACTTCCTCTAAGGTTCCCTGACTTTCTATTATAGCAGGGTGACAGGCCTCATCCTCCAAGCAGTTTTTAACTAGCTTCCAAATGGCTTTGGTACCTAAGTGGAGATCTCCTTCTGCATGCTTCCTGTCTAGTTCTTTACCTAGCTTGTTCCATGAGGCCACAGTGAGGGACCCGGAACAAGCATACCATGGTGCCACTCTATCTACCTCCTTCACAAAATTTTGAAGTGTTCGTGGTGCAATTTTAAGATCTCTTTGTTTTAGCACAGTCTGTAGGGCAGTAACCACTGACTGTGACAACCCCAACGCGCTAGCGGCTTATCTAAAAAACGGCGCTCGACTCCGTTACCAGACTGACAGCACCAGACTGACAGCAACAGACTGACAGCACCAGACTGACAGCACCAGCCTGACAGCACCAGCCACGATGAAGGAGAAGGACAAACAGGACTAGCACCAAAGCCTCCACTGACCCATCCCACGGTGATGACAAACTAAGGCCAAAGTCGAGAAAGGGGGTATTCAGGATAAAGCATACCTCTCTGAACTTACGTCCCTGCAGTTCTGAATCCGCCCCGTCTTCCGAGGGGTCTCCCGCGGCGCCGGCGATGTTGAAGAGTTCCCGGGTTTCGGCACCAGATGTCCCGCGCTACCGTCTCGCCAGCAAGAACGACGCAGAACACTCGGATCCTTCTGCAGTAAAGCTTTAATGCATCTTGAGAGATAGATGATCAGCTTCTTAGAGGGAGACCCCAAGCTAAGAAACCCAGCCCCTTATATAAGCCTCGGAGCTCCGAGTGAGACGTGTAGAGCCGGGATTGGTGGTTTGCACATCACCCCAGATGACGCCACGGGAGAGGCACAGCTTAAACGGTTAACTCCAACTGACAGCAGATGTCAGCGCCATCTTCTAACGGTTAACTCCAACTGACAGCAGATGTCAGCGCCATCTTCTAACGGCAATAGCGATAGCGAGGGCGGCTCCTCACAAGCAGCACCACTGGAAGAATGTGTCCTATATACAGCTAACCTTGAAAGTAAAAGTCAGGATACAGGAGCTTTTGTAGGTAAAGCGATTTCTGCAGGTTTGAGGAGACACCAGGATGCCAAATACTCTACCCGTGACTATATAGAGGCCTGGGTAGGGGACACAATCTCCAAAAATTTAAATAGACATAAAGGTGCCATGTGCTTTAACTGTGGTAAAATGGGACATCTGAGTAGGAACTGTAGACAAAGCCTTTCTAGAAATAATGCTTCCAACAGCGATACTTCAGACAGAAGGCCTCAGCCTTCTGGTCTCTGCAGGAGGTGTGAACAGGGTAAACATTGGACCAAGGAAAGCTGATCGACTACAGATAGACAAGGCACACCTTTACAGCCAGGAAACTTATCCAGGGGCCTCAGAAAGACCCCTAAACCCAAGATAATCCTGTCATTCCCTGTGACAGTGGAGAACAGACTCTCCCAGGATAATTAGAATACCCACTGCCCATTCTAAATAATACGGCACTGGATAATACATTAGCTACAGAGGACGGATCAATTATATCAGAAGGAAATGCAAAAGGTTTATTTTGACAATCTTCTATACAATATCATAGAACAAAGTTTCAAGTTAAAGTAAATAATACAGAGATTAATGGTGTTTTAGACAATGCAGCTAACGTCACCATCATAAATCAGAAGCCTTGGCCTCCAATTTGGCCTTTAAAAGTGTTAGCATTCAATTCTTAGTGATTGGAATGCTGTCTCAAGTTAAACAGAGCATTAGATGGATTGAGTTTATTGGGCCAGAAGGACAGAGAGGAAGGTTTAAGACATATGTTGCAGATATTGCTATAAACATCTGGGTCTGATCATTTACAGCAAAAGCATACACAGATTAACATTCCTACTATATCAGATAGGAATTATAGACAAGCACTTGGTGGTAGAAAGAATATAGTAAGGCAGTACAGGAAACAGATGCCAAACATACAGGCTGTACAGAAACAGGATGCTAGTGCCAAATCTACAGAACAACCAAAAACTCTACCCTTAAAATGGCTGACAGATGAACCTGTCTGGGTAGGTCAATAGCCTATGACATCTGATAAGTTAGAGGCTTTGCAGAAGTTAGTTCAGGAACAGCTAGAGGCTGGACATATTGAGGAATCAACTAGTGCATGGAATTCACCTGTTTTTGTTGTCAAGAAGAAGTCTGGTATTTGGAGAATGGTTACTGATCTTAGAGCCATCAACAAGGTGACTCATCCTATGGGGTCTCTACAAGCTGGGATGCTACTACCTTCTCTAATACCTAAGGATTGGCCAATTATATATATAGCCTTAAAAGATAGCTTCTTCACCATATGATTACAAGAAAACGACAGAGAAAAGTTTCCCTTCACAGTACCTACATTCCTGACAAAGATTCCACTGGAAAGTGTTTCCTATGTCACTAGCCAGGCCTACTTTTAGGCATGGCTACGGGCATGTACAGAGGAAGGAATAAAAGACTGAACAGCAGAAGTCTTGCCCATTTTCATTTTCTAGATCGGCAGCAGAAAATATCCTAGGCTCATCTATGTTACTTGTTTGTATCTTGTGAGTAATTTCTACAATAAATACTTTCGTATACATTCAGTAAGTGTACCGTTTGTTGTTGCAGCATCATAGAGCTGTGAATGGAAGTGAGTCACGTCCAAGGATGCCAGAAAAAGGTAGTTGGATATTTATTCAGATAGAGAGAAGTAACTTACAAAGGAAACTGAGAACTGGGTCAACACAGAATGGTCTCCAAACCTTGACTGGAATCCAAGAGAGCAGGGCCACTCCTGTACCCTCTTTTATCCCTGATTACTACCACGTACCTGTGACCACACCCCAAGTCACATAGTGACTCCTGCAGGTTATTAACCTCTCTCTACAATTTCCCTTTTAGTCTAATGAAAATACTTAGAGTCGATACAAAACTCAAACATACATGCAACATACATACCCAGAAGATGATAAACAACCTATAATCTACTTATATCTTATCCTAACTATATCTGTCCAATGCAAAGCCTACACTTATCTCAAAGAGATGCCCAGGTCCGATCACCTTCTTCCAATCCCAACCTTAAATAATTGAAAATTAACCCTTTAGGTGTAAACTATCTTACAATATCAAGAGTAATGGGACAACAACAAACATATTTGATCCAGTAGGAAGCAAATGTTAGTGTAGCAAGCGTCTCAGGAAGACTAAATGTATTTGAGATAGATAGATGTTCTTCAAACCATACAAATACCATTAGAAAATGACATATAAGATGGTTTAGGGTTTTTCGCAAACTGCTCCTGTTTGCGAAGAAGATGGGCATCAAATAACCTCGTGATGGGTTTTGGTTTTGACATGGCAAGACTAGACATTTGGGCAAGAAACTGATCTTGACTGGACATTTTGACTGTTGCTGTATAATCTGGACATACAGGACCCATAGGAAAGTGATTTCTGAACTTGATGGGACAGTCCTAAAGGGTTCCTGCTTCATGAAAGTGTCTGCCAGACATTAGTAGGAACCAGAAAAATAACTGAAAAACTGCCATTGCAGATGGACAGACGTCCTACTTTGCTGAGAAGTCTGCCAGATACCCTGTGGCCTGTGGGCTGACGATTGATGCCCCAATGTTGCAGAGGAAATTTGCGTGATGTCCAAGTGGCAAGATGACTTTGTCAAAACTGGTGTTCATATGTTAGCATTCTGTGCCCTTTGATGAAGTTAAATACAGATAGTTATGGCAATAGTTTTCCCTAGTTGTGCTAAAAGATATATATATATATATATATATATATATATATATTATATATTATATGACCATAGACTCAAAAAGATATGATAGATGATAAATACTTTCTTTAAAACTTACTAAATGTTAATGGACTAAATATTGTAAATATAGTTCTTCCTTGATAACTGTTCTGTTACATTTAATTTAACAATATAAAGATAAAATGTTTCTGTTTATTTAGATCTAAAAGAATACATGATGGGGGAAGTCCTTCTTTGTATATGGTGTCTTGTTGGTAGACCAAATAAAGTACTGTTCTAATCCAGAAGAGGGAAACCACTCATGACTGACATTATAAACAGTGATATCTCTGTAGGCCCCAGATCTTCTTTGTTTACTACAATTGAATGAATCCCAATGCTGGTGCTGAAAATTGCCCATTCTTCAAAGAAACTTAGATTATATTATTCAGGAATTATAAATATAAAGGTATTGCTTCTGGATATGACCATTGCTGTCTATATATAATTATCATAGAATTATTGGGCAAGTAGTACTGGGATATTCACAATTACACATGTATATATTGCATGTAACTTTACAATATATACTCTATATACACATAGACAATTTATACAGCATTTAATACATACATACATACATAAATGTATACATACACACACACACACACACACACATATATATGTATTGTTGAGGAAGAAAGAGTGGTATAAACAATAAAGAAATATTGAATATAAGTTGAATATTCCCAGAGATGTAGGCATGCTTCAAAATACTGAAATATTTGGATATAATACACTATATAAACAAACTGAAAGAAAGAAAAAAGTATGTGATAATCACCTTTGAGGTTGAAAAGAATTTTACAATATGGAACATAGCTTAACAATAAAAGTTTGGAGGAGATCAAGGTTAAACGGCATAAACCTAAATGTAATAACAGCAATATTCAACAAGCCAACAGCCAACACCAAATTAAATGGAGAGAAATTCATAACAATTCCACTAAAATTGAAAAAAAAAAACAATGCTTTCTACTCTCTCCAAACTTATTCAATACAGTTCTTGAAGTTCTGGCTAGAGCAATAAGACAACTGAAAGTTATCAATGGGAAATATATTTAAATGAAGAAGAGAGGATTTTTGTAGATTATATGACAGTATACATAAGTGACCCCAAAACATTTATGAGAGAACTCATAGAGCTGAAAAACCCATTCAGTGAAGTGATTAGATACACGGTTAACTAAAAAAAAAATAGTAGCCATCATATATACAAATAATAAGCAGGCTTAGATACAAATTAGGGAAATAAAACCCTTCAAAACATCCACAAATAATAAAAATTTCTTGGGGTACTTTAACTCACAAAGATCCACCTGCCTCTGCCTCCCGAGTGCTGGGATTAAAGGCATGGGCCACCAACGCCGGGGCTATTGCTAAATATTTTAAAGAACAGTAGTATTTGGCTTTATCTTGCATCTCTGGGCCAGTGGTTCTCACCTTTCATAATGATATGTTGTGATGACAACAACCATGAAGTTTTCTTGGTTTGTTTGTTTTGTTTTTTTTGAGACAGTGATTCTCTATGTAACACCTCTACCAGTCCTGGCACTAGCTTTATTGACTAGGCTCACCTGGAACTCACAGAGATCCACCTGACTCTGCCACCTGAGAGCTGGGATTGAAGGCGAATGCCACCACTGCCTGGCCCATATGGATACTTTTGTTGCTTACTTCATAACTATAATTTTGCTACTGCTAATAATATTAAAGTAAACATTTTTGGAGACAGAGATCGGCCAAAGGGGTTGCTCCCCACAGTTTGAGATGCACTGACCTGTGCTGTGTAGTGTCTAGGTCTTGGTCATCCAGTAGGTGTTTACTATTAGTTCCTTCTCTTTGAGTGGGAATTAGTCAAGTCACATATTGTTTAGTTAATTCCATTATGTTTAAACCCTAATTTAACTAAAATACTTTTCAAAGAGGACAAAATTGTATCTACAAATGAAAGCTGCAGACTAGATGTAGAAGTAATTCTACCAGAAATACATTGAACTAAAGAAAGCTTCAAGGAGTTGGAGACATGAAGAATGCTTTGAAATCAAACATGGGGATACCGAATTGGGAATTTTTTCTTCTGGTATATGTTCTCACTTTGGTCCTATCATTTCTCAAAATGTAATCATAATTTTTTAAAAGGTGATTATTATACTTACATGTTTCATTTTTTTCACAAAAGAAAATAAATACCCTCAGCAATTAGAGTGAATATGGAAGTTTCACTAATCTTAGAATTAAATATTAAAAGTTATAGTCAACATGACCACAGAGATTTATTATACTTGCTACCAGGAATCCCTCCTGACCTCCTCCTGCAGCTTGAGGGCTATGCCCCTTTATGACCACAGTGGACACGTCCTTAACCTCAGTCTCCTAAATGTGTCTTTAGTCTCACTTTTTCTTTAATCAGAAAGGAAATGAAACATCAGCTCCCCAAAGTTGCAAAGGAGAAGGGATATTAATTGTCTGAATAATGGGGATGTTATGCTAGACAACACAAGCAGATTTTTCCTGCATTCTTGGGCAAAGTGCAAAGAAATGCACCGTTTACACAACCCCACCAGCCCCACCTCTATTCTGCTTGTTCCCTGCCTGTCTTTCTGAAATCTCTGCCTACCTCCCTGTGCATGCCTGTCATCTCTGGACAGGTAAAGCACCCTTCCTTTCATGGAAGATAAAGGGGTACAGGTAACAAGGAATAATTCAGCAGTCTTGAGCTGTTCTCTCAAATCTTTAATTCCAGTCCTGGGAGGCAGAGGCAGGTGGATCTCTGAGTTCAAGTTTAGCCTGATCTCCAGAGAGAGTTCCAGGATAGCCAGGGCTACACAGAGTAACTCTATCTCCAAAAACATAGTTGACAGCAACAACCAAAAAGATCCACTTGCCAGCTGATGGTGACTGACACCCAGAACACAGAGTCAGAGGCAGGCAGATCTCTGTGAGTTTGAGGGCAGTCTGGCCTATGTAGTGAGTTTTAGGACAGCAAAGTCTAGATAAAGAACTTCTAACATTTCAGCAGTTGTGGCACAAGCCTTTAATTCCAGCACTTGGTTAGCCTGATCAAACAACAGCAACCATAACAACAAAAATTTCCCTACCAGCTGGTGCTGACCCACACCTTTAATACCAGCATTCAGAGGCAGAGGCAGGCAGATCTCTGTGAGTTAGAGACCAACCTGGTCTAGAAGAGCTAGTTCCAGGACAGCCTAAAAAGTCACAGAGAAGCACTGTCTCAAAAAAAAAAAAAAAACAAAACAAAGCAACAACAACAAAAAGAAATCCTGTGTCAAAAAACAAACAAACAAATACCCCAAAATTCAAAATTCAGTTTTGGTGGTAAGCACTGCTGTTTTTTGTTTTTGTTTAAGATCTAGTTATTTCACCAGGCGATGACGATACATGCCTTTAATCCTATCCTAGCCCACAACAGGCAGAGGCAGGCTGATCTCTGTGAGTTCGAGGTCAACATGGAGTTCAGGACAGTCTCCAAACCTACAGAGAAACCCTGTCTCAAAAAACCAACAACAATTTTCAATTATTTCAATTTATATATGTATTTATTACATATATGTATTGCACCAAGTGCATACCTAGTGTCATCAGAGTTCAGACGTGAGTGTTCACTCTTTGTTGAGAGCCATCATGTATGTAGATGCTGGAAAACCAACTCAGATCCAAGGACAAGTGCTATTATCCCCTGAGTCATCTTCCCAGATTGTCTTCCTCCACCTTGCCCCTCCCCCTCTTTGTTCTTTTCTCTTTCTTTCTTTCTTTCTTTCTTTTTGGTGTTGTTTTGGTTTTTTGAGAGATGGTTCCTCTGTAGCCCTGGCTGCCCTGAAACTCACTCTCTAAACCAGGTTTGCCTTAACTCAGAGAGATTGTCCTGAATCTGCCTTCTGAGTACTGGGATTAAAGGTGTGTGCCACAACCACCCGCCATTTTTATACTGGCTTTGAACTCACTGAGATTTTCAGTATTCTGGGATTAAAGGTGGGTGTAACCACACCCTGCTCTACTTAAATGCGGATCTGACGAGGGATTCCCATAGTGCTCTGGTACATCTTGCTAACTACATAAATAAGCCCATACCGTGTCCCAGTGTCTCAGACTCGAGCAATTTCAGCTCCTCTCCACTTGTATTCTACCTGAGCTCCCAGCTCAAAGCCTTAGTCTGCCCCAACTCAGGACTCAGGTGTGCTATCTTCTCCCCATTCTGAGGCTGGGCCACACAGGTGGAGGGAAGTTGTAAAGGTTGTGCCCTGTCACTCCTTCCTTGCACGAGGAAACTCAGTAGCCCCCTAACAGAATGCCGGGTGCCAGATTCCTGGTTCGCGTTCTTGCTTTGCTCCTCTGCCTGCTATTCAGTCTCCAACGAGTAAGCACCAACCAGGTAAGCAAGCCTTCTGAGTCTTTTGGAGAACCATACGGGTAGAGATTTGCCTTCTAGCCAGTCCCTGCATTACCTTGTCAGGAATTCCTTGTAACCACTTGCAATTTTCAACTTCCTTTCTGTTTTGTTTGGGGAAATTGGAGATAGACAACTCACTTCGGAGGGAGGGAGGCTCTGGAACCCTGGGCCCCTAGTCTTGCTTAGGTTGTGTTGTTACTGGAATGTAGTTCCACCCAGAGCCCTTATTGGGAATTTTGACCTCCTTTTAGTTGTATTTCTTTCTTAGCCTCTCAACTGTAAGGCTGAGGAAACTGAGGTTCTGCTTGTGTGGGCTTGGCTACTGTCCTTCCCTGTTCTCCATAGCTGGTGAACTTGGGAGTATCATTGACCATGGACATGGAGCTGGAGGGAGAGGCAGTCTGAGAAGCAGTTCCTGCTATGTCTGAAGAAATGTGTGAGACCAACCTCTCTCTGGCATCCAGTCTGGCCTCAAACTATATATAGCCTTAAATGATTCTCCTGCTTTCTTGGGTTCTGGGACTGTGGTCATGTACCACTGTTCTGGTTTACCCATACCATATGTATTGCCATTGTTAGAATTTGAACACAACACCTAGTTTATGCTGGGGAGTCACTCTCAGATCTGAGCACCAACTCCCAGGTTTGAAACTCTTACCACTATCTGTTTTCTCCCACAGGTTATAATCAAATGTGACACCCTGTAAGTATGGGACTTAGGGGAGGGATGAAGGTAGATTGGTGTGGTCAGATATGCCCTGGATAATGGGACAGATACCTTCCCCTCACTCTTCCAACTTTTGCTGAAACTATAGCCACCCCCTCCAACCACACATCATTGGGAACTGAGTCATTGCAGTTCTCCAGCTGCTGGTAAACACTTACCTTTCTATCTTGGTGTTTGATGCCTACCGTGTAAAATTTGATAGCAATGTCATTCTGCCAGATGAACCCAAAACTCCTGAGTCACAAGTCAACATTTCATTTCCTCCCAATGCACTCAGGATGGATGTGCACCCCACACCCACCAAGGGTGTCTTGCAACCTGAGGGTATAGGTGTCTGGGGAGGCAAGGACCCTTTATTCTGATACTTATGGTGGCATCGGTGTCTCCCCATCCCTGTCTGACCTGAATAGAAACTGCCCTGTGGGATTCACATGCTGTGAGAGTGGATGCTGCCCGGAGAAGAAAAACATATGGAATTTTTCAAATGACGTTTTAAGGTGAGCCTGAGTTCATCCCTTCTGGATACCATTCACAGAAGGCTGAAATAAGCTGCGGGTGGGTGGTGGAGAGTGGTATAGGCACTCAAGGAGATATCATTCCCTTCCCAGGATCTTGTTCATTGTCTTCATGGTCATGATACCGCTGTTGTTCATCTGGAGCTTGGTGAAGCACTTCTGTTCCAATTGCAGAGAGCCTGAGGAGAACCTCAGAAGGAATCGTCAGATACCTCCAGAAGCACCTACCATTGCTCCCATAGATATGATGTGGGTTACCACCTTGGATCCCCCACCACCCTATGTTGAGGTAAGTCTTTCTATCCCAGTTCCTAATTTGTTTCATAGCTGGCTATCCAACTTGTTGATGTAACAGTGTGGAGAGGGCTGCCAACCAAGTTCATCATTGCTTTCCCAGGCCTGAAGCAAACTAACTATGTCTTACTCCCCCGGCAGGTCATTTTGAATCCTGAAGACCCACCTCCTCCCTACAGCCTCAGACCTGAGGACCCTGCTGGTCAAATGAGATGCACGTACAGCACAGCATTTTGAGATAAATCACCACAAAATTTTGAATCATACCCAGGACTTCGTGACTCTGGATCACTCTAATGTTTGATTTAATTGATTGGTTTTCTGCCCCTGTGCTCTCCCCAACTGCTGAGCTGACTCATGGTCTCTGTCCCAACTACAAAGACTGTTGAGAGTGCCTGCAATTGGTAGCAGAGATCATTCTAGTGGAATGCAGACCTGGACTGGACAGCTGGCTCTCTGCCATCCTGCAGAAGTACTTCTGTGTCTTGAGGAGATAGGAGACTGTACTGCATGGACTCCAAGCCACCTTGCCGACAGGACCCAACTCTACCTCCATAGTCAAACTAAAGTTTCAACGCCTGATCTCTCTGACCAGGAGTGAGGCTAAGGTCCTGCCAACTGCTTCCAATGGTGACTGAGTGCTTTTACCACCTCCTTGGGAGGATTGTGCATCCTAGCTGAGAATGAATGCTGTGAACTTCAGATCCCTGGGACCTGTGGGTACTAAATTAATGGACTGAAGAGTTCCCCGGATCCTAGTCTCATCTCTGCTTTCTGGACAACCAGAACTTGATAAGCATGGGACTCTTAGGGAGATAAGGGGCAGAAAACAGGCTTGTGGAAGGCAGGGCAGAATCCTGGAGAGGCAGTTGTGGTTAGACTGGGGAGTGATGCCTACAGCATGCTTCCTTCCAGATTCTTCTCCAGAATTTCCTGGAGGGAAAGGGTGCCAGACCACACCCTGTTATTCCTTGCAATGGGTGTACAGTTAACCCGATATTTATAAAGCCAATATTCTATGTCAAGCCTGGTCAGGTGCAGTTCTGCAGAGAGGCCTGTGCACCAAATCTCATGTGGATTTGTATCTCCTGGTGCATTGGAATGGATGGGTCGTGGCTATGGTCCACACACACTGAACACCACCTGTGCCCTAAGTATCAAGAAGGATCTCCTTTGCAGACCTACATCCTGTCTGTCATTTACTCTAGGGAGTAAAAGGATGTTCAGAGCAGCTTTGGTTTTTAAATAAACTTCACCACAACATTGTAAAATATGTGTGTATGTGTTTTTGTTTCTCTATATCGACAAGCCAAGTGCTGTGGTACAGAATATGAGGCAGGAGGATTATTTAAAGTCAGCCTGGGTGACATAGTTGAGATCTCATCTCAAAATTTAGAAGGGAGAAGAGGGGCTGGCGAATGTGGTGGGAAACTTTCCTAGTACCTGAGTTAGGGCCCCAATTCCTGCCCCAACAATTTTAAAAGGATATGAGCTGCTGGGAGCTGTGTGCTGGTGGTTAGGTATAGTGGTTATTTTTCTTCTAGACAGTTTCTTTCTGTATTCATGACTGTCCTGGAACTCCTGTAGACCAGGCTAGCCTAGAAATCTACCTGCCTCTGATTTCCCCACACCAAGTACTGGGATTAAAGGTGTGCACCATCACTGCTGCTTTAGGATTTTATTTTTAATCTATATTATTGTTGTTCCTGCATGTGTATCTGTACCAGTGTGTATGCCAGAGGGGGCATCGTGCCCTGGAACTCAGGTTCCTATCAGTTAGGGCCACAGTGTGGGTGCTGGGAACTGATCCTGCCTGGGTCCTATGGAAGAGTTGCCAGTGCTCCAATGTGAAGCATCTCTCTAGCCCAAACTTCTGTTTTCTTTAGCATTGCTTGAGTTTTTTCCAGGGAAAAAGCCTTCCCTCTTGTGTATTTGAGAGATGTGTTTCAGAAATTTTTAGGCAGATGTAGCAATATCTGAAGGTCTGGGATATAGCTCAATGGCAGTGTGTTTTGTCTGGCTTTACAAGTCCCTGGGTTCAATCATTGCCACCGGAATAAAAAATACTTGGTGAAACTTGATCAATTTCAACTGGTAATTTTCAGCCCTGTTATAAAGACAGGAGCAACTAAGACTGAAATTTGGCACACATCAATTGTACATAACTCTGAGGAATAAACACGTAATAGACATGAAAAGACCTGGATATCTGTGATATCTACCATTCTTTTAGGTTTTTTCGAGACAGGGTTTCTCTGGCTTTGAAGGTTGTCCTGGAACTCTCTCTTGTAGACCACGCACTCCTCGAACTCACAGAGATTGGTCTGCCTCTGTCTCCAGAGTGCCTGGACTAAAGGCGTGAGCTGGCAGGACCACCTGGGCATCTCTCTACCATTTCTGCAAGCTACTATACAATATATCCTGTGTGCTCCAGTACCAAGTTTAGTAGATCTTTTGTAACATCCTTTCGTTACTCCTACATCAGTTTCTCCTACATCAGCTTCCCAGATTTTGTTTTGTCTGGTGAATTGTGGATCTTTATTTCTGGCTAAGACTTCACTGTTGAACTCCAGAAGAACTTCTCCAAATATCCCTTCCCCTTGGAGCCTCTGGAGGACCCCATGGCCAAAAGTGCTTTCTGGCTTCCTGTTGCTCTTCCCCAATCCATTCTTCCTGATGTCTTCTAACAGGTAGGTACTAAATGAAGTTCAGCTGTTCAGTTTAAAAACAAAGACATGCATTTTCTGGCTTGTCTTTTCCTCATTCTTTCATTCCTCTCAGTTATACCCAAAGCAGACACACATCTGCCTCTCGCTATTTCTGGGTCACAGTCCATATCTGGTCACTCCAGGCTATGCAAACAACAGTTGTCAGGCTATGCACAGGACTATCAACAGGCTAGGCTAAGGACTCTCTCCTAGGTTTCTGCCTCTACTGCTATCTCCATCATGCCCCCTCCAATTCATGCCATGCAACTATATTACCTGTGATCTTTACTTTTTAAAAATTTGAGACAGGATCTCATCACTGGTATCTTAGGCTGGTCTAGAAGTCACTGTATAACCCAGGAAAGCAATAAACTCACAGAGATCCTCATGCATCAGCTTCCAGAGTTCTTGGATTATAGGTATGGGTAACCAAGCCCCACTATCTCCCTCCACAAAACACACACACACACACACACACACACACACACACGCACGCACGCATGCACGCACGCACGCACGCACACTGTGGGGGATTCAGCCTCTGGCCTCAAGCATACTAAGCTTCTACAATTGAGATGCATTGCCAGCCCCCAGGGCAATCAATTCTTCCTTAGCATCAATACAGCATTCACTCCTCCAGTGCCCCACCCACACCTGGGGCATAGAGCACACCTCTGTCTGTCACAAGCAGGACTTAAGGTTAGGTCTACCCCTTCCAGTTACAGTGACTTTCCAACCAGTTCTTTCTCAACTGTAAGTGTCTGGGATCATAGCCTGCCTCAGGACATTTGATCTTTTACCTGAATTTGAATTTACTTCTGATGCTTCCAAGTCTCCTTCTACAGTGAATGCTCACAGAGGGTCTTTTATCACTCAGACTCCAGCTCACCTGTTCCTCTTTGACACTGCAGAGGAAGGAGACACATCCCTTCCTGTTAAGGGAAGCCTTTTTCTTTGAGAGAGGCCTTCCCGCCAGCCTGGTTCTACAGCTGCATCAGTCCCAAATAAACACACAGGCAGCTGTATTAATTGTGAAGCTGTTGGCCTTGATTCTTTCTTACTGGCTAGCTCTGATTTAAGTAATTACCCCATAATTGTTAATCTAAGTATTTCTCTTACCGGACTTGGGCTTCCTACCCCATGGCGTTACATTGTGACTTTCAGTGTTTCTCCTATCCAGAGTCCTTCTGGACTCCTAATCCCACCTATCTAGATTCCTATTGGCCAACAGTGCTTTATTGACATAATCACAGGACTTCCCATATCATCTCCTCTTTTCTGTCTAAACAAAATAAAGATCTTAACTTTAACATAGTCAAATTATATAAAAGAACAGTTATCAAGTAAGAACATATTTACCATATTTTGTCTATCAACATTTAGCAAGATTTAAAGAAAATATCACCTATCTCATTCTTGTGAGTCCAAAGTCCTATATGTAGCTTATCTTTTATCATAATTAAGGAAAACTATAACTATAACTATCTGTCTTCAACTCCATCAAAGACCACAGAAGGATAATATGTAAACTCTAGGATTGACAGAGATATCTTATTGCCTGGACAGTCACCCGAAGTTCCTATGTAACGTTGGGGCATCCATCTTCAGCCTGTAGGCCACAATGTATCCAGAAGATTTCTCAGCAAAGTAGAAAATTTCAAAACTGTCCATCTGCATTGGCAGTCTGCAGTCATTTCTCTGTGTACTGCAGAAAGTCTCGTAGATTCTTCCATGAAGCAGGAACCCTGTAAGACTGAGTTCAGCAGTCACTTTCCTGTGGGTCCTGCATTTCCAGATTATACAACAACAGTCAAGCAGTACAGGCAAGAGCAGTTTCTTGCCCAAATGGCTAATCTTGCCATGTTGAAAGCAAACTCCATAACGAGTTTCTTTGATGCCCATCTTTCTCTTAGACGTAATTGGTGCTTCCAGGAGCAGACATTTCTCATTGTCAAGAAAAACCCTAAACCATTACAAAAGCCATTTTCTGAAGGTCTTTGAAAGGTTTGAAGACTGTATATCTATCTCAAATATATTTCTGAATATCTAGAAAACCTAACTAACCTATGTTCTGACTGTTATAATTAACTATCTATAGTCTATATTTAATTTTGCATTACATTTTAAAAGACCAGTATAAGCAGAATACTTAATCAAGAGGAGAAATATACACATCACAAAGTTGACCTTGAATTTGTATCAATAAATGAAAACCCATGCCCATACCATAATTCCCCTTTTTACCATTAAAAAGAGATTGGCTGTGATCACTAGATAATTATAAACAATCCCTTTTAAATGAAAACAAAGATTTATATACAAGGTGGGAATTAGGACGTCGCTCATTCCAAACTGCTTCGTGCTGGAAGAGGGCGCTGTTCATACCATGGGGATCATGACAAAACTCAGAATCCTGTACAAGTCCTTATTTTTGTGGTCTGTAAAGGTCTATCATCTTAGCTGATTCAATTGTTGGAACACCTGGCCCACTGCTTCTGGGGGTCTTGGTTCATCAAACCACAGAAGCCTGGAAGGAATCCTCAGCTTTTCATTTTCTGTAGAAACATAAATAAAAACTCCTTTCCCAAGTAACGTATCCTTATATTTAAATTTTGAAGTCAAGGCATTTTCAAAAGATATACGTTGAATTAATTCAGCAGCATTTATAATCAAGTGCACTTTAATCGTTGTTCCTTCCTGAGCAATTAAAAAACTGAAAAACACAATAGCATACAGTATCCAGAGTCTCTGTGTATTTTTCATCTTTACGTGGCTTATTTATTTATCTATTATTACTTTATTTCTTTTACTTTTATTTATTTTTCTCTGAGACAGGGTTTCTCTTTGAAAGTCTGCCTGCCTCTGCCTCTGCAGCAAATCCTACCGGCATGTGCCACCACAGCCAGCTTCTTTATTTTTATTTGCCACTATGTCGTTTTTCTTTTTCTCTCTCAATCCTATGTATATTTTTAAACACACTGTAAACCTTTAGAGGTTTTTCTTCATCCAAGTCTGACCACATGTCTTATCTGTTAAAACCGAGGCTGTTTTAAACTGCCATTTTTTCCAAGATGGCAGGCATAAGCGTGACTCCAGCTGCTGGCTTGGAGATGTGGTCACTGCCACTTCCAGCTGTAAGTACAACTTTTAAATCGTTACAAAGCCTCTTAAAAGAACCTTGTTGGCTTTTTTTTTATGCTGACTCAGGAAGCCTGTCTTAAGCCAGCCGTGAGTCTCGGCTTGCCTCTAATGAAACAGCCCGCCTGAGAAAATGCTGCTACCAAAAAGCCGTGCTTCTCTCTGTCCTTTGGTTTCTAAAATTCCTTTATACCTTTTGTCATTCTACGTGGAAATTCAGTGCTGCTCTGACACTATTTGTTAAGGGAAGCCTTTTTCTTGAGAGAGACCTTCCCGCCAGCCTTGTTCTAGGGCCGCATCAGTCCCAAATAAGCACACAGGAGGCTATATTAATTACGAAGCTGTTGGCCTTGCTCGTTTCTTATTGGCTAGCTCTGATTTAAGTAATTATCCCATAATTGTTAATCTAAGTATCCCTTCCCTTCCTGAAATTTCCTAGTTTTGTGCATTTATGGGCTGTGTCCAAGCTCCTCAAAGATGGGTGAAAGGTTCAGGCATTATGCTGGCATTCCCTGTTACCTGGCAGGATGCACTCAGGCAGCACTGTGACCAGCCCAGAGTTCTATGAGAATCACGCAGTTGCAAAGGACCCCTTTAAAGGACTGAACCCTGACCAATTAAGCTCTTTTACTCTCATCTTTCTCCCTTACTTTTATCTCCCTTAATTCTCTCTCTCCCTCTGTCTCTCTCCCTCTCTCCCTCTGTCTCTCTCTGACTCTCTCTCCCTCTCTCTCTCTCTGTGTGTGTGTGTGTGTGTGTGTGTGTGTGTGTGTATCTACATCAAGGGAGTGACTCCAGTGTTTGAACAAAATGGTAGTGTCTGCCAGCACACACTGTGGAGCTCTGAGGAAACTGAGAGACCCAGGAAGCACCTTGGGTTGACGCAGGGGTGCTGAGAATGGCAAATCCATCACTTCACTGTTGCATTTAAACCAGTAGACTGCCAGCGTGAAAGTTGTTGCTGATGAGCCTTGGGGCTGCTGGCCCCACAGACAGGTTTACACACAAACTCCCTAGAGTTCCCACAGAAACAGGTCATTGCTGAATATCTTGGGCACTAACTGGCTCTTTCCATGGGACTGCTATGTTACCTGAGCTGATGGGCATCAGAAGGTGCCAGATAACAGTGCTGCCAACGAGACTGAGATGAGCAGTGACCTGGAACTCCCCAGGAAACATATCATTATTGAATAGGGTTAGTCCTAGGCCTACACGCCAACACCAACCTGGAGCTGCTGCAACTGCCACCCTCATGTGGGGTAGTAGCTGCTGCTTGCAGGCTAGAATTACAAAGGTCAAGTCTGGCAAGCCTTGGGGTGGCAGACATGGCAAGCAAGTGTGTGAGTGGCAGGTAAGAGCTTGCACACGACCTGACACTGGAGGCCTGGCCTAGATGCAACATCACCCTGATTCTGTGCAACACAGCAGAATATATGAAGCATTTCATGTACTGTACAGTATTTACTGTTGTTCAGAAAATGAGAATGACACTCATTGCAATGAATATTTGTATGTGAATATATCAAGGCACACAGTGCAATTTCTAATGCCGATAAAATGAAAGGATATTCTTTTTGATGGATAGGTAAGTACGATAGAAGAACAGATTAGTTAATGAGAGCTGGAGAGGCAGAAGTTGAGACCCAATGAAGGTGTGAGAGAAAGCTGTGTGCGAAAGGGGAACTGTCCTGCAAGCAGGGCCTACATGGTTACGTACAGCAGCCTGAAGTTTTCACTCAACCCCTGAAAACATTGCCCAACTACATGATTACCCTGGTTCTGAGCAATGACAGTGTCCAAGATGAAGAATGGTTCATTTTCTGGATTGTGCCTCCTCGAAAGACTTCTATGGTCCCTGATGCCCAGGGTCACTTTGGTAGCTGTGGTCCACTGTCCCAGGCCACATTTGAAGCCACAGGGGCATGTGGATATTCATGGTCCTGTACCATCTGAGAGCCGTGTTATGTCTCTGGTCCAAGTTACTACCAACAGCCATATGGGTGCCCGTGCTCATGCAAAGGTCCATGTCTGGGTCTCTTATTCATTTGTGCTTTTAGCAATATAAAGATTAAGCTCTTGGATACGATTTGCCAGTATTGTATTGAATGTTTTTGCATCAATGTTCATGAGGGATATTGGTCTGAAGTTCTCTTTCTTAGTTGTGTCTTTGTGTGGGTTGGGTATCAAGGTTATTTAAGCCTTGTAGAAAGAGTTTGGCAAAAACCCTTCTGCTTCTATTGCATGGAATACTTTGAGTAGAGTTGGTATAAGCTGTTCTTTGAATTTCTGGTTGAATTCTGCACTGAGGCCATCTGGACCTGTGCTTCTTTTGGTTGGGAGACTTTTTTTAATACCTGCTTCTATTTCCATAGGGGTTATAGGACTATTTAAATTGCTTATCTCTTCTTGGTTTAATTTTGGCAAGTGATAGCTATCCAGAAAATTGTCCATTTCCTTTAAATTTTCAAATTTTGTAGAGTACAGGTTTTCAAAGTATGACCTGATGATTCTCTGGATTTCTTCAGTGTCTGTTGTTGTTATGTCCCCCTTTTCGTTTCTGATTTTGTTAATTTGCATTCTCACACTCTGCATTTATATGTTTTGTATTCTATTTCATAAAGGTTCCCCAGTCAAGGTCACTAGACAGATTAATTTTATTGTTTTTCCTTCAAGAAAATTTAATCATATTTAGTTCTAGAATCCTACTAAGAGGATTTTCATGTGTCTTATGACAAATACATAATATCTATTTTTCTCCCCATTACTATCTTACTATTTTGAAAAGAACAACCATTTGTCTATTACAATTTCTATAAATGTCTCAAAATTGTGTACATTCATTTCTATCTTTTCATTCACATTTTTGTTTAGTGTGTAGATTTTCATAGGCATGATTATGTTTTATTTCAATGCATATGCTAGTTATGTTTTGTGACATCTTTTCTTTGGCTTTATTTTTCAAGTTTAATTTCATGTATTAAGAAGAAATTGATATGTATATATAAATATTAAAATGAATATGCCAATTTGTAAGGAAATAAAGTGTGATAATGAAGAAAATCACATGGAAAAGCTTTTTTTAATTAATGGCTTTCTAAGTAAATGGTATTTCATTTGTGAATAACCTTATAAAACACTGATTATTATAACAAACAAAAATCATATAAATATCCATTGATATATTCTAAATTTAATATTATTTTCAACATATTTTCTTTGTAGAATACATTTATTTATTGAGCTTTGTACAGGGAGGATTGCAGTTTAATATGATCAAGATAAATTAATCACATTTATAAAATTTTTGAAGATAAATGCAAAATTATTATTTTTAAATAATCAGAGATTTAAATTTGAAAGAGTGAATGAATAATTTTATAATATTAAAATGGCTTGAAATGTTTAACTTCTTAGGATACTTAGAAAGTCAAAATGGATATGAAAATGATTATCCAAAATATGTTTGTTGAAATTCTTGAAAGAACATTTTATTATATTAATGATGCAAAGATTTCCTATTAAATCATAATGGAATGTTGAAACAAATATAAATATATACATGCTATCTCAATTTTATATAGTTCCTTTTCTAAACAATATAAAGTTCAATTTTCAGTTCTGCTTTCAGCCATTTGTATCATTGTTAATGAGTATAATTAACCTGTGAGTGTCCATAAATGAACTATATTTTTACAGCTATCAAAGTTATATATGATGTACAATGGATCAGGTATTTCCATTATTTAATAAGTATTCTAAAATTTTCACCATTGTTTGTTATTACTTCAATTATTCATCAACATTTGCCTTCATAGCTGGAATTTCGTTTTATCATGAGAAATATTTTACATCTTTATGTCATAAAGACTTCTTAATCCACATGTCTATTTTGAGATTTTTCATTTAGAACTAGTCTTTAATTTATGCAAAAATTAATTTTATATGATTTCAAGTAGGAATAAGTCATTGCCATTTTGTCAAGGACAATAAACTGTTCAACACTGATACTTTTTTATCTAATCATTTTTAAATTTTTAAATAATTGGCTAAAGTTCACAGATTCAGGAAGATCAAAATGGAAATGTTTGAAACTCTGACCAGAATGCAAAAGAGTGTTTTCAAACATTAGCTGACCTTGTAGAAGCACTGCTACCTTGTTAGTCATTCTAACAATTATTAATAAAGCATATTCAGTGAAATGTAAATGTAATATGAAGACTGATGTTGAAAGCATTCTGCTTAAAAAGTACATCAGGTAAGGTAAACTTGTACTTATGTATTAGAGATACCTAGAGAATAAAGTGTCTACCTAAGTTAAAATTGTTTACAACTTACTGCTGAGCAATTCCTTATCCATGAGCCTATATTCATAAATGTCCCCTAAGTTAATGAAAAGTTACTAATAGGAATGTGTTGAATATACTTTGTAATAGTTCAAAATGGGGTTGAGCTCACTATATCTTATGAGGAAAATTGAAAAATATTTAAAAAGTAAAATATTAGTATATAGGCAAATGGAATTAGGTAAAACTTCATGTACTGAAAAGGCTGAAAATCTAAGTCTGTTTTTAAGCACAGCATTCCACTGTTCATATATATTTAGATACATGCAAAAATTCCCTGCTTATGGTGTAAATATACTTGTGGATATAAGAGTTTTACTGGTACAACCTTACTATTTTATCCTTCTGTGACACTGTGCAATAAACTGGACATATGGCCAGTGGAAGAGAAGCCAGTGCTCTTAACCTCTGAGCCATCTTTCCAGCCCCTGGAATGAGCTCTTGTAGACCAGGCTGATCTTGAGCTCACAAAGATCCTCCTGCCTCTGCCTTCCGACTGCTGGGATTAAAGGTGTGGGCCAGCACCACCCAGCAGGTGTCAGATCCCCTAGAACTGGAATTACAGTTGTGATCAACAGTGTGAGTCCTGGGAATTGAACCGGGGTCCTCTGAACAGCAGTCTAAAAATTATAAAGTACCAAAACTCCATAATTTGGCTTGTTTTAAAATAAGTATCTGTTATATTTCTTAATGTATAATTATTATATTTGAACTAGAAAAGATAATGTATATCCAAAATCTCTTCCAACGTTCAAAATTTCTACAAAATACCCCTATTACCTCTAAAATTTCACTCTCTACAAGACACCAAATCACTTTCAGAATTAAGAATGTGGAATCTTACAAAATTGAAAATAAAATAAATTGCATACTTTCTATTCTCAGAGGGATGAGACACACTATAGTTACTAAAGCAAATATGAAGACCAACAGTGTAATATTTTCAGTGCTTGGCTACTGGCTCCAATTTCTGTCATGATAACTTTTCTATTGCCGTTATAAAAGACCATAGCCAAAAGAAGCGTGGTGAGGGCAGAGTTTGCTCCATCTTCCAGTTGATAGCATGTCGTCCAATCAAGTAAGGGCAGAAGCTCAAAGCAGAAAACAAGAGGAAGAGTGAGATGCAGAGGCTGCGGCAGAATGCTGATTGCTGGCTTGCAACTGCTCATGGATTTCTCCGCTTGCTCTCTTACAGCACCCAGCTCATTAGCCCAGAGATGATGTCATCTGCATAGAGCTGACCTTACATCAACTAACCATCAACAAAATGCACAACAATGAAGAGGAATACTACTCTTGGTAATTAGATTTAAAATATATTCATAAAGACTTTTGTGAATCCATTTTTTTTTAATTTAAGGTATTATCTTCTCACAATGTAATAAATTTCAACAATAAACTTCATAGAAAAATACAAAAGGATCATAATATTTATTGTATCATCTTCTTAATAAGGAATCATACCAATGTCTACATTCCATTTTTAATTAATTTATTTACTAATATATTTTTGTTCTATCAAATGTTAATTGTACGTTTATAGAGAAATTAATGCCTAATCTAAGTTTCTTCTTTGATAAAAGTGAGTTTAAAATATTGCATAATAATTTTAAAACAAATTTTAACTTGTTAATTTTTAAAACTATGTCTTACATTTGTGTACCCTCTATATGCCATCCTATAAAAGAACTTTGGATGTTTGAGGGATGTTTTGGGTTTCAAACTGCAAGTTTCATTAGCAAAATAGTGGTCATAAAATCTAAAATCCAAAATGCTGACAAAGAAACAGTTTGATAAATGATTACAACTCAGATAATCAAAAGGGGAAAACTATTTTTATTGGAGTCATGTTTGTCTGAAGAAAGCTATTATCATCACAAAAATGCCTGATGTAGCATTCAGTGTTGCCATTGAGTCTCCATCATTGACCTCTGGGTCTTGAATAAAAAACAGAATAAGTAGCACTATCATAATCCTTGACTTTTGAAGACAAATAGTAGCTGAAATGTGAAACCTTGGGCACAAAAGATAAAAGGAAAGGTCTTTTAAAGCTACATACCTCTGAAGAGATTTTTGGTGTTTTCTGCAAACTCAGCTGCATATTTAGAGTAATTATCTGGCTTGAAAATAATGGAAACAAATCACCTAGTTAAACTTTATCTAGCACATGACATAGTAAGTTTGAAAACTAGTGCTGTAGAGCCCTGATGTGGTTTATGGCTTCACTAGGCAAGAATATTTCTTGGTGTTATATGACTTCCTGGTGTTTGGAATGGATGAAAATACATAGATACTGAGTAATCTGGATGTTGTTGTTTCTAAAGATGCCCACTAATTTTAAGGAATAAATTTGCCATATTGTGTCCTTATTCTGTTAGTACCGATAGAATTGTAAGAAGTAAATTCCTCCTATAGATAAATTTGCAGATGTAAAACTAAAGACAAGATGTATCTCTCCAAAACACATTCAATTACTGAAATACTGTTTACTAAAGTCAATACATTGCATTTAAATTGAGATTTAATACACATATGAAAATAATCTATTTAGATTAATCAATTCTTAACTTTAGGGAACCCTTGAAAACTCAAACATTATGTGGCAGTTCAGGAATTTCCAATATACCAATTGGAGTTTCAGAAAAGCAGTGCTCGACAGAAAGATGCCATGCTGCAGGGTTCAAGCAGATGGGTATTTTACTATGGAAATTAATGGTAAAAAGGGGAAAGGGGAGGAGGGAGACCAGCCTCCAGGAACAGGAGGAACAGGAGAGAGAAAAAAGGGAGAGGGTGGGAAAACAGAAAGGGGGGAACAGAAAGGGAGAGGAAGAGAGAGGGAAAAATGGGAGGAAGCAGGGCCCTTTTAAAATGGAACATAGTGAATATGCACACGTGGTGCTCTTAGTGGCTAAAGCTGAGGGCTTATCCTGTCAGAACCCCAAGGACAGGTCAGTACAAATGCTTGAATTCTAAAATTCATCCCCATTTATTGATTATAAAAGATGAGGCAATTGAAATAGGTAGCATGTGTTTTTGACTTTAGTCATTCCGACAGGAGTGAGATAGTATCTCAGAGGTGTTTTGAGTTGTATTTCCCTGGTGGCTAAGGATGTGGAGCACTTTCTTAGGTGACATTCAGTCATTTTAGACTCCTCCATTGAGAATTCTTGATTTACTTCTGTACCCCACTTTTTAATTGGATTGTTTGGTATTTTGGTGGCCATCTTCTTGAGTTCATTGTATATTTTGGAAATTAACCCTCTGTTGGAGGTAGGGTTGGTGAAGATATTTTTCCCATTCTGTGGGCTGTCGTTTTGTCTTGTTGACTGTGTCCTTTGCCTTACAGAAGCTTCTCAGTTTTCAGAAGTCCCATTTATTAATTGTCGATGTCAGTTCATAGGTGTGTGGGTTAATATCAGGGTTTTCAATTCGATTCCATTGGTCGACCTATCTACTTTCGTGTAATACCAAGCTGTTTCCAGGATTATGACTCTATAAGGGAGCTTGAAGTCAGGAATGGTGATGCCTCAAGGTAGCAGGTGGGGCAGGCATGAGAAAAATGTGTTCTCAAGACAACCTCCTGCTCACCTGGGGGTTTCGTTCATCGGTGGGGAACCTGGGGAAGCTGGGGTGCTAGCCAGGTCCTGGAGTAGCTGGCTGTTTCACTTCACGGTCCAGGCTCTGTGGAACCATCAGGTTCTGACAAAAGACCATTCTTGGTGGATCCAAATCGACTCCCTGGGGCTAAAGCACATGATCCTTTCCCATCACCACAGCATTGCCTGGACATGTTTGGTAGCCTTTTGCTTCCCGCTCTGTTGCCAACAGCTGGTAGTCCTGCAACAATAGCTGATTAGGAATAGACAGTGGGTCTCCAAAAAACACCCCAGTGAGAACAAGGAGGTCTAAGGATGATGACTTGGGTTCCATGAGTGAGGCAGTGAAGTCCTGGTACCAACCAGGCTGTGTCTCTCATTCTCCAATCTCTGAGCGAGGAATCACTAGGTGGCCTGTGACTGTCTCAAAATCGATACTCTGAATTCTTGGGAACGCTAGGAATTAAGACTCTTGGTTTATTCTCAGAATCATTCAGAATGTATGTTAAGAGAAATTAATCATGACAAAAATTTGCAAATATGAAAGCATCTTACTTAATGCATATCAGAAGATAAATGGTCATGTCTGTGGTCACTGAAACCCAGTGAAGATTAAAGTGGTTGATTAACAGATTTTCCTTACTGGTTAGCCTATTGAGAAATGTCTGTCTTTGAAGAAAAATTATTTTTTCAGTCTTACTTGGTGTTATAGTTTCATTAGAAAGGAGTTGTTCCCAATTTGCTCTTTCCTGTCCAGGTATGACCTTTGCTGATATGGTTTGGAAACCTAATTCCGGTACAGAAAGGATGAGTCAAGGGTCAAACATGAGAAGCATGGTAATATTCCCTGTACAGTTGTTACAATTCTTGTCAAGGAAAGAGGGTAAAGGTCAGGGCATAGGTTGACTCTGGAATGTTAATGGAAAGGCTATGTTTAGACATCTAGTTGCTTAGTGATTTCTAGTGTAGGCCTTTTTTATTCAGAAGGCAGATATGTAGAACATAATTATATATATGACATATTAGATGTTACATGTATGTAATATTTTTATGACTACAGAAAAAATATATTTTACCTAATTTATTTCATCCAAAAAGGGAGGTGCTATCTCTTTGATAATATTGTTATGTTAACTTATAAGTACTGTAAACATATTTAAAATTAAACATATATGTACATAGTTGCTTTTAGATGTATATATTTAATTATACATATATATTTAACACTGAAAGGGTAAGAAATCATTTATTATTTTAAATAAAGTTTCATAAAAGTATATTATGAAAGCATAATTTAGGTTTATAGTGAGTGAATATTGTTATGTATAATAAAACTAATAAATGTATTTCAGATATATAATAAAAACAATGAAAATTATGTAAGAAATCATTTATTATTTTAAAATAAAGTTTCATAAAAATATATTATGAAAGTATAATTTAGGCTTATATTGAGTGAATATTGTTATATATAATAAAACTAATAAATGTTTTTCAGATATATAATAAAAACAATGAAAATTATGTAAAGTGAGCAGCAAATTATAACTTTACCATAAACATCCTAATGGTTTGTATTATTGTGTTTTTATACATGCATATATGTATATTAAGCCACAGCATTTATGAAGAGATCAGAAGAAATCTGATGTGTTGGTCATCACATGACACAATTGTTGTTTCAGTAACTGTTTATAGTTTCCTACTAGTGAGAGTGTCCCATGAACTTCCAGATATACTCCTGTCTCCACTTCTCACCTCTGGAAGGAGGAAAGGGAAGACAGATGCTTAGGTTTCACTTCTAACTTTACCATGAGCTCTGGAGATTTAAACTCAAGTCCTCAAATTTGTGGCATATGCATTGTTACCCATCTAGTTTACTCTGTAGCCTCAACTATTATCATTTCTAGTAACCATTTGCTTCTAAACACCAATGTATATAGTATAGTTTGATGAGTAGGAGAGTGATCAATTATATCCCCTTAAAATGGAACAAGTATTTATCCTATGATAAAACTATATGAAGATATAATTATCTCTCAACTTTGATGTATATTATATTGAATATTTTAAAAAATATTTGCATACTTACAGGAGTCAGATTGCTCCCTTTCTAAAAGTTCTTGAAAATGGTCCATAAAGTTAATAAGAATATGATTTATTTAACTTAAAAGTGGCTGAGGATTAAACTAGGCCCTGTTTGGATAGACTGCTGAGATAACACGCAGTCTTTAAATACTTTATAATAATTCATGTTCTCTTCTACTATGTTTTGATTGTACTTATCAGTTATTTAAAGTCCTTTGAACATTATACGTTACATTTTTCTATAAATATTTTGAAATAGTTATTTGCAAGCGATTAAGGCAAAACAAACTATGATAGACTCTCGTGTCTTTCATCTGCATAATATAGTATTGTATCTTTTTCGCTCTAATTTTAATTAGTCTAATTCTTCCTTAAGGGTTATAAATGTTTTCCTGTCAGTTTCCCTTTTCCCCAGCCCTCTACAAAGTAACCTAATTTATACCTTCAAAAACCAGTATTAAAATATATTTAAATTTTTACCACTTAGACTGAAAATAAAAGCAAAGCTATTTTTGTTTTGCATGCAAATACAGTTGACATTTTATCTTTTGAAATGCTAATCAAGTCTACATTTTTCTTTCTATGTGTTCTGTGTGTATGTGAGATTTTCTTATTTAGAAAGCTGATTCATACATTTTTATACTCATTGAAATCAACTATTACCTACTACATGTCAAAACATTAAAATGTTCCTGTTACAATTAAATTTTTTTAAAAAGTTCCTGGTACAATTAAATTTTAATTGTTTTCCAAATAATATTACTGTAGAGATAAATTATTTTGTTAATTACCATCATTTAATAATTCTCCAATTTATATATGAATCCAAATATTCAATTAATTTTCATTATAATGCATGAGGAAAATGAATTTTAAAATCAATCATATTTTTATTTATAAATACAAGTCGTTTAATGTGTTTATATTTTCATATTCTTTAAATTTCGTCTGAAGTGGTCATTTATGTTCAATAAACTTTCAAATAAACTTATCGTGATGATATTTGACCTGTGCTTATTCTTCCTTTCTATTTATATTTTATTTTTAACCGTGTGAGTGTGTGTGTGTGTGTGTGTGTGTGTGTGTGTGTGTGTGTTTGTTTGTTCGTGTTATCTTCAGATGCAAGTATAAGATTCTGGATCTCCTGGAGCTGAAATTAGAGATAGGCATTACTCCAAATCAATAGTTTCACTCCCATCATTCTGTCTTACCAGCAATGAGAATTTTAATTCTGCCACATATTTTTAATTTTCACATTCACAATGTAAGAGCAAAATACCACATTTTTTGTTGTTTTCTAGGGAAGAGTTCATTGTTGTTGTTGTGTTTTATTTTCTAAGACCATATTTCTCTGTGTAGCTTTGGCTGCCCTATAACTCACTCTGTGTTTTGAACTTGAACTCACAGATAATCTCCTGCCTATGCCTCCAAAATGATGGGATCAAAGTCACATGAACCACCACTACCCAACTGAAAATGTCACATTTAGATTGAAATGTTTTTAAGTTAACAATTTTATCATTGTTAAAATAACATGGCTTTTACACCCTTACTATTTAGATAGATATTCAATACATTTAAAGCAATAATTATATGTCATAACAATTGTGTATTTTTTCATATTCTTCTATCGGTGCCATGCAGGCTAAAGCTATAGAAATTTTTTCTCTAGCATTTCACGATTACAGATGTATTGATTGATATAAAACTTAACTATTTGTCTTAGAACCTATAGCTTTTTTTTAACAAGTGTAGAGCTTTTTAAAATATATTTGTATATATTTGTGTACATCTCTATATATTGATACCTACAACTATATACTTAAATATAATATTTTGGTATAATTCATTACGTTTCTTTAATTTACGGTGTAATTGTAAATCTTCCTAGCTTTAAGTTAAGATACACCCAACATGCAGGAATACATTATACCTTAATTGTGAAGTATTCTCCTTTTTGTTCTAGTAATAAAGTACAGAAGGCACTATACTTAATAAACAGGTAAAATTTTACGGATTTTGCAGTCATACCCTGCTGTTTGGCAGAGTGAAATAAAGACTTAGAAAGACCAGGTAAGAAGCAGAGAAGCTGACAGGGACTGATATTTTCCTGAATAACACACTGTAACTGTGAAGAATACTACTAAAACTCTTTCTCTTTTATCTCCATCCTCCACCAAAAAACTCTGTTCACTATAATTATATACTAGCAAACATTTAACTACTTGATATTAAATCAGAAAAAGCTGTCTACACAGAAAAAGAGATCTAGTCACCATGGTGTACTAGGGAAGGCTGATTTACCAACTAAGAAATTCCTAGGTCTCTGGTCACTTGGATCTGTCACAGTCATAAATGTAAACATTCTAGGAAACAAAATTCAGGCTTGGTTGAAATCATGTGATGCATCCTTGGTTCTCTCTGTGCCACAACTTCTCAGAGTTATCACTTAGGAAAAACACTGAGAAGGTTTACTTGTCTTTAGTCTTAATCACAGCCAATTCCTCGGCCACACCTAACTGGAATCAATTGTTCTAGCAATGCTTATCTCTTCTTAATCACAACTGATTCTTCACAGTTGACTAGAACAGTATTCTTAATTCAAAACATCAACGGAATGGCCCTGAGAAAGTTTTTAAGGGACTCTCAACCTTCACACTGAAATTTGATATATTTTTAGTTTTAATTTTATTTAATTAACATTGTTTCATTTATTTTACATACCGAACTCAGTTTCCCCCCTTCCTCTCCTCCAGTTCCTGCCACGCATTCCCATCTACTCAGTCCTTGTCCCTGTTTACTCTTCCTCCCTTGCCACTCAGAAAGGGGCAGGCCTCCCATGGCCTTGAGGGTCTCACGGCACAGTTAGTTGAGACAGGACCAAGGTCCTCCCAGTGCAAAAGGATTGGACAAGGTAACCCAGCATGGGAAGCAGGTTCCAAAATTCAGCGAAGGGCCAGGGACAGACACTGATCTCACTGCTAGGAGCCTTACAAATAGACCAAGCTACACAACTGTCACACAGATGCTGATGGCCTATGTGAGTCTCCTGGAGGATCCATAGCTCTTGGTCCAGAGTCCATGTACTCCCACAAGCTGAGTTCAACTGTCTCTGTGGGTTCCTCTGTCATGACCTTTATCCTCCTTGCTCATACATCCCCTTATCCCTTTCTTCATGAGGATTCTTGGAGCTCTGCCCAGTGCTTGTTGTGACTCTATACATCTGTTTCTATCAGTTAATAGATAAAAGGCTATTTATCCCCCCCCCAAAAAAAAAAACAAAAAAAAAAACCAGAGATCTCATGAAATGTGCTTGAAAATGAGTGGAACTGGAAAAATAAATCATTCTGTGTGAGATAACCCAGACACAGAAAGTTGAACAGTATAACCAGCCTATAATCTAGAGCCCCGACAAGGCTAGATAACAAAGAGGTCCAAAAGAAGACTGTCTGGATTTCTCCAGGGAGGGAAAGTAGAAAAGATCTCCTGGGTAAACTTGGGGGCAGGAGATAGGGAGGATGGGGAGATGAGAACTTGAAGGAGTAAGTTGGGTGTTTTGGGCACAGGACAGAGGAGGAGAATAATGAAGAGACATTTTGATGATGGGGGATCTAAGGGTTAGGGAGAAACCTGTTGTGGGAAAACTTCCAGAAATTGACAAAGATAACCCCTGCTAAGACTCCTAGCAATAAGGGAAAGGGTACCTGAGCTAGCTGGCTATTGAAGTCAGATTCGTGGATATCCTAATTGTCATCACCCTGGAATTTTAAATCCCAGATTCCATTATCTGCAGTACTGGGTGCATTGTCTTCCATATTCCCCTAAACAGACAAGTAATCTTAAACACTTAGTGATTTATATAGCCCAAAGTTCCAACATCTTTCTACGATCCTCCCCAAATTTGCCTGACCAGACCTATTTCAGCAACTCCTATGAGCCAGGTAACAATGTCTGTCTGAATGTAAAGCCAAAGGATGGGATTAATTTGACTTACCTTGTTTTGATCACAGATTACTGAAGGAAACCAAGTCAATAACTCAAGGCAAGGGACTAGATGCTTTAGATTCCTGAAGCAGAGGTCATGGAGTAATAATGATTACAGGTATCCAACCCCTGGTTTGTTCAGCTAGCATTTATGTACAACAAAGTACCACATGCCCAGAGGTGGCACTACCTGTATTTGTCTAATCCTTCAGATATCAAACATCATCTAAGAAAATGTACCACAGTGTTGTCTACAGAACACATGGATGGAGTCATTATCACAATTTAAATTATCTTTTCCAAAATAACCCTTTCTTGTGTCTAGTTGGCATACCGTCTACTCATCTTATCCAAATCTCCATGGAAATACCCTAATAGACACAATGAGAGGTTTGTTTCTTAAGTGTTTATTAATTCTATAAAATTCAATATTAGCTATATCTTCATCTGACTAGATTCTGAGAACGCACGTCCTCGTGCGTGCACACGCACACACACCTATTTCACTTGACTTGGGTTATGACTGTGTACATTAGTTCGGGGTTTCTATTACTATGATAAAGCACCATGATTTGATCAGTTTGTTTTATCACACTACTATGTCATATTCCGTTGTCACAGGCAATCAGGGCAGTAACTAAAACAGGAACAGAGATGCCAAAGCTGGTGCAGAGGCCATGGAGGACTGCTGTTTACTGGCTCACTCTTTATGGTTTGCAAAGCCTGCTTTCTTATAGAGTCCAAGCCCACCAACTCAGGACTGTCAGCAACCACAGTAGGCTGGAAACTCTCACATCAATCATTAATTGTGAAAATATCCTATGTTCTTACCTACACCTCCATCCCTATCTTAGGGAGGTATTTTCTCAGTTAAGTTTTCCTCCTGTCAGGTGACTCTAGCTTATGTCATGTTGATCTAAATATTATCCAGCACACTAAATGTTAATCTGTGAGGCAGTTTTGCAGTTTTATAAAAACTCATTATTCTTTTTTTAAAATTTTACTGGAAAGTCTTCCAAATCACCCCTAGCAACAGAAGTTAATGAATTAATGAATATTATATAAACTAGTTGTTTCAGTTTTTGAGTTTTTGTCACTGGTCATTTATCCACAATGCTCTTAGAAATATTCTGAATCTTTAATTCATACAATTTATACAGTGCTTATTTTTAATATAAGTTTGTTTTGTTATAAAATCCAAATGTCATTATTATTTATTTATAAACATTATGTCCATCAAGACCTATTGATCACACTCCTGGGCATATTATGCCCAAAGGATGCTCAATCATGCCGCAAGGATGCTTGTTCACCTATGTTCATGGCGGCATCATTATTTGTAACACCCAGAACTTGGAGTCAACCTAGTTGCCCCTCAACTTAAGACTGGAAAAAATGTGTCATATTTAAGCAATGGAGGCTGCTTTTTAAAAATTTTCTAACCTTTTTTTAAATCATGCTAGATTATGCTTGTTCAGTCATTTTGAATCTAATTAGAATGTGATACCTTTTAGGCACTATAAATGTGAATTTCTGTTGTGGAATATTATCTTAAGTTGTGTTATATTTGTTTGTCCTGTGGAACACTTTTTTAGTGATTCCAAGATATGTTACATTCTTTTATGTTGCATTAGTTTAACTCTCTGATGCTGTTTACTTTGCTTGTAAGAAACATCTGATTACTCTAATAAAGGGGTAAACTTCCAATAGCAAGGCAGAAGAAAAGATAGGTGGGACTAGCAAGGAGAATAAATAGAAGGATAAATCTGGGAAGAGAGAGCAAGGAGCAAGAGAACAGGAGAGAGGGATACTAGGAGGTCGGGCCCCCAGACAGAGCCGGAGTAACAGTGAAAATAAGATATATGGAAGTAAGAAAAGGAAAAAGCCCAGAGTCAGAAGGTAGATGAGACAACTTAAGTAAAGGAAAACTGGCTAGAAGCAAGCCAATATATAGATGGCTTTTATAAATAATAATAAGCCTCTGTTTGTGATTTATTTGACCCCCAAAGGAGCAAAGAGTAAATAGTAAAAAAATGAAAAAGAAACCAGTCACACATGTTTTTTATTTTTTACCCAGAAATATTCAATTTTGATTGCCTAGTATGCCTAGTATGTGTGATAATTGTGCCCTTTCAGTTCCAAAGGTGTCTTGAATTGGACAAAAGCATCAAGTTCAATGCCTTTTGGTAAAAAAATAATACCTCAAGTTTTTGTTATTGCTACAAAAATTCTATTTTTCCAATTTATTTTGTTAGAATAATGAACTCAAGAACCAAATGCATATAAAATTTTAGTATGATCCCCAGGCTGTATTTGTGCAAAATTAAAACACATTATAAAAGTAGTAGCAATAATCTTCAGTAGCTTTTTTACATTAGAAACAAAATACTCAAATACTTCCTTTGACATCACTATGAATCCTCTTAGAATTATTAACGAAAGTTCATCATTTGTTCACAATTCCCAAAAACCAATAATCTGTTTTCAAAGATTTAAGAGCAGTCTCAAGAGATGACATAGTAGCAAAAATGGGTAATAAAATAATTGTAATTGACACAATAAAATGAAATAATTGCATGGGTTTGAAAAATATTTGAACCTTTGATAGTTTATTTATATTTCCTATTAGTTTTTCAAACACCTCATTATTTTCTATGTATAATATTCATATCAATGTTTAATTATATGGCTGATTTGCTTGGTGTGATTTTTCAGGCCTGCCCTTACTTTTTGTTTTCCTTCCTCCAAGATCAATCTGTGGAACAGAAGGAAGCAGAGACCCAGGCCAGAGAGAACAGGAAAAGACTTTCCTGGGTTGATCTTCTGTAAGGTGTGGTCAAACTCACCTTTAAAATATAGTGTCCTCTGTGAGTACCTATATAAAAGTTGCCATTTGTCCTGAACATCCTGGTTTTCTGCTTGCATTGACTCTCTTCGGTGTCTCTCCCAGTCTTTCACATACAATCAAACCTTAGCCTAGTATAGTTTTCATTAAAAAATTGTATTCTGAAATCTATCACATCCTTTGCTTATTTTATCACTACTAACATCCTCTGTAGAGACTCAGTCCCTTGTTCTCATCACAGTGCCAACTGACCTCACTACAGGTGAAAGAACACTCCATGTCAGGTCTTATTTCTCTCCACAGTTGAAGGCCTGAGTCTTAGGCATTGTCCTCTTAAGTGAAAATCATTTTTCTCTTTCTGAATTGCCAACAACCTTCACTCTCCTATGATAAGATAATTTTTCATCTGCTTTAGCTCTATAGTCCTATGCTCTGTTCATTCCATTATCCTTTCTTTTTATTTTTTCATATCTTCATCTATACCAACTCTCCGGTGTATAACATTATCTGCCTTTGAGATGATATCATAAGGCATGCAAAGTTTCTACATCTGTATTCAATACAATCATTGAATAAATTTGTTCTGCTTTTTAAAGAGACATATGATTTTCTGTTTTTTCACTTCCTTGACTTTAGAGCAGTAAAATAATAATTGGGTACCTGGGTTTTCTGCTTAGAAATCTGAAACACAGAGGATTTAATTCAGATTATGACTGAAATGAAAGTAAAAAAAACTTACAAAGAAAAAAGTGACATCGATTCAAAGGTACTATAGAAGTGAGAAAAGTGTGACCTCATATTGGGTCTAAGAAGTCAAACTTGATAAATAGAATTGTTTCAGCTTTTTTTCCCTAGAAGGCTGATATTAATAGTATATCTTATAATAATAACGTAACTGTCAATGGCAGTAGATAGGATAGCTGCAATCTATATGCTCATTTTGCCTAAATTTGCACACATTTTTAATATTGTAATTGAAACATTTAAATACTATATTTTTTATTTTATTCAATGATGTTCTAGAAAGCATATGTAAGTCCATTAAGCTAGAAACTTCTAAGGCATCTTGAAAATGAAAAAAGTGAGAAATTTCAACTAATATTTTAAGACTTATCAATGAGCTACATTAATTAAATATAAAGCTAAGAAGGAATTCAGAAGTATAAATCTCCATAAGAAGTTCAAGTTTGGCAAAATTAATTATTAGAGTCATGATTCATTAAAGTAGCTGCATCTGGGTATAAGGGAGCTTAATGGCTTGTAAGGACATGAAGTGGTTCTTTGAATGCTGCTAATATCCAATTTCTTTATTTGAAACTTGATCACACAGATGCAGCAGCATTAAACTCTCAATGAGCCTAAAACTCTCATCCATGTTTCTTTCTAACTTTACCATGTACGTTATGCTTCTGTGTTATATGTGGAACTCCTTGCCATTATATTTAAAGTGGCTGTCAAGATACCAAAGTGATGTCCTTTGTGATTTAGTGTTGCCACTTATTGTTCCCTGCCTCATCCTAATCCTGAGTACAAATGAGGATATTGTCCTTATTGTTGTTTACAACTTCTCTTCGTATTAAAATATTTTGAAAGTGGTCATGTTATTACCACCAGGTAAAAGGAAGGTCACTGCCAAAACTTTGAGCCAAATCTGAAGCAAGCTTTAATGAAATATTGACCAGTAGAAGGAAGTCTCACCAAGTCCATTCCAGGGTTCACAGAAAATGGTGATAAGTCACATTTTGCAGAGACTTATAAAGGCACGCCCATAAGATTACTTAACTCCAACAAAGATAAACCAGGCAAAGGTTATATCCTGACATACTTCCTGCCTGCATATCTTCCACCTACATAAATCAGAGGAAAGCAGATTCTGGCATATTTCCTACCAAAGTACCTCTTGTTTTCAGTGGTCAAGCACATACAGTGGAGCTGGGTCAAACAAACTTGTTTAGGTGAATTAATAAATGTAGCTTGTTGTCTTACATAAACAGTAGCCTGCAACATCTCAGAAATTATCTGCCCTTGTGCAAAAGGCTTATAGTATAAAGGTGCTTTTGTTTTATGTATATCTTAGGTACAGTAAATACAACTCAAAACATAATTTTAGCCCTCATGTTCCCCTCCTTGAATTGTATCCTAAGTCAAATTCTTGATTCTTTGATGGTTATCTGTTTGTATTGAGATCCAATAATCATTAACATAGTGGCACCCAAGTAGGAATTTATATATCAAATTAAGTCATTAATCATGCAAGTGCCAACAGTAACTACTATAAACAGAAAAGTCAAAGGCCTTGTGATGGCCAACATCAAGATTGCTGTTTATTTAACAGGTCCCCCATTTTTTTCTTTTGTTTTGCCTTGCAATGTTTTATGAGAACAGTCAAATTATTTCTAATGATTCTTGAATTGTTTGTATACAAACAGCAATTTTCTCTTAAAGCTACCTTATACATCCTTATTCTTCATAAAGCCAGTCAAGTTCCTTATCATATTATATATCTGTTTTAGGCTATATGTCTTCCTGCCAATAGACCTGGTTTTGTTTGGTTTTAACAAGTACCTTTTGTGATATGCTAATAGGAACTATAGGTAACCATTTTGTTTCCCATGCTTAGTATTTCCTTTTGACCTAACATTTCAGCCTGTTGAGGATAAGGAATGATGTATTCTCTTCTATGACTACTTCCTTCTGAAAGCAGGAGGTCATTGTCATAGTCAGGTAAGGCTGGAATGCTAGCCAAAGTCTGGAGGGAGTTCAGGAAATGGGGCATTCATCTCAGAAGCATCTGGTTAACTGACCCAGATGAAGGGACAGGGAGCAATAACATTGGATGGATTGACTGACATCAGCTTTCAGAAAGTCTGGAGTTCACAGCTATGTAAAGCAGTTTATAGTGTATGGCTGATTCTTGGACAATTTCTGTTAGCCAAGTAGAAATCTGCTAGGCAGATGTAGAGTAAGAACAGGAGTTAAAGTTTAGCGACTTAAAGGAAAGTCTTATATTTGGAACTCTCAAGTTCATAGTCCTGGTAGTTGGGGGAGGGGAGGAGTCCCAAGACTAACAGAGAAAGCAAAGGGGGAGAGAGAACCTATCCTCAAGAATAGACGATGGGGAAATTTAGATCATAGTTACCTGGAGTCCAAATGACATGTGAGAGAGAGAGATCCAAGTTTTATGACTCCTTCCATTACCTGAAGCTTCCATGAATTCTATAGTTTACAAAAAGTTTTAGATACATTAGCATTATCACTTTTGTAATGCACATTGTAGAAAAAACAGTGAACAGGTGTCTATAAAACCACTAGAATCATGGGGGAACAGGAAGTTGAGGGGGTGGGGGTAGAATAGGGGGAAGAGGGAATCATAGGATCGAATACAGATCAGGCACCAGAGCGACCTCGAGTGATCTAAAGGGATAACACCAATTGGCAAGCTAAGCAATAGTGGAGAGACCACCTCGAATGTCCATTCCTGATAATGAACTTGATGTCTATAACCATCCGGGAGCCTTCATCCTGTGACTGATGGAAGCAGAGGCAAACACACAATTAATCACTGAACTGAACCCAGGGAACCCAGTGACAGAGAGAGAGGAGTGATGAGCAAATTGGCAAAGAATGGGCTGGCAAGACCAGCAGAGACGGCTGATCTGAACAGGGGAGAGCTCTTGGACCCCAGACTGACAGTGGGGAGGCCAGCATGGGACTGATCTGGACCCCCCCCAAATGTGAGTGTCAGCGAGAAGGCCTGGGCAACCTATGGGGCCCTGAGCTGTGGATCAGTGTCTATCCCTGGTATACAAACAGTCTTCGTGTGCCTATAGCACAAAGAGGGATGCTCTCTCAGCCTGGACTCTTAGGGGAGTGCCTGGACCCTACCCAGAGTAAAATGACAGACTCTGATATCCCCTATGTGGAGGGATTTGGCAACAGGGTGGGAGGGTGGGGGGGGAAGCGGAGTGCGGGAGGAGGGGAGGGAGAGGAAACTGGGATTGACGTGTAAAACAAGCTATTTAAAATTAAAATAAAAATGTTATATAAAAAAACGACTAGAATAGTGTATCTCATTGGAACTCCATTGATCAATGTTAAAACTCTGAACATTTTAAATCTTATTATAACACTGGTGTGGTTGCAGTAAATAAATCTGAAGCTTACAGTTTTTCATATATCAACTCTTACATGTTAATCATCGTTAACAGCTTACAATTAGTCCTTAGCTATTGTAAGATTAGGATTGTATAGCTCTATCCATGTTAGTTTTAATCTTAAAAATTAACAATTTCTGAGCTGAATTTATTTTAGTTTCAAATGAAACTTTTAACCCTAAAATAAATTCCATAGGGAGGCTGACATCTTTATCTTCCTTATATTCATAGTGCACCAGTACAGGATATGACAGGTTCTTATGTGACTCAGTTTATCAAAATAGCTAAATCTTAACAAAGTTAGCAAAGATTGGGAGACTAGACATCTTTTCCTAAGTTTAAATAGACCTTAGTTAAGGAGACACATTCTGTAAGCCAATGGTACCCTTCAAAATTGTTCCTTCAGTTGTAGAGACTCCAGTCATGAAATCATTCTTGTTGCAATTTCACAACTGCAAATTTTCCAATGTTATGAATCACAATGAAAATGTTTAACATGCAGCCATTGCTAGGCTTTCCCTGTGAAGGGGTCTTTTGATTCCCTTGAAGGTTTCTACCACAGGTGGGGAATCATTGCTCCAAGTTCTTTGCCAGATTGCTTAGATCATTTTCTTGCTGCATCATAGGATAGGAATATTCCCAACTCTGGTGTTAAGTGTTTGGTGCTCATAAATCTGGGCTTAAATTTTTAGCCCATTGTTTAAGGTATTAATAATACAAAACCTTTTGTAAACTTAAAATTTCCCACAGAATTATACTTTTAAATATTTTAAAGATGTTCCTTTAAAAATGACCCAGTTTTCTTAAATTTAAACTTTTATTTATTTATTTATTTACTTATTTTGAGACAGAATTTCTCTGTATTGTTTTGGAGACTGTCCTGGAACTGGCTCTGTAGACCAGGCTGGCCTCAAACTCACAGAGATCTGCCTGCCTCTGCCTCCCGAGTGCTGGGATTAAGGGCATGTACCACCAACACCGGCCAAATTTAAACTTTCTATAAAACTCTGAAATGTTCTCTTAAAGAAGTTTAAGATATCTCAACTGTGTGTCACTGCTGTATCAAAAAAGTAAATTTCCTTTTTACTTTTAGAGGGGGAAAACATAGTACTAATCCGAACAAAGCAAAACCAAGCTTCCATAGTACAAAATAGTTCAATGCTCAATATCTGGGATTCACTCAAAACCCTCTGGAATTTCTCAAGGGGCTTGGTCACCTCTCCCACACCACCCTTGGAAGCATATATAGCCTGCCTTTTGGATCCTAGCCTGCTCCATTTCATTGTGCCTAGTCTTTCTGTTGACTATCACATAACACCTGCATCTTCAAAACATCCAGAGGACCCATTGCCACTGTGCTCTCTTAAGAACTCCAGCCTTGCTATACACTGGTTGATGGGGGATGTCCTTCTGTATACGTGTTTCTCTTATTGGTTGATGAATACAACACTGAATGGCCAGTAAAGGCAGGAATATAGGTAGGGCTAGGAGACAAGGAGCATGCTGTGGAGAGGGAAGAAGAGAGAGGCACCTTGAGGAGACAACATGTAGCCAAGGAAGGAGTAACAAGTCCAGACCCTTCTCTGGTAAGATAAGACCATGTATAAATATTTAGACTGAAAGAAATTGGTTAGTAATTAAGAGAGAGCTAGCAGTCAGAAGCCCTTGCCATCGGCCAACATTTTATAATTTATATGTCACTATGTGCTTATTTGGGCCTGAATGGTGACGAGATATGGTAGGACAGAAACCTCCATCTTCAACTGGTTAATCTCCATGAGCCCTTCATATCTATAAAACCAATAACATCTGGAAGACTCTTACATTACAAAGATTGGATGTCAATGTAGAGTATATTCTTGTATATGAATTTATGGAGCTGCATTTTGAATAATTTATTAAGCCAGCATTGTTTTTAAATCCTATCTTTCATAAGCCCTGTTTTCAGGACAGGAATTGTCATAGGAATATCTAACCAAAAATATCTTGGAGACCTTTATTGCCTCCTTGGTTGGCTCCCATCATGTGGTCACCTTCAATCATGATGATGGTGAACTCACATGACATCCATGCTATCCAGCCCTAGCAAAGATGGCTGACAGCCATGGCTTTTTCTGTCTTGATGAAGGACTGAATCTAAAATGGCAGTAAGCCACATGTTGCCTATGTCACAACGTGGAGTCACATCACATGGTTCCTTCAATATTACATATGTAAAGATTTTAAAATATTAATTCTGTATTAGGGTTTTAAAGTTAACTTTCTCATAGATTTTTACATAGTTTTAACCTTACCCAACCAATAAACGTACAAATCCTGAGATAAGGTTTACATCTTAGCAAAAGTCTTAAGCAATTAAATTAAACCAATAATCATTTTAGCAGTTTTGCTTTTCTCTCCTCTATGTGTCACAGGCAATGCCTTAGCACTGGGGTTCCAGAGAAAAGTCCAACTTTAGAATTTGGGTGAGTGATTTTAATTTCACTGAGGCCTCCAGAAAGTGTTAATCCCACTGGGTAAATATAAGGCCATGACTAAAATTTGTGCTGAATCTGAAGCAATCTTTAACTGAATACTGATCAGGATCATGGGCTCTGGCCCGGCCCATTCTATGGTTCCCTGAAATGGTGATGAGTCACATTTTTGTAGAGCCTTAAAAGGCAAACCCATAACCTTTCTCACCAGGCCCAGTCAGGGGCAAATATATATCCTACATTACTTCCTGCAAAGAAGCTTTCTGCCTAAATAAATCATGGCACAACATATATCTTGACATATTTCCTGGCTATGTACTACCTGTCTATATGTGATCAAGCACGTCCAATGTAGTTGGGTCAACCAAACTTGGTGAGCAGAGTGAAAACATTTGCTTGTTTTCTTACATAAATAATAGCCTCCATCATTTCAGGATGTATCTGTCATTGGACAAGAAGTTTACAGAATAGTCATCTTTGTTTTTTGGATCTCAAAGACATAGTAATTAAAATTTAAGGCATAACAAATTTGCTCACAGTCACTCTAATTCACTCACCTGAATTTGATTTCAGTATGCTCATCTTCAAATGAAGATGTTATCTCTTTCTAGCTAGATATTATTTTACACAAATACTACTTGTTTTAGTTTTATGTTTAGAAATTGATTTCTTCCCTTTTTATCTTTTACTCATTTTTGTTTTCCTTTATGTCAGTACTGGGTATTCAGTCCATTCCCTGTGGATTATGATGAAGCAGTCTACAACTGAGCATACAACCTCATATACACAGAAATACTTTTTTAACTATAGTATATTAATTTATCATTCACACATTAATTGGAACACTTTTTCCACCTGACTTCAAAGTCAAGGCAATTGTCCTGCTTGAGACTCTTTCTTTTTAGATATAGCATGAGGTTTTATTAGAAAAAAATGTTGGAATTATTTTCAACATGAACAATTGTAGGGAGAGACCTTACCCTTACATACCTGTAGCACTGGCCTCACCTGTTTAGACATGTTCACAGGTATGTAGAAGGTACAGGGCAGGAACCTCTCTCTTCGGGTTCCAGTTGGGTCTCAGGGAGCAGTTGAGAGCTGACCTTAGGTTCTCGGCTTCTCATGTAAGTGACTTCTCCGTAAATAAATATCACATGATATGCCTATTCTGTGTAGGCTAACCTACCTCAATAAACAATAGTTACAAAACGAAAGCAAGAAGCAATACTCTCAAACAAGCTAAATGAATAAGCAGATGAACAAAAGTAAAGCAAGATCAAAATAAACATAGGAAAGCATATAAAAAAGCTCTACAATAAATCACAAATTGTCGAAAAACATGTTGATGGTAATACGAATACATGGAAACATAGTGAGCAACATTCTGAGCAACGTGAAGTTAAGGCAACACAAGCAATTTCAGGCTACAAAAGACCCAGGATGTGTCTTTTGTGGTCTTTTTCTCTCAAGTCTGTGTGGAAGCAAATATCTGCAAGAGCAAATTGTTGTCTTTGCCATTATACCAGCCATCCCTATTTAGTTGCTACTCAATTCCAAATAACTATTAGCTACATCTCAAATAAAAATTGAGATAAGAGAGGGCTAGGTGGTCTCTCTGTGTTTTGTAAATCCACAAAGCTACCACATTTTTATGTTCTGAAATAATTAATACTGTTATTATGTCCATGCTACCAAAACCAATCTGCAGATTGAATATGATCAATGAAATTGTAATGCCACCTACTTCCTGCAGAATGGGCAAATAATATCAGCAGATGCCAGATTCAGAAACTGTGTCATCCACAGACAAGCTCAGTGTCAAGATAAATTTGTCCAGAATATGGTGGGAAGAAGCATCAAACTCTGTTGTAGTAATAATTTAATAACAAGGTGTTCAGACAAAAACAAAGATGCAGTCCTAATTCAATGTCAGGGTTATTCTTTAATTCCAATACATTGTAACTGTTACATAGACAGCAAAAATGAAAAAAGAAACTGTAATGCAGAAAACCACATATTATAGCCTATTTCCTGTGAACAATTCTACCTTATTGTAGGGTTCTTCAGTGTGTAGATTGGACAGACTCAAAGGACACTTTAAAATTATTCTTTGGTTTGGGTACTCTTGCATCTAGCTGATAGCAGGGTATTAATCACAATGAAAGAAAAAATCACTAGGTATGAGTAAAGTATAAAAGATACTTTAGTTTGATTTTTGGCAATTCACATATTTGTTCGTTTTTTAGAAAAGGGGTTAATATGTTCTGTATTTATATTGTTAAGAAGCAATAACAGGCCTTTAATAATGATAAATCATTTGTTCATCCACGTTATCACTTTCTGAGTTATAATGCTATTCTTTTTACTATAGATATACTTACAAAAAATTATGAAACATGTTTTGGAGTTCTTGCTTGATAACAAAATGAGGCAGAGATTAGAATATTCAAATAGTCAGTCAGACTTTTTAGTTTACTGATGCAATTCCACTAGTAATATGCAATTTTCTAAGAAAATGTAAATTCCTAGTAGATATAAAAGCTATTTTTCAACTTTATATATATTTAATATTGTTATCCAGAAAAGTATTGCAAAATCATTTTTTCTGATGAATAAATTATTAGATAACAAGAATAGCCAGGTATTGGTGGTGCATGCCTTTAATACCACCACCTGGGAGCAGAGGCAGGTGTCAGATCTCTGTGAGTTCGAAACCAGCCTGGTCTACCGAGTGAGTTCCAGGACAGGCTCCAAAAGAATACATAGAAATCCTGCCTCAAAAAAACAAAAAATAACTAGAATAAAGTGTTTCAGTTTCTAGATCAAACCTCAAATAGAAGCAATTTATAAAATGATATGATTTATAGAATAAATTTTTAACTCTTTACAAAAATACATAATATATATTAATATATTGTTTTTATAATTATTGTAGAATGAACCTAACAGAGAAAAAGGCCATGAATGAATTTACATTCCTACAAAGAATAGCATGTTTACATAAAAAATCAACATACTACTGTTTACAAAAGCATTGAAAGCTCTGGGTTAGTTGCTTTGAAGCTATCTTCATCAGCTGGACAGTGGTGGCACAGTCCTTGAATCCCAGCATTCAGAATGCAGAGGACAATAGATCTCTAAGTATGAGAATGCCCTAGTCTACTCAGGGTTTTCTAGAACAGTCAAGGTTACACTGAGAGAATTTGTCTTGAAAAGCAAAAAGTAAAACAAAACAAAACACCCTAAATTCTTTCAGCATCTACTTGTCTACTTTAATCTGGTAACCGTAATTCCCCCTCAACAAGTAACTATTTCTTTTATATTTAATTGTTATGCAAATGATCACATGATTCCACATTCATTTTACAACCTGTGATTAAATAACTTCTAGTGATATTTTTCATATCTGTATGTATTTGTGCTCCTGGGAATGGAAAGAAAATGACTCAGAACCAAACAAGATTACTATAATTTTCAACAAAGGCATAGTATTTCTCTTTTGCTCTAATTATTCTCCTCTGGAATGGCTATCTGAGAAACAGCATGCCAGATATCCTGAACAAGAGTCATGCCATTTAGGAAGAACTGCATAGTTACAAGTCACCCTGCATGTAGGAAGAGAAACGCCATTAAATTCATCAATCTCTCTTTGGAAGAAGAGGAAAATTCCTCCTTACCTAATCACAGGCTATAAGGAAATGTCTCAAGGGAAATTGATGTTACATAAGATAGATGCCAAATCAACATCAAATTTTATCCTCTTTCATGATGACTTTGTGTTTTTTGTGTTTGTTTGCAGGGAGTGGGGCTTCAAAGTTCCAAGAATTCTTCATATCCAAGGCTTGTTCTTTAGTCAATGTCTTTGTCCAGACAGACCTACTTCTAACATCCTAAAAACTATTTCGATAAAGCACCCAAATTTGATATATACACATTAATTCAATGACTCAAGAAAACTGAAGACATGCACAGCTATAGAGGTTGTCTCAAGTGGAAAAGCCTCTGATAATCTTTACATCACCATGTTCTGTTTTGTTGTAGAGTGGTGCTAATGTGAAATCCTAACATAGCTTTTTATATGCAACAAGTTGAATTAAATCATGGTGACTTTATTAAATTTTTAATTATCATATTCTAAAGGAAACCAAATAGGTGGTTAAATGTAAACCTGTATAAAATTGGAATTGACAGGAACAATGTGACTAGAGTTAAAAGCATGACATTAACAATGCATCATTTTCGGGAAAATAAATGGCAAATAGTCACGAGAAACAAGTCAATAAATACTCTTAGTTCCATATAATGGGTGACATAGTAATACATTTATTATAAAATTGATAAAGCTTCAATATTACACAGTTACAACTATCATATCCTAGATTTTCTTTTTTTATTTGAATTAGAAACAAGCTTACTTCACATGTCAATCCCAGCTCCCTCTCCCTCCCCTCCTCTTCCCCACCCACCAAACCTCCCATCCAATCTCCACTTGGCTCCAAATCTGATATATATCTGGGGCATGGCTTAGGCCCTCCTCCATGTGTCCAGGAAGTGACAGCATCGCTCCATGTGGAATGGGCTTCCAAAGTCCATTCATATGTCAGGGATAAATACTGATCCACTCTCCGAGGCCCCATAGATTGCCTAGGCCTCTTAACTGAAACCAACAATTAGGGGGTCTGGATAAGTTCCATGCTGGCCTCTCAGTCATCAGTATGGATTCCATGAGTTCCCCCTTGTTTAGATCAGATTTTTCTGTGGGTTTCACAAGCCTGGTCTTGACCCCTTTGCTAACCACTCCTCCCTCTCTGAAACTGCGTTGCATGAGTTCAGTTCAGTGATTAGCTGTGGGTGTCTGCCTTTGCTTCTGTCAGCCATTGGATGAAGGCTCTAGCTGTCAATTTCATTATTGGGGAAGGGCTTTTAAGGTAGCCTTTCAACTATTGCTTAGATTAACAGTTGGTGTCATCCATGTAGATCTCTGGAAATCTTACTAGCACCAGATCTCTCCTCAAACATATTACGGTATCTCTCATCCTGCTCTCTGTTCTTCCCCTAGCTCAACCTTTCTGATCCTCCATATCCTCCTCTCCGACCCTCTTCTCCCTTTCTCTTTCTCCCTGCTCCATCTCCCTACTCCATGTTCCCAGTCCTCTCAGGAGGTCCTGTCCCATTCCCCTTTTCCAGGGTACTATGCATATATCCCTTAGGGTCCCCCCTCTTTCCCAGACTCCCTGGTGGTGGGATTGTAGGCTGCCAATCCCCTGATCCATGTCTAAAATCCATATATTAATAAGTATATGCCATGTTTGTCTTTTTCTGACTGTATTACCTCATTCAGGATGGTTTCTTCTAGTATCATCAATTTGCCTGCAGACTTCAAGTTTCCATTGTTTTTTTGGAAGGGATGCTTAGACCCAAACCCACCATGAGAGGAAGACACCACAGGAGCTCCCACTAAAAGAAGGGATGGGAAGACAGCAATATAAAGACACAGCCAAACAACAGAAGAACCAGTATGACACCACCAGAGTCTAGAAACTCTACACCAGCAAGCCGTGATGAAGAAAATCCCTTAAAGAAATGGAAAAAAATAACAAACCAGAAAATGCAAGAAATCAACAAATCTCTTAAAGACAGCAAGGGAAGCCAAGAAAAAACAATCAAACAAATGAAGACAACAGTTCAAGACCTAAAAACTGAAATGGATACAATAAAAAAAACACAAACTGAGGTAATTCTGGAAATCGAAATGCTGAATAAACAATCAGGAACTACAGATGCAAGCATAACTAATAGAATACAAGAGATGGATGATAGAATGTCATGCAGTGAAGATAAACTAGAGGAAATAGATTCATCGACAAAAGAAAGTCTTAAATCCAACAAATCCTTAACACGAAATATCCAGGAAATACGGGACACCATGAAAAGAACAAATCTAAGAATAACAGGTATAGAAGAATGCAAAGAAGCCCAAGCTCAATGGTGCAGAAAACATATTCAACAAAATCATACAAGAAAACTTTCCCAACCTGAAGAAGGAGATGCCTATGAAAGTACAAGAAGCTTACCAAACACCAAATAGACTGCACCAAAAAAGTCCTCTCATCACAAAATAATCAAAACACCAAACATACAGAATAAAGAAATAATATTAAGAGCAGTGAAGAAAAAAGGCCAAGTAAAATACAAAGACAAACCTATCAGAATTATATCTGACTTCTCCATGGAAACTATGAAATCCACAAGGTCTTGGATAAGCCAGGTGTGGGTGGCACACACCTTTAACCCCAGCATTTGGGAGGCAGAGGCAGGCAGATCTCTGTGAGTTCGAGACCAGCCTGGTCTACCGAGTGAGTTCCAGGACAGGCTCCAAAACAATACAGAAAAACCCTGTCTCGGAAAAAAAAGAAGGTCCTGGATAGATGTTCTACAAACACTAAGAGACCACAGATTCTAGCCCAGACTACTATTCCCACCAAAACTCTCAGTCACTATAGATGGAGAAAACAAGATATTCCATGACAAAACTAGATTTATGCAATATGTATACACAAATCCAGCCCTACAGAAAGTTCTAAAAGGATAACTCTGACCCAAAGAAGTTAACTATACTCAAAATAACATAGGCAAAATCTCATACAAAAAAACACCACTAAAAACAGATCCAAAGCAAACAAGAATCAACAATCAATGGTCATTAATATTCCTGAATATCAATGGACTTAACTCATCTATAAAAAGACACAGGCTAACAGAATGGATATGAAGACAGAATCCATCCCTCTGCTGCCTACAAGAAACACACCTCAGTTTCAAAGACAGATGTTACCTCAAGGTTAAGGGTTGGAAAAAGACTTTCCAATCAAATAGACATAAGAAGCAAGCAGGTTTAGCTATCTTAATATCTAACAAAATAGACTTCAAACTAAAATCAATTAAAACAGATGAAAAAGGTCATTTCATATTCATCATAGGAAAAATCCATCAGGAAGAAGTCTTAATTCTGAACACATATGCCCCAAATATAAAGGCACCCACCTTCATAAAACAAACATTGCTAGAACTCAAATCACATATTCAACCCCACACACTTATAGTGGGAGACTTCAACAATCCACTTTCACCACTGGACAGGTCCACCAGACAGAAACTTAACAAAGAAACAATGGAACTAACAAAAGTTATCACCCAATTGTGTTTAACAGACATCAATAGAACATTCACCCAGCAAAAAAGAATATACCTTCTCCTCAGCACCACATGGAACCTACTTCAAAATTGACCAGATACTTGGCAATAAAGCAAACATCAACAGATACAAAATAAATTGGAGTAACCCCCTGCATCTTGTCGGACAACCACGAATTAAAATTAGAATTCAACTTCAACACAAATTGCAAAAACCTCACAAACTCATGGAAATCGAACAATGCTCAATTGCTTCACCACTGGGTAAAGGAAGAAATAAAGAAAGAAATAAAAGACTTCCTAGAATTCAATGAAAACAAAGGTACAACATACTCAAAACTTTGGGATACTTTGAAAGAAGTTCTAAGAGGAAAATTCATAGCACTAAGTGCCCACATGAAGAAACTCGAAAATTGCCACACCTGAAACAGAACACCTGAAAGCTCTAGAACAAACTGAAGCAAACTCAACCAGGAGGAGTAGATACTAGGAAATAATCAAATTGAGAGCTGAAATCAATAAAGTAGAAACAAAGAAAACAATAAAAATAATCAATGAAACAAAGAGCTGGTTCTTTGAGAAAATCAACAAGATAGACAAACCTTTATCAAACCTAACCAAAAGACACAGAGAGAGAACATTCTAATTAACAAAATCAGAAATGAAAAAGGGAACATAACAACAGACACTGGGGAAATCCAAAGAATCATCAGGTCACACTTTGCAAATCTGTACTCCACTGAATTGGAAAATCTAATGGATGATCTTCTGGAGAGATATTATTTACCAAAATTAAATCAAGACAGATAAACTATTTAAACAGATCTATAACCCCCAAAGAAATAGAAGCAGCCATAAAAAGTTTTCTAACCAAAAAAGTCCAGGGCAAGATGGCTTCAATGTGGCATTCTACCAAAAATTCAAGGAAGAGCTAATACCTATACTCTTCAAATTGTTTCACACAATAGAAGCAGAAGGATCACTGCCAAATTCTTTTTACAAGGCAACAATTACCTTAGTACCCAAGCCACACAAAGACACAACTAAGATAGGGAACTAGAGAACAGTCTCCCTCATGAACATTGATGCCAAAATACTCAATAAAATATTGACAAATGCAATCCAAGATCACATCAGAAAACCCACCCACCATGATCAAGTAGGCTTTATCCCAGGGATGCAGGGATGGTTCAACATACAAAAATCCATCAATATAATACACCATATAAACAGTCTAAAAAAGAAAAACCAAATGATCCTCTCCCTAGACGCTGAAAAAGCCTTTAACAAAATCCAACACCCCTTCATGATAAAGATCTTGGAGAGATCAGGGATAACAGCAATATACCTAAACATAATAAAAGCTATATACAGCAAACCAACAGACAGCATCAAGCTAAATGGAGAGAAACTAAAGGCGATTCCTCTAAAATCAGGAACAAGACAAGGATATCCACTCTCTATATATCTCTTCAATATTGTACTTGAAGGTCTAGCTAGAGCAATAAGACAACAAAGGGAGATCAAGGGGATACACACTGGAAAGGAAGAAGTCAAACTTTCACCATTTGCAGATGATATTATAGTCTATATAAGCAACCCAAAGAATTCTACCAGGGAACTCATAGAGCTGATAAACACCTTCAGCAAAGTGGCAGGATACAAAATTAACTAAAAAAATCAGTAACCCTACTATATATAGTGAAATGGGGATGAGAAAGAAATCAGAGAAACATCACCCTTTAAAATAGCCACAAACACCATAAAATATCTTGGAATAACTCTAACCAAACAGGTGAAAGACTTGTATAACAAGAACTTTGAGTCTTTAAAGAAAGGAATTAAAAAATATACCAAAAAACGGAAAGATCTCCCATGCTCTTGGGTAGGTAGGATCAGCATAGTAAAAATGGCAATCTTACCAAAAGCTATCTCCATACTGATCTCCAAAGTGGCTGCACAAGTTGACATTCCCACCAGCAGCACATTTTTTCACCGACCCTGAAAGGACAATCCTCAACTTTATATGGAAAAACAAAAGACCCTGGATAGCCAAGGCAACCATGTACAATAAAGGAACCTCTGGAAGTATTACAATCCCTGACTTCAAGTTCTATTATACAGCTATAGTCCTGAAAACAACTTGATATTGGCTCAAAAACTAACAGGTAGACCACTGGAATCTAATCTAAGACCCTGATATCAACACGCATACATACACACACACACACACACACACACACACACACACATACACACACATACACACACACACACACACACACACACACCTTTGAACACCTGATCTTTGACAAAGAAGCTAAAACTATACAATGAAAAAACGAAAGCGTCTTCAACAAATGGTGGTGGAGTAACTGGATGCTGCCATGTAAAAGACAACAGATATATATAGATATATATATCACCATGCACAAAACTTGAGTCCAAATTGATCAAAGACCTCAACATCAACCACACTGAATCTCTTAGAAAAGAAAGTGGGAAGTACCCTTGAAGGAATTGGTACAGGAGACTGCTTCCTGAACATAACACTAGTAGCACAGACACTGAGATCGACAATAAATGGGAACTCTTAAAATTGAGAAGCTTCTGCATGGCAAAGGACAGAATCAACAAGACATAAAGGCAACCCAAAGAATGGGAAAAGATATTCACAAACCCCACATCTGATCTCCAAAATTTACAAAGAACTCATGAAGCAATTCTCCAGAACACCAAAGGATCCAATTAAAACGTGGGTTACAGAACTAAATAGAGAATTCTCAATAGAGGAGTCCAAAATGGCCAAGAGACAATTGAAGAAGTGTTCAACATCCTTAGCCATCAGGGAAATGTAAATCAAAACAACTCTGAGATACTATCTCACTCCCATTAGAATGGCTAAAATCAAAAACAATAATGACAGTTTATACTGGAGAGGATGTGGAGAAAGGAGAACACTCCTCCACTGCTGGTGGGAATGTCAACTTGTGCAGCCACTTTGGAGATCAGTATGGAGATTGGTTAGGAAAATGGAAATAAGTCTACTACAATATCCAGCAACTCTACTCTTAGGCATACACCAAAAAGATGTACCCTCATACAATAAGAACATCTGCTCAACTGTGTTCAAAGTAGCATTATTTGTAATAGCCAGAACCTGGCAACAACATAGATGCCCCTCAACTGAAGAGCAGATAGAGAAAATGTGGTACATCTACACAATGGAGTACTACTTAGCAGAAAAAAAAAACAATGGAATCTTGAAATTTGCAGGCAAGTGGATGGCACTAGATGAAACCCTTCTGAGTGAGGTAACCCAGACACAAAAAGCAAAAATGGTATGCAGTCATTCATATATGGATTCTAGTTATGGAGCAGGGGATTGCCAGCTTATATAACCTGCTGCCAGAGAGTCTGGGGTGCAGGGAGGACCCTAAGAGACATATGCTTGGTAACCCGGAGAAGGGTTAAGGGACGACATCTCCTAATTGGATTGGGGAGTATAAGGGGAGGGCAGAAGGAGATGTGAGAAAAAGAGGGGGAAATGAGCAGGGGAGAGGAGGACATGGGAGAGCAGGAAGGTTGAGTCAGTGTAAGAATAGAGGAGTGAAGAAAGGGAGATACCATAAAAGTGGGAGCCATTATAAGTTGGAGGAGAGATCTGGCACTAGTGAGATCTTCACAGATCTACAAGAATGACACAAGCTGACATTAAGCTTACCTTAAATGCCCACCCATGATAATGAGAATGATGACTACCTAATATACCAGCCTAGAACTCTTATCCATTGGCTGATGGAGGCAGAAGCAGACACCCACAGCCGGGAGCCGAATTGAATTCCTGGCACCCAGTTGCAAAGAGGAGTGATGACCAAAGGGATCAAGATCAGGCTGGTGAAACCCACAGAGGTAGCTGACCTAAACAAGGGAGAACACATGGACCCCAGACTGAAGACTGACGGGCTAGCATGGGACCGATCCAGACATCCCTCCCACCAAACCTGGGTGACAGAAAGGAGGTCTTGGCAATCTGCGGGAACTTGGAGAATAGAGCAATGTTTATTCTTGGCATACAGATGGATTCTGGGAACCCATTCCACATGGAAGGATGCTCTCTCAGCCTGGACACATGTGGGAGGATCTAGACCCTGCCCAAGATGATATGACAGTCTCTGAAATTCCCTCATGGAAGCCTCCCTGGGTTGCTGAGGGGGGATGGAGTGGGAGTGGCTGGTTGGGAGGATTGGGGGTTGGGAGAGGAGGGGAGGGAGAGGGAAATGAGAGTTACATGTGTAAAAAGTTCAATAAAAATATGAAAAAAACAACAGAAGAGATTATGAAATGTTTGGACCCAGATTCCATGTTACTTGGGAAAGAAAACAATTTAAAGAGCTGTATCATGTTTGTTTTTAAAAAAAAAGTTACTGTTTACAAGCCTGTTGTTGGTGGCTCACACCTTTAATCCCAGTACTCAGGAGGCAGAGGCAGGCATATCTTTGCGAGTTCAAGGCCAGCCTGGTCTACCAAGTGATATCCAGGGCAGGTTCCAAAACAATACAGAGAAACCCTGTCTCAAAAACAACAACAACAACAACAACAACAAAAAGTTACTGTTTTAAAAAATTATCAGTGTGGCTTTTGGTATTCATATAATTCTTAATATTCAATTAAAATATATTCTTATATGCATATGAGCTGAGGTTAAGACAGTGGAAATGTGCAGGAGTGAACTATAATTTGATATCAAGTATAACACTTCTCTTGAAAATATTAAAACTAATTAGCTGAATGCTTTGTTGCATATGTCCACTGCAGCATATGCTAGGAAAAGTCTCTAGCCACAAGACTTGGGGAGCTTAAGAAAGAAAATGGCACGATTAATGCCAGGTAGACTTCATGGAAATGTCATTTTTCAGAATAAAAAATAAATAGATAAACAAATGAACAGACAAAATTGTGTTTCGTTCAATTGATGCTTCAAGATCAGGGTAGATAGAGAATAGAACTAGTCTCTCTTATCGTTTACCTCAAATGATGTGATATATGTGGTGAGTTGAATGAGAAATGTCTCCATAGTCTCAGGCATTTAACACTGAGTTAGTGGTGCTTTTTGGCTTTTTTAAGTGGTACATCTGGCATAGAAATATATGACCACTACCTCACTCACTTCCTCTGTGTCTAACACTACTTATCCACTCCTTCAAATATATATACATGTATGTATGCATATTCAAATACATGTGTATATGTATAATTTGAGGTTACATAGATTTGCCCTAAACCCAGGTCACTCATGCTGCTTTCAGTTGAGGATGGGATATCTCCTCTCCCTGTTCTTGTCACCATGAATGCTCGCTGCCTTGCTTCCTGGGCATGACAGACTCTTAGCATTCTAGAATTAGAAGCCCAACCATACTTTTCCTTCAGTTGGTTTGGTAGCAGTGTTTTATCAGAGCAATGATCCAGTGTGAGGTATCATTCTGTCACATGAGGACTTCATAGTTACGTGTCTGACAAAACGTACCATACTGAATTCTTTTAACAGTTTTTTTTTTGTATCCCAAGCATATTTTACAGTCATACTATCCCTTGCCCAGAATTTGTGTGACTTTTTTTACTCAAAAGAATAATTTTCATACAAGATATTCTGAATAGGCATTTCCCCTCCCCGACTCCTCCCACATCCTCTCCATTGTAGAGAATTTGAGGGTTTGGGGTACTCACTCCTAAATGGGATGTCTTCATCATATCCCTGACTTCAGGGCTCAGTGGTCTGTGCAGAAATGGAGAAGAAAAGGGAATAGGAGCCAGATATGATGACAAGATATTTTAGAACATATGCAGCACACAAAATGAAAGGAGTCTGGTACTCATTTATCTCAGTAGAAATTCAAAAGGTGTATTGTGTTGCAAAAATGGAAATCACACATCACTTACTTTGACATTTTTTAGATAAAAATATGCACAGGTTTTCAAGTTTTAGTCAGCATTATATAAAATATTTTAACAACTTTGAATCCATTATTTTTGATTGACTTACTTTGGGAATAAAATGTTCAATTTAAATTTTCTGACATAAAGTTTTTGTCATAGTGAAGTTAAAGTGAAATATTTCTTTCCCTCCCATGTCCTACATTAAATGCTCATACTTTCTGACTGCTAATATTATTTTGCTTACCAAATATAGCATCTTTTATCTAAAATGGATAATGCATATTAAAATTCTTAACAGTTGATGCATGAGTTTTATCAAAAGCAGTAACAATGCAGAACAATGCACTGTTCTAAATTTCTTTCCTTGTCAAAAAAGGTGATGTGTCACATGTGCACATTTTGTTTGAAAAAATGTTTGGAAGCAGCTATCTGATCATAGTGTTTTTCACTTCTGTATTTCAAGTGACTCAGTTGACCTATGCAGGAAACCTGCATTGGAATAATCTTTTAGTAAAATTATTTTTTTAACTTTTAATTGAACAAAATATACATTTTAAAGAACTTAATTAATTACTGAAATTTTTCCCTATTTATTAAAGATAGGGAATATTATAACATTTTGCCATCACATTTTCAATACTAGAACAAGCTACTTAAATAACCATAGAAGAAAATGCCAGAAGTGACTGATAAATGTTAAATCAGTAGATTCTATGTCAAATAATGTTTTCTGTAATCATTGATATGTTATTGCCAATTCCTCTCTTGTAATCAAAACTTGACCTGATACTTTTTAATTATCACAAGGTTCCAATTAGCACAAGATTAATTTATTAACCTTATATCATAGATATAGATTGTAAAAAGCAACCATTTGTATAATAATATATGTACACTGATACATCAATCTTACATTATATGTATCATAACTTTTTTCAACACAGTAATCTGTGGGGAATACTTTTTCAATGGGTAATGCAAGTCAAAATATGTTGAAATATTTAGACATATTTCAATTGAATTTTTTCAAAGGATACACTTTATTGTTCTCAATTTTTCTTCTCATTCTGTAAATATAAGTAAAATACAATTTTTATGTTGAAGGTACATTAAGTACCTCACGTGTTATAATCAATCACTTTTGTAAATCCCAAATATTTTGATTATTTAGTAGAAAGATTTCCTTCTGGACATATGTTAATCTGAATGATACCTATAAATGGAGGTTTTTTTTGTCTTGCCTTGTCCTGAAGCCATGTAGCCACTTCCAAATTATCATTCAGAGACTTATAATAATTATTAATGGTTGACCAATAGCTCATGCCTATCACTATCTTCTCTGGAAATGCTGTAGCTAATGCTAGATGAGGCCGTATCAGATGTAGTAAGAAGCACAACATACTTACAAATTTAATCCTGATAAAAATTCTGAAATTGTTGGGAGCAATCAGAAGACCCCAACCTTAGCTGGCAAGCATTTGAATGTCCATGTCCTAGGGAATACTCTGAAACCCACTGAATTTGATAAATACCAGTTGGACTCACTGGACTACAAAAATGTTTTAGGATGTCAACTATGAATGATCATATTTAGCATAATCAAGATTTATAAAATGTCATGTGCCACAAAAAGCTGAAATCATTAAATGTGCTATTCTTCACCACACACACACACACACACACACACACACACACACACACACACACATTAGAGTGATTTTTTGTTATAGTGAGAAAATTTATTAAAGTAATGTGGGGCTGGTAAAAAAAAGCAAATTCATAAAGAAAATAAAGCTTAACAGGTGCAACAAAAGAAGGATAAATTCTGAATTGTCATCTTAATATTGAGGACATCGAATTATTAAACAAAAATATGCCTTATGAAAACAAAATATTACTCCAAAATGTTCTGTAAAATTCATTGAAAATAATTTTGTTTTGGTCATCTTCACACCAAGAACATCATTTAATCAAACTCCAGCTTCAGTCTCAAAGTATTTAAGACCATACTGTTTGATAAATTGTTATTTAAAGGTGATCCAGTGACAAAGAAAGAGAAGAAAAGATTATATTCCAGATGTGACAGGTTCTTTGAAAATTGACAGGGACTATAGGCTATATCAAGAAGAGCTGTATAAAACGAAAGCCATGGAAAATCTCAAAATCAATGATGAAGGGTATCACCGAATCACAGCCCTCAGTGAAGTACTGAAATAATAAAGCAACTATTGGCAGGTGATGGCCTGTAGAGAATGGAGAATAAGTTTTCTTCACAGACACAGACCATGGCAGCATGGTTGTCTGCCCTCCAGTGTATGGCCCTGTAACTATGCCCACACTGGAGGCACTAAATGGGCTCATAGGTTAGAGAATAGTAAGTTATGAATTGAAAGAGTTCAATGGCATGCGAAGAGTTATTGTGGAAAGGAAGGGGTGCAAAAGACAAAAGCATCACTCCCAAGCATAAAATTCTCAAAAATAAATTTAATGAAAGGTAAAGAATATTTGGATAGAAAAGTGGCAGGTTATGGATGGGAAGGATTGGAGAGGAAGATTCAATCAAAATGCAATATCTATATATATATACATATATATATATATATATATTTCAGGCAAATAAGTCTCTTACACACTGAAAATCTTCCCCATGCCTCCCACCTCACTGCCTACCCTGACCTCACAAATACTAAATTGCTGATTTCTCACTTTCATTTAAGTTTCTTTTTATTTTTAATCTACCAGCCCAATAAGTTTAGCTGGGAGGCAGGAGTAAATGACAACTGGAATCCCAGATGAAATTATGTGACACTTCTTCTCCCTGTAGAAGTCTAAATAGCCTAGTGACTAATACCACAAACCTAACTGTGATTGACTGTGATTGTATTTTCTACATAGTCTGGTGTCATATATCAGTGACCAAGGCATACATGATTATTTTCTGTTTGTGAAATAGTTTTGTTTGGTGATGACACCATTGAATTCTACATTTTAAAAAATGCAATATTCCTTTACATGGCACAGAGATATACTGAAGTATACCCATATGGTGTATTTAAAATCAAGCTACCATAGTGCAATTTTATAATAGTCTTACATATTCTTAACCTTGTAAGGAACTATCATATTGTTTTTCATAACCATTTATGACATTTAGTAGTCTATGCACACCATATATGCACTAACATAAAAATGGCTGCATACAATTTGTCATATACATGAAATGGAATATTATCTGAAATAAACAGAAACTTGAAATATTTTCCTGCTTGTAACATGAAGACATCTAGAAAGGCATACACTTAACTTCAGAGAAACGCACAAAATAAAGATTCTGTGGTTCAATTAAGTTCTACTTCAGTTTTAACACACAGATGTATGTCTTGCTGCTCCTTCCCTGTGCCTGGCTAACCCAGCACTTGAGAGCAGGGATGGAAGAACTTTTCAGGAGAACAGTCACATCTTCAACCATACTCTCACCAGGACATGACAGATCTATAAAGTTGTTACTCTACTGTTTTCCTCTCTTATATTTTCCGTGTGTGGGAAATTGCAGAGATATAACCATTTTAATCTGTATCAGTTATGGATTGTTTCAGGCCTCCATTTAATACCAAAAACCCTGCGCATTGTATGGCTGAAGTAAATATGGGATATGTAATGGACTTTTCTTCAATTGTATCTTTAGATCACAAACCTAGTTAAATCTTTAACTAATATTTAGAGATTTCCTCTCATTCACACAAATGGAACTTAACAGATTACAATACCTCTGCCTCAGGATAATTTTCATCTATTGTCCTAAGGGTTCAAATTTACTTATCAAACCATGTGTAGAGTAATTTTAAATATTCATTCCACTATGAACACACACACACACACATACACACACACACACATGTTTAAATAAAATATCTCCTCCTGGCCAATGCCTCATCAATACTCCCCCAGACAAACATTCTGGACATCTTGACTAGCTCATTTTCATTTTAGCATTGAGATTTTCAGTTCAATTCAGGATGACATTACCCATGCCTTCCACTAAAACAGAACTTTCCAGCTTCATCACAGCATGTATCACAAATGAATACAATGTCTTGTTTTAGTTGTCATTTGATCTGAATTTTCTGTTGCATTGTTCTCCACCCCCATGTAATTTAAATAAACCTTACTTTTGGCTTTATGGTAGCACACTACTATGCTTTACCAAACAAATTTTCAACCCATGCTCTTTTCCTTACACGCAGATTTTACTTTGTAAATACAAGTCTGTTATTTCACCATAAGCAAACGCATTAAAATTTAGAGTTTTAATGAAACAGCTATTTATTTATATCATAAATCTGTAGTTATCTATTTATGCAGGGTTCAGATGTTCAATTTACCCCTTTTAAATGTGTTCCCACATGTATGATTCAGTTTAATTTATGGATATAGTTCTCTTCTTGAAGGTGGCTTAGCATCTGCTGAGGCATATGGGCTCGGTGCCACGAGCCTCATTCTCCATATGTCTCTTTAAATCCTCCAGCACTGTCGTCTAAGCAGGGACAAGCAATCAAGGTACATATCTGACTGAAGCTTCTATTTGGACCAAGGTCATTAACCTGCATTGTGCCTTTTAATACAGTACACTAAGAATTATCAGACTTACATTGGAGCGTGTTGGATTCTGACTCACTATAGGCAGACTATAAAGTGACATAGAAGGCAGTAACACGAACAAGCAAAGGGGGTTTCTGTATCAACATCCAATTGTACTTAATCTAACTAGAATAATGGAGCACTTTGAATATTTAGAACTGGTTTTCACTTTGAATAAAACTTCAAGAACTAAAACTTATAAGTTAGTATCAGTGCATCCAATTCTTTAGCACATAAAGGTTATAGTATGTTTTTCCCGGGTATGCTCAACTTCTTCTATGTCAACTAATACTATTTAAGCCCATTGCAACTTCTTTCCCTTATTGTATATTGAGCTCTTTTACCTCTGTATATACTTTGTGTTTCTTGCTAGAAACATGAGACAAAATGCACATGTAAGTATGAAGAGATGTCTTGTAAATATTACTGGTTAAAACCAAGAGAATTTATAGTGTAGATTATATGAAATTTATTGTATAATATTTTTAGTTTAGAAACAATATAGATATTAAGGCATTGGAAGTTTAAAGAGTGTTGAATTTATTTTGGCATATAAACAATAAAAACTATATTTAATATGTCTGTCTTTTTCATACTTTGGATTTATCTATGGCTCCATAATCTCAAAATGAATGCATTCAATCTTTAAAATAATTGTTTTGTTTGCTTGTTTTTCAAGATAGGGTTGCAATGTGGACTAGGTTGACCTCAAACTCACAGAAATCCTCCTGCTTCTGCCTCCTATCAGCTGGGATTAAAGGCATGCACCACCATCATCTGACTAAAATGAATCATTTTATCATGTGGAAGTTGCAACTGATTCCATCCCTGTGGCTTATCTCTCTATAGGCAAAATACTTTGGAATATCTTAGTTCTCAGATCCACTAATTCTCTATTTGCTTCTAATACTCACTGAGGTATTTTGGATGAGAATAGCTTTTGTTAGCTCAGGTTTTTCTACTGTTTAAGAAGTTTAGGCATTATATCCTTGCTGAAGAAATTATGCCTCAGGAATGGACTTTTAATGTTTATTCTCTGACCCCAAATCCAGTTTGCTCTCTTGACTATGTGTTTATAATTAAATATACGAACTCTTAATTTCCTGCTCCAGCTATCATTATACCTGTTCTCATACCTCCATACCATGATAAACTCTTGCCTCTCTAGAACTACACACTAAACACATTCAACTTTTCATATTCATGAATAAGTCAACAATTTCCAATTCTGTATGACACTGAGAAAAATAATGAATACTTACAAAGTTGCTTTATATGAGAGCTCAGTAGGTTAATCATTTTGTTAAAATACTTGGGACAATAAGACAAACATGATGATGTTTAATATAATATAAAGCATGGCAAACTCTATATAGAGAATTTTAATTCTCAAACTAAGATCCATTGCTGAGATATATTTAACTATGTTGTGTATTCATGAGTATGAGTGTGTGTGTGTGTGTGTGTGTGTGTGTGTGAATGCAAACACACACACATTCATGCATAAGTATACATGTTTGGGTATGTTTGTAAGTAGATGTATATTTGTTATGAGGTTTAGAAAATTTAAAGTCTAATAGTGTACAATATTTAAATGATTATTAACAATAATTGATCCTTAGAACACATATTATGGCTTTACCTCAATTTTCTATTTTTTTTATTTTTTTGGTTTTACGAGACAGGGTTTCTCTGTATTGTTTTGGAGGCTGTTGGTCCAGCCCAGCCTCTAACTCACAGAGATCTGCCTACCTCTCCCTCCCGAGTACTGGGATTAAAGGCATGTGCCACCACTGCCTGGCCTACCTCAATTTTTTAAATTATTTTTCTTTCCTGATTATTAATGTAAACTAATACTGTTAAGTATGTTTGTAAAACATGAGCCTAGATTCAAGTGTAAACATCTCCAGCATTTAGAGTAGATTATGATACATCCACTGTCTCAGCAGGAATATCATAAAAGGGCATCAATTTGAATCTCAACCCCATAACTCTTCCTCAAAATAGAATATTATTCGCAATCTAACAATAGAAAAGAAAAAATGGAAGTATAATCTAAAGTAAGAAAAACAACATATGTACATGCTCAGTATTTATGCTGAAATAGACGAAAATTTGTCCTCATTTCAATCCAATTTCCTGACCTAAAACTACATAATTGTTTCCATTTTAGGAACTCGTATTCAATTTCCAGATTTATCTTTAAACATTCCATACACACATACACACATACCACATACACACAAATTCACATGCACAAAGGGATACATCTTAGTTTCAAAAACATTCATAGAGTATTATAACTATGAGTGAAAACATGTTTATATCTTTGTTTTTTGTATTATATACTCATATCATCAAAATATTTTACAGACTTATATAAAAATCTCCATTTGTAACCCAGTAACATATATAATGAATATGTAATAATATGGAAAACTTTAATAAAATATGAAGGAAAATGAACAATATATTTTATTTGACAAGTTTTAGTTCCTTAACAAATCATTGCTTAGACAAAACAGCATTTTTATTAACTACAATTATCAATGAACTTTATTTTGATTGCTTATAAAAATATTTCTACCTGAAAATGGCTATACATTGTCAAGACTTTACCCACACATTAATTCATATATCACAACACCTGTCCCAATCAGGCAAACAATACTTGCCAACTCAAAATATACTGTTTTACAAGTAAGGAATCCATTAGTTTTAAATGTCTGTTTGAATCATTCTATGTAGCAACTTCCTTCAAATTGTAGTGCTGACTCTGAAGAAGAACAGAGATATGCGTGAGTCTAAAAATCTTCATGAAACTTTCAAGATTTAAGAAGCTGAGAATGTAGCCTGGAATTGGTGGCACACGCTTTTAATCCCAGCACTTGGGAGGCAGAGGCAGGCAGATCTCTGTGAAAGAAGAAGAAGAAGAAGAAGAAGAAGAAGAAGAAGAAGAAGAAGGAGGAGGAGGAGGAGGAGGAGGAGGAGGAGGAGGAGGAGGAGGAGGAGGAGGAGGAGGAGGAGGAGGAGGAGGAGGAGGAGGAGGAGGAGGAGGAGGAGGAGGAGGAGGAGGAGGAAGGAGAAGGAGAAGGAGGAGAAGGAGAAGGAGAAGGAGAAGAAGAGACTGAGAATGGTTATTTACAGGGTTATTCCTTGTGATTATGAATCCAGTCCATGTTTTTGAGGGGGAGATCACATTCAGAGGTGTCAGAAATTTCATCAGGGTATCTCTCAAGAAAAGGATATATTTTCAATTTACCAACTAGATACATTATCAGACTCAGCCAAAGAAATCTATTAGGGCAATTTGGAGAAAATATATCCATTGATTAAAATTATGATTATTTTAAAAATCATACCAGATTGTCATTACAAAAATGTACTAAATGACAACACTTACTTTCTCTTCTTTTCTCTTTATCATTCCATATGATTTCTTCCCCAACTCTCTTTACTCTTAAACCTTTTTTCATTTTATTCATTCCTTATGTGATCTTCTACCATTACTACTAATCATTTCCATATTACCAATATGTAAAATTTTCCTGTGCAGATAAATACATGTACTCACCCCAGATAAGACACCATAAACAGACCAAAAATGATTCCAACAAGAATCAGTTAGTTTAATTGGGGGTCTTATTGTAGGCTCATTTGAGAGTGAAATTACAATCATTTCAGGGCTTGGGGCCAGAGCATTAGGAGCCCTTTTACCACATAATACAACATAGCTATCTTGTGTTAATAATCTCAACTGTTGAGAGATGAAGAATCTGTTAGTCATGCTTAAGGAAACCTCACCTGTAACATGGAAAATAAACTCAGAGGCAGATATTGGGATCCAAGTTTCAAGCTGAAGATCAGAAAGGAAAAGCAGCCAGACTCTATCTCTTATCTCTATCTTGGATTTAAAGGGTTGACCCTGTCTCCATGAGCTCTCCAAGCCTCAGACTGCTGTGTCTCCTCAATGTGGCTGGAGACTTAATCTCAGAATGCAGAATGAGACACTGGGTTCCTGTTCTTTATATACCTCTCTAAGGCTTGAGTTAAAGACGTTGGATCCCAAGTGCTGCAATTTTCTTCATGTGAGATTTTTCTCATTTAGACTGATTCACTCTAATGTAATCCTAGCTGGCCTTGAACTCACAGAGATCCATCTACATTTGTCTTCTGAGTCCTGGAATTAAAAGTATGTGCCACCACTGCTCAGCATCTATAGCTACCTGGTATGGCTGCTGGGATTAAAGGTGTGTATCACCACTGCCTGACCTCTATAGCTTGTAACTGGCTTTGCATCCTAAACCCTCAGGCAAGCTTTATTAAATCAGAAATAATATATTGCCACACTCACCTCCTTATTGCCCCTTATATTAACGTTTTATTGTTAATGTCATGAAATTTGGTAAACTACATAAACAGCCATCCTGACATGTGCATTGATAAAGGCAGGCATCAGACCCAAAAGGAAAAGAGGAGAGCATTCAAATGAGTCCTCTCCTGATTATGGGGAACAGACAAAGATTTCAATCTGGTTTGTTCATACAGGGGCTTTGGGGCAATGTTGATTGATGGAATCTTTAAGCATCTTAGTTAGAGAGCCTTACTTTTGTATTTAAATGATTAAAAGGATTTCTCATTCTTTTTTCCTATGTGTGCTCCCATAATTATTACTTGTCACAATGTGACTAAGTGAATGCCAGTATTGCATTCTGTAAGCTCCTCAACTTTAACCAAAATATGAATCTTTACCAATACCTTGCCTATTATAATATAGTTATAAAGACATGATTATTAAGGACTGTCACTTTCCCAACAAGATAAGGATTTGACCCACAAGGGTATATAGCTTTAAGTATGGTTTTGAGATAAGGAAATTCAACAATGGGCTCTAAGTTTTTATGAACATGACAAACTACACATCTTTCAATTCTGGCGATATATACTAGTTTCTGAAATCAGAGACACAGAACTAAGAAAAGTATGTAATAGCTTAATTACTTTCCAATAATTAATTTCTCACTGAAGAGCTTGTTTAGTTGTGTTTACCTACAACACACTATTTGCCAATAAGAACAGATTCCTTGTTATATGTTTCTTCTCTAAGGACTACCATTGTTTGTAATATTTTTCAAAAACATTCCTCAAATCTCTCAAGAGTAATTGAAGTGTTGATAATAACTGTCTATGAAACTACACTTTGTTTTATATGACTAACAAGTTGTTGAGTAGCCAGAGAGTTTATACCTTATTTTCACATCCATAAAACCATAGTAAAATTTTATCATCAAACTGAGATAAATTCACACATTCTTCTCATTTAATGACACTGAGGAATCATGAACAGTGAGCTTCTAACTTCCACATATACACCTACCACTATCTGTACTCACACAGAACACACACACACATGTATTCACACACACACACACAATTACATACAAGTAATTTTTTTATTAATATTTTTTTATTTTCCATTTTAAATTTAGATAAGAAACAAGGTTGCTTCACAAGTCAGTACGAGGTCCCTCTCCCTTTCCCTCCCGTCCTCCCGTGCCCTCCCCCCCATCCCCCCCCGTTATCCCCTCATTCCCCCAGGGAGGGTGAGGCCCTCCATGGGGGTGTCCATAGTCTGTCATTTCATATAGGGCAGGGCCTAGACCCTTCGCCAAGAGTTCAGGGTGAGAGTGCACCTCACATTGTTCTATGGGAGTCCAGAGACCGTGTGTATACTTGGGATGGGTACTGATCTGCTGCCCAAGGCTCAATAGATTACCTAGGCCTCCTCACTGACACCCAGATTCAGGGGGTCTTGATCAGTCCCATGCTGGATTCCCAGGCTGATGCCTGGGATTCAAGAGTTAACCTTTGTCTGGTCAGCTGTTTCTGGGGTTCAACCAGCCCAGTCTTAATCCCTTTGATCATCAGTCCTCCCTCTCTGATACTGGCTTTCTTGAGTTCAGCTCAGTACTTAACCAGCCAGTAAATGAAGTTTCTGTTTCCCAGACTCTCTGGCAATAGGATTGTAGGCTGGCACTCCCCAGATCTATGTCTAAAATCCATATATGAGAGAGTACATGCCATGTTTCTCTTTTTGTGACTGGGTTACCTCACTCAGGATGGTTTCTTCTAGTGTCATCCATTTGCCTGCGAATCTCATGATTCCATTATTTTTTTCTGCTGAATAGTACTCCATTGTGTAGATGTACCACATTTTCTCTATCCATTCTTCAGGTGAGGGACATCTAGGTTGCTTCCAAGTTCTGGCTATTACAAATAAAGCTGCTATGAACATAGTGGAACAGACATCTTTGTTATATGAATGGGAAACTCAACGCAATTCCTCTAAAATCAGGAACAAAACAAGGCTGTCCACTCTCTCCATACCTTTTCAACATGGTACTTGAAGTTCTAGCTATAGCCATACGACAACAAAGGGGGATCAAGGGGATACAAATTGGGAAGGAAGAAGTCAAACTTTAACTGTTTGCAGACGATATGATAGTTTACATCAATGACCCAAAGAACTCTACCAGGGAACTCTTACAGCTGATTAACACCTTCAGCAAAGTGGCAGGTTACAAGATCAACTCAAGAAAGTCAGTAGCCCTACTATATACAGATGATAAAAGGGCTGAAAGAGAAATCAGAGAAACATCACCCTTTACAATTGCCACAAACAATATAAAATACCTTGGGGTAACGCTAACATACAAGTAATTTTTAAAAACAGTAATGATAATATCATACTCAATTTTGATAAAAAGGGGCGAAGAGAATGAATAATCTACAAAGTAATAGAGTGGAATGATTAATATAACCATTAATTCATGTCTTATCAATATGTAATGGTAGTTAAGGAGTGTCTTAGTTTGGGTTTCCATTGCTGTGAAGAGGCATCATGATCAAAGTAACTCTTAAAGTAAAAACATTTAATTGGGCCTGGGTGACAAAGTAACTCTTAAAGTAAAAACATTTAATTGGGCCTGGGTGACAGTTTCAGAGATTTTTGTTCATTATCATCATGGCACATGGTATTAGGTAGGCATACACAGTGCTGGGGAAAGAAGTGAGAACCTACATCTTGATCTGCAGGCATTGAAATGAGACAGTGGGTATTAGGCAGACTTTTAGCATAAGAAAGACCCCAAAGCCCATCTCCATAGTGAAACACTTCCTCTAGCAATGCAACACCTACTAGTAGTGCTACTCTTTATAGACCAAGCATTCAAACACATGAGTCTATGTGGTAAGGTGAATGTATCTTTAACACAAATAATATAAACCCAGAGAAAGATATTGTATTTCAACCTGAAGATCAGAAAAGCAGAACAGCCAAGCCACCAGCGAGATCTTACCTCTACCAAGTCTGGTCTGATCCTGTTCTCAACTTGGCTGGAGACTAATTGTCTATACTGATATCCTTTTCTGCTCTTATTTACCTTTCCAGTTCTGTGATTAAAGAAATGAGCTCTGTTTCTCTTCTAGATTGGTTCACTATCATGTAGCCCTAGGTGGACTTGAACTCACAGAGATACACCTACCTCTGTCTCCTTATTCCTGAGGTTAAAGGTATGTGCCATCAGTGCCTGATCTACACGGCTGAGGGTAGTTTTGCATTGTAATGTAAAGTCAAGCTTTATAAGATCATAAACAACATATAACCACATATATCTATTCAAGCCACCACAGAGAGTTGTCCCTGGTTACAAATAAGCATATTAGTACGATTATGTTTCTATCAAAATATCCCATAACATAAAAGACAGTCAAGGGCCAGTGATCTCAAAATCCCTATGAACAATTTTAAGATAATTTAAAAATGAACTATGGATCCATAGAGAAAATCAAATCTAAACTTTACATAGAAAATATAAATGGTTAATCAATATTTTCCTTGAGTACCAAAAAAAATATTTCACGTAGGTAGCAAATATAGAAACAGAGACTCTACTACTGCATATTTTGAGATTAAAATTATTTGAATTATGGCTCATTGTATAAATAGGAACATAAGTACAGGATTTTAATAAAATTGATTACTCTCTCTATAAACTAAATAATTGGAATTGGAGACAAAGAAACTTTAAATTTGGGAAGCCTGAGAGATATCCTCCACTGTTATCAAGTTCTCAAATTAAGTGTATCAACATTGTGCAGGATTTTCAAATTCAAGAGCAAAGCAGCATTTCGTGACGCCTCAAAGATGCAGAGATTAAGTTTGGGTGTGACGTGTCTTCATTTTCATTGAATTCCAAGAAGTCTTTAATTTGTTTTCCAGGAGTGCCTTTAATCCCAGTACTCGGGAGGCAGAGGAAGGTCGATCTCTGTGAGTTCAAGGCCAACCTGGTCTACAGAGCAAGTTCCGGGACAGTCTCCAAAACAATACAGAGAAACCCCATCTCGAAAAACAAAAAAAAAATATTTTTTATTTCTTCTTTGACCCAGGAATGGTGCAACTATGTTGTGCATTATTCAATTTTCATGAGTTTGTAAGGCTTCTACAATTTGTGTTGTTGTTGAATTCTAATTTTAACTTATGGTGGTCTGATAAGATGCATGGAGTTATTAAAATTTTTTGTACCTGTTGAGGTTTGATATTTTGCCAAGTATGTGGTCAATTTTTGAGAAGGTTCCATGAGGCACTGAGAAGAAGGTATATTCTTTTTAATTAGGATGGAATATTCTATAGATGTCTGTTAATACCAATTGTGTCATAACTTCTACTAGCCCCTTTGCTTCTTTGTTAACTTAATCTTGGTGGATTTCTCCTGTGGTGAGTATGAAATGACCTCTTTCATCTCTTTTGATTGATTTTATATTAAAGTCAAATTTGGTACATATTAAGGTTGCTACCCCCACTTGTTTCTTGGGTCCATTTTATTGGAAACTCTTTTCCCAACATTTAACTTTGAGGTAACATATGTCTTTGAGGCTGAGGTGTGTTTCTTATATGCAGCAGAAGGATGGGTTCTGTCTTCAAATCCATTCTGTTAGCCTGTGTCTTTTAATAGGCAAGTTAAGACCATTAATATTGAGGAATATTAACTGCTTCCTGGATATAACACCAGTAGCACAGACACTGAGGTCAACAATTAATACAATGGATCTCCTGAAACTGAGAAGCTTCTGCAGGGCAAAGGACATATTAAACAAGACAAAAAGGCAGCCAACAGAATGGGAAAAGATATTCAATGACCCCACATCTGACAGAGGGCTGATCTCTAAAATTTATAAAAACTCAAGAAACAAGCCTCCAAAACACCAAAGGATCCAATTAAAAAGTGGACTACAGAACTAATTAGAGAATTCTCAATAGAGGAGTCTAAAATGTCTGAGAGGCACTTGAGAAAGTGCTCAACATCCCTAGCCATCAAGGAAATGCAAATCAAAACAATTCTGAGATAACATCTTACTCCTGTCAGAATGGCTAAAATCAAAAACACAATGATAGTTTAGCAGGAGATGATGTGGAGAAAGAGTAACACTCCTCCACTGCTGGAGGGAGTGCCAACTCGTACAGCCACCTTGTAAATCAGTATGGAGATTCCTCAGGAAAATGGGAATCAGCCTACAAGACCCAGCAATTCCACTCTTTGTCATATACCCAAAAGATGCCCATTTATACAACAAGGACATCTGTTCCACTATATTCATAGCAGCATTATTTGTAATAGCTAGAAACTGGAAGCAACCTAGATTCCCTTCAATTGAAGAGTGGATACATTTACATAATGGAGTACTATTCAGTGGAAAAAAATCATGGAATCTTAAAATTTGCAGGCAAATGGACAGCACTAAAAGAAACCATCCTGAGTGAGGTAACCCAGTCACAAAAAGACAAACATGGTATGTACTCACTCACTCATATATGGATTTTAGACATGGATAAGGGGAGTGCCAGCCTACAATCCCACTGCCAGAGAGTCTGGGAAACAGAACCTTCAACCAATGACTGAAGGAAGCAGAGGCAGATGCCCCCAGTTAAACACTGAACTCAAGGAACCCAGTGACAGAGAGGGAGGACTAATGAGCATAGGGGTCAAGACTGGGCTTATTTACCCCACAGAAACAGCTGACCTGAAAAAGTGGGAGCTCTTGAACACCAGAATGATGACTGGGAATCCAGCATGGGACTGATTCAGACCCCCTGAATGTGGGTATCAATTAGGAGGCCTAGGCAATCTATGGGACCTTGTGTAGTAGATCAGTATTTTCCCTGGTATACAAATGGACTTTGGGTGCCCATCTCACAATGAGAGATGCTCTCTCATCCTGGACAATTGGGGAGGGCCTAGGCACTTGCCTGAATGAAATGACAGACTATGAATACCCCCCCATGGAGGGCGTCAAACTCCCTGGGGAAAGGAGTGAGGATTGAGGGGTGGGAGATGGGGGGTTGGTAGGACAGCATGGGAGGAGGGGAAGAGAAGGAGCTGGGATTGACATGTGAAGCAACCTTGGTTTTAATTTAAATTTAAAAATAAAATGAAAGATGCAGAGATTATGCTAATCATGACCATGTCCGTTTTCTGATGAGCCTAATGTGATGATCATAATATGGGATAAATTGTCTGTACAATTTAAGTGATCTAATTTCAGAGATCTCATGTACAATAGGAAATCTATTTTGAAAGCTACATATGGAGGTAAAGGTTAAATTATCTTTTTTCTGATTAATATTTTTTGATTATTAAATTCATGGCTATGGGGAAATTCACTGGAATGGAACAAGAACAACAATTAAAAATAAATTGCTGATCACATCAGCAAAGAGAAGAATTTGCCCAGCTCTAGAAACTCTGAATTTCCAACTTCTGATTAAGGGGTGTCCTAGGAGAAGTGGAAATTGAAATAGTTTCTTAAACAGCTTTTAAAAATTATTATTTTAAAATATTTTCAGAATTATCCCTGGATCTTAAATAGTGATTAAAAATCTTACATGGAAATTGTGGGGAACTTGGAAAGATTTGCATAGTAAAACAAACAAAAATAGCTGAGAGTAAGTTATTTAAATGATACAAGAAAAAGCAAATTGAAAAATTAAGATTTTCTTTTCTAAACATTCATTATCCCATCCAAGATTTTATAATATTCTATTTCTAGAGAATTGCTAATTCTGCCTGGCATCTGACTGAATATTTGCAGTAGGAGTCATTCCATGTCTCTAAATTTGGCTTTGCAATCCTACTGTTTTTCACTGAGTCACATACAATTCCTTGGCTACTGCCTCATTATTATTTCCACCTCCAGGGCTTTCTGTATTTATCATTTGAAGTATTCTCTCTCCTGCTTGCTTTTTCTTTCAATTTTTTCTTTTTTAAATTACATCAGCCTAATAAGCATCTCAATATATTTATGGTTGAGATAAAATAACCTACCCTGACATATTCTTTAATTTGATTTAGACCACATGAAATATTAATTTATATTATTATTTTTTCATTGATTAACAACATCATCTAAAAAGATTTTTAACATTGTGATTCACTATATTAAATATATTATTTTAACCTTTATGAAACAATTATTATCCCATCAAAATTTACTTGTGATTATTCTGTGAAAAATAATGTGACATTGTACTTGCAATCTGGGCATGACTCACAAATAAGCAAAAACAAATATTTATAAATAGCAATGTTTACATGACAGATAGTTAATATAGAATATTGATGCTTTGCTAAAGAAAAGAAGTATTAAATTAAAAATGCAGCAAAATAATATTTTCTACAGGTTTTCCATCTGCCAAGCAGTAAAAGTGCTATCTCATCTTGTACCTTCATATTTAATGTTGAATGCTTATTGGAATTCATGAATCAGAAGGAATTACTTGTGATTTTCATGTTAGATACTATAATAATCACATCAGGATTACTTCTAATATTCTAACACTGCATTGATTCTAAATACAATATTAATTCACCCAAACTACAGAAATAGAACAAGTATCATGATAATTAAAAATATGTTATCTTAGAAAAAAATATGTTACCTTGACATAGAGTCTGTAAATATTCTCTCCAAAAGCTTTTGAATGACTCATTAGGAAGATTTCTGGGCACAATTATGGAAATTCTCATCACAAAAATTTCAAGGTAACTAGGATTCTGCTGGAGATGGTTTGGCTGTTTGTGTTGACACAGAAATCAATAAGCTATTTATTCATATTGTACTGAGTGACAGACATAAACATTTCTCTGGAAGTTGAAAAAAATGACTGTATACAAAAACATAGGAGATACAGTTGTTACATTACAGGAGTATATGACTGAGCATCTAATTTTACCTAATTGCTAATTTTACTATTTTATAATTTCTATAAATGGAATAAGTAGAGATATTCTACACAATATTGGCAGCAAATTTTAAATTTTCGACGCTGGAGTATCCCAAAATTTTTAACCGAGTTTTTTTTTTAATAAGAATTACAAATACAAAATGGCCCATTTTGCTCTCACATATATTCAGTATTGACACTACACAATGACTCCTTCCCTCAGCCTTTGTGCTCTTTCGTGTGTTTACTATTTAAACATATTATTATTGCCTTGTGTGGAAAAAACTTAAAACATAGATACCAATTTAATTATCTCAACCTTTCCAGGAAATATTGTTTGGATCTGTTATCCTTTTTTCTTCTTGTTATTGAAAAATATTCAGTGCTAAATAAAACTCAATTAAAAGAATTATTTTCCTGTTCCAATTCATGTAATTTCAATCACTTTTTACAAGTGTAAATAACTCTGTCCTCATTGTAGAAAACACTACACTAATTAAATAATGAAAGCAAAAGTAGTGAATGCTTATTCTAAGAAGATATGTAAAATTAACCAGATATCAATTAGAAAGTAGGACATAATGCATTATGTATAAATTTTCCACTTGTATTAAAATCACATTATTGTCTCTAATTCTAATTAAGATATCACTAAGTAACATAGTATATTCCATAGAGGTGAAAATTCACTGATGTATGAAATGCAGTGAGTAAAATCAACTATTGTCACCTAGTAAGAAAATACATTTATATAAGTAAATAAATATATATATGTATATTTTACTCTGTATATCAGTACTTTAGTATAGTATTAAGTCTAACATTTATTACATTAATTCTTAATGTTTATTGAAAACTAACATTTCTTAGCAATTTTCTACATTAAGAATTTTGATACATAGATTTATCATGTAAAAGTATGGTTGGAATAGGCATACATGTTTGAATGCCTACTCACTAGGGAATGGCACTATTTGATAGGATTTGTACTTAAGGTCCTGTTGGAGAAAGTGTTTCCCTCAGGGTGGCCTTTGAATTTCAAAATGCAAACCAAGCTGAGAATCTGTCTTCCTGCTGCCTGTAGATAAAGGTCTAAATCTCTCAGCTACCTCTTCCTTCATGCAGCCATGATGCTTGCTATTCTGGTAATGAACTAAACCTCTGAAACCATAAACAAGACAGCATTAACTATTGTCTTTTATAGAAGTTGTTGTGGTCACGATTTCTCTTTACAGCTGTAGATGACTCAAAAGGACAATTTTAATCAATTTGCTAAGAAGAGACGCAATGGTCTTTTAAGTTGAAATTAATATTTAAGAAATTATGTTTTAGTAAAATTCTCTTATCAGTAGTAATACTGATGAGATGAACCTGTGAGAAAATGGATTAGATGATTATAAACCGTGTGTAGTTGAAGACTAACTTCTACAATTATTCTACTTACTCTTAAATGTCTAAATGACACCTCCTGGAATCACCTGGGAAGACAGTTATGGTCAAATAATAATCGATATCTGGTTTGTTTGTGGGTATGTCCATGGAAATTTTAACTGAGTTTGAAAGATTCACCCTATATGTTGGAACACCTTTATATGTGCTTAGTTCTGAACCATGTAATAATGAAGAGTACTAGAAGAGTATAGAATAGCAAACAAGCAATGATCCACATGTGGTTTCTCTCTTGTCTTGACTTTGAATATGATACTGTAAATTCTTACCTTAATTTGTTCAAAATAATGGACCGGTGCCTAGAATTAAACTGTAAAACTTGTACTACTCTATATTGTTATCTGTTAAGATATTTTATTATAGCATCAGATCTGAAACTAAGATAGATATAAATGTTAAAAATATTGATTGTTGGTAATATACATTTCCTGTAAATTAATCAAGTATGATTTTTTTTCAGCAACGTCCACCCAGCACAGTCGGTTTATAGGTAAATGGGAAACTCTTTCTACGTGTCTTCATTTGGCTTAGCTATTCAAACTAAATCCAAATATTAAACAAATATCAATAAATTAAACATCCAAAATGTTACCATGTAAATTGTTGCTTGTCGAAATGCAAAAACAAATTGCATATATTGAACTTGAACATACTCTTAAATCAATACAATCATCAATTAATGGCAACCAGCCATAGTGACTCAAACCCATAATCCCTATTCTGATTATATTATAGAAGGAATCATCAATTTCTAACTACCCTGAGTGAAAATGTATCCTAACAAAACCAGGAACAGTTAACTGCTATATATTAAAAACCATTTGAAAATATTGTCCAAGTTATCTTAAAATCCACTTTTACTCTCATTAATCCAATTTTGAGAACTCAAAAGATACTGTGTGTTGTTATTGGCAATGATTTTCTTTTTATGTACATGTGTGGATAATATAAATTTATTGTTTTCATTTAACTTTTCCTTGTTATCTTTTATGATGCAAGAATACAGCTCAAACATCAAAGAAAATAAAAGACTGTTCATGCTATAAATAAATATGTGTAACCATGGTCTAGGAACATATTCTAATGAACTAGCAGTTACGTGAACCGTCAATACTAATAGAGCAAAATAAAATGTCAAATCAAGCTACTCTTAATGGGAAGCTTATTAAGTTGTGGTTACAAAAAAATGGGACATTTCTGCTATGTGCTTCAGATATTATCTGAAGGCCTTCTTAGTCTTTGTTTTTGTAGAAACTAATCCTCCAAGTACATTTCCAAATGACTTATATGATAATTACAGGGATCCTAGATCAAACCAGATCAATGTATAGCTATCATGGGAGATTAAAAGAGTACAACAAAATTTGCTTGCAGACATACAGCATTGTGACTTCCCACAATCAATAAAGTCCTACTAATCTGTCTGTCAACAATTTTAAAAAATTAACCTAGAATTAGATTTCATTTCCAGGGAACTACATTTCCAATACTTAATTTAATGTTTGCAGAGGGGGAAGACTCTGTGGTAATAGTACACAGTGAAAGATGATTGTTACATTTTATTTATAGTCTTAAAATGATTGTATAGGTATTATTGTTTATTTAGACTCTTTAAAATAGGTTATCTTATTTTTAAAATATGTTTCATTAAGTGATGTTAAAAAGCATGTCTGTTAACCAATTGTATTCTGATTAGACGTATATTATAGAAATTGTGTATTCTTGGAGCTGTGGGATGGAGAGTCAGTTTAGTCAATAGTGCAGTCCATGACAGGTGACTCATGATCTGGTAGATTTCTCTATTCTCATGTAGTACTAAGTGGACTTAGTGAATTGTGAAGAAAGCATATAAAAACATGTATGCAGAGATTCTTTTCTTGTACACACAGAACAAACACACAGAACAAGGAAGAAATAAGAGAAGACAGAATTTGGAGGAGAGAGTGTATGGTGCACAAGAGGTTTTGAAGGACACAGTAGATGTACAAATATAATCTATACCTAGTACATTCACATATGAAACTACCAGAGAATAAATAAAATAAAATGATAAAAGTAAACTGTGGAGATAGAATATTTCTAAAACAAGACATACATTTGGCAACTTTAGGCTTAACAACAGACATTTCATTTAAAAAAACTCTAAAACAGTCTCATAGTAACTGAAACAATGTAAAGTTAATAATAATGAAAAATCAGCTAAATACTTATTTCTTTGATTGGATTTACCATAAAATAATTTCTAATTAAATTGGAACTCAAGATAAGCTCTTTCAGTTTATTTTCTCATTTAAATGGACAAACAGTTGAAATGACCATTAATTCTACTAAGTAGATTATGAACTTTTCATACTACAATAATTACTAGGCTCTACATTTCATAGATTCAATTCATACAGAAACCTTAATTTTCTATATAATACATAGCAGCAATTATGAATTATTTTTGAAATGGTCAAATAAAGTTTTCATACTAAGATTTTTATACATTTAATTGTAGGATGTTTTAAAATTATTTACCCTAAACCAATAGTCAATTACTCAGAGAAAACTTCAGATATTTTATGATCTGTCTAAGATCTTGCATAGACACTGAAAATCAGGAAAAGATTTATAAAAATGAGAGAGAGATAAAAAATCTTTATACCTTCTTAAAATAAATATGAAAATAGTGTATTTGGCCACCTGAGGAATCTATATCTACCTGATATATTTACATGTATATGTTTGTTGAATATTTAGTGTTGTTGGAGTTCCAGCCCATGCTTTTGAGTATGTTACACGAACGAACTTACTGCGCGACAGAGTCAACATAATTTTAATGGAAGTGGTGTCATTTATGTATATCAGAATTTCTTCCCTGAACTTACTATCAGTTATTTATATATATATATATTATTTATCCTTTATGCCATACCAATTATAAGTAAAATATTTAAATGTTAGATATTCATTTAATAACACAAGTTGATGTATGCCTATGAATAAGTAGATTTCTTTTCAGATGAACTTATTTGTGCATTGACTATTATAATACTAATGTGGACTTAATAACAAGAATATGAAAATAGCTGCTAATATGTAAACGGTCCAATCAAGATGAAAAAATAGTGTTAAGGAGTAATATTGAAGGTTGTTAACTGACTACATTATGATTTTTTTACGAAATTTTGCCAATTATCATTAAGATTATATATATACAGAACAGCATGTACTATATCAAACACTTCATTAGGAAAAAACAATCCACCAATCCATTATTTGAAAAGAGATGTGATATATAGACGACAAGAAGAAATGTAATGTCATTATCCAGCTGGATAATGCAAAATAATCACCTAACTTGCAATCTACTTCCCACATGAGTCATTTTCAACAATTAAAGAGATTATGACAGGAGGGAGATAAGCTTAACAACAATCTGTCTTCAATAACCCAGTGATATTTTTTACGATGAGAAAAAGATCATTCAGGGAAATGAATCCTGTGCTTAGGGCAGTTTGAGAAATACAAAGGAGAGATCAGTGATTGAGAGAAAGTAAAAAAGTTCCCCCAGAACAAATTGTCCCCAGGTGAAAAATTGAGCAACTAGTTCCATTCTTTTTGACTAAGAGTAGCTGGTCTGGACATCTGCTGTCTTCCTGAGCTTGTTATTGCTCCAGATGGCAACATCATACTGTTCTCCAGAGTTCCACTTCTGAAGAATAACAATGCCATGATCCTGAACACAATGTTCTTACCTAAATATTACACAGATTTTGATATGATTTTTTATTTATGTAAGTGATATTAGAAAACAGCTGCTATTCAAAACACTAAAAATATTTTTAAAAGGGAGTAACACTTGTACAAACTCAAATCAGATATCCAGAAAAACTGAAGAGATCTAAGGAAACACAGAGAACAAATCATAAGCATATTGACATATTTATTTTAAAAAATGTGTCTGTGTGCCAAAAATCTCTGTTATTAAATGGACTACAATTTTCCAATAATGGTGTACTCCCTCCAGATCATGCTTTTGGGAAAGAAGATAATATAGGAAGTGAACAAAGATATGCTACTTTAGGTTAAGTACAGGTACACACACATACACACACACACACACACACACACACACACACACACAAAATCTTAGTTAAATTCAAATGTAACCCCTACAAAAATAACTGTTAGTACTATAAAATTTTATTGATAAGCTGAATCATGGTTATGACAATATTTCTAATATCTAAATATATCAATGTATGTATGTAAATATATTTTGTAGATAGCTATAATCACAATTATTTTTGTAGCACATACACACAAAAAAACAAGCCCTGATGGGGGGTGTCCTTTTGCATATGTTTCTCTTATTGGTTAATGAATAAAACTCTGGTGAGCCAATGGCCAACAAGGCAGTAAGATAGGCAGGATGAGGAGATGAGAATTCTGGGAAAGGCAGCAAAGAGCCTGTCAGATTCACAATGCTGCTGGAGAAGTAACACCATGTTGGGCATTACCGTGTAAGGCACAGCATCGTGGCAACACATATTGACAGAAATGGGTTAATAATTAAGACAGAGCTGATGGGGAAGACCTGTGTATATGTCAATAAAGCACTGTGGGCCAATAGGGAACCAAGACAGTGGGACTAGGAGTCCAGGAGGACTCTGGGTAGGAGAAACAGAGGGAATCAAGATGTAACCGCCACAGGGATAAGAAGCCCGGAAACTTCTCCGGTAAGAGAAACACTTAAATTAACGATTATGGGATAAGGCTGGGCAGTGGTGGCACATGCCTTTAATCCCAGCACGTGGGAGGCAGAGGTAGGCGGATCTCTGTGAGTTCAAGGTCAGGCTGGACCAACAGCCTCCAAAACAATACAGAGAAACCTGTCTCATAATCCAAAACAAAAAAAATTATGGGATAAATACTTAAGTCAGAGCTAGCCAGTAAGAAACAAGCAAGGCCAACAGCTTCATAATTAATATAGCCTCCTGTGTGTTTATTTGGGACTGATGCGGCTCTGGAACCAGGCTGGCGGGAAGGAATCTCTCTACAGAGAGCTAACCAATAAGAAGTTCAAGATATTGGCCAACAATTTCATAAATAATATAGCATCCGTGTGCTTACCAAGTCATGGCACCAAGCAGAACAGGGTGGGAAATTGTGTAACAAAGACCCAGAGAAGGGTGTAGGCCCTGCCCCAGATCTTTTGAGATCCTCCATGAAGGGACTCACCCTCCTCGGAGAGTGGAGTAGGGATTGAAGGAGGGGTTGGTGGAGGTTTAAGGGGAGTGGGAGAGAAGGAAGGGAGAGGGAGCTGGGTTTAACATGTGAAGCAAACTTGTTTCTAATTTAAATTAAATAAAAATAAATTTTAAAAAAGACCCGTAGACTGATATTGAGGCTTAAACTTCAAGCGAAATATCAGAAAAGCAAAGCAGGTGGTGATTAGCTCTCACCTCTAGCTCAGGCTGTAAGGGATGATCCACACACTAGTTATTCACCAAGTCTCAAACTGTTGCCTCTCCTCAGTGTGACTGGAGAACAAATGTCTATTACTGATCTGTGCTGTGTCTTTTATACCCCTCTAGTGCTGTGATTTAAGGTGTGAGTTGTAATTCTTTTAGCCTGATCCAATCTTTTATAGATCTGGGTGGCTTAAGACTCACAGAGATCCATCTAATTGTTAATCCTGGGTCCTAGGATTAAAGATGTGTGTCTAACTTCTGGCTTCTGGGATTAAAGGTTTGTCCCTGATTTCTATGGTTTGAGACTGACTTTGCTTTCTGAATCTTTAAACAAGCTTTAATAAATCATAATAATATAATCACTGAAATTTTTAATTTATTGCTTTTATTTGATAAGTAGTCATTCTCAGTTAGTAGTATAATCCTCTCAAAAGAATAAAGACAGAGAAAAACAATTGGTATTTGAAAATTTGAAATTTCAATGAGCAAAGAGTGGGCACATGGTTGACGATAAGAGCATCTGAAATCTATATGAGCATGTCTTGAGACTCACTGAATAATAATACATGGATAAGAGCAGAAAAGCATAGATTACATGGAAAATAGTTTTATGAGAATTGAAGAGAAAATGGCTTGAGAAATTCACCAAGAAACTACAGATATGCAGGATCCCTACCAGTCTAGTGAGAAAATTCACTCTGACCTTAGAAATCTTACATTGGTACTAATGTATTTGTGTTACTCAGCGGTCTCCAGAGGAACAGAACTTACAGAATGAATATACAAATAAAGGAGATTTACTCGAGTGTCTTGTGGGCTGTGGTCCGGCTAGTCCAACAATGGCTGTCTACCAATAGAAAGTCCTGAGATAGTCAAATTGATAGCCATAAAGAAAATCACAAGTCCAATCTTTCTCAACTTGACACACAGTGATATTTTTGCCTGCAATTATCTAAAGGTATACTGGTGACCTTGCCAAATGTAATTAAATTACTTCTAGTGGTCCTCATAGACCACTACATCTCATGTACCAGAGGATGTGTTAATCTGCTCAAGGAAGAGCACAACAGCTGCAATTGGAGTCACTTAAATGAGCTTTCAGTATTCAGTTGTCATTCTCCATGATCCATCTGTATTTTGCTCTGGACAGCTTGCAAAATTAAAGGGAGATATAGCAGAAACCATTACCCTTCATCTTTCAAGGCTTTGATGCAGGGACTAATTTTTGCAATTCCTGCAGTGATGTGACACCGTCCTGAATCAGTATTGTCTTCAGCAAAGGGAACCTGGCTTCCACTTAGCATTATAGCCCTTACACCAAATTATCAGGAACCAATGTGGGAATACTGAAATTTCAGACAATAATTATCCCAATTATGCATTTCAGGGCTGAAGCAAAAAACCACGGGATGAATTTGGAGACCCCCTGGACCTACTGTGAGTAGCACTGCAACCAAAACTCCATAACTTTCCAGGTCTCCAGAAGTCTCAACTTTAACTGGAGGGACATAATCTTTCTTGAAATCTCCTGTAATCCATTTCAATTCAAACCCAGTATCCAATAGACCCTGGAAAGTCTGATTGTTTCCTTTTCCTCAGGAGAGAGCTACCTGTGTAAAAAGCTGTTGGTATCTCTGAGGAAGAACTAGAGAAAAGCTAATGATAAAATTCTTGGGTATTTTATCAAGGTACTTCTTCAGGTTAACCTGTTCATCCATCCCTTCAATCAACAGTTTCTCAATCTGCAAACTGGATCAAGTCTAGAAAAAGGTTCACAACTTTAGATTCCCTTTGCTATGATCTAATGTGGCTTTTTTCCCCATCTGTTTAAGAATGTTTCTGTTCACACAGAACAAACAAAATTTCAGTAGACTTCTTAACCTATTTCATTTAGGGATACAATCATGATTGATTAGCAAATAGCAAAGGTCCTTAGGAGTAATGTAACTATAAAAATCACTTCAACCATGCTGCCCATCATCAGTCAGACCATTATGTAAATTGCTTTACCTATGCTGTCTATTACAATAACTACTACCACCTTTCACCTTGCAATTTAGTTCTATCTCTTTGCCCGTTTTTTCCCCCTATAGCCAAGTTAAAGGCATTGAATTTACTCCATTAACCTGGCAGTAGTGTATCCAACACTAAACTCTGGCACAATTAAAAGGACTAAAACCAAGCTCTTCAAATATGCTGGTGCTCCTCTCACCATATTGTGTCCTATAAGATTAATGATGGTCATGTCTTCCGGGGCTTCCCACTATGGAGGAATGTGTTCTACAATGCATAAGGCCTTCTTTCATTGCAATTTCCATGAGACTTAAAATCCCTTCAGCAGCATTAAACTAAGGAATATCATACAAATCCAGGTTCTTTTCAGTAGGGTATGTTTAACAAAGGCTTTCTACCAACCAGTCACATTTTTATAACTTTTTAAAAACAATATTTCAGCTCCCATAAAAAAAGGCAGAATCTTCACTCTGCTGGCTCACATCAGTTTACTCAGCCTGATCAAGTGATCCTTTCACCATTACCTCACATATGTAAAATTCATTTTCATACATCTTCCCCAGATTTCTTGAATGAATTAGCAAACTCATCAAACTATTTAGTATATCGTGTAACTCCTCATGGACTATGCTTTCTATTTCCCCTCTAAGAGCATGTTTGCCTGGTTGTATTTCAAGACTCAAGTACTGTCTTGCTTGGGATATCCTCCAGAGAATGTCATTGTTTGTTTAGCAGACAAGAAAGAATGAATGTTCTTCACTCAAATGTGGAAAAGGCAATATTTCAGGGTTTGGACTGGTAGAAGTGCATCTTCTACTGAGGGCAGAGTGACTACCTCCTCAGGTAAGATAAGTCCTTCAGAATAGGAAGGTTCAAAGTTTTCTGACACAATAAAGTCGTTTCACGCATCTCCATTCCAAATTACAGCATCCACCGTCCTTCCTGTTTTTTAACCAACTAATAGTTTTTAGTTAATGTCAGCTGTAGTCAAGTTGGCAATCAATAATAGTCACCAAGCTAGTGTTACCCTAGAAAAGAAAAGCTAATTGAATTTTCCCTAGTATAACTTAAAATAGAGACTCAGAGACCATAATGAATCTACAAGTAATTCAATAACATTGAAATCATTTACATGAAACATTTCTTTAGAAGAAGGCAGCAATTTGAGCATAAGACTTCCAGTCATTAATCCTTCCCTCTGGAGGTGAGAAATGGGTGATTTATTGACAGTTTGTGCTGTCTCGAAAGCCTCTAGGATAATTCCTATTTTCACAAAAATGGCAGACCAAAATATCACATAGTAATAGAGTATTCCATTTAAGAATTCCATAAAAATTACTGAATAAAGCTCTGCTTATAGTGCTTTCTCAACTAGGAAGCATCTTTCCTGTAATATAATAAATAAAAGACCCAGAGACTGATATTGGGCTTCAGTCTTCAAGTTGAAGATCAGAAAAGCAAAGCAGCCAGCCACAAGCTATTACTTCGACCAAACTAAAATGGCAATCCTGTCTCTTCTAATCCTCAGAGGCATAAGGCACTTAATACCTGTCTCCTTGTCCTTATATTCCTTTCCTTGCCCAGCCATATCTCCCTGTCTCCACCTCCCTAGTACTGGGAATAAGGGCATGTGATCCTAAGTGTTGAGATCACCTTTGTTTGGGCTGCTTGTTTTAGGACTGGATCAATTTCATGTAGTCAGTGTGACCTTGAACAAACAAAGATTTTTCTAGCTCTTCATCCTGAATCCTGGGGTAAAAAATGTGTATCACTACCACTACCACCACGACCACTGTCTAGCTCTATGGATACTGGGGTTACAGGTGTGTATTGACACTGCCTGATCTCTATAGCTTGAGGCCACCTTTGCTTTTCAAATCCTTAGACAAGCTTTAATAAATCATAAATAATATGTCAACACACTACCCTATATAACAAAAATGTCAGCATCAGACTATTGGTGAAATATATGAAGGATCCCACCCTGACAGAGAACAGCAAAAAGCATTCTGGTATTTTAAGCAGTCTGAATAAGTAAGAAGAGCAGTTTGAAATCCCTAAACTTAAAATATTATTTTAATGGGAGCCAATTTCTATAGGATTTGGATCTCAGGAAATACAGATTTGTTTTTGCTACATATAAGACAAAGATAAGAATAAGAAAGATCAAGATAATTGAAATATATGAAGACAAGAATCAAAAGAAACAGAAAACCATCTTGAAAAGAAGTTACAAAAAGAAATACAAGGAAAGCAATGAAATGATTGACTGAATGATAAGCTGAACATGAATATAAAAAAATTCAAGAAGCCAGGCAAAAGAAAATGGCTTGAGAGCAAGAGCTTTGTTTTTTCTTAGAACCCACATAGAGTTGGAGACATCTAATTGTACTCCTGCAAGTGTGCAGAAATTTCATTTAAGCAGTAACCTTGAGCACATGTCTCAGAACTATACCTTTGCCGTAGTGCAGAACAAAACGTCCTCAGTGTAGAAAGAAATTGATTACGCCTTTGCAGTAGTACAGAACAAAATGTACTCAGTATAGACAGAGCTTGACTAATGCTTGACTAAAATGATTGAATTTATGAAAATTGGCAGACATGCCTCCAAAACTGATTTTTAAACCTTTTAAGAAAAATGAATACCAAAATCACAACATAATGTTCTAAAAAAAATATCATAGATGCAAGGAATTTCGGGGTGGGATCCTGAACTTAAACATAATTTAAATCATAAAAATAAATCTACAAATGGCTATGCAATTCATTTTAAATCTCTGGGCTGTAATGGTAGGGAATTTTGAATTGGCTAGCAAGTCCCTTTTTAAATAGAAAAATTACTGTGGACAGTTAAACTACATTATGACAAATTTGGGTTTTTAAGGAACTTGACTATGTGAAATGATAACATCTAACAGCTTTTTTCTAGATAAATTAACAAATGTCAGTCATCTTCATTTAATCTTGTTAAAATTAATGGGGCAAACAAGCTGGATAGAGCACAGCTACACTTATATTGTACAGAAAAGATACGTTTGAAGAAAAAAGAATATGAAGAAAATCTTATTTGTCAGGAGAAATGAAGTTGAAACCAGAGTTAATTTCCTATAGACTCTGGGTAGAAAACTCTCAAACAGATAATCTAGAAGACTCCATGAGCAGGAAATTTCTGTTTGAAAAGTTGGGATTTTTTCTTTGATGAGTTCCAAGGTCAATATCACATAAATTATTTTATGTTCCTCGGAAGCATATTAAAATGAAAACAATTTGTAATATTTTAAGTAATTTTACTCTTCTTGACAAAATGTGTACCAAGGAAATATTGTTTTACTCTACTGTGCTGGATTTCATTCAGTGTTTAAGCTATCTCACAGATCAGGAATAATTAGTTGGCTTCCTCCTTCTGTTATACCAATTTTGCTGTTCGGATTTATTCTGACTCAGAATAAGGAAAGGACTGTGAAATACACAGTTTAGAGGCATGGGATCTTGAGACAATCAAAGGATTTATAATCCACACATCAACCACACCTTATTAGAATCTATGAACAACATTGCCTTATTCAGATTTTAACTTGTGCAGATATGAGAGTAAAATTTACCTAAAGTAGATGTGGGGTGCTAGCAAGATTTTTGTCAACTAGACACAAGCTAGAGTCTATGAAGAACAAGGAACTCACTCAGAAGTATGCTCCATCAAATAGGCCTGGAAGACAAGCTCCTGGGCATTTTTTTATTAATATAAACTTTCAAAGAAGCACTGGTAAAGAGTAAATTGCTTCTTGATGCTGAGTACAGAATTAGAGTTTATAGAGAAATACAGAACATAGTAACTTAAAGGTTTGCTCCACTCATTTTACTGATGGTAGGAATGGTTAATTAAATTAATGGTTTTTGAAGTGAGGAAAATGTATATTTTCCATAAAGTTTATAATATATATGTATATATATTTCTGAAAACAACTTCCATTTTATCTTAACTGAGTAATGACATTTATGCATGTGAAAAATCTGTAGGCTCATCTTTCATGTTATTATCTTCACATAGTCTAGACATTTAAACCACAAATTACAATCACTTAATTGTAGTTTTTCCTTCATTTATATATATTCTTTATATCTTTCTGTGTCAAAGATATTTATCTTAGCCTTGGTATTTTTTTATATCATAAAACTTTTTATCTTCATTTTTGTTGTAATCTACTCTTCAGATTTATACTGAGAAGTAATTATGTGTGAGTTTTTAGACACTGGGGATTCAAAGGTGAACAATGCTAATGAACTCTCAATCTGGTAGAATATGCAACATGTGTTCAACTGACTAGAGCACATGCATGAATAAAATAAAGTTATGAAAATAAGAAATTGCTTATCATTTTACAAATTTACAACATAAAAGCAAAAATAGGAAAATTCTTTCATAATTTTGTATAAATGGGTCATATTTCATTAGATACAATAATAAAAACACATATATGTCCAAGTAATATTATATGGAAAATTCATATTAATTATTTTATTAGTTTAGAGAATATCAAAAATTAAACAAATATGGTATTAGGTAGTAGAATGGTATAGCAAATAGATGATGAAATTGGTTGTTGTTTTAATTGCTAAAAATAATCAGGCTTTTTATTATGGCTTCTTACCAATAACTTGGTTTAAAAAATACCTTACACAACATCTTAAGTACATGCATGTTTGATTCTCCTAGCATTTCTAGTTTACTGTAAACTTATTTATTCCCTGTAGAATATTCAGATTACACAAAGCACACTTAAGAGTAGACCCCATGCCCAAGCAGGAGATGATCAACAAAATCAAACCAGATGCTATTTTTGTAGACTTTTGATATCACATTGCTTTATTTGGGCATTTTTTGTTGCTTCTTATGTTTTACTTGTGTAATGGATTCATATTCTATGTTTTCATGTGTTTGTGCCTATTTTAATTTCTTGTGTTCTTTCTTTGATTCCCTTTTATTATCTACTCTTGTTTTCAAAAGAGAGAAAAATAAATGGCATGAATTTTGGTGGAGTTTGGAAAGATATGAGAGAAGTTGGAAGAGGGGAAAGCAGGATCAGAATGTAGCATATGGAACTCTTTTACAATAGAAAATAAATAATTTACTACTTTAAACTGAAAAATACTGGATATGTTGAAGTGCAACAGTGGAATATACCTTTAATCCCAGCATCAGAAGGCACAAGCTGGTGGTGAATCTCACTGGGCTTGAAGTCAACCTGATAAACATAGCTATTTCCAGGACAGCGAAGGCTACACAATGAACTGTCTCAAAATAATGGAAGCACAGTATATTGTAAATACTCAAAGCAAATGTGAGCAACTAAAAATGGGTAATTAATATGTGATATTAGAAATATATGGGGTTATAATCATATCTAAGTGAGAAGGAAGACACATTTGCTTAGCAGAAAATGGAAAGATCTGTATATGATACATACTTTCTTATATACACAAAAAGCGGGGCAAATATATATGCAGACTTGAAGCAAAAAAGGAAGTACAAAGGAACAGCAAAAGGGCAGAAAGAACAAAAAGAGAGTACTAGAGCATGAAAATTACCAAATCATACTTTATGCCACCATGGGAATTCAATTTTAACATACAGAAGTAAAAATTTGAATTTATAAAATTGCAAGTACTAAAACCTAGACAGCACAGCACATGCATCCTCCTTCTTAGGAGGTTCTAACACAGGAATCTATAGTTTAAAGCCAGGATGGACTACATAGCGCATTTGACAGTACAACGTGCTCTACATGGTATACATATATGTCAAAGAAGAGAATATCAACAATTTTGTGAGACCAGTTTACAACATGAATAATATATATCCAGAGGAAGACATTGGAATTCAAGCTGAAGATCAGAAAAGCAAAGCAATGAGTCAGTATCTCTTACTTCTAACAAGGCTCAATTGGAGATACTGTCTTCCATGTGCCTGGAAACAAAATCTCATATGAGACCCTTTGCTTCCGCTTTATATACATCTCTAGTACTAGGATTAAAGGCATGAGTTCTGTTACTCCTTTAGACTAATTCACTCTCCTGCACCCCACAGTGGTCATGGACTCACTGAGATCCATCTACTTTTGTCTCTTCAGAGTTGGAATTAAAAGTGTGTACCATCATTGTACAACTTCTATGTCTAACTAGTATGGCTGGCTTTACATTCTGATATTCTGTGGCTTTATTAGATCATAAAAAATATATTATCGGGGCTGGAGAGATGACTCAGAGGTTAAGAGCACTGATTGCTCTTCCAGAGGTCCTGAGTTCAATTCCCAGCAACCACATGGTGGCTCACAACCATCTGTAATGAGATCTGGTGCCCTCTTCTGGTGCGCAGACATACATGGAAACAGGATGTTATATTCATAATAAATATATCTTTAAAAATATATTATCACAACAGTTAGCACAAACATAATGACTTAACATTCTTCCAGTGCATTTATTAAAAATTCCTGCAATTTTAATTCTGCCATAGTTAGAGTCAGGCTATACTCTGATTGCTCTTTCAATTGAAAGAACCTTAATTCCTTAGAATTGTTTATGTCGATAATAGTTACTACACCATGCTAGCAAGACCAGGAAGAAATCAAACTTGTACCTATTGTGAGCCTTTTCCCCTGTGCAGTAACGTTCACTGTACTAGTAGGTGCTCTACAAGTTGCCAAAAGAGAAAGATAAACACCAACCCAGCTACAAACTATTTGTACATTGATGACCTGTATACAAGATACACTAGTACAATATCACATAGCTTATTGGAAGCAATGAACCAATATTTAATTGGATTTAAGGCCCAATACATGAGATAGAATCCTTCCATGACATTGCTTCAGCAGGGTGGTCAAAAAATTGATTAGATAAGACAGGGAATTAGGGGAAAACCAAGAACTACTGCTTTGTTAAAGGAATGTGTCAATAAAATGACTCTGAATAAAGATGTGCTATAATCATAGATCAGTGCCTTGTTCAGCCATCCTCAGAAAAGCTTTCTCCCATAGTAGATGGGAATAAACACAGCGACCTACAGCTAGACCTTAAGCAGGTAAGGAAAGAACTTTGAACACTCAGTCCTAAATGAGAGTTCTCTATCATATTTCTCTCTTCAGGGTTCTCTTGACTTTGGGGAAGCGTAGACAGAAAGACTGTAAAAGTCAAAGAGAGTGGAGGATGACAAATTAACAGGGTCCTCTAAACACAGCAGAATAGATGCAATTTAGCAGATACAGACACTCACTAAGGCGCACATTAACACACACAGCAATCCCATAAAGCAGGAAACTGGAAACCTAAAATATACTCACAGGACTTGCAAGAAAAAAACTAAAATAAAAAATAAATAAGTAAAAACTGAAATAATAAAATTAAAATATTTGGAAAAAAAGAAGCAATGAGTAAATGTCCGGACTCAATTCTGTGAGCTAAAGAATATCCAATGATGCCTTGGAGTTCTTCTTCTTTTGGTCATCTACTGTGGGGCATAAGACCTGCCCTAAACAATGGTTTTCATCTCAGTGATACTCCTTTGGGGAAAACTATTTTTTCATTTGTGAGAGGTTATCACCTGGAGAAAGCTTCAGGTAAGGTCTCTGGGTATTTGTGTGTTTTGTCCTATCTACCATGATTTTTTTCTGTATAATCTGAATATTTAATTATTCTTTTGATGTTTGTTTATATGAAAGAGAGAGGTTCATGCTGATTGGAGAATTATGGAGGCTTGATGAAGTTGGGGTACAAGAATCATTAATCTGAATACATAAATTTTTCTTATTATGTAATTTGTGAGAACAATTCAAAATGTAACTAAAACAAACAATATAAACAAAATTCAACTTTCAGATTTATTTCAGAAAATTATTTTCATAAATATGAGCTAATTATTGACATTAGTGATATTATTATTAATATTACTATTATTTTAAAGTTTTTAAAATTGTCATATGACAAAGACTTTAATATTTTCATAGGTATGAAGATTTTTGAGAACATACATGCAAGTAAATCCATAGTTATTTGCAAGATTCCAAGACAAAATTAAGATAGAAAATGCTATATATTAGATGAGTACTACATAGTATATTACTAGCATGATTAATTGAATTGAAATGGTATATTCTTCAGCTCAGTCCTAATTCAGTGAAACAGAATGAGACAACTTCTATAAAACAACAACAGGAAAAGCTATCCAACTTGTCCTTTTTGGAGGCTTAAACTCATGGTATGTACAATAGTTCAGTACAGGTGAATAGAAGAAATTACATCATGGCAAGAACACAAGCAGTTCAGTCTATCAAAATGCTGATATGAACAGGCAGAGCAGGAGAGAAGGAGAGAGTCACAGAGACACAGAAACTAGATGCTAACATCTGCTTTGAGAGTAAACCCTCTATGACTTACAGAGCTCTTGCTCTGTCTCAACTATTAAAAATACAGAATACCTGAGTTGGGACATTGCACAGTGGCCTCTAAGCAATTTGTATAGAAAATTCTCCAGTGAATTTAAGATGACTATTGTGTTTACCTGTATCTACTAATTCAGATTGGAAAAGAAAGAAAACATGGGAAGAAATGTGTGATTTTGATAATTTTAAGTTATTCTTGTGCAGCCATTAACTAAATTCATTCATTGTGAAGATCTTTGCAGCTGCTTGGTTTGAACTGTTGTACCAAAATTAATGTATCATCATGGGTTGAATAATATAATACTGTTCATAGATATACAATATACAGTTTAAATAATTTTATTTATATCAAAACCAATCTTATTTTACATACAAATCCCAGTTCTCTCTCCCTCCCATCCTCCCATTCTCCCCACAAACTCCCCATCACATCCCAAATTCACTCCTCAGGGAAGATGAGGACTCCCATGGGGGATCATCAAAGACTGTCACATTATTTGGGGCAGGACCTAGACTCACCCCATTTATCTAAGCTTTGAAAGTATCCTTGTATTTAATGAAAGTAGCTTAGAGTTATTTGAGTAATGTTAAAGTGCCGTTAATAGTAAATTAGCTTTGTTGCTTATTTTGGGATGTGGTTCCAAAATTTAATGAAGCAAATAAAGATCAAAATCAACATAGACTCAGGGAAAATTTTGGACTCAATTTTTTGCTTATCTTGAGTTATTTTCTAAAATCTCTAAAGATGTGAAAAATTACTATTCACTAAGCTGACCTACAAACATCTCTATTCAGAAGAATATGTTTAACCATTGGAAGACTTCACAATGGTAAATCTGAAATTCTTCATTTCTGCTGTGCATCTTATAGTACAAGGATACTGTCACTACATGGAATCATAGTCTTATTCATGTGCTAGAACACTAACTAACAAGAGAAGCACTAGAAATAATGCAAATGTCACATTCACTCAGGCTTAAGAACACAGAATATCACCTATCTAATCACAAAACATTTGTCATAATTTCACTGTGAAAAATAGAGCCAGGTAGAATAAATGTTAACAGTCCTACATTTGCAGAAATAAATCTAGTTATAAAAACATACTAGCACTTCATCAAACAACATGTAAAATACAATTAATAAAAGGCTATATATTTATAAATGAATCGGGTAGAAAATATTCTCAATTTCTATATTGAAAAATTTAGCAATATAAAGTAGGCAAACTCTCCCAGCTTCACTCATTTACTACTTTTATTTAAACTCATGGAAAGTTTGTAAATCGACAGTAAAATCCATATAATAATGGAAATATCCCAGATTTATAAGAATATTTAAGGAAAATAGTAATATCAGACACCAAAAGCAACATTATATTCTGTGCTTGATTCATATCGCCCACTTCTTAATACAAATCATGGTGACTAGAGCTAAAGTATCCTGGGTCAGCAAAGTGATTCAATTGATAGCCTGAGTTCAACCTCTGCAGTTGTAGATAAAAGTTTTCTAATTCTACATATGCAACATAGCACAGACCTTGCCCACTTCACGAACAGTCATCCATATTTAAACGTGTGTGATTTAAATATATAGTTATATGCATAATACAAATAAAAGCAAATATTTAAATATTCTCATTTTTTAAAAGATGGGTCAGTACAGCAGGTTCCCTAGTCCATTTGCTCCTTCCACATAGAGTGATAATCGATTTGCTATTTCAGGTAAACCTTGTATATACTTGTCTACTGTAACTTCAAAAGCTGGGAAAAATTTATAGTAAGGCCGTGTAACTAAAAGTAATGTCATGAAAGTTTCAGAAAAATGCTTCATCCTTTAAGGTCACTGGATGATCTTCCAGAGATACCAAGTCTGATTCCCAGCAGAAGTGTATGCAACTCCAATTCCATGAAATCTGATCAGATGCTCTTTGGGGTTTCTGTGGGGCATGGGTACATAAGCGCTGTAAAGATATTCATGCAGGCAAAACACCCACAAAAACAAAATAAAATAAAATAAAGTAAAATAAAACATAATTCAAGTGTGGTGACAAAATGAGAACTCTACTGGGTACAGAAACAAAATGTTTCTTGGGACAACCTTTCTGAGTGATTCTCCATTGACATGATGATGCAAATCATCTACTTTTACTGTAGCTAGAGAGATTATTTTCCTCTTCAATCTCATAGTTGTTAGGACTATATTTATTGCTAGTCTCCATTCATTCTATCTTCACCATCACAGAGTTTTTCCCATTCCAGTTATTCTTTTAATACTAGTGTATTTCTCAGCTTAAGAGAACTGAATTTGGTCTACTATATAGAAAGAAGGTAATGTATTTTCACAGGAAATACAATCACTGAAGCAAGTTTCTTGAAACATCTATTCAATATATCTAAATGTTTAATTGAATGGTGTTCTTGAAGGTAAAATGTTATATATTTTGTCATAACCATTGAGATTATATCACAACAAATACTGCAAACTTCTAATTGTATATTTAAATATATTCCAGAGAAAAATTACAGGCAGATTAATAATTGAGTTGCAGCCGGGCGGTGGTGGCACATGCCTTTAATCCCAGCACTCGGGAGGCAGAGCCAGGCAGATCTCTGTGAGTTCGAGGCCGGGCTGGACCGATAGCCTCCAAAACAATACAGAGAAGCCATGTCTCGTAAAAACAAAAAAACAAAAAAAAATAATTGAGTTGCAAGAACCTTTCTAGATGTGGGCACTATTATCCAATAGGTTAGTGTGCAGATAGAATGGAGAAATTGAGAGGAAAATGATGTTCTTCATCTTTTAGGATTTTGCCAGTAACTTTGCAGGATTTAGTTCTAAAAACTAATTTCTTGGGCTGAAAAGCAAAGAGATAGTCATTCAACAAGAATCCATTCTATCCCTGACTATTTATGGCAATCAATTAAAACTGTTATACTCTAACAATATATACACATATAAACATAGATATAGTTGTGGTTATTGATAGAGATAAAAGTATAAACAGAAGAGATAGATAGATGATAGAGATGAATGATAGATGGTAAGTCAATAGGAGACAGATATAAAGATAATAGAGTAGATGATAGATAATAGATGACAGATAGATTATAGATAAAAAGAGATAGACAGATAGATAGATAGATAGATAGATAGATAGATAGATAGATAGATAGATAGAGATAAGGTTGGAGATGGAGAGGGATGAGTTCTTCTACTGTTGAGTATGTACTACTGGGAAGCTTTGATACATAAAATAATCACTAACTCCATTCTAAACAATAGAACAAGTAAATTATTTCATATGAAAGGACATTAAGAGTATTTTCTATATTTACTGGAAAGGTCTATTTCTATAGCCCAACATTTGCTTAACATGAGAGTAATTTCTTTTGCATAAGGTTACTGAGCACTTGAAATTGAGCTCCAAAAATTAACAGCATCATTAATATTGAAGGTTAAATGTAAATCTAATCAAAAGTTGTAAATGCTAGCTTCATATTGATGCATCAAAAATACTTTGAAATAAATAAACTAAAAATATGTTGCTTTCTTAGAAAACACATTTTGAGAATTCTATACATGAGTGATACCCCTAGCGTACTCCTGTCATTCCCTGTGGCTTCCAAATACTCTCATTCTGTGCCTCCTGTTCGATAATTATTATTATATGTATACACATATGTTTATTTATTTGCATGAATATATCTACAGTCTACTCAGCCCATTTAGTGTTATATAGATGTGCATGTGTTCAAAGGATTAGATAACCTGTGTGAACTCCTCATTTGAGAAAAATAAGTTGCCATTTCTGAAGATGCCATTTTTATGTCCACACCAACATGACAACTGTAGGTGTCAGTAGGTATATTTTACTCAGGTATTCATAGTGTGGAAATCTTATAAGTACATGACCCGTTTTACCGCATCTCAAGGGGACATATTTCAGCTGTGGGAGTCTTATACTTTAATTATTAGAGATCTTTCAATTTTCTCATCTATAATATTCCCTGATCCTTAGATGTACAGTATGCCATGCAGATGGAGTAATTGGGCCCAGGCATCTCAGTGATTTATTTTATATTTTTTGACTACTTGTGAGTTTCTTTCAGTATCAGTTCCAAACAGAAACTTTTTGATGAGGAATGAATGATTGTTATGTGGGAGTAAAGAGTAAGTATTTAGAATATATTTAGACATCATATTCATTTAGGCAAATGGCAGTAGTAAGTTCTCATCTTGGCTCTATAGCTTTTCCAGCCATGGATTATGCTTACAAACAAGAAGCAGTTTCTTCCTCCTGATTTCACCCTAATTTCAATTAGACAGTTGTTGACCATACCCATTATAAATGTGCCACTGTTTTGTGGTTTGCATATCTTTCTAACCAGTTGTCTGTCTATCTATCTATCTATCTATCTATCTATCTATCTCTCTATCATCTATCTATCTATCTATTGGTTTATATGTGTATCCAACTACATAGATACAATGGTTGTTTGTTTCCCTTGGAAGTTTGTACAGCACCTTCCAATATTATGGAAGGTGGTCTTAGGGAAGAAATTTGCAGGTCAGCTCCAGAAATCGAGTTAGATTTCTCCAAGTAATGTGTCTGAAGTGGAATTATCTCCACCAACAGATGTTATACTAAAATTCTCCAGGAACAGTCTTAAATTCAAGTTCTTTACTGTATATTTTGGCAAATAACAAAAGATGATATAGTTTAGATTGAATTTCATATGACTCCTCAATAAATATCAATTTTTCTTGTCTTCAATATACATATATGTATGTGTGTGTGTTTATACATACATATATACATTGTGTAAACACATTACAGATCTGTAGTAAACTGTTGCTTTAAAATAGTAAGAAAGTAATGTTTACAGAATGTTCTACATGTATTTCAAAATTCAAATATTAGGAAATACATTTCCTTTTGTGTTAATATTTATTAAAACATTATATAAGTAAACCATTTTTTACATATACAAAAAACATCAAATATTAACATGAATGAAAATAAACAAGTTAAATAAAAATTTGGAGACCATATTTGCTTCCCTGCTATGATTAAAAATAGAATATTACAAAAGTCTGCTGTAATCACATTTTTTTCCTATACGTGCTTGCTACATCCATGCCCCGTTTCTTCTTTCCTTCCTGGTCTGAAAAACTAGTGGCAGGATTCATCTCCATGAATTTAAAAGTAGCTCTGTGCTAGGATCAGTACTGCCTGGTACAGGAGAAAAATGAGAAATGGCCTATTGGTATGCAAAGAAGGGAAGTGTGGCTAGATTAAAGAGAATTGGCTCTGTTCCAGTTATTTCCAAGATGGCTCATTAAAAATTCCCATTTGTTTAACTAAAACAAACTATTAATGAATTTTCTGAGGAAAGCTTATAAAATACTGAAAAATTGAAAGGGGTGAAGACTGAAGGTCATAAGAACAATAATGTTTTAATAAATTTTCTTTCACAACTCATATTCTGGTGTGTGACCTCTTGTCTCATATTTTTATGAATACTCCCATTATTGTAAGTGGTCTCAAAATGAGCTTTCTCATGAGGAAATAATAAATGAACATTTATAAAATATCTTGAGAAGTTGCCTCTATTTAAATAAAATTAATAAGAAATGACCAAATGACTAAGCAAATTTGAGCAGTTGAAGTTTCTTTAAACTTATTGAGCTTTCAAATTACATCAGTGTTAAGAATAATGATGAAAGCTTCTAACTAAATAACAAAGACTAATTATGACAATTGTTACAAAGCAAAGAAGAAGAAAATAGTGTTACCTTTTTCTGATTATGTCAAGTACTTAAAAGTATGCTTAGTTTTGCCATGCTTATATACATAGGTCATATTACTACATATATTTTTCTCAGTATCTTTGCCTTTGCTGTACACATTTTTTTCATTTCACATACCAATCACAGATCCCTCTCCCACCCCTATTCCTACCCCCCCACTTCCTCTTTTCCACATCCCCCATCCAATTCTCAGAGCCAGCAATGCTTCCCTTGGGAAGTCAACAAAGTCTGGCATGCCAAGTAGAGGCAGGACCAAGCCCTTGCCCCCTGTATCAAGGCTGATTAAGGTATCCCAGGAGATCATGCCACATAACTGAGGACCTACTTGTGTCACATGTAACTTCCCCTGCTGTCAATCTAGAGTCTGGGAGCTTCCCCAGCTCAGATCAGCTGACTCTCTGGTTGGGTACACAAATTTAATATAAAAGTATTTATGCAAGTATGCACATATTATCAATGTGCATGGGGTTGCAGTGTAATTTTAAAAAATAAAGGAGTGGGGAGACAGGTTGGGGTGCCACAAGCCTTTAATCCTAGCACTTGGGAGGAAGAGACAGGTGAATCTCCATTGACATCAAGGTCAGCCTAGTCTACAAAATGAGTTAGAGGACAGCAGGAGCTATTGAAAAGAGAAGCCTGGTCTCAAAAATAAAAATAATGTCATACAATAATAAAAAGAATAATAATTATTATTAATGGAATGAGGAAGGAGTGACTCCACACAATGGATATGAGCTTTGAAGTAACAGAAATAGCTAATTTTTTCCTACTTTAAATTTTATCAATGATTTTCAGTTTTTATCATGGATAAGTATAGAAAACTATGCAATGCCAAAGGTACAAAATTTAATATGATGTATCATAGCTTCTGTTCCAAATACCAATTTTACTTGTATAAAATTTCATTGAGTTGTATAGATGTTAGATCTGTTTAATGTTGGGTGTGATGTTTTCATTAATTTGAAAGCATTTCAAATAAAGTTTACAGAGCAGTGCTATAAAAATATTAAGGATAGGATTAAGAATCTATGTTAAACAAAAGAGATAAAAGTTTGTTATTTTTCTTAGAATTTTAGCAAACCATGACACTGTCTTTTTCACATGAAAAGTAAGTGGTTTGCTATGATACTGTCAATGTGTTCTTTGGTGATTTCAAATCTCACCAATGAGTGTTGAACCTTAACCTCACTGTAATTTACTAAAAGAATTAATATGATCTATATTCTGGTACAATAAAGGTACAAATATTATAGATACAATCAATCTTTCTACATTAATGAGGACAAGATATTTACTTCTTTAAGCTACAGGATTGATGCAAACACCTAGTAAGATTATGCTGGTAGGTGGACCAGGCATTGAAATGATTCTCAATGATTGTTTGCTAAATACATAAATCAAGGAGTTTCACAGTCATCAACATAAAATCTAGTTCACACAGTTTATGGCTTTACTTTAAACAAGGGAATTCAAAATTGGTCTACAAGTAGAGAATAAGTGCCACTGGAGCTCTTAGCCCTAATTGGAATATTTATATCACATCTCTCCCCTCAAAGCTCTGAAGGGTGGACAGCAAAAGAAAGAGGTGGTGGATGACTAGACACAGCAGGGTAGATGCATGCCTGAACGCACAGCACTTGTTACTATCATATGCACAAGTCCTGAACAAGCTCAGGAGAAAAAGTTCCAGGAATAGTGTGAAGGACAGTACAATACTACCTAAACTAAGGACTTCTAGATATTTGAGAGCTGCTGGGAATAAAGTCATTTTGTTTTTATTGTTGTTCTTGGTGGTGTGGGTGATTTTGCTTGTTTTTGATTTTTGCTTTTTGTGTTTTTGGTGTTATTGTTTTTAGTGGTAAGAGTTCTTGCACATTCATGAATAGTTAGCAAACACAAACTGAATTAAATGGAGAGGAAGAGAGGTTGGGGCAAATGAGCAAATTAAGCTAGGTAGAAAGGGAAGTGATATGGGGAACATGATGAAAATACAACATAAGAAAATTGTCAAAGAAAGAATAAAATATTATTTAAAAATAAAGAAAAGGGATATAATTAAGACCTTGCTGGCAACAGGCTATTTCATGAAAAACTTAAGTTTCATTTTCTTTATCTCCTTGATTTTCCCAGTATGGGAAAATGGGAATTTCTATTCTTCCTGCTATTCCTTCAAAAACTACGCTTAAGTTCTCCACAAAACATTCTGATATGTACAAAGTGCTTTTAAACACCCATTCACACTGTGTTCAACCTCCCATTTCTTATGATTGATATACTCAAAATTAACATCATTGTCTGCAAGAAGTTACGAACTACCAGGCCAAGAGATCTACAAAAATGATACCAACTGGCATTAAGGCTACCTTAAATGTCTTCCCCTGATAATGAGTTTGACTACTTTATTATGCCATGCTAGAACCCTAATCCAGTGGCTGTTGGATGCAGAGGCATACACCCACAGCTAAAGACTGAATTGAACTCCTGGAAGACAGTTGCAAAGAGGAATGTGACGAAATCCACAGAGGCCACTGACTAAATGAGGGGGAATTGCATGGACGCCAGACTGAAGACTGAGAGACCAGCATGGGATTGATCCAGATACCAAACCCCACACCCCACACCCTAAATCTGGGTGTCAGAGAAGAGGTCTTCGCAATTTATTTGACATTGGAGAGTAGATTAGTATTTATTTATTCCTGGCATACAAATGGACGCTGGGGGCCCATTCCACATGAAGGGATGCTGTCTCAGTCTGGACACATGGGGGAGGACCTAGGCCCTGCCTGGGTTATATAATAGACTCTAAAAATCCCTCATGCAAGGTCTTATCCTGCCTGGGGAGGGGAAGAGAAATGGAGTGGGATGGAGGCTTGGGAGGAATGGGAGGGCTGAGGGAGGAGGGGAGGGAAAGGGAACTGAGAGTAACATGTATAAAAAGTTAAATAAAATAAAATATAAAAAGATCTCTTACAAATATTTTTGTTTCCCTTGCTAATACTTGATTCTTTTTAGTGTGTTTTTTCATGCTTTGATACTTCATTTCTGTTTAAAATTGAAGACTATTGCTTAATTCATATATTCTTCAGTATATTCAATGCAAAATTTCTTTTCTTCCAATGTTTTGCAAGTATGGGTAAAGTTACAGTCATCCATGTGCCAGTAGGAAGGAATAAAGTATCTAAAGGGAAGATATAAGTCAATAAGTTAAAGATGTTGCACTATCATGAGATAACAATAAGTATAATTATAAGGATAAAACATAAAAAGGAAAAATGCATAATTAAGAATAAATGCAATAGCCAAATCCTTTTTCAAATATTTAAAAAGTACCAAAGATAACTCAATGCTATTCCCTAAAAGTGCTAAAGAAGGGGATTATAGAAACAGATTATTAAAAGAGATAAAAATACAAGGCCAGAAATATTCACTAAGGCTCTGTACTGATTATCTATCATTTATTTATTCATGTATTTATTTATGTTAGGTGCTCAACTGCTTGATGCAAGCTATGGTCACCTGGGAAGAGGGAGCCTCAACTGAGAGTCTGCCCCTCCAGTTTGGTCTGTAGGCAAGTCTCTGGCATTTTCATGATTAATTATTTATATTGGAGGTCCAGTCCACAGTGAGCACTGTCAACTCTAAGCAGTTCATTATGTATTGTACAAGAAAGCATACAAAGGAAGTCATTCAAAAGTCAGAGTGGAGGATTATGCTGGAAACAGGTATCCTTCCTGGATTTACTTTACTTCCTTTTGACCACACCGCCCTACACAATGGACTGAAGGCTAAAACATGAAATAAACCTTTTTACCCAGATATGAATTGTCATTGTGGTGTTTGTCGCAGAGACAGAGAACCAATCTAAATCCAAAAATGTAGCACAATATCCTACATAAAATGAAGTTAAAGTGAATTAAAAAGTACTTGATAGAGCTGGGTACCTAGGCTTAGGCTTGTGCCTAAAATTCCAATACTTAACATAGATTCTGTTTCCCTAGGATGTGTTTGGACTTCAGTTCATATCCACTCATTAATTAAAATCTAAGTATATTTTACTTTTGAGATTGTGTCATTGTCTTTTCTTTCACTAACATAATGAAAAATAAATGAAACTTAAAATTGATAATGATATTCAGTGTGTGTCCACGTGGGGAGTTGTGGTGGGTGTCTTTCTCTATTAGTGCTTGGGGCAAAGTCTGTCACAAATCTCCATGTCACACTTTTAAGTAGCTTTCTTGAAGAGCAATCCCTTAGTATCCTGTCTGCTTCAGGATATGGGCTTTTGCTGATGTATCCCACATGGTTTTGGGCTGAATTCTGGGTCTCTGAACCCAGGTCCTTAGCTGTTTACACTGAACAATAATTCAAGATCCCAGAAGAAATAGTTCTAAAAATGATTTTCCTTGTTTGTATTCTTCATAACATAGATATAGATATAGATATATTCAATGCATTGCTACATTTCAAAGTTTATTATGTGGTGGGTAATTCCTTATTCTTTCACTTAATTCTGAAATAAAGACTGTATTTAGTATATTCAAGGTCTACAGTATCTTAGGCTACAACATCTAAAATATTTTAAATTCTGATACCATTACTGAACAGATTGCTATTCTCTCAGTAACAAAAGTAAGTTAAAATATTTCCTTGACATATTTAAAGTAACATGCATATCATATCATGAACTCATGTTTCCCAGATACACTGAAAGTGTGATATGAAATACATAGGCTACCTCTTCTTAGCGAGTGACTTTTTAAAAACTTGAATGCTTAACTTCTGATTTTTAAAATATGCACAACATTTTCTTTTCATAGATCTCCCCCTTGCCTCTTTGTGTAAATGTGTATTTGTCAGTTTTTCACTGCAACTACAGGAGAAGCATAAATTCTATTATATTTGCAAACCTCAAATCAGTATTAAAAATGATAAACAACTTTACTACATTAGAAAATGGCCTTGTTGAAACCAAGTAGGAACTAGAGGCAATTAAATGCCTTTGTTGTTGTTGTTACTGTTTGATATAATGCTTTATTTTTCCAACTCTGTGTTTATAATGGGAAGAAAAATAAAACAAGTTGAAACCTAATATTAATGAAACCCTTAAGCAAGTACCTGATGTAGGATGCTCAGCCTGCAAGAGTAAATCTGATATTAAGGAAAAAGGGATATGAAACTATAAAATGCTTATGTATACATTGGTTTGAGCACATAGAGTTGCACTAAGAGCTCTCAGATGATATCTTTATATGACACTAAGTTCTTTTCCCTAATCCTGACTCATTGAAATGTGTGCAGGTAAGTCCATACATAAACAGATGAATGGACAGTTATCTATATACAAAGAGAAGTATGTAGGCCTGCTGTTAAGACAAATTAAAATTGACTATCTATCATTCTCTACATTTGGTACCCAAAAGTTGAAAGGTACAGAAGAATGCATGGGATGTTGTAAAAGACCACATAACTGTAGTGTATCTCACATGGAAAAGAACATGTGTGTACAGTAGGAAGCTTTGTGTAAGAAAGCTTGCTTCAACAGTGCAATAAGAAATACAGAGATGTCAGATCAGCTGTGATCAGAAATGATCATGCTAAAAGGAAAATAGAAATGAACCTTGTCTATTTGCTATAGCTTTTTTGTTGTTGTTTTTACGAGACAGGGTTTCTCTGTATTGTTTTGGAGGCTATCGGCCCAACCCGGCCTCAAACTCACAGAGATCTGCCTGCCTCTGCCTCGTGAGTGCTGGGATTAAAGACGTGGGCCAGCACTGCCCGGCTTTCTATAGCTTTAATTTTTTTCAAAATATATCTAAGATGCCTCCCCTCAGAAAAACCACGTATATAAATCCAAGTAAATTCAATGATACAATTTTATGTAAGAATATTTTCACAATTACAAAGAAAGTGATAAAACGGTAAAAATTATTGTTCGTATATTGTATCATATTAATAGATTTTTTCTAGTTGCTTGTATATTTTCTCCATGAATAAAAATGCTGTTTATAAATTGTGTAATATGAATTTGCAAGTAGAGATCTCATCATTCATAAAAACTGAAGGGTACTTGATACAACATTTGGTGTAATTTATTCCAGAGTGATAATCAATTAGGAGGAAATTTCCTAAGAGTGAAGATAGCAAGAAGAAGAGTTCATGGTCACCAATCTAACAGTCAGGCACACTCTTGTAGGAGCACTTTTCAACTGAGGCTGGACCCTTTGAAAGGTGAGACTCAGGCACACACCAATATGTCTTTCTTTTGAAAGTATTGCTGTGAATTGCAATGCTTAATGGTTCCATCAGCTGAAAATGGAGAACTTTACAGGATCATGTATCACTTCCAATACTGCCATCTTTACAACAATAGAAAACTGAAAACACTTCAATTAATATTCAACTTCTATTGCTTTTGCTGAAAATGTGGTTTTTCTCATACAGTGTATTCTAATTATGGTTTCCTCTTCCTCTGGTCCACCTAGTTCATACCTCTTTCTGCCTAGTTTGTCCCCACCTCCCCTCCCATCTAAATCTATTTTCTTTCTCCCAATAGAAAACAGAAGGAGTTCTAGGGCATAACATTAAGAAAAAATGGAGCAGTCTCACACTAGTAACAACATCACACCTGTCAGTTCTGGAACAAAAAGAAGCAACCATATCCAGAATGAGTAGACAATAATAAATATTGAAACTCAGGACTGGACCAATAAAATAAAAACAAACCCAGTACAAATTCTCCAAGAATTACAGAGTTCATTCTCTGAGAAATCAGTCAGACTGACAAATACTGCACCAAATCAACTGAAAGGGTTTAAAGAGAATATCCAAGTTAAGAAAATTAGAGACGAAATTTGGAGCATAAAAGTATCACTAAAAATCCAGGAGTATCATATTCTTTTTTCATATATTACATTCCAAACACAGTTGCACCCACCCTCCCTTCCAGAAATCTCCTCCATCTACCCTCCCTCTTTAACCTTCAGAAAATGGCAGGCTTCCTGGGGATATCAACATTACATAGCATGTTAAGTTGCAATAAGAGTAGGCACCTGCCAAGCGCTGGAGGCACATGCCTTTAATCCCAGCACTCAGGAGGCAGAGGCAGGTGGATCTCTGAAATCGAGCCCAGCCTGGTCTACAGAGCGAATTCCATGACAGCCTCCAAAACAATACAAAGGAACCCTGTCTCAAAAAAAATAAAAATAAAAATAAAAAAGGAGTAGTTACTTATGTACCTCCCCCATATCAAGGCTCGATGAGGCATCTCATTAGGAGGAAAAGGGTCCCAAAAGCAGGCAGATGAGTAAGAGACAGCCTCCACTTTCACAGTTAACAATCCCACAAGAAGACCAAGCTTCACAACTGTAGCATATATGTAAAGGGCCACGGTCTGTCCCTGATCATTGGTTCAGGCTCCGTGAGCCCCTATAAGACCAGGTTAGTTGATTCTGTGGGTTTTCTTGTGACCCCTCTGGTTCATTACTATCCCTCTTCTGAAGGATTCCCAGTTACCTCCCTCATGTTTGGGTGTGGGTCTCTGTATCTTTACCCATCAATTGTTTGATGAAGCCTCTCTGAAGACTGATGATAATTATGCTAGTTTCCTGGCTAGGAGTATAGCAAAAAATCATCAGGAACCATTTTATTGACATCTATCTATCTATCTATCTATCTATCTATCTATCTAACTAACTAACTATCTATTGAGAATCAGGAAATGGACTTTGGGCTTCAGCAGAATTGAGGTCACCATTCCTGGTGTGGCTACGTCCGGGAAGAGTGGGAACGAAGGGTGAAAATTGAAGAGGCGGAGAAGACATAGAAGAGCCGCTGACAGGGGACTGAGGTTTCTAGATAGAGTTTCTCTGTGTAACCCTGGCTGTCCTGGAGCTAGCTCTGTAGACCAGGCTGGCATCGAAGACAGAGATCTTCCTGCCTCTGCTTCTCAAGTGCTGGGACTAAAGGGGTGCATCACCACCACCTCAGCAAGAAGGAAATGGTTTATTTGGCTTACTTTTCCACATAATCCATATTGAAGGAAGTCAGAACAGGAACTCAAACAGGGCAGGATCTTGGAGGCAAGAGCTGATGCAGAGGCCTTGAGCTCAGTGGCTCTCTCCCCGTGTCTCTGTCTCTCTGTCTCTGCCTCTGTCTCTCTCTCCCTCTCTCTCCTCCCCTCTCTCTCTCTCTTTTAGTCTCTCTCTCTTCTCTCTCCTCTCTCCCTCTTCCCAGACAGCACAGGAGCTCAATTTATTCAAGGTTGGTCATATACTCATGAAGATCAACCTACCTCTCCCAGGTGCAGGTATTAAAGCAAATGCTACCACACCTGGGTTAGATCGCTTTCTTTCTTTCTTTTTTTTAAGGGGGACATGTTTCCAGACAGGGTTTCTCTGTAGCTTTGCTGCCTGTCCTGGTTCTTGCTTTGTAGACTAGCCTGGCCTCAAACTCAGAGTTCTACCTGTCTAGGCCTCCTGAGATCAGGGGTATCCTCACCCTCAATGACCTCAGCCCTCCCACATCAATGACTAGTTAAGCAAAAAATGCCCTAAAGTCTTACCTACAGCCAGATGTTATGGAGGCATTTTCTCACAGGGCTCTCACCTCTCTGACTGCAGTTTGTGTCAAGTTGACTTAACTGGAGACAGGGGCAAGAAATGATGCAGGGTTTAAGAAAACTGTCAGTTCCTCCCAACCAGCCCTTCCCAAAATGGCACAGGAAGGTACATCCTAGCTTGGTATGGTGGCACATACCTTTAATACAAGCACTCCAAGGCAAAGGCAGATGGATCTCTGAGTTCAAGGCCAACGTGGTCTACATACAGAGCCATTTCCAGGACAGGGCTACACACAGAAACCCTGCCTCAAAAAACCAAGAGGACTAGGAAGGAAGGAAGGCAGGGAGGCAGGCATATCTTACCAGAGACACATAGAAAGGGGCTCATCTCTTTCTTGTTTAAATGAGAAAACTGAGAGGTGATGATGTTAGATGCAGAAACTAGAGCCTTGAATGTCAGCTCTAGGGTGAGGTAATGACAGTAGATGTTGCTGTCATCACTCCTTCCCTTGTGCAGCACCTGCAGCTTTCTCCCTGCCCCAGGAGCATGCTCCATTATATCCTAACTGTGTGTCCCCCCAGTCCCTCAGTATCCTCAGGGAACTCCTTTATGGTGGTCCAAAGAGCTTCTAGGTTCTAACCAAGGTGCGTGTTTCTGTTCAAACACTTGGAGGCAGATCTCATTCATTTTCTTACACACCCACTTCCTTCTTTGTTCACTTACTATCTTTCATCATTCATTCAAGGGTTTGAGTTGCTAATCGCCATGACGAATGAATGAATTCTCTCACTCCAGGGTAAGTTGCTCATCTAGCCCCCAGGTTGCCAGGCTGCAGCTGGCTGCTTCTCACCCAGTCTATTCCCATAGCCCATCTGGAGTTCCAGAGGCTGAGCACATGAGCTTCAAACCCCTTTCCTATGTTCACAGATATCCAGGCCTTTTTATGTCAATTGCGTGTTTATTCCTCAGAGTCATGTATATGTCATGTGTACCACATGTCAGTCTTACTTGCTCTATTATTTATAACAGGGCTGAAATGACCAGTTGTAATTGATCAAGTTTCACCTAATGTTTTTTATTCCAGTGCCAATGATTGAACCCTGGGCCTTGTACAATTAGACAAAACACACTACCATTGAGGTATATCACATCCCTTCAGATATTTCTACAACTGCCTAAAAACTTCTGAAACACAACTTTCAAATATCCAAAATCGAGGCTTATTCCCTGGAAAAATCTCAATCAATGCTAAAAAACACAGATTTATGTGCTAGAGATGTGATTCAGCATTGGGAGCACTGGCAACTTTTCCATAGGACCCAGGCAGGATCAGTTCCAAGCACCAACACTGTGGCTCTAACTGACTGGAACCTGAGTTCCAGGGCACAATGCCCCCCTCTGGCATACACACTGGTACAGGTGCACATGCAAGGATAACACTAATACAGATTAAAAATAAGACCCTAAAACAGCATTAAAGTTGCACACCTTTAATTCCAGTATTTGGTGGGGGGAAAGCAGATGCAGGCAGATTTTAGGCTAGCCTGGTGTATAGGAGTTCCAGCACAGTTGGGATTTCACAAAGATGCTGTCTAGAAGAAAAACAATCCCTATAACTAACCACCAGCACACTGCTACCAGCAGCACACATCCTTGTAGAATTGTTGGGCCAGGAATTGGGGACCTAACTCAGGGTCTAGGAAAGTTTGTTATCACATTCCTCAGCTCCTCTTCCCCTTTGAAATTTTGAGATAAGATCTCAAATAAGTCTCCCAGTCTGACTTTAAAATAATCCTCCTGCTTCATATTCTGTAATAGTTGAAACGATAGGACTGTACCACAGGACTTGGCTCTTCTTAGTAGAGAAAAATCGCATATACACACACATTTTAAAATGTAATGGTGAGGTTTATTTACAAACCAAAGCTGCTCTGAACACACTTTTACTCCCAACAGTAAAAGACACACACGATGTAGGTCGGCACAGCAGGTCCTTCTTTATACTTAGGGGACAGGTGGTGTTCAGTGTGGCTGCTCATGTCTTTCAGAACAAGCTTCCATAGGGCAATGGATGGGGACCAAAGCCACAACCCATCCAGTCCAGTGCACCAGGAGATACATATCTCCATGAGATTTAGTGCACAGGCCTCTCTGCACACTTATCTGTAGAATTGCACATGATCTCATCCTGGATACCAAGGTAGACATAGAATACTGTCTTTATAAATATCAGGGTAAACTGTGTACAGGGTTAACCTACAGTGTCTGACATCTATTGTTCAGGAGAAAGAACAGGGTGTGGTCTGGAACCCTTTTCCTTCTAGTAAATTCTGGAGAGAAATCTGGACACATTCTTTAGGCATCACTCCACAATCTAACCACACCTGCCTCTCCAGGCTTCTACCCTGCCTTCCATAAGCCTGTTTTCTGACATGTATCACCCTAAGAGTCCCATGTTTTTCAAGTTCTGGTCTTCCAGAAAGCAGAGATGAGACTAAGGTCCGGGGAACTCTCCTGTCCGTTTCTTTAGTACCCACAGGTCCCAGGGATCTTAATTTCAAAACATTCATTCTCAGCTAGAATGCACAATCCTCCTAGGGAGGTGGTCAAAGCACTCAATCACCATTGGAAGGAGTTAGAAGGAACTTAGCCTGCGAATTGCTCAGAGCACAGTCAGTGAAACTTTAGCTTGGCTATAGAGGTACAGGGGGGTCCTCTCTGGAAGGTGGCTTTGAGTCCAGGCAGTTCACTGTCCTATCTCCCCCAGACACAGACATGCTTCTGTAGGATGGCAGATCACAGGCAAGGTCTGCATTCCACTAGAATGATCTCTGCTTCCCATTGCAAGCACTCTCAACAGTCTTTAGCTTTGGAGGTGGGACAGAGAACTTGAAACCAGCTCAGCATTGGGGAGTGGACCAGAGGAGAAAAACAATAAATTAAATCAAAGATGAGAGTCATTCCGGGTTACGATGTCCCGGACTTGATCCAAAATTTTGTGGTGAGGTATCTCAAAAGGCTGAGGTGTAAGTGCATCTCATTTGACCAGCAGGGTCCTCAGGCCAGAAGCTGTAGGGAGGAGGTGGTTCTTCAAGGTTCAAGATGACCTGCCAGGGGAGTAAAGTGTAGTTAGTGTGCTTCATGCCTGGGAAAGCAATGATGAACTTGGTTGGCAGCCCTCTCCAAAATATTACTTCAACAAGTTGGATAGCCAGCTATGAAACAAATTAGGAACTGGGATAGGAAGACTTACCTCAACATACGGTGGTGGGGGATCCAAGGGGGTGACCCAGATCATTTCTACTGGAGCAATGGTAGGTGCTTCTGGAGGTATCTGATGATTCCTTCTGAGGTTCTCCTCTGGCTCTCTGCACTTGCAACAGAAGCACTTCACCAAGCGATAGATGAACATATTCAGAGGTATCATGACAAGGAAGATGATAGACACCATCCTAGGAAAGGAATGATATCTCCCTGAGTGCCTATACTCTCCATCATCCAAGCCCAGCCTATTTGAGCCTTCTGTGAATGGTACACCGAAGGGCTTACCCTGGGCTTACCTTAAAGAGTGGTTTGAAGTATTCCCTATATTTTTCTTTTCCAGGCAGCATCCACTCTCACAGCATCTGAATCCCATGGTGCAGTTTCTAGTCAAGTCAGATAGGGATGGGGAGACACCGATGACACCATGAGAATCAGAACAAAGGATTCTTGCCTCTCAAGACACCTATAACCTCAAATTTCAGGCCACCCTTGGTGGGTGTGGGTACATATCCATGCAGGGTACACTGGGAGGAACTGAGGTGTGGAATTGAGACCCTGCAATTCAGGGTTCCTCAGGCAGAATAACCTGAAATCCTTGGCATCGAAGCACCGAGCACTGAACTGAACCCTCTGCCCAAGAACGGAGGACAGACCACTGGATGCAAATGCAACAGGTGGTTTTTTCGGTACACAGGTGCAGGCAGATGCTCCTGTAATACAGGTGCAGAGCATACTGGGCTTGCAGGGAGCACAGTATTTATAGGGTTTTAATGTTTACATAAGTATCAGCATAGCAACAGGCATTTCATTGTCTATTTAAGCATGGGCTGGCTAAGGACATCTTGGGGGCAGGGGTAGTTTCCAAGGACTAAATTTCCTGGTATTACCACATGAAAGCCCTCGGCATGCTTCAGCAATTATTATCCGGGTCCCATAACTTCTCTGGTACTCACAGACAGAAGTATCAGGGTCCCATGACTGCTCTGGTGACTACAAACATCGTCTTTGACATCCAGTTTGAGGCGCCAGCTGGGAAAGGCACCTGGTCTGGGTTTTTCCATTAGGCGATGGCTTGGCCTTGTTTTTCTTTTCCTGGGGGGCTCTGGATAGGGATCTTCCGACCATGCTACTAAATCTTACAGGGTAGGCATGGGGCCCCAGGTCAGAAAGGTAAGGGATTAACACCAGCTACAGAACTGCAATGAGGTAGATGCCAATGATGTGTTGTAGGAGAGGGGGTATGGTTTCATCAACAGTAGGAAGAGGGAGGAGGAGGTATCTGTCCCCTTATCCAGGGCATATCTGACCACACCACCCTCCCTCCATTCCCTCCTAAGTCTCATACTTACTGGGTGTTGCATTTGATTATAACCTGTGGGAGAAAACAGACAGAGGTCAGAGCTTCAAAACTGGGAGTTGGATCTCAGTTCTTAGATTGACTGCCTAGCACAAGCTAGATGTTGTGTTCAATTTCTAGCAATGGCAATACATCTGGTGTGGGAAAGCCAGAATAGTGTACATGACCACAGACCCACAACACAAGAAAGCAGGAGAATCATTCAAGGCTATATAGATAGTTTGAGCCCAGACTGGATGCCAGAGAGAAGCTGGTATCACACATTTTTCCAGACATCTCAGGCAGTGCTTCTCAGACTGCCTTCCCCTCCAGCTCCATGTCCAGGGTCAATGATACTCCCAAGGTCACCAGCCATGGAGGAACAGGGAAGGACAGCCACATAGCCCACATGAGCAAGACCTCAGATTCCTCAACCTTATGGATTAGAATCTAAGTAAGAAATACAACAAAAACGGAGGTCAAAGTTCCCATTCAGGGCCCAGGTTGAAACTAGATTCCACTAACAACACAACCTGAGCAAGACTAGGGGCCCAGGGTTCCAGCGCCTCCCTCCTTCTGAAGTGAGTTGTCCACCTCCAATTTCCCCTGGGAAAACAGAAAGGAAGTTGAAAATTGCCAGTGATTACAAGGAATTCATGACAGAATTAGGCAGGGACTGGGGGGGAGGTAAATCTCTACTCATATGGTCCTTCAAAAGACTCAGAAGGCTTGCTTACCTGGTTGGTGCTTACTCGTTGGAGGCTGGATAGCAGGCAGAGGAGCCAGGCGAGAACGCGAACCAGGAATCTGGCACCAGGCATACTGGCAGTTGGCTACTGCGTTTCAGTGTGCAAGGATGGAGTGTCAGGGCACGACCTTCACAACTTCCCTCCACCTGTGTGGCCCAGCCTCAGAATGGGGACAAGTTAGCACACCTGAGTTGGGGCAGACTAAGGCTTCTAGCTGGGAGCTCAGGTAGGGTAGAAGTGGAAAGGAGCTGAACTTGCTCGAGTCTGAGGCACTGGGACTCAGTCTGGGCTTATTTATGTAGTTACCCAGATATACCAGAGCACTAAGGGAACCCCTCGTCTGATCCGCATTTAAGTAGAGCAGGGTGTGGTTATACCCACCTTTAATCCCAGAACACTGAAAATCTCAGTGAGTTCAAAGTTAGTATAAAAAAGCTGGGTGGTAGTGGCACATGCCTTTAATCCCAACACTCAAAAGGAAGATGCCGGCAGATCTCTGTGAGTTTAGGCCAACCTGGTTTACAGATTGAGTTCCTGGCCAACCAGAGTTACAGAGAACCCCCCCTCTCAAATAAACAAAACAAGAACAACTACAAAAAAAGAAAGAAATAGGAAAGAACAAATAGGGGGAGGGGCAACGGGGAGGGAGACAATCTGGGAAGATGACTCAGGGGTTAAGAGCACTTTCGTTGGATCTGAGTTGGGTTTCTAGCATCTACATACCTGATGTCTCTCAAGCAGAAGAGAACACCCACTTCTGAACTCTGAGGGCACCAGATGTGCACATGGTGCAATACATATATCTAATAAATACATATATAAAATGAAATAACAATAAAATTCTATTTGGTTTTGGAAACAGGGTTTCTAACTTTAGAGGTTGTCCTGGAACTCCAGGTTGGTCCCGAACTCAGAGATATCTGCCTGCCTCTGCCTCCCGAGTGTTAGGAATAAAGGCATGTACAATCATCACCTGGCAAAATAACTAGATCTTAAACAAAAAAACTAACAGGGCCAGTCAGTTCATCCAATGGGGAAGATGCATACCACCAAAGCTGAATTTTGAATTTTGTTTTTTGTTTGTTTGTTTGTTTTTGAGACAGGATTTCTTTTAGTTGTTGTTGTTTGTTTTGTTTTTTTATTTGAGACAGGCTTTCTCTGTGGCTTTGGAGGGTGTCTTGGAACTAGTCCTTTAGACTCACAGAGATCAGCCTTCCCTTAGTGATGGGATTAAAGGTGTGGGTCACCATCCGGTTGTCAGTAGTTTTTTTTGTTGTTGTTGTTGTTGCTGTAGTTAGATCAGGCTAACCAAGTGCTGGGATTAAAGGCATGTGCCACCACAGCCAGACTGATAGGATTTTTTTTAATCTAGACTTCATTGTTCTGGAACTCCCTACATAGTCTAGGTTGCCCTGAAACTCACAGAGATCTGCCTGCCTCTGACTCTCAGATCATTTTTTTGGTTGTTATTGTTGATTATATTTGTTGAGAGTGACTTTCTCTGTATAGCCCTTGCTGTCCAGGAACTCTCTCTGCAGAGATCCATCTGCCTCTGCCTCCCAGGGCTGGAATTAAAGATTTGGGAGAACAGCTCAAGAATTCTGAATTGTTCCTTGTTACCTGCACCCCTTTACCTTACATGAAAGGAGGGTGCTCTAACTCCCCAGAGATGACAGGCATGCGAAGGGAGGTAGGCAAAGATTTCAGAAAGACAGACATGGAACAAGCAGAATAGAGGCGGGGCTAGTGCAGTCGTGAACAAGGCGCATTGCTTTGCACTTTGTCCAGCAAGGCAGGAAAAAGATGCTTGGGTTAGGGAGAGAAAAGTCTAGCATAGCATCTCCATTATGTAGACAATTAATAGCCCTTCCCCTTTGCAACTTTGTGTGGAGTTGCTGGTTCATTTCCTTTCTGATTAAAGAAAAACTGAGACTAATTTTAATTCAGATAGTTTAAGCAAATAGAAAATACAAATTTCACATGATATGTATTCTTTTATCTTCATTTCTTTTGTGATCATATAGTTTTGGAATACATACACAAGCAACAAAAATAAATTCTGCAGTTTGTCTTCATACATTTGTATACAGTCATGCAATACACATTGCTAACACTAATTAGTATAAGTAGGATTTTAATTTGATAGCAGGGGATCATAATAGTGGCTAGCAGGAAGAAAAAGGAGATAAAATTTATGGTTAAGTTTTAATTAAACAATTTGATGACAATGTTTTCTAACTAACGAAATAAATCCTAAGATACAAGTAAATCAAACAGGAAATATTTGTGAATAATTGGATCATTTTCCAGTTAACGAATGCCTCATATTTTAAAATTTAACTTACTTTTGGTTTTATATATCAGTTCCATATACGCTTTGTGATTGTAGCGTCAATCTCTGTGAACCCATATGAGCCATACTAACATGATTCAGTGAGCCAAGTCCTCATGAATTACATTACCTGGATTGTCACTAGGCAGGTTGGAAAGTGCAGAGTCCTAATGTAGCCTGTTCTGTTGTAGGCAGGTGCTCTTCCAGTAATGCCTGCCATTTTCTGAAGGGAAAAGGAGAATGAGAAGTAGTGACTCTAGGAGTGAGAGGAGGTAATCTAGTGTCACAGCAAGATGTTAAGGGAGGGGAAACTGCCGTCAGATTGTACTGTATGAAAGAAAAAATTGATGAAAAAGAAAATAAAACAAGTGAAATATCTATGGATATATTTACTAGGAGTTTGAGGATTCAGTTCCCAAGAAAGAACCTATATATTTTTCAATTTTGTACCATATTAACTACCAATTTTTATCTTGCGTATGATACAGTGACAATTGATTAACTATGACTAAGTAAGAATGAATATATCATAAAATTTAAGAGGAATAAAAATACAGGTAAACCATTCACTGCAATAAAGATAACATCTTCAAGAGTTGATGCTAGAAAAGTTGAGTACATACATGCAGAATAGTGAAAGCAATATAGTTTGTGAAACTTTGAGAGTAAGCCAATGAACATCCAGCTGCATATGACGTGGTAGGGGATCACTAAACCCTAACCAACAACACTAACAGAGTTTTACACTGCATGGTATTGGTTTTTGTGGGAGGTAATCTATGGTTATTACAAACAGCATTGTTAGCCTGGGTAGCACATTTGGCCAATAGGGAAGCAAGATAGGTGGGACTAGGAGTGACGAGTGTTCTGGGAAAGTGAGGCACATTCAGTCACAACATAGAACTCAGAAAAGCAGTATGTGGACCCTTCCTCCAGTAAGGGAAGACCACATGGAAATACTCAGATTAGCAAAGATGGGTTAAATACTTAAGTTACAGCTAGCTAGTAAGAGACAAAGCAAATGGCCAACAGCTTACAATTAATATAGCATCCTATGTGTCATTTGGTGGCTTAGACAGAAGTGAGACCCAAGCTGCTAAGTGTGCAAGGGCCCAAGCAACTGGCACGAAGACTACACGCTAAATAATTTACTTTAATTTTTATGTATGAGTGTTTAGCCTGCGTGTATGCCTGTGCCACACATGTTGATTGGCAATGCCCCAGAGAACAGATGACAGCATCAGATCCCTCAGACCTGTAGTCCCGACAGATATGATCTGCCATGTGGTGCTGGGAATCAAACTGAAGACATACGTAAGAGCATCAGGTGCTGTTAACCACTGAGCCTCTCTCCAGTCACATCTAAGTTCCTTTCTTGCCAGAAAGATTCAGGGATCTGTGCTCTTATTTCTGAAACTCCCTGAAGATATGTCTAATCAGCTTTATTTTGCCCCCTCCCCTACCATGATAAGTTTTTCACTGACTCAATAAGCCAGATCAAGAATAATTAAAGAAAAGATTAGCAACAAGTATACTGAGCAAAGCAACACCCAGGCAGGTTTACTGGTCTCTCAGAATGATGCCAGATAAAAGTCGGGTGCCCGGACTAAGGCACGGAGATTCTATAGATTGTAGGCGAGGGGTGATGACATGCCTGCCACAATCTTGGTTTGTGTCCAAATATGATCAAATCTGAGTGCTTAAGAGGCAGCTGATAGCATAAAGGGAGGAGGCTGCAGTAGTTACCAAGGATTCAGAACTGGCTTTGGGTGCCTTTCTTTGGTTGGAGACTATCAGAACAGGTGTGGTTTGAAGAGAGAAACAGGAATGTGTGGGAAAGCCAGAGCCTCCAACAGAACAATGTGACCTGGCATCTCAGGATGTGACCTTTTTTTGGGATAAGGTATCAGTTGTGTGACACTATTCTTGAGGATCCATGAACAAACATCTACTTTCCCCAGACAGAGAATCAAAGTAAGTATATTATCAAAGTCCAACTTGGTGACCCAGTGTGTTTTATTAGGTTTACTTACAGACACAGAAATAACTCACAGACCTGCATCTCCAGAGAACCATCACAGTATGGATGACAGCTCACAAACCCTGGAAAACTAGAGTACTCTGTGGGCAGCTCAACACTTTAGAGTTTCTCTCTCAGGACACCCAGACTAAGCCTCTTGCAGGCAGCTTGGTGGTTGGAAAACAACTCAGCGGCCTTACTGCTTATACATGCTTGAGAAGACAGAGCCTAAAGAGTCTTGTCAGTTTCAGGGACTTCCAGAAACCTTTGAGTTGTTTACTTCCTGAGTTTAAGGAGTAGGGAGTTTCCTTGAAGAGGGTGAGAGTAGTGAGTTTTGTCAATTTCAGGGACTTCCTGAAGCCTTTGAGTTGTTTACTTCTTTAGCTTAAGGAGCTTGCCTGCATGAAACATTTAAAGCCACTTAACACTTCTGGGTTAGAGGTTTAACTTCCAGGAAATTGTTGTCCACTGTGGTTGCATAAGTAATTAACTGAAGGATCTGGTTGGGGTTGAGTCCTCAGTCCATGAGGAATGTCCTTTTCAGACAGATTTTGCAAAGTCAAAGGGAGAGGTCTGAGGGTAATTCCCATCTCAGAGACACCAAGGATTTCTGGCAGCTACCAGAAGACAGGACATGAAATGGAATGGATTCTTCCAGAGACTTTGGAAGGGGCAACCTGGCCAATACCCTCATGTCACACATCTGTCCCCCATAACTGAAAAACAAAAAAGTTTTGTTGGGTTAGGGTTAGCTCCCCAAACTATGCCATTAATTACCACAGTGCTAAGAAATGATTGTGCCCTTTGATTAGAATCCTAAGATTCTGAGGGAAGTCTTCTCAGGGTCTTTGCACTTGCTGCATCTGTGGACTAGGTAACACAATTCTGTTTACATGCCACAGTATATGTCTCAATCTTCTACATTGGATCAATGTTCCATCCTCAAAGAGAACATTCCGGGCCACTTTATCTAAGTGATCTCCAGCAACCATATAGTATTCTTTAGGTCACCTGAGTTTGAACATTTTGTTCCAGCACCCAGCACGCAATACAAGCAATGACTCTCTTGTTGGGTTATGTGTGTCTTCCATGGAGACAAGAATGGTGCCTGTCTGTAGGCTTGTAGCCACCCCCACACTACACACAGTGTCTGATATGTGTTGGTGGGGCCACTGACTGAAGAAACGAAGGGGGAAGGAAGAAGAAAGAGAAAGTTTATACACACAGTGAAAGGTTAATGACCTAAAACAAGAGCAACAGTCTGCCTAGAAACTCCCAAGGCAGCAAAAAGGATTTGACCACCTACCTGACATGTATCAACATAGAGATAATAAGAATATCTGAGGCACTCATGAGCTGGGGGAACCTTGACAAGATAAGACTCCAAAAATAACATGGGGGTGGGGGTGGGCAGGGCAACACATAAGGGAACAGATCACAGTCTGCACATGGCATTTTCCCATTATTTTCTGCTCTATAATACCCTCAAGCTGGGTGGTGGTGGCACATGCCTTTTATCCCATACGCTTGGGAGGTAGAGTCAGGTGGATCTCTGTGTGTTTGAGGCCAGCCTGTTCTACAGAGGCAGTTCCAAGACAGACTCCAAAGCTACACAGAGAATTCCTGTGCCTCTGAGATGAATCTCCCCTCTTGCAGAAAACTGCTGTCCTTCATGCTCTGGTAAAGGACCATCTGCTTCTGTTGAGGTCTGGCCTCGGTTCTTTTCTTCTTATGTTTCTTCCAGCAATTTCCACCATCAAAGAAGCCCCTCTTTTGCTAGTGATACCTGCATTTTCCCTTGAGGCTGACTTTGTGGTCAATTGCCATATAAGATACCTACCATGAACTGGAGCTAGTACTACTCTGGGCAACCCAGTGGCAGTGGCAGGTCCCCACTGTTGGTAAAATGTCTATGTTTACCCAGTAACCAGACACAAACCATGAGTCATTGGTCCCACGTAGAGTTTTATTCGTAGATAGGGAAGGAATATAGGGGTGCATAGCTGAGAGAGAGATAAGATGAGAGAGATAATATTAGAGGGAGAGAGAGTTAGAGAGAGATTGGGAGAGAGAAAAGTAAGGGAGAGAAAAGAAAGAGAGAAAGATGGGTGTAAAAGAGTTTAAGCGGTCAGGGGTCAGTCCTTTAAAGGGGTGCTTTGACCTGCATGATTCTCCCAGAACCCTGGGCTGGCCACAGTGCTGCCTGAGTGCATCCTGCGGGGTAACAGGGAAGCCAGCACAATGCCTGAAACTTTGACCCATCTTTGAGGGAGATTGGACAAAGCCCATAAACATATGAAACCAATAAATTTCAAGAATGAAAGGGATGTGACTCCCAACTCTGCAATGTCAGAGAGAAAAAGGTAAGCTGGAGTCTGGGTGATAAAGGTCACTCTGTGAGCATTCACTGGAAATGGAGAGTTGGGAGCAACAGAAGTAAATTCAAATTCATATAAAAGATCAAATGTCCTGAGGCATGGTGTGATCCTAGACACTTACAGTTGAGAAAGAAGCATGACACTGGTTGGAAAGTCACTGTGACTGGAAGGGAGAGACCTCAACTAAAGTCCTGCTTGTGACAGACAGAGGTGTGCTCTATGCCCCAGGTGTGGGTGGGGCACTGGAGGAGTGAATGCTGTATTGATGCTAAGGAATAATTGATTGCCTTGGGGACTGGGAATGCATCTCAGTTGTACAAGCTTGGTATGCTTGAGGCCAGAGGCTCAATCCCCCACTGTGTTTATATGTGTGTGTGTGTGTGTGTGTGTGTAGTGTTGTGTGGAGGGAGATAGTGGGGCTTGGTACCCATTTCTATAATCCAAGCACTATGGAAGCATATGCATGAGGATCTCTGTGATTTTATTGATATCCTTGGTTATACAGTGAATTCTAGGCCAGCCTAAGATACCAGTGATGAGATCCTGTCTCAAATTTTTAAAAAGTAAAGATCACAGGTAAAATAGTTGCAAGGCATGAATTGGAGGGGAAATGATGGAGACAGCAGTAGAGGCAGAAACCTCGAGAGAGTCCTTAGCCTTGCCTGTTGATAGTCCTGTGCATAGCCTGTCAACTCTTGTTTGCATAGCCTGGAGTGACCTGATATGGACGGTGACCCTGAAATAGCAAGAAGTAGATGTGTGTCTGCTTTGGGTATAACTGAGAGGAATGAGAGAATGAGGAAAAGAGAAGCCAGAAAATTTATGGCTTTGTTTGTTTTTAACCTGAACAGCTGGACTTTATTTAGAAGCTGATGTAGGGGAAACTGATGTAGGAGTAAGGAAAGGATGTTACAAAAGATCCACTAAATTTGCTACAGGAGCACACAGGATATATTGTATAGTAGCTGGCAGAAATGGCAGAGAGAGGGCCAGGTGGTGCCTCCAGGTCACACCTTTAGTCCAGGCACTCTGGAGACAGAGGCAGGCCGATCTCTGTGAGTTCCAGGAGTGAGTGGTCTACAAGAGAGTGATTCCAGGACAGCCTGCAAAGCCACAGAGAAACCCTGTCTCGAAAAAACCTAAAAGAATTATAGATATCACAGATATCCAGGTCTTTTCATGTCTATTATGTGTTTATTCCACAGAGTTATATACAATCGATGTGTGCCACATGTCAGTCTTAGTTACTCCTGTCTTTAAAACAGGGATGAAAATCACCAGTTGTAATTGATCAAGATTCACCAAGTATTTTTTATTCCGGTGGCAATGATTGAACCCAGGGCCTTGTACAGCGAGACAAAACACACTGCCATTGAGCTATATCCCAGACCTTCAGATATTTCTACATCTGCCTAAAAATTTCTGAAACACATCTCTCTAATACACAAAGGGAAAGGCTTTTTCCCTGGAAAAACACTCAAGCAATGATAAAGAACACAGAATTTTGGGCTAGAGAGATGGTTCAGCATTTGGAGCACTGGCATCTCTTCCATAGGACCCAGGGAGGATCAGTTCCCAGCACCCACACTGTGGCTCTAACTGACAGGAACCTGAGTTGCAGGGCAGGATGCTCCCTCTGGCATACACACTGGTACAGATACACATGCAGGCACAACAGTAACACAGATTAAAAATAAAATCCTAAAGCAGCAGTGATGGTGCACACCTTTAATCCCAGTACTTGGGGGGGGGGGGGAAGCAGAGGCAGGTAGATTTCTAGGCTAGCCTGGTCTTCAGGAGTTGCAGGACAGTCATGAATACAGAGAGAACTGCCTAGAAGAAAATCAATCCCTATTCCTAACCACCAGCACACAGCTCCCAGCAGCTCATATCCTTTTAAAATTGTTGGGGCAGGAATTGGGGACCTAACTCAGGTACTAGGAAAGTTTCCTACCACAATCGCCAGCCCCTCTTCTCCCTTCTAAATTTTGAGATAAGATCTCAACTATGTCACCCAGTCTGACTTTAATATAATCCTCCTGCCTCATATTCTGTAACACAGCACTTGGCTTGTCGATAGAGAAAAAAACACACATACACACATATTTTACAATGTTATGGTGAAGTTTATTTACAAAACAAAGCTGCTCTGAACACCCTTTTACTCCATAGAGTAAATGACAGACAGGATGTCGGTCTGCAAAGCAGTTCCTTCTTGATGCTTAGGGCACAGGTGGGCTTCAGTGTGTGGGGGACATAGTCACGAACCATCCATTCCAATGCACCAGGAGATACAAATCCACATGAGATTTAGTGCACAGGCCTCTTTGCAGAACTGCACCTGACCTCATCCTGGATACCAGGCTTGATATACAATACTGGCTTTATATATATTGGGTTGAGTGTGCACCCATTGCTCAGCAGGAAGAAAATGGTCTGGCTCTCTTTCCCTCAGGAAATTCTGGAGAGGAATCCAGAATGAGAAGCATTCTGTAGGCATCACTCCATATTCTAAACACACACCTGCCTCTCAGACTTCTACCCCTGCCTTCAAACTGTTTCTGACGCCAGCCTCTAAGAGTCCCATGCATATCAATTCGCGGTCGGCAGTGACTTCCTGGCGCGTAGTAGCGTCTGGTGAACACTAGCGACTTCCTGTTGCACAGTAGTGACTTTCTGGCGCACAGTAGTGACGTCACAGTGAACACTAGCGACTTCCTGTTGCACACTAGCGACTTCCTGTTGCACAGCAGTGACTTCCTGGCGCACAGTAGTGACTTCCTGGCGCACAGTAGTGACGTCACGGTGAACACTAGGGACTTCCTGTTGCACAGTAGTGACTTCCTGGCGCACTGAGTAGTGACGTCACAGTGAACAGAAGCGACTTCCTGGCGCACAGTAGTGACGTCACAGTGAACAGCAGCGACTTCCGGGCGCACAGTAGTACTTCCTGGCGCACAGTAGTGACGTCCACAGTGAACACTAGGGCTTCCTGGCGCACAGCAGTGACTTCCTGGCGCACAGTAGTGACGGCACAGTGAACAGCAGGCGACTTCCTGGCACACAGTAGTGACGTCACAGTGAACAGCAGTGACTTCCTGGCGCACAGTAG